>NC_140486.1:53266099-53866099 GCF_964271855.1 Acomys minous
TCCCTGTGACCAAGTGATCATTTTTTCCTCTACCCTGACCTGCACTTCATGTTTAGGGGGTGTGATCAAAGCTCTTGAATGTCTGTCCCCATGGGGTACTCTGGGCCTCAGTTAGTTGAGATCTAGTTAGAAACACAGACTGGGGACTGGAGAGATGGCTCAGGGGTTAAGAGCACTGACTGCTCTTCCAGAGGTCCTGAGTTCAATTCTCAGCTCACAACCATCTATAATGTGATCTGGTGCCCTCTTCTGGCATGTAGGCATACATGCAAGCAGAACACTGTATACATAATAATAAATAAATCTTAAAAAGAGAGAGAGAGAGAGAGAGAGAGAGAGAGAGAGAGAGAGAGAGAGAGAGAGAAGCACAGACTCTTAGCCAGCCATGTCTCAAGCCTGAATGATTCAAAGTCAGGATGGGGAAGATAGGACAGGAGGAAGCAGAAAGGATGGAGATGCATAGAGATGGGTGTTGTGGGTGGGCAGCAAGGAGCAGCATTATGGCAGCTTGTAAGGAAGCCTTTTCACCCCCTGGACAGCTTGTATCTAGGAGGAGGCAATATCTTTGTGGGCTTCCACTGCATAGCCAGGCTGGGCCCTGACGCTCCACCTTCTCTCCCCCCACAGCTGGCCTTCTGGAATAAGTACTTCGGTGAGTGAGTTCTAGCCTCCTGGATGGATAACCCATGCTTGCTTGCTCCAGGGTCAGTGGAGGTTGGAGCGAAAAACGGAGGTACCCGTACCCTCTACTTCCCCATCCTGCTGTCTTTCGCAGACGGTGACCAGTGCACAGCTCCGCCCTTGGACCACCAGTGCGACAGCCCATGCTGTGGGCATGGCACATGCATCGACAGCCTGGGCAGCTTCAGCTGCAACTGCGATAAGGGCTGGGAGGGCAAATTCTGCCAGCAGGGTGAGGGGGTCCTTGGCGAGGCAGCAAGGTGGGCTGAGGTGGGATCTGGAACCAGTGGGGCTACCATGAGCTGTCTGCACTCTCATGTCGCGCAGAGTTGCGCTTCCGAAACTGCCGGGTGAACAATGGCGGCTGCTTGCACTACTGCCTGGAGGAGGGCGGCGAGCGGCGCTGCACTTGCGCCCCGGGATACAAGCTGGCAGACGACCTCATGCACTGCAAGGCCACCGGTAAGTCAAGGCAGGCCTGCAAAGAGCACCCTCCCCCAAGAGCAAGCACATCTTGGGGACCCAAGACAGGTGGACATAAGCACCCCTTTCTCCCGACCCTGTAGGTACTGTCAGTCTTTCGTCTGTTGGCAGCCTTCAGGCGCCCATGGACACAGCCTGGAGTACAACTATGTATCTCTGTCTCTCTCTGCCTCTGCAAAACTCAGGGTCTAAGCTGACCTAGGAATTAAGTCATCAGTGTCGTCCTCCTTCTACCCTCCTGGATGTATCGCTTCCTCTCAGAACCCCGATTCTGCTTACCTTTTAGATTTCCTTTGAGTTTTTCTTTTGAGTGTGTTTACTAATGCGTGCAGTTTAAGAAGTCAGGGCGTCACAGCTCTTTGAACGGAGCTCAGTGTGTTTTCCTGGGCATGGCTCTTTTCTCATCCTTTGTAATTTTTTTTGGAGGAGATACCTCTTCTCTTTTCTTTTATTATATTATGCTATATTTTTTTTGAGACAAGGTTTCTCTGTGTAGCCTTGCCAGTCTTGCACTGGCTTTGCAGACCACGAACTCACAGAGATCTGTCTGCCTCTGCTTCCCTGAGTGCTGGGATTACAGATGTGTGCCACCATTCCTGGCTCCTCTTGTCTCTATGGACATTTGCTTTATTTTTTAATTTAATTTAATTTTTTTTCACTACTAGAGGTTGAACCTAGGGTCTGGCCACATATTAAGCAGATGATCTCCCAGGATTGCCATTTTTCTATTCTCTTTTGTCCTTACTTTTTGTTTTGAAACAAGGTTTCAATAAGTCACCCAGTCTTAGCCAACTCCTCCTGCCTCCCCAGTATCAAGGATTACAACAGGCCTGTGTCACTAGGTTTGGCTCTTGGAACATTTTAAGATTTTTTTCTTTTATTGAAAATAAAATTTCAGCTGGGTGTGTTGGTGTACACCTTTAACCCCAGTACTTGAGTGGCAGAGGCTGGTGGATGTTTATGAGTTCAAAGCCAGCCTGGTCTACAAAATAAGTCCAGGACAGCCAAGGCTATTACACAGAGAAACTCTGTCTCAAACAAAAAAACAAACCCCCAAAAACAACAACAACAAAAAGAAAAGAAAATTTCCCCATAAAACTTCAGTAAAGTGCTATAATGATTAGAATTTAAATATCAAGAGTTTAATTTTTTATATTAAAATGTTACATATATAATCTATATAAAATAAGCACGTAAACATAATCTGTTAAAAATACATTTTGTTATACAATATATTATGATTACAGTTTGCCCTTCCCCTACTCCTCCCAGTTCACCCCCACTTCCTCTCTTATTTGAATCCACCCTGTCTCTACTTAGAAAATAGCTATCTAAGGAATAATAATAAAATAAATTTAAAAATCAAAATATGACAAGCAAGAGAAAAATCCTACAAGAAATGCATCTAGATGGAGACATACACATTTACACACACCTCTTCCTCCCTTTCCTGTTTGGTCCTCCTATTCCAGTCCTTCCCCTAGTCCATCCATAACTATCTATTCTAGTTCCTCTTCCTCAGGAGATCCATCTCTCTCCCATAGTCCCTTACTCTCTACCTAATCTCTGTAGTTAAAGGGATTGTAGCTTGCTTGTCAATGACTTAAGAGCTAACAACCACATTTAAGAGAATACCTACCATACCTGTCTTTCTGGGTCTGAGTTATCTCACTCATGGTGAATTTTTCTAGTTCTATCCATTTGTCTGTGAATTTTATAATCTTATATATTTCATTGTGTAAATGCACTACATTTTCTTTATCCATTCGTCCACTGATAAACATCGTTGTTTCCAGTTTCTGGCTATTATGAATAGATGAACACAGTTGAGCAAGTGTCTCTGTAGTAGGATGCAGTGTCCTTTGGGCACAATCTCCAAAGTGGTATAGCAGGATCTTGAGGTAACTGAGATCTTCCCATCTTCCTGAGATACTGCCACACTGATTTCCATAGTGGTTGTAAAAGTTTGCACTGCCACCAGCAATGAATGAATGTTCCCCTTACTCTACATCCTCAAAAGTATAAGCTGTCATTTGTTTTGTTAATCTTGGCCATTCTCGTTATTTTAAGATTATTGTAAGATTAAATTACAAAGTAGTTTGATTTGCATTTACCTGATGACTAAGGATGCTGAAATTTTTCCTTAAGTGCTTCACAGACATTTATTTTTCCATTTTTGAGAATTCTCTGTTTAGATCCATACCCCATTTTTGAATTGGGGTTTTTCTTGATACCCATTTTTGAGGTTTTTTAAATATATTTTAAATATTAGCCCTCTATCAGATGTGTAGTTGGTGGAAACCATTTCCCATTCTATAGCCTGCCACTTTGTCTGAATAATGGTGTCCTTTGCCATACAAAACGTTGACATTTTCATGGGGTCCTATTTACTGATTCGTGCTTGTGCTATGGGTGCTCTATTCAGAAAGTCTTTGCCTGAACAAATGAGTTCAAGGCTATTCCCCACCTTCTCTTCTATCAGGTTCAGTGTATTTGTTTTGTGTTAAGGTCTTTGATCCATTGGTAGCTGAGTTTTGTACAGAGTGTTAAATATGGGTCTATTTGCATTCTTCTAGTGCAACCATCCAATGTGATCAGCACTATTTGTCTTTTCCCATCTACAGTGATTAAAGTTTTGCTAGCTATAGTAGTCTGGGCTGGCATCTATGGTCTCTTAGAGTTTGTAGAACAGGTTCAGGCCCTTCTTGCTTTTAGCGTCTCCACGGAAAAGTCAGGTGTTGTTCTAGTAGGTTTGCTTTGTATGTTATTTGGTCTTTCCAACTTTTGTTTTTTTCTTTCAAGTCAGGGTTTCTCTGTGTAGCTCTGGCTGTCCTGGACTCACTTTGTAGACCAGGCTGGCTTCGAACTCACAGTGATCTGCCTGCCTCCGCCTCCGCAGTGCTGGGGATGAAAGGCCTGTGCCACCACTGCACAGATTTCCTTTCCAACTTTTAATATTCTCTTTTTGTTCTGTAGTTTTTTTTGTTTTGATTATTATGTGCTGAGGCAAATTCATTTTCTAGTTCAGTCTTTTTGGAGTTCTGTATGCTTCTTATACTTTGATAAACACCTCTTTCTTTAGGTTAGGGAAATTTTCTTCTATGATTTTGTTAAAAATATTTTCTATGCCTTTGGCCTGTGTTTCTTCTCCTTTTCTTTTCTCTATCCCTATTATCCTTAGATTTTGGTCTTTTCATAGTGTCCCAGATTTTCCTGGATGTTTTGTGACTGAATATATATATTCAACATTTTCTTTGACCAAGGTTCCCATTTCTTCTGTCTTGTCATCAATGTCTGTGATTTTTTCTTTCATCTCTTGCCTCTGAGGTTCCTGTTTGAATTCCTAAATTTTTTGTTTTCACTTTTCCTTGTTTGGGTTTTCTTTCTTTCCTTTCCTTTTTGTTTATTCATTTATTTATTTTGGTTTTTCAAGACAGAGTTTCTCTGTGTAGCCTTGGCTGTCCTGCACTCGCTTTGTAGACCAGGCTGGCTTTGAACTCACAGAGATCCGCCTGCCTCTGCCTCCCAAAGTGTTGGAAAGGTGGGTTTTCTTTATTGATTCATTCCCCCCCCCCCCTCTCTCTCCAGAGACAGAGTTTCTCTATGTAATGACCCTGGCTGTCCTGGAATTCTTATTGATTCTTTTTGCACTTGTAAGTCCTAAACTGTTTTTTTCTTCTCATCCCACTGTTTTTATTTTCATGGATTTCCTTAAGGGATTGATGATTTCCTCTGTAAGGACCTGTAATATATTCATAAAAGGCTACTTTGTAGTCCTTGTCTGGTGCTTCAGCTAGTTTACATTGCTCGGGGCATGCTGAGGCAGGGTTTCTGGGCTTTAGTGGAGACATACTGCCTGGCTGTTTTGATGGTGTCTAAGCACATGGGCTTAAGATGACTGTACTTTAAGGTGCTGATGGTGCTTCCTTGGTTTCTATTGCCTTTTCTGGCTTTTAAGACAGTTTTGGAGCTATGGGTTGCCTGTTAGTGAATACTTCTGGGATCCTGTGAGGTGTATCACTGGGAGTTCAGGGAGTGCCTGTGGAAGTTGGAGGCTGAGACAATAGCATGGGGGGGGGGTGAGGGAGCCTGGACAGGAGGGTCTTTAGGATCTGCTGGCAGTGGAGCCTGGAGGAAGGGGAAACCACAACCAGCAGTATGCTACAGATATGTGGCTGAACTGGGGGACTATTAGAGGAGGGAAGGAAGCTTGAAGGTCTGAAGATTGCCTACCTGCTCCCTCTGTTTTGAGATCATTTTGTTGGCACTATATCCTGTGCTCTCTTTGCTGTTTCTTTCAGGATCTCTTGTAACATTCATGTTATCATTTCTTCTATTTTTACATGTCTGACTTTTTCTTTTTAAACAGTCTCATATATCCCAAGCTGGCTTTGAACTCATTGTATTGTGGGGATGACTGATTTTCTTAGTCTCTTGCCTCTACCTCCAGAGTGCTGGGAGTATGGGCATATATACTTGATTTTATTTGGTGCTGGGGTGAAACTTGGAGCTTTAAGAATGCCAGGCAAAGCCAGGTGTGGTGGCACACGCCTGTAGTCCCAGCACTCTGGGGGGCAGAGGCTGGTAGATCTCTATGAGTTCGAAGCCAGCCTGGCCTACAAATTGAGTCAAGGATAGCCGAGGCTATACAGAGAAATCCTGTCTTAAAAAGGGAAAAAAAACACACAGAAGTTTTTGGGGTTGGAGAGATGGCTCAGAGGTTGAGAACTGGCTGCTCTTCCAGAGGTCCTGAGTTCAATTCCTAGCAACCACATGGTGGCTGACAACCATCTATAACGTGATCTGATGCCCTTTTCTAGTGTGCAGGAGTACATGCAGGTAAAAACACTGTATACATAATAAATAAATAAATATTTTTTAAAATGCCAGGCAAAGCTGGGTATGGTGGTGCACACCTTTAATCACAGCACTGGGGAGGCAGAGGCAGGCAGATCTCGGTGAGTTCGAGGCCAGCCCGGTCTACAAAGTGAGTCCAGGACAGCTAAAGCTACATAGAAAAAAAACCTGTCTTGAAAAACCAAAACAAAACAAAATAAAAATGCCAGGCAAGTACTCTACCAACTGGGCTGTACCTCCAGCACTGACTTGGAATTCTTTCAGAGATTTACAACTTTATCTTCTAATCTCTATACAGAAACACATGCTTAAACTTTGTATTTTAAAATAGGTGTTTTGCTTGCATGCAAATATATGTGCACCATGTGCGTGGCTGTTGCCATGGATCCCAACGCTGGAGTAACATATACTTGTAAGCTGCCATGTGGTTGCTGGGAGTTGAACCTAGGTCCTTTAGAGGAGCAGCCAGTGCTCCCAAATGCTAAACCATTTCTCCAGGCCCTAAACTTTGTGTTTAGAACTGATTGTATATCTATACAAAGTTTCAAGAAGTTCCCATGCCTTACTGCCTACAAGCTTCCCTGAAGCCCTGAGTTACTGACAGAAACTTGGTTTAGTCCTTTAAGTCTTAACATCTAGGTGAGGTAAGAGAAGCAAACCTACAAAGCTGGTGGATGCTTTCAGTTGCATTCTAGCACTCAGAGCAGGGTGGGCAGAGATGTTGCCATCTCTGCAGCCTACAGACCCGTGGTCCTCTAGCCACGCCCCTCTTTGATATAGAACTGTCCGTAATCCCTTCTCAGGGCCTCCAGTGCACCTTCTGCAGGGTCAGACCTCTGTGGGTGAGAAAAGGGAAGTTGAGCTATGAGGAGGTCTCTCTAAACTTCTACTGTCAGCTCGAACCATGCCCCATATGCAGACACATCTGTGCTGCCCCCACCCCAGGAATCTGAAGAACTCATGCAATCCCAGTTTCTGGGAACTCTGCTTCTCAGTTTGCCATGTCAGTTATTATGTCTATCTACTGGCTAGCTTCTCAAAATGTGTTCCTGCAGTCTCTGTGCCATTTTGTCACTCCTTGATTGCCCTATGGATGGTGTTCCACTGCCTCACCAGCTTAGATCCCTCCAACAGCGTAGATTCAACAGTTACAGGAGCAGACCTTGCAGACCATCAGCCCCGGATTTCCATGACGTGGCCACTGTTATGGGAAGAGAGGCTTCAAAATGACACTTTCCAAGAATCACTCAGAGCTGGAGACAGCTCGGTTGGTAAACAGTATACATGCAAGCGCAAGGACCCGAGTTTGGATCCCCAGCATCCACGTAAAAAGCCAAACATGGCTGGATGTGCCTGTAACCTCAGTGTGCTGAGGGAGAGGGCAGAGACAGCAGGATCCCTAGGACTCACTCGCCAAGCAAGAGCCGTACCCAGGTAGAGGCTGTCTCAAAAATAAAGTGCAGAAACAAAAAGAAAGACACCCAGCATTGATCTCTGCCTTCTACATGAATGTGCTATGGCACACACACACACACACACACACACACACACACACACACACACACACACACACACACACACACACACACTTCCTTTTGGGCTGTGTAAGTAAGAAGGGTCAGAGTTTAGAGTACTTGCTGTTCTTGCAGAACGCTGATTTGGTTCCTAGCACCTACGTGGCAGCTCACAATTGTCCTTCATTCCAGTTCCATATAATCTAATAACATCTTCTTGCCTCTGAGGACACCAGAAACATACAGAAACTTACATAAAACAAAACACTCATGCACATTAAAAAAAACAAAATAGGCTGGGTGTGGTGGCTCCTGCCTTTAATCTCAGCACTTGGGAGGCAGAGGCAGGCAGATCGCTGTGAGTTTGAGGCCATCCTGGTCTCCAAGTCCAGGACAGTCAAGGCTAACACAGAGAGACCCTGTCTCAAAAAACCAAAAAAATTAAAAAAAAAAAAAAAGAATACTTAGCCTCTTTTCCATAATCTGTCCCCCTACTGAGATAGGGTCCAGGGTAGCCCAGGCTGACCTAAAACTCACTAAGTAGCCTAGGATGGCCTTGAAATTCAGATCCTTCTGCCCTACTTTCCAGTGCTGTGATCACAGAGGTGTGTTACTATGGCTCTAAACCAGGGCCTTGTGTGTGTTAGGCAAGCACTCTACCAACTGAGCTACATCCAGTAATTTGTTATCTCCCTAGGAGCTTGGTTATGCCCAAACAAGGAGCCTTTCCTTATATATCTTGGGGATGATCACCTATAACCCTGGGGTATAATGAATCCAGGATACCTTCAGTCATTAGTTCAGGGACACTTAGGTTGTTGCTTGGCCAATTCTTGCCAGTAGGTGGCATTATTTGATTTTGAGTCCCAAGTTGCACTTCTTGACTCTTCAAAGGTAGCAGCATAGCCTAGCAACAGGACTCCCTGTGGGAGTCATTCCTGGGAAGCCCTTAACCACCTCTCCTTGACTTTCAGCGAGCTTTCCCTGTGGGAAGCTGGGGAGGTGGATGGAAAAGAAACGCAAGCAAGTCAAAACCAAACGGGACACAGACCCAGAAGATGATGAACAGGATCCAGATCCGAGGATCGTCAACGGGACGCTGACAAAGCAGGGCGACAGTCCTTGGCAGGTGAGCTAGCAGAGATAGTCTCCTGGGACCCCTGCTGGCATGAGAGAAGTTTTGTTGCTTAAGGGATACAGGTGAGAGTTGGTAAGGATAGGCGTGGGCTTGTGCAGTGAAAGGCATATGTCTTAGTTAGGGTTACTATTGCTGTGAGGAAACACCATGACCAAAGATACTTGGGGAGGAAAGGGTTTAGTCTTATACTTTCACATCACAGTTGAACATCAAAGGAAGTCAGGGCAGGGACTCAAGCAAGGTAGGAAGATGGAGGCAGGAGCTGATGCAGAGGCCATGGAGGGCGCAGCTTACTGGCTTGTTCTCCATGCTTGCTCAGTCAGCTTTCTTATAGAACCCAGGGCCACCAGTCCATGCGTGGAACCTCCTACAATGAGCTGTGCCCTCCCCCATCAAACACAAATTAAGAAAATGCTCTCGAGTTGTTTATGAAAAGCATTTTTCTTTCTTTTTTAAATTACATTTTAAATTTTATTTATTTATTTCTATTTTATGTTTTTCCTGCATGTGTGTCTGCTTCAGGGTGTCAGATCATAGAATCACAGACAGTCGTGAGCTGCCATGTGGGTGCTGGGAGTTGAACCCGGGTCCTCTGGAAGAGCAGTCAGTGCTCTTAACCGCTAAGCCATCTCTCCAGCCTGAAAGCATTTTTTTCAACTGAGGCTTTCTTCTCTCCAATGACTCTAGTTTTGTGTCGAGTTGACATAAACCTAGCCAGCATGGTGGTGGTGTACACCTTTATTCTCAGCATTCACAAGGCAGAGGCAGATGGACCTCTGAGTTTGAGGTCAGCCTGGTCTATAGAGTGAGTTCTAGGACAGCTAGGCCTACACAGAGAAGCCCTGTCTTGAAGCCAACCAACCAAACAAAACACCAGGCAACATGGAGGAAGAGTTCAGTTTGGAGGAAGAGATGGAGAAACAGAGCTTGTGTGGGTGGGAACTGAGGATGGGACTGGGTTTATGGAGACTGGCAGACTCCCGAGCACCCACAGCTTCAACATGGAGCAGGAATTCACTTGTTTCTCAGTAAATGTAAATGGTTATCAGAAAATCCCTGGCTCCAGGATGAAGGGCTGCACTAGTAGTTCACAGTATTGGGGAGCTCTATAAAAAGCTCAGCAGAACAAGAACCAGGATGGCCCTCAGGGCAGGGGCAGAGGGAGACCCAAGAGAGATACCCTAAACTGCCTGAATACCACAAAGGCTCCCCAGAGGATGTGCTGCTTGGCCCAGCCCTAGCCAGCCAGCATGAGAGCGCTCTAACATCGGTATGGCTGAGGGTTAGTGTAGGAACTGCATAGGCTGTGTCAGGGGGATGCCAACACCAGACAGCGTCACGAATAGAAAACACTGGCAAAAGACTTATGTTTATGTGTGCTAGTGGGACCAGGAACCCAGGAGAGTGTTTAGAAAACACTAGGAGCCCCGTGAGACTCAGGGGGTCCTGTGCCAGGAGTTGTTGGAGGCAGCCTTGTGATCTTACTTTCAGGCTATCCTTCTGGACTCCAAGAGGAAGCTGGCCTGTGGAGGGGTGCTCATCCACACCTCCTGGGTACTGACGGCGGCCCACTGCATGGTGAACTCCAAGAAGCTTACCGTGAGGCTTGGTGAGAGCTGCAGCCAGGCAGGAGTAGCCAGAGGCCTGAGGTGGAGCAGGAGAGGCAGTCTTGCTGTTCAGGGGTGGGTGATCCTGGCAGTTACATATTTAGGCTCTACAGAGGATGCACGGAGGACGGAGGCAATTGTGCTAGCATATGCTCACCCTGCGACTCCAGTCAGCTGTGACTTTTTTGGTGTTCATCTCAGCTCTCACTTGTAAATGAAGGATGCCATGCATCCAGGTCGCATCACTCCCACTCCTATGGTGCCTGCTGTGTGGGCCTCAGCATCAGGCTACGGTTAGACCCATGACACTGTGAGCTTCACATAAACTGACAGTCTGGAGCTGTGCACTGTTGGCCTGCCTTGCTAGCTGCTCCCTTAGGAGTCTGTGAGTCCCCAAGTCTAGGCCCTACTCTGTGACAATTTCTGGAGGGGCTTTTCAGCAGACATTATACCCAAAAGAAGAAAAATGGGCCAAGAATAGCCTAGTTGTTAAAACAAAGACTTGAGTTCAATTCCTAGAACCCATATAGAATCCAGACATGGTAGTTTATAGCTAATCCTAGTGCTGGCGAAGCAAAGACAGGAAGGTCCCTGGAGCCTGCCGGCCAGCCAGTCTAACTGAATCTGTGAGATTCGGCATCAGTGAAAGATTCTCTGTACCTCAAATATAAGGTGGAGAGCAATCAAGGAAGAAACCAAACATCGACCTCTGGCCTCTGCATGCACTCACACACATGCACATACATTCTCATACACATGCGTCTTCCATGAACACATGCACATACATACATATGTAAGCACATACATAGCAAAAAAAAAAAAAAAGGATCACTGAGAATGACAAAATCAGCATGTTGTACAACTACCTGCAGTGAGGACAATGGCCTACGGCCCTGACTCCCAGAGCCATCAGCAGAAGAGAACCTGTTTCTTTTCTACGGTCCAGATCACTCTTCCTAGTACCTGGGTCTTGCTGGTGCTCCCCACTGGGTCTTGCTAGTGTTCCCCCTTGTTTAGGTCTTGGTGCTCCAGAGCTAGTCTCTCCAGCTATGTTTCTTTCCCTTCTCTCTGTGCTGGGTCTACAGGAGTCCCTGGCTTCTCTGCTCTTTCTTTCTTTTTAAAATTTATTATAATTTTTCAGATTACATCCCAATTGCTATCCCCTCATTTGTATCTTCCCCCCTCCCTCCCTCTTCTACCTTATTCCTGCCCCCTAGACCTCTGACAGAAGGGGACTACCTCCTCCAGCATATGACCACAGTCTATCAGGTATCATCTGGATGGGCTTCCTCTGTGTGCCTCTGTGTGGCCTCCTCACCAAGGGGAAATGATCAAATTGGTGTCACCAGAGTTCATGTCAGAGGCAGTCCTCACTCTCCCACAACCATGGAGAATGAGCTGTCCATTATCTAGATCTGAACGAGGTCTAGGTTTACTGCATGCATTGTCCTTGGTTGATGCAACAGTCTGTGCAGGTCCCTTGGCACTTCTCTGCTCTTTCTATCCTCATTTTGTTGTTCCGTGAATTCTGTGTGTAGACCAGCCCCTTGATGCTTAGGAGCTCCTAGGGCCCACTCACTTATGCCCACACTCACCTTTGGTAAGGACCTGAGGCACAGGGACACAGTTCAGGGCAGCAGAAGCACCATGGTCATGTAGGGTTCCCCAGCCTACTCTAATAGTATCCTTGCCTTGCAGGTGAGTATGATCTGCGACGCAGGGACCACTGGGAATTGGACCTAGAAATCGAGGAGATTCTCATTCATCCTAACTACAGCCAGAGCACCAGTGACAATGACATTGCACTGCTTCGTCTAGCCCAGCCAGCCACTCTCTCTAAAACCATAGTGCCCATCTGCCTGCCAAACATTGGCCTGGCAGAGCGAGAGCTCACTCAGGCTGGCCGGGAGGCGGTGGTGACAGGCTGGGGCTATCAAAGTGACAGAGAGAAGGATGGCAGAAGGAACCGAACCTTCATTCTCACCTTTATCCGTATCCCAGTGGCCCCACGAAATGAGTGCATGGAGGTCATGAACAATGTGGTCTCAGAGAACATGCTATGTGCAGGTATCCTTGGTGATAGGAGAGATGCCTGTGATGGTGACAGTGGGGGACCTATGGTGGTCTTCTTTCGGGGTACCTGGTTCTTGGTGGGCCTGGTGAGCTGGGGTGAGGGATGCGGGGAACTCAACAACTTTGGTGTCTACACCAAAGTGAGCCGCTATCTTGAATGGATCCATAGCTACATTGGGGACAAGGATGCCTCCTCCCTTAAGAACCAGAGGCTGTAGCACCCCTCCCTTCTAATCTCTGGACCCCAGAGGCCACTCTTGGCTAGGCTAGTGAATACCAAGACAGAGGACATTAAAGGGGCATACAACAACCATACCCACCCGAGTTCTTGTCTGTCTTCTATCCTTTTGATGGGCTATTCTGGTGGAATTTTACATTAATTGGGCATCTAGTATACACCAGGTGTTTTATGAAAAAAAAAAAAACTGCTTAACTGCCAAAGCAGTGGGTGGGAGTGCTGGAAGATCCAGTGGGATCTGAAGCTGATTATAACTTGGGGGAAGGATTGATTTATAGAGAGGAATTTAAAAAAAAATGTTACAAGAAGCCACTAGAGTCTTTCTCAAGGCCCCAGAAAGAGCCAGTGCTAGTTGCAGGTCAGAAAAGCTTGACAGTAGCCTGTGGTAGAGGAAGGTGAGGCTCAGAAGGGCCATTTGGTGGAGCTGAGAATTAATATTTGGGACACACTCCCAAGTTCGGCTGCTGGAGAGAGAGAGAGAGAGAGAGAGAGAGAGAGAGAGAATATGTGTGTGTTTGGAGACCAGAGGTAAACTTCACGTGTTGTTTCTCAAGTACTGTCCACTTTTTTGTTTTTGTTTTTGTTTTGACACAGGCCAGGCTGGCTGGCCAGCAAATCCCACCCCATCCCCAGCTTTGACAAGGGGAGACCGAGGATCAGTAGCTCACAGGGGAAGCAGCCAGATGCCCAGAGGGTGCTACCCAGAATCTTAGTTTTGTTGAGGAAGGCGCTTAAGAATGAAGTTATAAGCTGCGTGTGGTGGTGGCACTTGTAGTCCCCACTACTCATGCGGCTGAGGCAGGAGGATTGCTGCAGTCCGAAAGGTGGAGACATCTTGGGCAATATAGCAAAGCCCCTTCCCTTAAAAAGAAGGAAGGAGAAGAGGTGGTAAATGGAGGAAGGAAAGGGGAGAGTGGAATAGAAAAGGGTGAGTCAACTAGTGCTGACCACCATGGGGACATGGACAACCTCCAGAGTCCACAGCCCTGAGGAGGTCTCTCCATTCCTCAGCAGCCATCAAGCTCTTCAAGGGCAGATGGAGCTTTGTGAGCCTCTCTTCACTCCAGGCTGGAATGTGGATTGGCTTGATCTTTTGCAGATCTAGTGTAGCCCTGTTTTGTTTGTTTTCCGAGACAGGGTTTCTCTGTGTAGCCTTGGCTGTCCTGGACTCTCTTTGTAGACCAGACTGGTCTTGAACTCAGAGATCCGCCTGCCTCTGCCTCCCAAGTACTGGGATTAAAGACGTGTGCCACCATGCCTGCCTTTTTTTTTTTTTTTTTAGTCTATTATTTTTAGGATTATGGACATGCGTGTGCCACGTCATATGGGTGGAGGCTAGAGGACAGGAGTCATTTCTATCCTTTCAACATGTGGGCCCTGGGAATCAAGCTCAGGTTATCAACTTGGCAGCAAATGCCCATACCTGCTGAGCCATCTCACTGGCCCAAAAGGCTTAATTGGGTGAGACAGGATTTACATGAAAAAAAGCTAATTAGAAGTCATAAAATTAGTTCAGCTCTCTGTGGATCTGGATTAGGTAAATGACTTTCTTCTCTGGTTGTGATGGTTAATTTTAGTTTTCAATTTGACTGGATTGGGGAATAATCAGTTAGCAGGTATGTTATTCTACTCTTTGGCTATTATAATAAAAGGTTTGAGGCAGGCCAAAATTATGAAGAAAAGATTTATTTAGCTCACCATTTTAGAGGTAGTCCCATTGGTTTAGCCTCTTGAAAAGGCCTGAAAACATATAATCATGGTGACACTATGGTGAAAGCATTAGTGTTGGCAGTCATCACAGTGTTGACAAGAAGGCAGAGAGCAGTTGTGGGGCTAGACTCATAACTTGCTTTTGTGAGAACTCAGGGTACTCAGGAGGTTGAGGCAGAAAAATCACTGTCTTCCAAGGGAGGTGATTGCAATGACCTATGCCTAGGCCTCACCTCTTAAAGATGCCATATCATCTTTGCTGCTCTGCCAAGCACATGGACCCTTGGGGTTCATGCCATATCCAAACCAAAGGCTGGGTGCCTGCTTAAGGACAATGGCAGGTATATGAGTCACTCGGCTATGTGGGAAGATCCATCATCTGTTGGGTTCCATTCAATTAGCCCAGGAAAAACTAAGACGGTCTCTATGTGTGTCCTTTTCCTCTCTCCTATTGCTAGGGCATTGTATTGAGGTTCTCCAGGGTAACAAGCTTAGAGAATGAATCTACATTATAAAGGGGGATTTGTAAGATTAGTTTCCATGATAGAGGCTGTATAATCCAGAATGGCCATTTGCATACTGGAGAGGCTAAGAACCTGGGATCTGCTCAGTGCATGGGGGTAGATGCTTCCTCTTCCCATGCAATCCCCCTTCTACTTTCATATCTTTTGTGAGTTCTATTAGGATTACATATAGGAACATAGGCATTTTACCAGTGGCCAAACCACTGAAGAAAATGTTTGTCTCCACCAGCAACCTTTAACTGCCTGTGGATCCTCATGGAGGGGTACGCCTTATGAGCCTAGTTTCATTATTTTTACATGTGGAAATTGTTTTCCAAGCTCCATATGTTGAGGAGGGAATCTTTTTATCACTATGTGCTTTGGATACCTTTGTCCACAAATATGTAGCTACAGCCGGGTAGATTTATTTCTGACCCTCTGTATTCTACTTAATTGGTGAACATTCTCATTCTCTCCCGCCCTCTCTGCCAGTGTCATGCTAAGTCTGGTGGCATGTCCTATAGTTTTTTAGAACAGATATTGTAATAACCTCCAGCATTGCTCTTCCTGCTTAAGGCTATTTGAGTCTTTCTGCTACAATGTACATTTTTTTATTTTTACTTAAAAAATATTTGCTATGTGAGGTGGGGCACAACTTAAAAGCCCAAAGGCAAAGGCAGAGGCAGGCAGACCTCTGTGAGTTATAGGCTGGACAGACCTGTATAGTAAGACCTTGTCTCAAGGGCTAGAGAGATGGCTCAGTGGTTAAGAGCACTGCCTGCTCTTCCAGAGGTCCTGAGTTCAATTCCCAGCAACCACATGGTGTCTCACAACCATCTGTAATGTGATCTGATGCCTTCTGGCCTATAGGTGTACCTGTAGGCAGAGCACTGTATACATAATAATGAATAAATAAATCTTAAAAAAAAAAAAAGACCTTGTCTCAAAAAAACTTTAAAGATAAAATCTTATATAGACTGCCAGGCATAGTAACACATGCCTTTAATCCTAGCACTCAGAAAGTAGAGACAGGAAGATCTCTCTGAATTCGAGACCAGCCTGGTCTACAGAGCAAGTTCGAGGACAGCCAGAGTTACACAGAGAAATCCTGTCTCCAAAAAACAAAAACATCTTAAGACTAGGTTGACTTCAAATTCACCATGTAACTGATAGCAGGTGATATCAGTGTACCTAGCCCCATGTGAATTTTAGGTCCAGCCCTGCCCCACCTCCCAGCCCGTTCTGGGAAGAATGTCATTGGGTGGCACACACCTTAAATGCCAGTACTCGGGAGGCAGAAGTAGGCTGAACTCTGTGAGTTCAAGGCTAATTTGGTCTATACAGCCATCTGGAGTTACCCAGTGAGACCTGATTTCAAAGAAAACCAAGAAAATGCCATTGGAATTTTGATTGTAGATTGCTTTTGATCGTTTTACAATATTAACCTTGCCAATCCATTAGCATAAGATGCCTTTCCATCTTCTAGTGTCTTCCATTTTCGTCAGTGTCTTAAAGTTTTCATTGTAGAGGTCCTCCATCTCATGTTTATTTCTAGCCTTTTTTTTTTTTTTTGTAAATAAGATGCCACTCCTGATTTCATTCAGAGAAACTCTGGCTATACTTCATGAATGACCTGCTCACCAAGCTAAGTATCAAATTATTAGATTTGATATAAAAAATAAGAACTTGGGAACTCAATTTTGATATAGATGTCAATTTGTAGTGTGATTTATAAAGCTGAAAATGTCCAAGGACAGATTCTGAAAAGGTTAGACTTATACTATGCTAAAGGGTTATGTTGATTCCTAGAACTCAGACTTTTTCATTAATTAATATTCTATGTAATAATCCCTGGAACTACCATTCCAAAAAAGAATAAAAATCAGTTACCTGAAATTGAAGCAGCAGGCAACAGTCACAAAGAGTGATCATTAATAAATATTTCTGGCTGGAGTGTTAAAAAAAAGTCCCCTTTCTGATGTTTATCCACTTGTGGAATGAAATGGTACAAAGAGCACATTTCTCTAGTTTTCAAACATTTGGCTCACAGTCACTATGAAGACAGTAGTTTTCCACTCTCTAGAAATGGGAATGCTTTTTCATGGACTAAACACAAATCACACTGTATTAAGAAAATCTTTGTTAGTCAGGCCTGATTGGTGATGAACATCATTAACCACAATACCCAGTAGGCAGAGGCAGGTAGATCTCTGTGAGTTTGAGACTAGCCTGGTTTGCAAAGCAACTTGCAGGTCAGCCAGGGTTACATAGTGAGGTCCTGTCACAAAGAACAATTGAACATGAAACAAACAACAAATCAACACTGAAACCCTTGCTGTTTTATTAGATTTGAGGCAGCATAAGAGACAGGAAGCAGAAGAGACTAGAGATTGACCTCAACAGACTATTTCAAACAGTGAGGGGCAGACACAGGGGTAAAGGAGTATCTGCTAAAGGGAAAGGGGATACTAGGGGCTGATATAGGTTTAGGTTGGAGATAGAACTGCTGGGGCTACCTGAGGGGCAGTTTCTCCCTCTTGGAATTGTTTGTCCAGACAAGGACATTTCAGCTTCAGAAACTAACTTGTCCTGGCTGTCAGATGTCAGTCATAGTGGGCAATGGTACTGATAGGGAAGGCTGGAACTTCAATATAGGGCTTTGGTCAGGGTCTAGCAGAGTTTGTTCAAAACTTCTAAGTTCTTATTCTAAAAGTTGTAAGGAGACAAACTGCTACATTTTAGTTTATAAGTGGTGGTACATTTATATTTGTTGTCCTGTTTTTACTTTTAAAAGATTTCATTTTGTGTGTAGTGTTTTCCCTGCATGTTCATTATGTATACCATGTGCATGCCTGGTACCAGATCACTTGGAACTGCCATGTGGGCTCTGGGACCTGAAACCCGATCCTCTGAAAGAGCCACAAGTGTTCCTAATGGCTGAGCCATTTCTCCAGCCCCAAATGCTTTATTTGTTTAACGAATTTTCCATTCAAAAATGTTTACTGGGCCACAAGATGGCTCAGCAGGTAAGAACCCTTGCTGCTCAAGGCTGGCAACTCAAACCCCACCCCTGTAGCCTGTGTGAAAAAGCTGGATGTAGAGGTATGCACCTATAATTCCAACACTCCCATTATGAGAAAGAACTGTCTGGAAGCTTGAAGGCCAGCTAGCATGGCAGGAATAAGAGTGGCCCTGACTTAAAACAAAGTAGGAGAAAGCTAAGTCCTGAAAGTTGTCCTCTGATCTACACACACACACACACACACACACACACACACACACACACACACACACACACACAGCATGCAAACACCTACTTACACATATACAACCTATACACACACATGCATAATAGTAAATTTTAAAAAAGGTTGCTTATATTGAAGTAGAATAGATTAAAAAGACCAATTATTAGATATAAACATTTATTTATTTAGTGATTTACTTAGAACACTGCTTGCATTGCCTATTTGCCAAGCATGACTTCACTTGCTACCTGGGACAGAATGACTCCTGCAGAAATATCTGAAAGGTCATTGCCGTTATCAACTTGGCGACCTTCACACGCACTTCTGTAAGGTCTTGTTTTCCTGCCTCATCTTATAGAGCATAAAATGAAAACACAAGCTGTACTGCAGATTGAAGCCTTTCAGGAGCTATGCTGACATCTCTCTGCAACCCGCATTGGTGTGCAAGTGCTTATTCCAGAACAATTCCAGCAACAGTTATTATTTTATATAATGGTACTGGGGATGTTTCTGGAACAGCGTGTGTTGATGTCTAAATAGGAAGTAATATGCAACTGGTAGTGATGAGTGCATTTCTCACTCACGAGCAAAGCTGCTAAACAAACAGGTTTACGCTTCCATCTTCAGTAGGCCAGCGGGGTGTTGCAAAAGCAGTTTGGGCAAATATTGACTGTGGCTTCTGAAATAGCACACGCCTGTTCCTGATACTGCACAACTTGTTCTTCTTGGCAATGTCAGTGATATGTGAGGAAAAGAAGACAACATTTGCAAGGTCAAATTTAGACTGGTCAAAGTAACACAAGTGATTATTGTCTGTTAGTCATAAGTGAGACATCTGTATCACCCCCTCCAAGGCTCAGGGAGCATCAGAAGATGGGGTAGAAATAATACAAGAGCTGGTGGAAGCAGTGAATATTGTAGGATGCAGTCTTCCAGGCAGGACATGAACGTTTGCATTTTTTTTCCTGTTTTTTGAGACAGGATTTCTCTGTGTAGCCCAGACTGTCCCAGAACTTGCTATGTAGACTAGGCTGGCCTCAAACTCAAAGAGATTTGCCTGCCTTTGCCTCTTGAGTGCTGGGATTAAAGATGTGCACCACCACCACCACCTGGTAGACGTGCCAAAATCTGATCATGCAGGAGAGAAGGACTTGTAATGCCTCACCCCTAATGAAGGATCTATAGGCAGCTAATTGTTGCTGGGGGAGAAGACATTTTCTTCAGTGGTGAAGCCACGGGTAAGGTACCAGATGAATAAAAATAAATAAATAAATAAATAAATAAATAAATAAATAAAAATTTAAAAAGGGCATGACTGATCTTAGGTATGGTGGAGGAGAGAATTTATTACAGATATGTGGCAAAGCATAGCCAGAGGCAGACAAATCTGAGAGTTCAGGGTGGACATGACCTACCTAAGCTAGGCCATGTGGGGAGAGGGGGAAGGGAAGGAATCGGAAAGAGAGGGGAACAAGGTGTAGCAGTTAGGAGGCCAATGGAACAAAAGGGGTAGGTAACCAAAATGGTTGGAGTATATGGGGAAGAGCAGATAAGGCCCCTGGGCTGGAGAGTTCAGGGTAGGGGTTGGGGTATACAGGCCAGGAGAATCCTGTAACAGGTAGGAACTGAGAGATGCTGGGAGAATCTGGTAGTGGGGTCCTCAGCCATTTGTCCCAGGGTCTGAGACTTAATGGCCCAGCCTTTTTGTTGATAAGGGGTGGCATAGTCTTTTATGACTACTTCCTGCTGACATTGGGGTATTGTTGGTGAGCCCCAAAAATTAGAATGCTGGCCAAAGCCAGAAAGAGCAGTCTGTTTCACCCACTGCCCAGGCTCTGTGGGACCTTCTGGGACTAGGGACATGCAGGCAGCATTCAGAGCAGTTTGCATTCTTTAATTGGTTAGAAATATGCTGGAATAGATACATACTAGGGACACAAGGCAAAGTTAAGGAGTTTTGGGAAAATTTTTTCCTTGAGTGTACATTTGAAGCCTTTAGGCCTATGGTCCTGGTAGTTGGGGGAGGGAAGTTCCAAGACCAAGGAAAGGGGAATAGACCCCCACCTTCAGGAACAGGCAGATTGGGAGGGAAAGAGGCTGTTGATGGATAGTACTTACCTGGTGTCCACTTGACCTGTGAGAAGTGGATCCAAGTCAATTGCCTGAAGCTTACACAAGTTTTTAAAGTTTATAGAAAGAGATTAAATTTTAGATATGTTAATGTTACTACTGCTTATAATACGTACTGAAATCCACATTGAAGAAAGAGCAGTAGATTCATGCCTTTGAGAGATAGTAAGAAAAGAGCTCAGGGGGGCCTAGAGAGATGGTTCAGAGGTTAGGAGCACTGACTGCTTTTTCAAAGGTCGTGAGTTCAATTGCCAACAACCACATGGTGGCTCACAACCATCTATGATGAGATCTGGTGCCCTCTTCTGTCATGCAGTCAGAATGTTGTATATATAATAAATAAATCTTAAAAAAAAAAAAAAGAAATAAAGAAAGAAAGAAAGAGAAAGAAAAGAAAAAAGAAAAAGCTCAGGACCAAAACAAAAGTGATATGGGATTAAAAGCATTAACTCTTTCCTATATTCAGAAGACTGGACATACACAGATTAGACAGATGATTTTTAGCACAATGAGAAGCACTTTTCCCCCTTAAAGATACCCCCGTAAAATATTATTTACACAGTGTTCTGCATTCCTGTACACCTGCACACCAGAAGAGGGCACCAGATCTCATTATAGATGGTTGTGAACCACCATGTGGTTGGCTGGGAATTGAACTCAGGACCTTTGGAAGAGCAGAGCTTAAAATCCTGAGTTTGTAAGCCGGGCGTGATGGCGCACGCCTTTAATCCCAGCACTCGGGAGGCAGAGGCAGGCGGATCGCTGTGAGTTCGAGGCCAGCCTGGTCTACAAAGCGAGTCCAGGACAGCCAAGGCTACACAGAGAAACCCTGCCTCAAAAAACCAAACCAAAACAAAACAAAAAAATCTTGAGCTTGTGACTCTAATATTAGTTAGGGTTTACCAGAGCTAGAGTCATAGCTTATCAGAACTCCATCGATTAATATTTAAATTCTGAACTTATGAAGTCTTAATAAAACAGCATAGAGGAAAAGAAATCTGAAACATTTTTCAGTTTTACACACCTTAAATCACTTTCTTATACCTTTACACATTGCATTTACACACCTTAAGTCACTTTCTTATACCTTTACACATTGCATTTACACACCTTAAGTCACTCTCTTATACCTTTACACATTGCATTTACACACCTTAAGTCACTTTCTTATACCTTTACACATTGCATTTACACACCTTAAGTCACTTTCTTATACCTTTACACATTGCATTTACACACCTTAAGTCACTTTCTTATACCTTTATAACTTGCTTTTACATATCTTTAAACATTTTCTAGGCCCTTACAACTTACTTAAATTTTCATATCCTCAGACCTTACCTAAACTTTACATTTTTAAAAATCCAGTTATTTACCATGAGAAACAGGTGATTACTTGACAGCAGTCATTGTAAAGCAAGTTCCTCTAAATAAAGGAATAGTAAAAAGTTTCTTTGGAGTCTATTTTGTTAGTTTATCTCTTTTTAGAGACTGGTAGCAAGGTAAACTGTCTTTCTCAGATGGAGGAATAGGAAAGTGAGACTTGAGGCCTGGTTTTTTACATATGAAGAGAACTGAGAAGGCAGCTGAAGCTAACTTTTAATTACACCTGTTTTATACAGTGCTAGAGATCAAACTTAGGGCTCTAAACTGCTGAGTGTGGTGGTGCATGCTATAGATCATATATGAAGTAGGTTTTCAAGTAAGATTTGTCAGTCAGGCTGGGTGTTGTGATGCATGCCTTTAATCCCATCACTCAGGAGGCAGAAGCAGGGGTATCTGTGAGTTTGAGGCCAGCTTGATCCACAGTGTGTTCCAGATCAGCCAGGAACTCACTCTTCTAGTCTGGCCTTGCTTCTTCCCTGATGTGGTTTTCAAAAGAGGCTTAGAACAGTGTGCATGAGTATACTGGCTGACTTCTACAAGACTGATGGGATTAATACAGAACTTATCTGGGGAAACCCACTAATTTCCACAATATTTCTAGTCAAAACCCTTCTTGCTGCTCATGAAATGTACACCAAAGAGAATTAGAAGTCATGCATCCTGCAGACTCAAAGGGCAGGCGATTGTCCTTCTCTGACTCTCAAACCATGAGCACTGAATTCTGTACCACGAGGAATGTTCATGTGTGGTGTCTCTATCAGTTACTTTTCTATTGCTGTGATAAAACACCATGACCAAGGCAAGAGTTTATTTGGGGCTTACAGCTCCAGAGGGTCAGGGACCACATGGCAGAGTGAAGGTAGCAGGTGGTACACAGGAACAGCAGTTGAGTTTACATCTTGATCTGCAAGCAGGAAACAGAGAGAGCTAACTCAAAATGGCATAATCTTTTGAAATTTCAAAGCCACCCCCCCCCCCACTCCAGTGTTATACTTCTTCAGGGAAGGCCATACCTCCTAACCCTCCAGAGGCAATCATCAACTGGGGACCAAACAGTCAAATGCCTTAAACTTATGATAGACATCTCATTCAAACTACCACATTCCATTCCCTGCTCACATAGGCTTATGGCCATATCATAGTGCAAAATGCATGAGTCCAACTAAAAAGTCCCCAGTCTTCCACAGTCTCAGAACAGTTTAAAAGGCCAGTTTCTAAGACTCAAGGCAATTTTTTAATTGGAAGTCCCTGTAAAGTCAAAAGCAAATTACACACTTCCAACACACAATAGAACAGAATATATGCTACCATTCCACTATACTTAGGAATCTAAGTATAGTGAGGAGATACTATTATCAAAGCAAGGCCAAAAACATATCAGGGCAAACCTCTAAATCCTGTAGCTCCAAGTCTGATGTCAACAGGCTTTATGACCCTCCCCATTAGGCTCTGTTGACTATAATAGCCTGGTTCCATTTCTTGTATCCAGATCTCCTTGGCAGATATCCCATAGTTTTGGCACCTTTAATATTTTGGGGTCTTCAGAGCAACCCAGACTTTACTTCCACATGCCTGGTCCCAGAGGCGCTCCTTAACTGTGGGAGATTCCATGATCACTTTACATGTGTATCTTTCATGACTCTAAAGCAAGAACTGGTTGGATGATACTATCAAGGTTCAGTTGCCAAGTTGGCGTGAATCCTGGTCCCCTTGAATCATATTTGTAACTGTTTGTTAATTCCTTGGGTCTTTTCCTTTCTCTTTTCACAACTTGGAACTTCACCTGGGTGGGATCTTGCCCTGAGGGCACCCATCTGTTCATTTCAATGCAGGTTTGGCCTCCCTTAACAGGTATAGTCTCTCTTCCAGTACAAGCCTTGGCCCTTTTCCTCTGCAAACACTACATTTTGTATCTCTTTCTGCACTACTTGTTCTTCTTCATTGTACACCTGAAAGAAAAACAAAAACAACAACAACAAAACCCTAATAGCCACACAACAGTTACTCTTAGGCTGGCATGGAATCTCCTCCACCAAAGACATTAGTCTATTACTTTTAAATTTAACCATAGGCAAGTTCTCAGGAAAAGGGTAGAAAGCCACCACATTCTTTGCCAAATATCTTAAGTATCTGAAAGTGTACATCTTGAATCACAAACAGGAAACAGAAGGTGATAACTCAAAATGGCATGAGTCTTGAAACCTCAAAGCCCACCTCCAGTAATATACTTCCAGTAAGGTCACACTTCCACAATAGCCACCAACTGCGGACCAAGTATTTAAACGCCCCAGATTTAGAGGTGTTTGGTAGCAGTTTCCTCTGAGATTGAGTCCATCTCCCAGGGAAGCTCCTTAAAACAAAAAGTAATTCAAAATAGCTTCAGGGAATCCCTTTCACTGACCAGATTCACTAGGCTCATCCATCACAAGCATAAAGTAGGCTGAGCATTTGCTTAGATGAGAAAAGGTGACTCAAGACAAGCCAAGATGCAAAGGAGGCTCTGACACCACACCAGCTTCCTGGGAGAAGTCGACTGGCTGAACTGCCTGAAGGGCCTTAGACCAACTGAGGTATATGGTAAGGACAACTCTCAAACCTGTTGAGTTTCCACATTTTGTGAGCTGTCATCCATGCTGGGGTGGGCTTTGGTGATACAGCTGTCTTTGAATCACTTCTGTTGTAAATGGCCCCAATAAAACTCACTGGTTTCCAAGCTGGACTTCAGTGGTATCCATATTTTGGTCTGTTGTGAGCTCCCTATCTGTGGTGAGTAGCAGTGTGTGTTCCATCTTCCCAGGAAAATTCTGTCACACAATAGCTGGTCTTCAAAAATGAGTGAGATGACTAGTGAAATAGAGGGCTGTTGGGCTGAGCGAGTAATGTGTTTACTGTGCAAGCCTGACAAAATGAGTTCAATCTCTAGAATCCAGTAAAGGCAGGAGTAAATTGATTCTCCAAAGTTGTCCTCTGGTCTTTACATATGCAATGCAGCGCCCTTGCACATACAAACATGCAATAATATATTTTTTAATGAGGGAAAAATGAAAAAAGCAGAAGTTAGTTCATTACCACCAGACCTACCTTATAAGGAATGCAGAATGGAATCCTTCAAGTTGTAAAGAAAGGATAATAGACATAAACTCAAAGCCATAAGGACATAAAATTTTCCTTTAATAATAAACACACAAACAAAAGAACTAACAGCTTTGTAATTTTGGTTCACAACTTCTTTTATTCTTTAACATTATTTAAAATAGAAAAGCATAAAAAGTTATAAACTTGTTACTGGACACACATTATATTTTTTTTGTGACATTGCTAATGTAAAAAAAAAAGGGCTATAAGGAGAAAAAAAGCTTTGTAGGTGATTGAAATTATTAGTTTAAAAGAGATTGTTGTAGTTTTGGATGTTTCATGTAAGCCTCATAAAAAACATATATACAATATACACAAAAAGAAATGAAAGTAAATCAAACAAGCCACTATAAATAGCAACTATATACAAAGAAACAGTAAAAGAAGAGATAAAGGACAAAAAACCTGTAAGACAGAAAACAACAAAATGGCAACTGTGAGCCCTTTCTTTTAATAGTTACAGTAGTTACTTCATCAATGAATTTAATAACCTAATAGAAGATACAGCTTGGAAGAATAATTTAAAACTATTTATTATATACAAGAGACTCACTTTAGAACTAAACACACTAAGCTGACAGAATGAAAAATATGTCCCATGCAACTATAGTAACCGAAAGAAGGAAATAGCATACAAGTAAGAGACATAGGATATTACATAGTGAAATAAAGGTTAATTCACCAATTAGACACAACAATTATGAACAAAGATATGCCAAGTAAAATTGCTAAGTATATGAAGAAAATGTTGGTAGGAAACTATGGGAAAATTAGACTGTTTAAGGGTTACTTACAGACAAAATAGGAAGACAGATCAAGAAGGAAAAAGAAAACCTGACCACCACCATAGACTATGTGGACCTCACAACACGTAATCCAATAAGCAGAATACATACCTTTCTCAAGTGCACATGGAACACTTTATGGGATAGATCAGAGCCACAAAGAGCCTTAATACATTAAGGGGAAACTACAAAACCCACAACTATGTGTAAAATAAATAGGACATTTTAAAAACAAGTAATGGTTGAAGGAAATTAGCACATTCCCTGAAACAAATGAGAAAACACAAAACATCAAAAGTGTTGGGATACAATAAAAGCAACACTGAAATTGGCAGCTATGTAGCAAGGCTCTCAACAGCTTAACTTTATTCTTTAAGGAACAAGGGAAAGAACAAGCAGAAAGATCAGAGCAGAAGAAAAATAAAAATAAAAGAACCAAGAATCGGTCTTTCAAATCTCAAAACTGATAAATGTTTAACTAGATTGGCTAGGAAAGAGGCTGGGGAGAGCTCAACTAAAATTTCAAATCAAAATGGGGACACTAGGCTAAGGAGATGGGTCACTAGATAAAGTGCTTCCTATGCAAGCAGGAAACTAGAGCTCAGGTCCCCACACCACCACCTTGAAAGTAAACCAGCTAGGCAGGGGTGTGGCTGTTTAATCCAGGACTTTTAAGAGGCAAAGATGGGGCATCATGACTATTGGTCTGGCCAGTCAAGAGCTCTATATTCAACTGAGAGATTTTGATTCAATAAATAGAAAAAGAATGAGATTGTATGTTAAGTTCAAGACCCCTACCACATATGTGCACACTCTTGCACACATGTGAATATACATACACACAGTGATGCACCTTAAAAAGCATTGGGGACATCATGGCCAGTTTTCCAAGACTGAAAAGTACAAATCACTATAAACTGTTATCTCATCAATATATCCATTGAATAATAGATAAAATAGAAAATCACCAACCTTGATTCATGAAGAAATATACATCTAAATAGGCAGAGCTCTAACTAGTAAGATTACATCTACTATCAAAACCTTTCCAGCAAAGGAAAGTCCAGATGCAGGTGGCTTCAGCAGTAAATTCTACCCTACCAGCCATCTAAAGAACTAACAGTATGTTTCTTTCTGTTTTTGTTTTTATTTTTGTTTTTTTCTTTTTAAGACAGGTGACTTAAAGCTGCTATGCAAACAAGGCTGGCTTTGAAGTCAGAGATCCTCCTGTCTCTGTCTCTGCCTCCCAAGTGTTGGGATTAAAGGCATGCACTGTGACGCCTGGCCAAATTAAAATTAATTCTGACAAACTATTTTGAAAACTTATAAAAAGTAAGCATCTCTAAAATAATGAGGCCAGCGTTACCCTGATACCAAAACCAAGCAGGCTACAAAAATCCTTAAAAACAAAACAATTCCATAACAAAATGACAACAAAAAAAGCCTAACATGGGCTAAGGAGATAGCTGTGCTGCCAAGTCTGACATCCTAAGTTTGACCTTCAGAACCCACATGGTAGAATGAAAATAGACTCAAGTTGCCCTCGCTACACACACACACACACACACACACACACACACACACACACACACACACACACACACACAAATTTTAAAAATTACTAGCAAACAGAATTCAACAACACCTTAAAAGGATTATGTGGGGTTGATAAGATGGCTCAGTAGTTAGAAGCATTGGTTGATTTTACAGAGGATCCCAGGTTCAGTTTCCAGCAGCACCTGCATGGCAGATGACAACTGTCCTGTTAACTCTAATTCCAGAGGATCTAATGCCCTCCTATGGTCTCTATGGGGGCACCAGGCACACCTGTAGTATACATACATATATACATCCTCCATATATATATAAAATAAAAAAACAATACATATTTTAAAAAACCCACTATGTCATGATCAAGAAGGATTTACTGACAGGATGATTTAACAGAACAACAACAGCAAAGATCTATGACAGGCTGGAGAGAGAGAGATCAGTTGGTAGAGGCAGATTGCCTTGCAAGGAGGAAGACACGTTTGAGCCCCAGGATTCATGAAAAGTCATGTGTGATGGTGTATAGTTATAATCCCAACACTAGGAAGGCAGAGACAGGTAGATGCCTGAGCCTTACGAGCCAGCCAGCAAAGCCTAGTTAGAGAGTTCCAGGACAGTGAAACCCTGACTCAAAAAACAAGGAAGGTTGATAATACCAGAGGAATGATCCTCAGGGTTGTCCTTTGACCTCCACAACCAATAGGCACATGTATACCAAAAAGATACTCATGAATATGTATATATGTGTAATAAAGAAAACACAAACCAGTGAAATGCACACTATCGAGATAAAGAAAACCCACAATGATTTCAAATGATACAGAAAAATCATTTCACAGAAATCCAATATCCTATCATGATTAAAAACTCAATAAATTGCCGGGCGGTGGTGGCGCACGCCTTTAATCTCAGCACTTGGGAGGCAGAGGCAGGTGGATCACTGTGAGTTCGAGGCCGGCCTGGTCAACAAAGTGAGTCCAGGACAGCTAAGGCTACACAGAGAAACCCTGTCTCGAAAAACCAAAAAAAAAAAAAAAACCCAAAACCAACCAACCAAACAAACAAAAAACAACCAAAACAAAAAAAACCTCAATAAATTAAAAGGAAAGGCAACAATACAAAAGCCATATGAAAAGCCCACACTATATTCAGTGAATGCCCAATTTCATTACTAGTATTGAACACACGACTAGAAATTCTAACAATCAGGCAAGAAGAGATAAAATTACCGTTGCATTTGTTCATGCTAATGATCTTCAATGAAAATTAAGAAAATAATACAATTTATAAGATCACAAAGAATTAAAACACTTAGGAATAAATTCAAGCAAGGACCCTGCATGGAAAGACATTTTCTGTTTAAGGAACATAAACTCAGTACTACTTCAAATAGCAGATTTAACACAATCTCTGTTAAAACACACAGACAGCTACAAATAGAAAAGTCACCCTAGAATTCATACAAAACCTCAAGGAACCTCAGATAACCAAACAATACCGAAAAGGAAAGTGGAGGGGACTGGTAAGATGGTTCTTCATGTGTTTTTACTGCAAGCCTCATGACCTGAGTTCAAGCCACAGAACACAGGTGGAAGGAGAACCTATTCCCCAAGTTGCCTCTGGCTTCCAAATGCAGCTGTGGAACATGCGTGCACACATTCATACACATTTCACCCTTAATTTCAAGGAATCCCAAATAACTGAAACAATATTAAAGAATAAATAGACCATTACTTCTATAAAGTTCCACTAGCCAAAACAGTATCATGGAGATAGAGAAAAACAAACAAACATAAGGAATGGAGTAAAACACAGAAATAAACCCTCATACAGTCAAATCAGTTTTGATAATGAGAAAGGGACAGTCTTTTCAACATATCAGCACCCATATTCACAAGAATAAAAGCAGACCTTTTACAATATACAATTATCTCAAAATGGATCAGACTTACACATAGGGGCTAAAGCTATGAAATTCATTTAAAGAAGCAAAGAACACAAGTTTTATAATATTGGATTTGGTGATACCAACAGCACAAAAAATAAATTACATCAAAATTAAAATTACTTTTATACCTAAGGACATGCTCAACAGAGTCAAAAGAATGGGAGGAAACTATTTGCAAATCATGCATCTGACAAAGCATTAACACCCACACATATAAACAGGCTGTGAAGATAGCCCAGTGATCAAAGTGCTTGCCACAAGTTTTGCAACCTGCTTCATTCTTAGAATCCATGTAAAGGTGGAAGGCAAGAACTCCATATAATTGTGATTTCCCATATGCCTACCATGATACATGTACCCCAACTCACTTTAAATTAAAAAGTGAATTCCTAGAAATCAGAAGCAGAAAGCAGAATGTTGTCAAGAGCTGGCGGAAGAAGCTAAGGGGTTTGTTTTTTGTTTTGAGGCAGGATCTATGCGGTCTTAGATGTCCTGGAGCTCACTATATAGACAAGATGGCTTTAAACTCAGATATTCTCCTAAGTGCAGGGATTAAGGTATGCACTGCTGCGCCCAGCCCACAGCTAAGTTCTGTCAGATGAAGATTTCTAGAGAATGGCTACATAACGTGAACCCAGCAATGAACTTCAACTGTACAGTTAAAAGTGGTTAGAAAGCAAATCTTTTGCCAAAATGAAAACATTTTATAAAAAAGAACCTGAGTGACTATGCAACATTCTAGACAACATGGCCAATCCTGAGACAAACTGTCTCAAGTAGCCCATGCTGGCTTTGTATTTGCCATGTACCCAAGCCAGGTACACTAGGTGACAGGCCAGTGATCCGTGGTACTGGGGATAGAACCTAGGCTTAGTCAAGCACTCAACCAACAGAACTGGATTATCCAGCCCCTAAAAGCCATGTTCTTCTGCCCGGCCCCTGGCCCTAAGACAGGGTTTCTCTGTGTAGTCCTGGCTGACCTGCAACTCAACTCTGTAGACCAGGATGGCCTCAAACTCAGAGATCCCCTGCCTCTGCCTTCCAAGCACTGGGGTTAAAGCTGTGTGTTAACACAGGCCAGATAAAAAGCATGTTCTTAAGAGAAATATGCTTAGATATGGAGCTCAAGAGGAGAGCTTGTTGATAAGCTATGCCTTCACATGGTCTGCAAGAGAAATCGCATACAACATAATAAAAAGTAGATCAGTGAAAAATGTTGAAGGGTATATGGGAGCTAAATTTAGTATTCAGACAATTATAGTAAACAGGAATTACAAAGGCAATGAATGGGTCAGGCTTGGAATGCCCCTGAAAAAGGCCCACAGCAAAGATAATTTAGTAGTTTTTTTTTCTTTAAATAGTGTAGAACCTCCCATCTTCTTCAAGTTTAAGATAGGGTTTTATCACCTGCTATTGTGTTTACTTACATAAACAACACTGTGGTAAAGTGGGGCCCATCCTATGACACCAAAATGCAAATAACTCTCATGTTCAGAAATGTTTTGAGAGTTTGTTAGGTGCTGTTTATTGGTTTTAGTTAATGACATTTAACAATGTTGGAGGTAGTTTGCCTCTACCTATTGCCTGTTGTTTTGTAAGGTCTTCTGCTGCACACATCATTTGCTCTCAGGTGCTGAACATACTGATGGGCTTTAAGAGGATTTCCTCCCATTTTGTTTCTCTGAAACAGGGTTTCTTTGCGTAGCCCTGGCTGTCCTGGAACTCTAAGCAGACCAGGCTGGCCTCAAACTCAGAGATCTCTCTGGCCCTGTCCCCCAAGTTCTAGTTCTAAAGGCATGCACCATCATGTGCTGCTCCAGAGGTTCTTATAGAGTGTTTTAGTCCATAAAGTCCATATTCCTTCAACTATCCAAAGGCCATTATGGCCAATAATAGTCTGTCTTTAAAATCAAGGCCTGAATTTGTTCAGAAAGAAACTCTAGTAATTAATGGATTAGTGATAAAATTTTCATTTTCTTCTTCTTCTTTTTTTTTTTTTTTCCGTTTCTCTGTGTAGTCTTGGCTGGGGAAAACAAAACAAAACAAAACCTTCCTGATCTCAGTTTTTAAGATTTCTCAAAACTGAACAAACTATAAACTGTTCTCCCGTTTTTATTTGCTGAATTGCTATACGTAACTGAGTAATTTTTAATTGCATCTATATTTTCTTGAGTTCCTTAATCTTTTCTCCCCCACTAAAAAGAACAAAAAAACAAACAAACACAAACAAAAAACAAAAACTCTAACAAGAAAAATAAAAAGTTTGCTGTTGTATTTTAACCCCAGCTGGGACACCACAATCTTTATTTGAACAGGGTCTTGCAAAGTAACTCAGGCGGTTGAGGGAACTCCCAATACTCCTGCTTCCTCTTCCAGAGTGCTGAGATTATAGGCATACACAGTAGTACACAATTCAATTCTGATACCAAGTACTCAGGGTTAGTGTAAGAACTGACAGTTCTAGGGCCCAGGCTTCCTTCACAAGACTGCCCGACTTCAGACACGAGCTGCAAGTGGTATCTTCAGACCATCAACATGCCAGTAGCTATAAAGTAGGAAGTCACCAAGAACTTCTTGGTTTAAAAATTTGCTGAATGACTCATGGAACTCAAAAAAGTACTGTCTTTCAGCAAAACAGTATAGTTACAAGTCTTATTAGAAAAGATACAAATTAGGCCAACCAGGTCAATGAAGATTCGTGGTCTGGAGGATGATGCAGAGCTTCTGTGCCCTTGTTGCTCTGGCACATCAACACAGTTGCAGTGTCCAGAGCATGTAAGAGTCTTGCCATGTAATCCAGGCTAGCCTCAAATTCATGATGATCCTCTTATGTCGCTGTCAGTCTCCCAAATGTTGGGATTACAGGTGTGCAAGGCACCTGGCTTGTCCAGAGTTCTTTTCTTTACTGGGGCTTCAATACAAAGGCATGCGATTAATCAAACAGGCAATGTGACTAGGCCAAGTATATTTCTGGTGACCAATCTCCACCTTGGAGCAATCTCAGGGGCCTATGATGAGCCAAATCAAGAGTATAACGAAGATATTTTAAGAATCCTCAGAGTTTGAGATATTCTTTGTCAGGAGCCAAGGACAAAGGCCACACAAATTCCTTATATCACACTCAAGTAGCAAAAAGGACTGGTTTTAGTTCTCACAGATTCCTCTCTAAGACAATGATGAGACAACCCCCCAAAACCAGAATGAAATTTTATTACGTAGTTTATAGAAGCAGTAGTAGTACTCTTCTGTACAAAGCAGACAACTGGTCTTAAATATAACGGAGAGAAATGTTAGTCCTATGACAACAGGCGATACAAGTGGAACCATTTAGAGACACACTAAAACGTTTAAAAGTATCTTCTTTCTTGATAGTCCATTGTGCATTTTTTTTAGAGATGGGGATACGTCCCAGGCAAGGTCACAATGGCATTTTATTGCCCTCGATGCTGATTTTCACTGCATGAGCAGATCTGCTTTTTTTCCTGATATCTGTGAACTTTCTCATCTGTTTATCCAGTCGACTGATACCTTTCTTGGAGGATGCCTGAAACTAAGATTGGGAAAAATTGAAGAACAAATTATTGAACTATATAAATCTAGGTAGCAATCCGAAGAACCTGAAGCTTAACAATAACCAGAACATGCTCTGGTGACAAGGACAGAGTAAGTGTTAGGAAAAGCTATTACATTCTCAGTGATACTGGTTATTGTCTGTGCTTTATTTTTAATTTTGCCATAAAAACTTCCTAGATAACAGAAAGGGGAAAATAAAGAAACTAAAATCTTCCCAATCTGATCACTGACATTTGACTGTATGGGGCTAACTACTTGACATACACTTTTAAACAGTGTTTGTATTAAAAAGTAAAAAACAAAGACAAGTCATTAGAGAAAGACTTTGAACACAACCAACATTGGCAACCCTGAAGTGCTGAAGTTCTAGATTCATCCTTGGTGTGAGTCTTTGCTCTGCTTCAACAGGATCCAGAATCCTACACAAACTATACCTGATGATTACTACGACTACCAGAACATTTCCCACTTGCTTTTACAGTTAAAGGCTTAGTTGTTTTTGTTTGCTTTGTTAAAAAAAAATTATTTAAAAGGCTTTCAAATTAGGCATGTATTACAAAGATGTGGTTTCAAAGGTAGTGACAGCTTTCATAAAATAAATCTGGAAATGTCCACCACTGATGTCAAAGACCAGTGAATACTTACTGATTATAACTAACAATTCAGACATTAAGATTGTAAAGGTTGCCTGGCGGTGGTGGCGCATGCCTTTAATCCCAGCACTTGAGAGGCAGAGGCAGGTGGATCCCTGTGAGTTTGAGGCTAGCCTGCTCTACAAAGCGAGTCCAGGACAGCCAAGGCTACACAGAGAAACTCTGTCTCCAAAAAAAGAAAAGAAGAAAAAGAAAAAAGAAGAAGAAAAAGAAAAAAGAATGTAAGGGTTAGTTAGGAGGTGTGGCCTTATTGTAGGACGTGTGTTACTGTGGGTGGGTTTTGAGGTTTCAAAAGCCCATGCCAGGCTTTATGCATCAGATGTAATTCTAAGCTATGTTTTATTGCCGTGAGTGTGACCATGGTCCCACTATGCCCCTGCAAGGATGATAATGGGCTCACTAATCCTCTGAAACTATAACTTAATTAACTGCTTTCTTTTATAAGAGTTGCCTGGGCCACAGTGTCTCTTCACAGCAATGACTAAGACAGTGAGTTAACCTTTCTTGCTATGTAGGCTGCAGTGAGGTAGGAAGTAGTGGGAAAAGAGGAGAAATAGTCACCAATGTTGTTTACCCAGCAGTGAACACTGAATGCTACAATACTGAATTGCCAAGCAAGATGGGTTGACTAGTGCAATAATGACATGACTATTAGGAAGGTAACCAACCACTTTCTTTCATTTTTTAAGATTTACTTATTTATTATTATATACACAGTGCTCTGCCTGCACGTACACCTGCAGGCCAGCAGAGGGCACTAGATCACATTATAGATGGTTGTTAGCCACCATGTTGTTGCTGGGAATTGAACTCGGAACCTTTGGAAGAGCAGACAGTGCTCTTAACCTCTGAACCATCTCTCCAGCCCCCAACCACTTTCTTATTCCATTTGAGGCTTGCTCTATAGGAGAGAATTCATGCTTGGTACTGCAAGCCTGACCAAAAGCCACAGCTTGGGAAGTTATAAGACTTAGGAAAGGAATCTACTACGATTGTGCTGCTACACTATTATGTTGTCAGAGTGCCTTCAAATATTCATGGTTATACTTTCGGCCTTGGTCAGAGAAGCTTCTTTCTCAGTGGGTAGCAGCTAGTGTAGTGACTCATAATTAGTCAAAATGCTGAGAATATGTGGCTGCTCAGTTGTCAGCCATACATGGGAAACCTTATCAACACCCCCACAGCTCAGGGAGCACAGAGCTCATAGAGCGGCTGGAAAGAATATAAGAGCCAAAGAATGGGGAGAAACACTGTGAAAAGCTGTCTTTTGGACATGGCATGGTTGTAGTCATGAGCTCAATGCACCTATGGTTATGTGGTCAAGACTAAGCTAACAGGCCAGTCAACATTCCAGCAGACAGCAGAAACTAGACTCAATGAATTACAAAAACTACATGTAAGTAAGATAGTAAGATGGCTCTGTAGGTAAAGTCTGACAACCTGAGTTTGATCCCCAGAATCTAAGTGTTGTAGAAGCAGAGAACCAGCTACTAAGGGCTGTATTCTGACATCCATAGGCGCACACACACATAAGCACATGCACAAACACAAGTAAATTAAAAACCCAAACCAAAACACTACATAAGGAGAAAATATGAAGGTAGGAAAGGTATATGGGTATCCAGAAGGATAATGGAGGGGACTGTGTGTGTGTGTTTGTGTGTGAACAGATAGGATCAAGCTACATTGTATACACATATAAAATTTCAAAGAATAAAAGGTTAACAAAATAAAACAGAATGATGAATGATTATAGACAGATGTGTTTCTTTCACTTCTCCCCCAAATATTTACTACTGAATTATCTGCAAAGCTAGTCTCAGAAATGCTAAAAATAAGCTACAGACTTTCTACAAGTTCTGTACTGTGAGCCTTTTTAGTCCACTCATGGACTCAGCTTCACCCTAATATGAAGCTAGGTGAACATAGGCAAGGAACAAGCTTTCTATGGCATTCTTGAAAATTCCTAGAAATATCCCAATTACAAACATTATTTAATACTTTATTTCATACTCTCAGCATAAAAATTCACTGTCAGATGAAAAAGTTATATCACCAACATACCGTTCTTAGCCTTCCCTTTCATTTTTGTAAAAGGAGTTGGTGGAGGCCTTACCGCTCAAATCTGAAAACCACCTGACTCCCTGAAGCTCTACGTACGCTGGACTTCTCTTCACTCACTCCTAGGATCTTCTCTAACAGCCTGAACCTTACAGGATGTTTGGCACCAGTACCAGGGACATACCCAGGCTAGTGCCAGACTACTACTGCTCACGGCATGTATGTTGTAGGCCACAAGCTGTTCAATGATCTAAGTTTCATCACGGGCACTGAGTACCTAACATCCCAAATCCTGATTCATCAACTCTGTACCATTCCTTTGAACATTAGGAAAGCCATGTTTTATTGGGGATGGGGTGGGGTGTGGAGTAGTAGCAGTGGGAGGTGGGAAGAAGCTTTTTGGAAGACGAGTAAGGAGTATTTGCTTTAAAAAAAAAAAAACTTTTGTTTTGGGGGTAGAACTAAGTGACAACACATATCAAATAATAAGAATGGGAGTCAAATTGGGAATATAAAGTAAACAAATTAAAAATTAAAATAGAAAAAGAAAAGAAAAAGAAGTTACTGGTAAAAACCAGGCGTGGTGGCGCACGCCTTTAATCCCAACACTTGGGAAGCAGAGGCAGGTGGATCACTGTGACTTTGAGGCCAGCCTGGTCTACAAAATGAGTCTAAGACAGCCAAGGCTACACAGAGAAACCCTGTCTCAACAAACAAACAAACAAACAAACAAGGAAATCAGAAATTACTGGCAAAAAACAAAACAAACAAAAAGAATAGGAGTCAAATCAAAATTTGCCATATTAAGTTAAAATCAAACTCAATAAAAAAAAAAAGGACAGGAATCTTTAAAAAGGCTAGTTCATGCATGCATAAAAAAGAGCAAAAAGCTAAGTTCTAAAATGTTAATGTTTGTTTTGGTTTTTGTTTTTAGTTTTTCAAGACAGGGTTTCTCTGTGTAGCCTTGGCTGTCCTGGACTCATTTTGTAGACCAGGCTGGCCTGGAACTCACAGTGATCTGCCTGCCTCTGCCTCCCAAGTGCTGGGATTACAGGTGTGTGCCACCATGCCTAGCCAAAATGTTAATGTTAGCTGACTATGGTGTGTTTTGTGCTCTGGAACATGATTTGTGTCAACTATAGATAGTTTATTTATCGGAACTCTTGAGAAGGTATAAGTGCCAGAGCCCGTAGAGGGATCAGGGGTGCTGTGAAGAAGGCACCTGCTGCTCCTGCTGCTGGTTTGTCAAGTGATTGAGAGAAAATAGACAAGAAGATAAACTGACAAGACAAAAGATTGCACTTGCGTGAAGGAGCTCAACTCTCCTAATCAGCAGGAAGTAGTCTAAAAAGATCTTAATGCCCCTCTCCCCACTAACTTTCTGTCTCTCCTACCAGGTGTCAGGTATTAGAAGGGAGGTAGAGTTTTAAGAACACAAATAAGATAGCAAACAAACAAAAATTGCTACATATAATAAGAGTACAAGTTATATTAACTTTATCTGTAATGCCTGTATTTAAAACTTTATGCAAAAATATGCATTGCCTCCACCATTTCACTTTGGGGGGGGGAGCCAAAATTTTCTCTCTCAAAAAAAAGTTTTAAAAATCAGAAATAAACAACTAATATATATTCACATAAATCACAAAGACTATTACACAATCCTTAAAAATGACAAATCTCCAATGTAGATTAATAGGAGAAATGAACAAAATAATATGCCAGTCTGGCTGATAGAGCTACATTTTGGCAGCCTAGATAAATACCAGCAAATTATAATTGAAAATATAGGAAGGGACCTCTCCTTCATAATGGAGGAAAAAAAATATAGTTCTCCTACCCACTCTAGCTATAAGGATAGAGCCGCATAGCCAGCAAAACCAGCAAGTGGGTACATGGCCCCTAGAACTTCTGGAACAGACTGACCAACAAACTTTTATTACATTTTCATGGCTGCAATGTCATTTCCATCTTTCAAAAATAAAAGTATTAAGAAAGGAAATATGAAAAAAAGTAAAAAGAAAGGAAATGTGAAAATGAGGGAGGATACAGTGACAAAATATAAGGAAGTTAAAAACAGAAATAGGAGGCCGGGCGTGGTGGCGCACGCCTTTAATCCCTGCACTTGGGAGGCAGAGGCTGGTGGATTGATGTGAGTTCAAGGCCAGCCTGGTCTACGAAATTAATCCAGGACAGCCAAGGCAACACAGAGAGACCCTGTCTCGAAAAACAAAACAAAACAAACAAACAAACAAAAAACCCAAAACAAAACAAAAACAAAAACAGAAATAGGTATAAAGAAGGGATGAAATAGAAGTGGCCATTGGTTTAGATATGGAACAAACCAGCGAAAAGGAAGTATATGTGGAGGAAGATGCCCTCTCATCAAACTAATCCTCGTTATTTATTTTCAGTGGTTAAGAGCACATCACAGCAATGTCAACTAGCAAGAACAAGAGTGAGTTGAAAGAAGCTAAGGGAGAAGCACAAAAGGCAGCAACAGACACTGTGCCCAGCAGCAAAGTGTTACTCCTGATCTCAATGGCAGTGACTTATGACCAGATGCATATCCAGTAAAAGGTTTTATGTAGTGAGTTCTTGATGAATGCTCCCATGTAACTGACTACAGGAAAAAAGTCACTTCCTGTCTACAAACAAACCACAAAGCAGTTTGTATACCAGTAATGCAGACTACAATTCTGGGCCCAAATAAAAAGGCTTTTTCAGCTGGGCAGTGGTAGCACACACCTTTAATGCCAGCATTCAGGAGACAGAGGCAGGTGGCTCCTGAGTTCGAGGTATGTCTGGTCTACACAGTGAGAGCCAGGACAGTCAAAGCTTCACAGAGAAATAAAGTATAAAAATGGATAACAATCAGAAGAAACAAAATGTTTATGGGGAAAGTAATGGCCTATTAGTCTCTAGGATACTGACATAGAAGGGAACCTCAATGCCAATTCCTAAGGATTCAGAGGCCTAATGTCTCAGGTTGCTAGCCAGGATCATTTTTCAGAAGCTGACTTCAGGCCAGGCCTTTTCTGCCTAAGAAAAGCACATACTTGTTTCACTCTGCTGGCAATTCAAGCCCATGCACAGCTCATGCTTCCTTGGGGATACCTTTTGTATACACACTCTGGAAGGGCCAGGACTACAGAGGCATCCTGTTGCCTTCAATGCTGAACTTGACAGCACGATGCATTTTGCTGAGCCTCTTCTGTTCTGCAAATCGCCTCTTATGCTTTTCCAAGCGACTTAGGCCCCTTTTTAGAATACCAGGCTAGAAAGAGTGGTTTGATGGAAGAAAAGCATTACCAAGAAACAGCATTAGGGTAATATCTTCATTAATGACACAGAAAGTGTCTATCGTGACAATTTTACAATAGAAGCGTTTAAGGGGATGGAGAGAAAGGGAGACGAAGATCCAAGAAAGCAGGTAAATTCTATTTCTCATGATCCTTTAAGTGAATGAACACCTAAGAGATCCCAAAACATTTCTGAATCAAACCTTAACTGCTATAAGTGTTATTAAACATAAAGAAAGGGGGAACGTTCAAATGGTATTGCTCTTCCTCTGCTCACTTACCCTGGATGATTCCATTTCTACATTCCACTTGGGCCTGACAACATAGTCCTTGTTTGATGGCATTGGGACTCTAGCACGAGCACAGAAGCCAGGATCTCCAGGCCTAAGAGCCCTGAGGAAGGAAGAGAAAATATTGCTTATTTAGTTGGCCATAGCAGAGCCTAACAGAGCCTAATGAGATTCCACCTTTGTATTCCTAGGCCCGCTCTACTCTGCTGCAATCTTTTTTTGGGGGGGGGGAGGGGTTGTTTGTTTGTTTTTCAAGACAGGGTTTCTCTGTGTAGCCTTGGTTGTCCCGGACTCGCTTTGTAGACCAGGCTGGCCTCGAACTCACAACAATCCACCTGCCTCTGTCTCCTGAGTGCTGGGATTAAAGGTGTGCGTTGCCATGCCTGGCTGCATGTTTCAGATCTTAACCACCAACTTTGTACCACCTCCATCACACTGCTATCCTGTGTGAACTACTCACACATCAATGCCAACTTGCTTTTTATTTGTATGGATTCTTGTGTTTCTCAGGCTCAGATGTAATCATGCTCTGTCCTTTCCAAGGCTAGTCTTAAGAAAATTTTGTTTTTTTAATTTATGTGTACGAGCATTTCTTATACGCACATGTACCACAAGAAAAAGAAGTCAGATCCCTTGGGACTGGAGTTACAAGCAATGTGAGTGCTGCAGACTAAACATAGGTCCTCTGAAATAGCAGCAAGTGCTCTGGAGCCACCTCTCTAGCTCCAGAGTACTCCAAATCCTAAGTTCTCTAGTCTCAAGAGTCACTAAGAGAATAAGAAGAATTAGGTTGCCAAAATGATCCCCAAATCTCCAAGTATGCCATGGTTCACAAGGTTTTTTGCATATGCAACTCATACATTTTCATTTGTTTCTTCTTGTAGGAAACTTGTAAGGTCACTACAAATTTCCTTCCAGCTATAAGAAGTAACAGAGAGGACAGGCAAGGGTAACACAGAGAGACTGTCTCGAAAAAAACCAAACAAACAACAAAAACAAAAAAGAAGTAACAGAGACCTGAGCATCTCTCTTGATGCTAACAAATTTCCAAACTTTAGCGAATCACAGCCAGGAAATTGATAAAATCTTATCTTCTTTACATGTCTCGGTTTTAGTTGTGTTACTTGTGCTCATCTTTAGTTCTAGGCAACTTTGAAAATAACCATGCTACACTGAGGTCACAATTCTTAGTGAGTAAAGCCCTTCTGTCAGTGTCTGGGCATTTAAGCCCTTCAACCCTTTAACACGAACTCTCTCTGAAGGCATGGCGAGAGCAGATTTCTAATTGCTGGGAGTAGGAAGCAGACCTCTATACCCTCACTCCAGATTCTGTTCCAGCACGCACAGACACATCTTTAGCAATGGCTCCTCGGCTATACTGCTTTGCAAAGTTGATAGTTCATTTCTTATTCTAGACTTTAAAGTGAGCATTCATGCTACATGACCCATGGGGACAACCATCAAGTCTATGTGTCTAACCTGTCCCCATGGTGCTTCTACGACTATCTCTTTAAATAACTCACAGTGAAGGGCTTGAAAAATTACTTGCTATAATTTTTTCCAATCTACTTACTCATCCTAAGTTTTAGTGGATAGTACCACTGTCTCCATACTCTGGTTTGAGTCTTCAATTGTAAGCCAACTTCTTAAATGTCAGCAACTCTTAGCAACTATCTCTACAATGTCTTCTCAGCTTTCTGTTACCCCATTACTAACCTCATTTAACTTACGACTGTCTTCAGCCCAGAGCTCTAGCCTGTCCAAACAATGCCCTCAGAACCGGAATTTCTAGCCAAACGTGAGTTTCACATATAAGTTCAAAACCTTCTGCTGAATCATAAAGAGAAGCAAAAATTGTACATCTTGATCTAGGCTCCTGTTGGTCCACACCTAGCACCTCACACTGCTTCTGCTTCAGCACACCTGCCCTTCTGAAGCCCACACATCTCAGGCTGGACCATCAAACTATACTGGGAAGCATGGGGAAATTTTAAGGGAAAAATTTAAGGTTTGTATTCTTTAAGCTTTAAACTTAAGAGGATTCTAGCACTTAACAAGCAACAACAAAATACTTGTTAAATGGGCTATTTTCTTAATTCTTCAGAGCACACAGTACAGTCTTACGGTTACTCAATGAACATTACATTGAAAAAGTATCCTTTGCCAATGGGAACACACAACTTAATATTGCTCTTATAATGAGGCAAAAAAACAGACATTTTCCTGTACATGCTTAGATAAAACCCTTACTTTTCCTCTCCTGTCAGCACCTTCTCCAGGTCTCTTCGTGGTGTCTGACCACCAGTGCTAGGAAAAGAACAAACAATGAAATACCAGCAATCTTAAAATTCTTACAACTAGGGATAACACATCAAAATATAACATTTATACCATAATTTATACCTTTATATTAGATCATAAAAAAACATTTTTGTTGTGCATGTAAGGGTATGAATGTGGCGGTCAGAGGATGGTCGGAGTTAGTTTTCTCCTTCCCCCCCTTTACTTGGGTTCTGGGGATCACTCGGGTTGCCAGACTTGCACAGTAAGTGCCTTTACCCTCTGATGGCTGGCTTGAGAAGTGGTAATTGTTTTAAAGTATTGTTCACCTTAACAGTCATTTGTGCGGCAGGTTTCTGGGTGACCTACAAAAACTATTCTTGTAACTGATAGCCCCGCCCTCTCAAGATGTATCCTGCAATAACATTTTCTTTTCTCCTAGGGTTTTGGAACTGAGACTGATAAAGTCGTTTTCTGCAAATGGCTGCAAGATCACTGAAGTCTCTAGCACTCTAGGACTGTGAGAGAACATACTGCATTCAGCTATCCCAGAAAGGTCTTCAAACGCCATCAAACTACACTTGTGCATTCATACCTGTTCCCTCATACCTGCTCATTCTTCGCCGCTGAGGCATTTGTTCTAGATCTCTCTGCTCCCTTTCTTCTCTGGTCATTCCTTTATAGTTTGAGGTAAGACCAAATATAGGCCGAGACCACTCATCTACAAAAAGGGAAAAATAATACTTAGTCCACAAAATGGCAGTTTCTCTCAGGCTTTTAAATAAATAATCACAACCTAATACTGGGAAGCATTACAGGTTTTTTCTTTTTTTGGTTTTTCAAGACAGGGTCTCTCTGTGCAGCCTTGGCTGTCCTGGACTCACTTTGTAGACCAGTCTGTTCTCGAACTCAGAGATCCACCTGCCTCTGCCTCCTGAGTGCTGGGATTAAAGGCCTGCGCCACCATGCCTGGCTGGAAAGTAGTGCTTTCTACATATCCTCTCATTTAATCTTTCTAACACCCCAAAGAAAACAGAATTATTAATATTTCTTTGTCACAGAGGTGGAGACCAAGCCTGAAGCCAAGTCACTAACTATCCTGACCCGTGGGACAGTCAATGGGAGACCCCAGAAAAAGAGGGGAAGGGGGACAAGGAGGGGTGCAAGAAATGGAGACAAGACAAGTTTCTGATCAAGCCTTGTTTATGGAAAATTCTCAGAGCTTTTTGTGGGTGGTTATTGGGGTAGGGGTATTTGTGTAAGCAAGGTTGCTATGGATACTCAACTGTAAAATGCTCTAGCAGTTACCTACTTTTACAGTGCTCTAACCACAGAAGGGGGAAAAGTTCCAGAAAGAGAGAAGTTGTAAAGGGTCTGGTGAGTCAAGCAAACAGCTCCCAGGACTGCTGTTCCTGGAACAGGTGGCCTCGGGGGCAGCTGGCCTTTATCTGATCTTACCAGTAGTCTTAACTGGAAAAGGTAGTTTATAGCCAGAATGGAGTAGCTCTTACTATGAGCTCGGGGGTCTTAGAAATGACTGTTCCCCACAACTAACCAAGGATATGCAGGAAGGTGATGGAGTCAACACAATGAACCAGACATTACTAACTCCAGGGCCTGCATTCTACCCCCTTTCCATGTTCTTGGTCCATAGCTAGAAGACATGTTTTTAATCACTGTAGTTAATACTGGAAAGCATATTTAAATACTTAAGAGCATTTTAAGTATAAGAGAAAAAAGTACCTGTAAGAATGCACTAAAATCCTTCTATTCCACTTTACTGAATCCTTAAACAAATATTAGTAAAAATACAGCTTTTACATATGCATATCTCTATACAGACATTAAACAAAAAGCAAACTTTACATACTGATTAATTTCCCTGCCATATCCTTGTTGGACCTTGACTCCTTGGGGTGTTTATACAGGTACATCACTGCTCGGCCAATCCCACTATGCTTCAGGGTCTCCTGGCTCACACTAGGTAGCTGGGAAACAAAATCACATGCATGAATACTAATTACTTAGAAGCTAGAAAGCATGCTAATCTAGGCATCTTCAAGGCCTTATTCATTCACATTAGAACCGATACAAAAATCCCATTTTCAGGTTCTACAAAGACATGGAATATCATTTGTGCTGACATCAGAGGTCGAGATTTCAGTATTAGTAAAGAAAAACCTATCAATGTGAGGAAATATGAATACTAAGGAGGAAAGAAATTTAGCCCGGGCCTTGGGAACCAACAGACCTAAGCCTGACTCTAAGCACCTGCTAGCTCCATGACCTCGGATAAAACATTTCACTTGTCTAAGTGTTTTCATCTATAAAGTGGATGCAGCATACCTCTCTTACAATAAGCCAATACATACACAGAGCACCTAGCACAGTGTTTGGCACACAGGTTCCTTCTAAGTTTCTTCAGATGTTAAGCAGCTTGCCTAGGGTGTTCTAATCATACACAAAGAGAACCCAACTAGAGATTGCAGTTCAAGTTTATAGACTGTAAATGTAGTGCACTTTGTACTTCAAGTGCCTCTCTACAATATGGTTATACTGGACTGCTCTTCCAAAAAACCATGGTTGCACTAAGAACTTTTTCCTTGAAAACTGACATCAAATTTTGAGGTTTTTCTTTATTTCTTTCTTTTAAAAAGATTTTACTTATTACATATTACATATACAGTGTTCAGCCTGCATACCAGAAGAGGACACCTGATCCCATTGTAGATGGTTGTGAGCCACCATGTGGCTGCTAGGAATAGAACTCAGGACCTCGGGAAGAGCAGCCAGTGCTCTTAACCTCTGAGCCATCTCTCCAGCTCTGAAGGTTTTTCTTTTTTCTAAAAAGATTTATTTATTTATTATGTATACAGTGTTCTGCTTGCATGTACACCTGCATACCAGAAGAGGGTACCAGATCACATTATAGATGGTTGTGAGCCACCATGTGGTTGCTGGGAATAGAACTCAGGACCTTGGGAAGAGCAGGCAGTGCTCTTAACCTCTGAGCTATCTCTCTTTATGATCATTTTATTAGGTATGGTCTTTTTTTCCCAAAACCCCCTTTCTAGCGTGTTATAGCAGAACAAGTTTGTAAGTAAATGGTACAAAATGCCAGTCTCAACTACAAAAATCATATTAGATATTTAAAATTCACAAATTATCTTTGACTAACCTCTTGTAGAATCTTCAGCAACTCCTCCCGAATTTTCAGTGCAGGCAAACTCCTATCTGGTAGAGGTGAGAGCCATTCTTTGATGGCAGACATCACACCACTGTCAATAAATGTTTCTTTAAGGTCCTGCCTGTAATAGTAATGATAATAATGATGAACACGATGATAATGTCAAGTCTATTGCCCTCTGACTTTATTTACACAGTGATGTTTCAAAAAACTGCCTTTAAAGAACTATTACTACAAGCTGGGTGTAGTGGCACACACCTTTAATCCTAGCACTCAGGAGGCAGAGGCAGGTGGATTGCTGTGAGTTTGAGGCCAGCCTGGTCTACTAAGTGAGTCCAAGACAGCCAAGGCTACACAGAGAACCCCTGTCTCAAAAAACCAAAAAAGAAAAAAGAAAAATTTATGTACTACTGAACCCCAACTCTAGTTTCAAAAGCCGTATAAAAGTTAGGTTCTAGAATTGTACAGACTTGACAAAGGTAACTGCTAAGATATGAAAATTTTACATTGATTAATATTAATAATAGACAGTAAAACATAATGAAGTCCAACTATTACAACTAAGAAAAAAGTCAACTTATCATAATAGTTTCATAATGGGAAAATAGACGTGTGCTATTATGACAGAAAACAAGGAAAATATAGCTTTCCTGACAGTGGGGGAAATACCTCAACCAAACACCAATATTTAAATTCTGCTTTATGTGATGGAATGAATAAATTAGAATATGTATCTATGTGAAATCTGCCAGATAGTTTTGCCTGCTGCAACAGAACAATTTCCAGTTATCTTACTGGTGTGCTAAAGCATTTCTTCAACTACCAAAATTAGGTTGTAACTATTCAAAGACAAAACAAAGTTGCTCATGACTACAAGCAAACTAATGAAAGGATTTCCCAACAAGGACTTAAGAGCATTGCTAAAGGAATAGCAATGACTGTGATGTACCAAGGTCAAATGAATCTGTACAGCATGAGCTTCAAGCAATCTCCCAAGATTTGCTGTTTCCACTACCTTAGGAAAAATGAAACTTATAAGGTCTCAGTTGTCTATAAAGAATAAATTTCCAGGTTTTCTTTAATATTACCAGTTTTTGTTTGTTCTGTCTGAAAACAGCATTAAGGTTTAAGAAAAATTTATGAGAGGCCGGAGAGAACTTCCAGAGGTCCTGAGTTCAATTCCTAGCAGTCACATGGTGGCTCACCAACCATCTACAATGCGATCTGATGCCACTTTCTGGCATGCAGATGGACATGGAGATAAAGCACTTACACATAAAATAAACAAATAAATCTTAAAAAAAAAGAAAAAAGAAAAATTTATGAGCCAGATGCAGTGGCACATGCCTGTAATCCCAGCACTTGGGGAGGCAGAGGCAGGTGAGATTGAGGCCAGCCTGGTTTAGAAAGTGAGTCCAGGACAGTAAAGGCTACACAGAGAAACCTTGCCTTGGGGGGAAAAAAAGCAAAAACAAAACAAAACAAAAAATTTTATGAGTGGGGCATGGTGGCACGTGCCTTTAATCCTAGCCCTTGAGAGGAAAAGGCAGGCAGATCTCTATGAGTTCAAGGCCAGCCTGTAGGTTTCAGGACAGCCAGGAGGATTACATAGAGAAACCTTGTCTCAGACAACCAAAGATTTAGGAAGAACTATAACTGAAGGAAATTTACTCATTCCTGATTTTCTATGGTACAATAGAAGGCCATAGTTATCTAACAGCTCTAGAACAATGGTTTAAACATTATTTTATTAAAAGAAAAAGAATTTTCCAAGAAAACAAATTACTTACTTTTTAAGGTGCATAACCACAGTAGGCAATAAGGTTAATTTTTTCAGTGCTGGCTTTTTTTGATTATTCAATTGCCTGTCTTCCTATTCAGAAAACAAAACACCCCCCCCCAATAAAATTTAAAATAAAGCAGCATTAACTCTTAATAGGCAATTATAACCATTACAATTCTGAACCTTAAAGTTACTCAAAGAAAAGATAATTTTCCTAAAAGAAAGTATGAGCTGTTTTGCATAAAGCTAAGCTCTTTGTCTAGTCATTCAAACCTACAAAGCTGTTACATTGCTTTTTAACCATCATAACTAAGAGGTACAATGTCATTTACAGTACTGACAAGCTGTCAAGTTCTTGGAGCTCATTCAAGGAACAAAATATTGCTGAGAAGTTTTGGTTTATCTTCAAGAATTATCCTTCTATGAGTAAGAACAGTATGGCCTATTACCAAAAATACTTACTTAGGTAATTTCTACTTTTTTTCAATTATAAAAAATACTAAATTCTATAAACATATGGTAACATACCCAACGTACATTTTAACAAGCACATACAAGGTTGGTCTTCATGTAACTAAATGTCTACCTATTTCTCCCTTTACTCTTAAATTGTTTTAAATAAAGCCAAGACAAATCAACAAATCCATGGAATGTTTCAGCAAGGAGCTGGTGGTGAAGCTCAGTGGTAGAGCACTTGCCTTTGGCTGCCAAGTCCTGGGGTTCAATTCCAGTATCTCAAAATAAGAAATAGAGCATCTCTACAAGTGTTTCTCAAGGATCAGAATTTGCCAAGTTAATAATTTGGAGATATGGGTACATATATATATTGATTCTGGACAAAACAACAAATAACTTTATAGCACATTTTATGTTTGAACAGATATCAATCAACCCTAGTAGTTAACCAGATTGCTTCAGCATTAAACTTCCCATCTATTTTGGCAGTCTAAGGTTAAACATTTAAAGAAAAAAGATGCCATACTATCAGTTTGGCGGGAGGAAGATGAAGTGAGATGTTACCTCAGCAGCTTCATTCATCTTGACAATCATTGCGCTCACAACATCATCTGCATCACTAATAAAAGTGCCCCCATCTCGATTTCGTCTGCGTTTGCCAGACATACTCTTTTTTCGTTGTAACATCATTTCAAAATCCGACAGAAAGTCCATGCTAGGCAGTTAAAACAAAACCAAGATGCTAAACCACACACCTTCTGAAATAACTATAATTAAGACCATCAAATTATCTAATCTTGAGTCAAAGAAGTGCTGCTGTTGTTTTGTTTTTATGAGACAGCATTTCACAAAGTAGCTCTGGCAGTCCTAGAATGCACTCTGTAGACCAGGCTGCCTTGAACTCACAGAGATCCACCTGCCTCTGCCTCCCAAGTGCTGGGATTAAAGGCGTGTGCCACCATGCATGTCGAATTACTGCCTTTTTTTTTTAAAGCGCAAATATACATAACTTACATCTGCAATTAGAATAGACTCTACACTTTTTATCCATTCCCCCTTCTACCCCACTGATATACATTAATCACAAACAGGCCTAAATAGTTCACATGCAACAGTCACACCTGTCGTCTATTATTAGCGTAAGAAGGAACATTTCAAGTCTTCAGTGAAGAACACACACTATTTAAGCATACTGCCTCTTTTGGAATAGAAAATGTTCAATTATTTGAATGTTTCTATCTTATGAACCATGACTAAAAACAAACAAACAAACAAACAAAAAAGCAAAAAACAAAGCAACAACAACAACAACAAAAACCCTGTTGCTGTTTAGTAATGAAGAGCACAACTCAACACAAAGTGACCACAGGCATGCTGAGTGCCTGACCTATACAGCTGTGCTCATCTTCATCTCACTCTGCCACTCACCATGCTAATAAATTAAAATTTCTGGAAGTAGTACCCATACTCTGATGCATAATTCTTGCACAGCATTAAAGAGAAACTACATTTTTAAAAGCATAGTCTTTACAACTGTGAACAGTGTTAAGTCATTCTGTGCTTCCATTACCCCTTTCATTGCATCACTTTATTTTTGACATGGTTCATGGTTAATTAAGAAATATTTTGATGTTGACTTTAGATTCATTTCCCCTGCTACTCAAAATGAGCCTCCCTAAATTTTTTATATTAGGTTATTTTTCAGTAGAGTTTATCTTGTAAAAAATAAATTAGGTGTGTTGTGCAATGCTATAACTTAAGACATCTGAGCACAGAGTAAATAATAGCAAACAATTCACTAACATTATATTGAGGAGGTGAAGGGAAAAATTTTTTTTAAAAAGGAAATATACTCTTCCACATCTGGAAAGCTCAAGGGTCTCTACCTTCACTTTTCTCTATTTTGTTCAAATTTCTTAGAAACCAACAACAACAAAAACTCACTGCTTTCCTCTCTTTATGTTATCATCGGAATCAGAATCTTCTTCTTTTAGCTGTGTTTCGCCTTTCTCTTCCTCCAAATCTTCTTGGTTAAAACCCTAAAGGTACAGTGAGTTAGTCCAGGTATCATAACCACCTTAGAGATTATATTTTGCAAATAACTCTCGATTTTTCACATTAAATAATATATCCACAAGGGATAAAGAATACTGAATGATACTAAATGGGATATATCAAAAGCTCTGTCCTTAGCCCCTAGTATGGGGGACTTGTTTTATTCCAGAAAAGCCCATACTGTGTGAGCACTTTTATGCCTTAGTGTCTCCTTTTATTATACATTTGCCGATATACATTTACAGCAGGTAGGGGATACAGTTCTGCACTTTCTAAATTCTACAACCTAAAATACCTTTATTCTTTGTAAGGCTTTGTAACTATTTCCCGAAAGTGTCAAAGTATTAGAGAAGTGCTGCCACAGCAACGAACCAATGCATGGTTAAAACAAATGGTCCCATCGTATACTTACTGTAAATTCTTCTTCCTCTTCATCTCCAGATTCTCCAAATATATCTGCAATAAGATTTCTAGAAAAGAAAATATAACAACACCCATCTGCTTTTTTACATTTACATATGTATCATTTTCACAAACAAGGTATGGTTTAAGGACAGTAAACTGTGCAGACTGTAGGCATCTAGTTCAATGAGCTTTAACAAACATATACACTCATATAAACAGTGCCCTAATTTAAGAAGTCTATTTCCCCAGAAGATCCTCAGGCAGTGCTGAAACCACAGGTGATGGTGTTTTGTTTTGTTGTTTCAAACACTCTACTGACTGAGCCGCATCCCCAGCCCTTTAAAATCGGCCTTCTACCACCAAACCCAGAGGCAGCATGATCACTGACCTCAGGACCATGCATTTTACCAGCTCTTAAACGTCATGCACAAGGAGCCAAAGCACATTCCTTTCATCTTCTTCAGTCAACATGACTTTAAAATCCACTCATGTTACAGCATGTGCAGTAACACTTCAGCACTGATATTCTAAACGCCAAAGTCAAGCAATTAGGCAGCTGAGGTTTTGCACCTCATCATGAAGTCCCGCTTTACAACTAAAAACCCTTGAAAACAAGAACCCCCATGCCTCACTTACTCTTCTTCATTGCCTGATTCACTATCACTCCCAAATAGATCCTTCTCTTCATTCTTCTTTGCAGATGACTCTTCTTTCCCCACTTCATCTTCACTGTCAGATGCTACTGTCTTCTCTCTTTTGCTTGACTTATCTGATACAACATCACTATCAGAGTCATCAGCATCAGAGACAACTCTACTCTTCTTTGCTGCTGTTGGAAAATACAATCATTTGTGTTGTTTTGTTATGTATTACTAAGTGTAACATGCTGTGAAGTGCCAGCAATGGGGAGAAAAAAGTCAAATAGCTAATACATGAATTCAATAAAAGAAAAAAGCTCCCAAACAACTGGCATAGCTCTGTAGTAGAGCACTTGCCCGGCAAGCTTGTAGGCCCTGGAGTTCTATTCTCAGCACCAGAAAAGTATAAACAAGCACACAGAGTCATTACACATTTTCTGCTATTTTACCTAGAAGGAGTGACTAAATGATAAAGAAAGCATCAATGTGAGTACTAATAGCCGCCTTTCCTTTTGGGGAAAACTAGTACAGTCAGATGGACAGAATGGGCATCCTTCCCGTGCTGTGCAGCCTTCAATCTGCACTGCAAATTCCCATGTTCCTTCTGGTAGAATCAGACTTTTGGGTAAGAGGATGGAGTAGCGGTTGCTTCTGTAAAAACCGTGACGCATAGATTTAGAATAAGAAAGTGCCCAACAAAAAATAACGGAAAAGCTTGGGAAATCCTCAAAGGCAAGACACCACTCTGGAAAGAAGAGGCAGAGACACAGAACACAAAGCAGCCAGCCAAACACAGCCTGGCTAAGCACTGGAAGGAGGACACGACAACTCAGAAGCTACTTGCAAAGGTAAGCTAGGTGAAGGCCAGTTGTGCCCTCAGGACAATCTATAGCTTATTGGCCCCCAAATCAGGGAAGAGAAACTCATGAATCATAGGGCTACAGCCAGGCACAATCTTGAGAGAATTTACTGTTAAAGCTGGGCCACAGGAACATCCACAGGTCTGGGAGTTGCAGTTTGGCTTGCCGCCACCCGCTCACCAGGGAAGGCCCAGAGAGGCAGTGGTAGAAAGGACAGGCAGAGCCTAATAAACTAGAGTGCAGGTAGCAGGAGGCTGGATCAGGCTAGGAAGTGCATAAAAGAAGATAGGGAATAACTCTCATGTATGAGTTACCCCAGAGTCTGAAGCCTGCGCCTGAGGCCAGTGGATAGAGTAAAATCTGGACCATCTAGCTGTTGTTACCTCTTCCAGAGTCCAAAAACTCTAAAATTTCAGGCGTGTACATGACAGGCACAGCTGCATCTGTTCAGCAGTGTGACTCAAGAAGCCTTAAAAATAGGAAGTTGGGATGGGTGTGGTGGCGCATGCCTTTAGTTCCTTTAATCCTGATGCTCGAGAGGCAGAGGTAGGCACGTCTTTATGGATTTGAGGCCGGCCTGATATACAGAGTGAGTTTCAGGATACACAGGGCTACAAAGAGATAGCCTACCCTGTAATATAAACAAACAAACAAACAAACAGAAAAAAGCAAAGTCAGTCAGTCCTTAGCCAGTGCTCATTTCAGTTGCTTCCTACACACTGCCAAGCGACTTGGGATTGGGAGCCTTCCCCACTCCAAGCTAAGACAGCTAATCTAGGTAGAATAATTTGGTGAGTCTGGGGAAGGTTGAGAATCTGTACAGTCCAGAGAATGCATATAGTATACAAAGCTAAGTGTGGCCAGTTAGAGGCTCCTGATATACCAAAATGAAAAACTGAAGACAATTCTGGTAGACATCAGATACCTGGACAAGCTGTAGAACATACATACAGCATAAACTAAGACGTATTCAACTGACCGTCTCCTCTGCATGGAACCAGCAGTCTCTGATTTTTTCCTTTTCTTTTTTTTTTTCTTTTTGTTTTGTTTTGTTTTGTTTTTGAGACAGGGTTTCTCTGTAGCCTTGGCTGTCCTGGACTCCCTTTGTAGACCAAGTTGGCCTTGAACTCATGGCAATCCACCTGCCTCTGCCTCCTGAGGGCTGGCAATCTCTGATTTTTCAAGGAACATAAAGAAATTACTCCCATACCTCAACTTATGTTTTTCTTTATGTATTTTCCCCTACACATTTAAGCAGGATTTTTTTTTTAACTGTACTTCATTTTTATTGTTTTTTTTTTAAACATTTATTTATTATTTATTTATACAATGTTCTGCCTGCATGTACACCTGCTCGCCAGAAGAGGGCACCAGCTCTCATTATAGATGGTTATGAGTCACCATGTGGTTGCTGGGAATTGAACTCAGGACCTTTGGAAGAATAGATGGTGCCTTTTTTCTTCTTCTTCCTGAGACAGGGTTTCTCTGTGTAGCCTTGGCTGTCCTGGACTTGCTTTGTAGACCAGGCTGGCCTTGAACTCATATTGATCCACCTGCCTTTGCCTCCTAGTGCTGGGATTAAAGGTGCACCACCATGCTTGGCCAGCAATGGTGCTCTTAACCTCTGAGCCATCTCTCTAGCCCTGTACTTAATTTTTAATTTTGGTTATTTTCCTTAATAAATTCATTTGATTTGTTTATGAATTTTTATTACCATTCTTGAAGAATTTCTTTTCTCCTTAGTTTCACTCATATTTTTTGGTTTGTTCCCTCTCGTCTTTCCTTGCCCCACCATCACTAGTATTCTGGCTTTACCTTATTGGCTTGTAAAAACAAAACAAAACAAAAACCATTTTTACATTTGTCTTTTAGTTTTGAACCTTTCCACTGCTAAAGTATGTTTTCCTTTTAAAATTTTTTCCTAATTTTGTGTTTTTTGTCTTCCCCTCCAAAGACATCACCCGCTTTCACTTACTGTGCCTTGTTTCCCTTCCTGCCTTCCTCTGCCTCACTCTGTGATTATCTCCACACTTGCCCTAGGCCATTTCTAACTTCATGCACACACTCCAGCAGTGCCTTTTCCAGTCATCCGACGATGGTGTGTTAGGTGCAGGGGCTAACTTTAAGCATCTTTCTAGACCTTGTGTGGTCTGATGAGGTTGCTGCTACAGCAGTTTGTCTCGCTCTCACTGGTATGGGACTGAGCCTTCAAGAGCAGACTGCTCAGTAAAATGACTCCCATTCACAGACTAAGAAAACATACCCAAGCCAATAGGTATGTAAATCACCACAGAAATACAAGAAATGTGAAAAGGCAAGGCCACATGACTCCTCAATTACTAAAATCAAAGGCATCAAAGCAGCTACTAAAATGTCAGACAAAAAATTCAAAGCTTTTCTGGTAAAAATGATCCTGAAAGGATACAAAGCAGTTTGATTCACACTTCAGAGAGCTAAGTAAGAAACACACAAGGGGAAGTCCACAATACTGAAGAGAAACCTGAATGGAAAAGTCAGCAAAACAGAAGAAAAAGCCAACAAGAACATTGAGATTTTTTGGGGGGTGGGGGGGGATTGTTAGAAACAAAAACTCAGTGAATAAAATAATATGACCTAATGTGCAGTGTTTTCTTCTGAAACAAGTGTTATTATAAAGGAATGTATTTTTTAAAAAAGACGAGCTGCATAAAAAAGTGTTGCCTGTGTACATGGAGTGTGAGGTAGCAGAGGCTAGCACTGAAGAACTATGGTGTAGCCGGCATCCCACCCAGCCCTCAACAAAGTGAATGACTTCTGAAGCTCAGTTCCTGTCCAAGTGGAGTATGGATTAGCAGTCACAGAGAACCACAGCTAACTGGATATGGATAGGAGTTTTCATGGGAACATATCTATTTTTTAAATATTGGCTTTTTTAGGAAAGAAAAACTAAGTCTTTTATATTGGCAATTAATTAGTTTCAAACACACAGAAATTAATGTGAAGGTAGAATAACTCTAAGGAACAAGTACTAGCTGCACTAGCTGTACTTGTTCAGGGGACTGAGGAGGTGGGCAGGAAGAAATTGCAAAAGAGTCCATTAGCGTGCTAGACATTTGTAGCTTACCCACTACCCTGTATGGGTATTGTTATGCTGTATATATATTGTACATACTACTGGACACGTGAGCCCTATGCTATATAGTCTCTAGGCGTTAAAGAGGTTGCCAGTGTATGATAAGAGTTAGTAAACACACACACTCTTGGGGGGGGGGAAGAAAGAATAACTCTAAGGAAATTAAGCAATAATAATCAAGGAAAATGAATGTTTTCATTACACTTGGGAATATCATGCTAGGGGTTAGAATTTACCCAGCACAAGGACTTTGTTTGACCTTACCTCCAAAAACTAAAGCAATTAGAATATCATGTTGAAAACCAGATCTAACATTAACTGTAGAGACTCAAAACCAGTCAAAGTTCTGAGAATAAATGACTACTGAGACATTTGTATCACTCCCTCTAAGCTTCAGAAAATAACATGGCAGAAAAGAGCCAGAGGAAGAGGGTAGGTGGTGGGGACTGATAACTTCAAAGCAGGATTTATACTCAGATAATGGTTGATAGGGAAATGAGAAATATTTTCTTCAGTAGTGGAGCCACTGGTACGGTACATGACTTCTGTAAAGTAAACCTAATAAAACTCATTTGGTTACAAAACCAAAATACATTCATTAAAAAAAAGTATGAGGGAAGTAGTGGGAATGGGACAAGACAGGATAACAAGGAATGACTAAATACATTATGCACTTATGAGAAAAGGCCATGAGGACATTTCAATTAATATATGCTAATAAAACATAACATAAAGGGACCCAATATTTCAGCTATAATTTAGGCAACAAGAAAGGCTATAGCCCAATGTAACTCCTTACATGCTTTTTCTTCATCTTCACTATCAGAAAGCACCGCAGCCTTTCGCTTTGCTACTTTCTCCTCATCCCCGTCCTTTTCCTCGTCTTCATCACTGTCCATTTTTTGCCTTTTGGGTTCTTCCTCCTCGCTGTCAGAGCTCTGCAGTCTTTTTCTGTCTGTGTGGCCATCCGACTCTCTCTGTGTTTCTGAATCTTCCCTCTTATGCTCCCCATCACTGTCATCTGACTCTGGCTTTGACTTGTGTCTGGAGGCACCCTCGGCTTCAGAATCACTAGCAGGTCCTTTCTGAGGCCCCTCGCTTTCCGAATCACTGACTCGGGGTTTGGGGAGCTCCTCACTTTCCGAGTCACTGGCCTGAGCCCTTGGGGGATCCTCACTTTCTGAGTCACTGACTCGGGGTTTGGGGAGCTCTTCACTTTCTGAGTCACTGGCCTGGGGTCTCGGAGGATCCTCACTTTCCGAGTCACTGACTCGTGGTTTGGGGAGCTCCTCACTTTCTGAGTCGCTGATCCGAGGTTTGGGGAGCTCCTCACTTTCTGAGTCACTGATCCGAGGTTTAAGAGGCTCCTCATTTTCTGAGTCACTGGCCTGGGGCCTTGGGGGATCTTCACTGTCAGACTCGCTGACCTGAGGTGGCAGAGTGTCCTCGGCTTCAGAGTCACTGGCTGCGTGCTTTCTAATCTCTTCCTTTTCAGAGTCACTTGCGTGCCCATTAAGAAGCTCTTCATTGTCAGAGTCGCTCCCATGTTGGTTGACGTCTTCATTGTCAGAGTCACTGGCAGGAGACTCTGCATGTTCCTCGGATTCAGAGTCACTGTCCTTTGGCCTGTGGAGCTCCTCACTTTCAGAGTCACTGGCATTAAGATTGGAGGGCTCATCATTCTCAGAGTCTGTTCCATTATGTCTCTTGGTCAAGCCATCTTCTCGATCACTAGTTTCATTCTGAAAAAGTTAGAAAAAATTAGTAATGTCAAAAAAAAGTAGTGAACTCTTAAAATTTTCAGCAATCATTTAAATGTAGAAATATGTACATACTGAAAGACTTTTCATAAAGAAGGAACGTCACTTTCAATTCAGACCAGTCTGCGCAATGAACTGTCACAGTTGGTCCCCAAAGAGAAGTATAATCAAATCTATATAGCAAGCTCCTAGGTATAGGGATCTCTGTGTTTAAAAACACGGCCTTAGTTATTCATATAATTCTAGTTACCCAAAGAAATATAAGCTAACATATGACGAAGTTTTCCACAAAGGTATAATCCCAAGTTTTAGAAAACTGTCATTATTTTAAGGGGGAAAAAGCTTTAATATAAAGCTTTAGCTGGGTGCACACTTTTAATCCCAGCATTCAGGAGGCAGAAACAGGCAGATCTTTGTGAGTTTGTAGGCAGTCTGGTCTACAAAGCGAGTAGAGGCAGCCAGAGCTGCTACACAGAGAAACTCTGTTTCAAAAAAAAATTTTTTTTAATTAAATTAAATTAAAAATGTATGTATACATATACATAAAAATGTTAATTATTCAAATAGTAGCTATTTCTTTCTTTTTCTTCTTCTTTCTTTCTTTCTTTCTTTTTTTTTAACTTACTCTGTAGACCAGACATCAGCCTGTCTCTGCCTCAAGTGCATGCACTGCCGGGCGTGGAGGCACATGCCTTTAATCCCAGCACTTGGGAAGCAGAAGCAGGTGGATCACTGTGAGTTTGAGGCCAGCCTGGTCTACAAAGAGAGTTTAGGACAGCCAAGGCTACATAGAGAAACCCTGTCTCGAAAAAGGTTTAAAAAAAAAAAAAAAAAAAAAAGCATGCATCACCACTGCCTGGCAGTAGTTATTATTTTTCACACCTATTAAAAGCCAACATTATGCTTGTTTTCTGTTGGTTCACTTTCTCTTCATTACAGTACTTCTCACACAAGAAAACAGGCTTCCACTTAAATAGTGGTTGTGGTGCTCACCTATAATGCCGGCATTCAGGAAGCCTACAGGAGGGACCAGAGTTTGACACCAGCCTAGGCTATAAAGTAAGAGACCCTGTGTTGAGAGAGAGGAAGTGATGGGAAGAGGGAGAAAGAGGTAGGGGAAGAGGGGAGAAGGGGGAAGGAGAGTGTGTGAGTGTGATATTAAAGTGGTAGAGAATGAAAAGGAAAGGTAGAAAAAGAATATGAGGAGGGATAACTAATATTAAAGGTTTTTTGAAACAGTCATATGAAACCTACTACAGTAGATACTTCTTAAAATACATATATGGAACTACCATAACAACATGACAATACCCTAAACAAATGAAAAACTCAGTACTAAGAACAGGGTACCTCTTTTTGAGTTGCTGGCTAATGTAACCCTAGAGAAGTCCTCTCCAACATTATAGGTTATTGTCAATGCTGTCGGTTACCCTCTAGAACATGATGGTGAGACCCTATCGCTGAACTCCCACATACTGCAACCATAGAGCACGTCTATTGGTACTCAATTGGATGCTCCTCCCTTCTTGCTCGATTTCACCATGATGAAAGGTGCTGTGTCTGCTACCAGAGGAGAAAAGTAAGCATCAGTCTCACTTGGCTGTGAACTCTACTAGCTACAATAATGACCTGCCTGCAGGATGTGCCCGCTGGTGTAGCAGTGGTACAAATGCTGTAGGAGTAACCAACTACTATTTCCTTTTTTAAAAAACTTTACTTAAGGCCTGCTCCATGAGATAGAATACATACCTTATACTGTCAACAAGACCAAGAGACTGTGGCTAGGTAAGTTATGGACTCAGGTTAGGAAAACCTGCTACTATCATTCTAATAAATGGACATAGCAATAAAATGATTCCTAATGACTATTGTAAACCTGTACATCAATGCATATCACTCCACCCTTCTAGTAATACATGAAAAATAACAGAGACCCAGAACTGGTCAATGGGTAGAGAATAAAAGAATCTGGAATGCTCAGCCCTAAATGGGATGTCTCCCGATCATACCTCTCCCCTCAAGACTTAGGGATCTATGGAGAAGAGGAAATAGAAAGATTGTAAAAGTGGCGAATGACTCCAAGGAAACTTTTCCAGACACAACAGGGCAGATGCACATATGAACTCACAACAATTTTGAAAGTATACACAAGATTTGCAAAAGCTCTAGCCAGACAAAATCCTAGCAGGAAGCAGGGGAAGTAGGTCTAAGTCCCACTGAAGAGCTGAGGAGCTATTGGCATTTGATAGCTCCTGGAAGAAAGCGAGTCTGCTGTCTTTAATAAACACCTGGTATATTGATCACACTCCAGAAGAGGTCCCATATCCAGTAGTAGTCAGGTGTGGTAGTCTGAATGAAAATGTTCCCCATAGGCTCACAGGAAATAGCACTATTAGAAGGTCTGGCCTTGTTAAGAGTAAGTGTGGCTTAATTGGAGGAAGTATGTCACTGGCGGTGGGTTTTGAGATTTTAGATGCTCAAGCCAGGCCCAGTGTCACTTTCTCTTTCTGCTGCCTGTGGATCCAGATGTAGAACTCTCAACTACCTCTCCAGCACCATGTCTGCCTGCACGCTGCCATGCTTTCCAATGTGACAATAATGGACTAAATGTCTTAACTGTAAGTCAGTCCTAATTATATGCTTTCCTTTGTATAAGAGTTGCCATGAGCCGGGCGTGGTGGCGCATGCCTTTAATCCCAGCACTCAGGAGGCAGAGGCGGGCGGATCGCTGTGAGTTCGAGGCCAGCCTGGTCTACAAAGTGAGTCCAGGACAGCCAAGGCTAACACAGAGAGACCCTGTCTTGAAAAACCAAAAAAAAAAAAAAAAAAGAGTTGCCATGGTCATGTATCTCCTCACAGCAATAGAACTCCTAACTAAGACATCAGCCAAAAAATTGGACTCAATGGATTTAAGAGACAGAGAACATGAAATTGGGTGGGTAAGAGGGTGGGGGAAGATCTGGGAGGAACTGCAGAGGGACATTAACGTGATCAAAATACACTATAGGAAATTCTAAAGTCATTAAAAAAAAAAAGCAAAGAGAAAAGAAATGCTCAGGTAGTGACAGGTAGGCATGTATCTGTAACTAGGGAACAGAGGCTTAGTTGTAAAAATAAGACTAATCTAATTAAACTAACAATGTAACTTCCTCTCTTCCAGATATCTACTTCAAAATAAGGTCCAAATCAGTCATGGTAGAGCATATTTGAAATCTCAGAATTAAGGGGGTAGAGGTTAGCCACAAATTCAAGGCTAATCAGGGATATACAGTAAATACCAGGCCAACCAATGCTACATATTGAGACTTCAGAGAATCACAGACATTGTATTAGTTACTTCTCTGTTGCTGTGATTTCAGCACCATCATCAGTGGCAGGCAGCATCCAAACCTTAGAGCAGCACCCAAGGAGTTCACATCTCTGCCCCAAACAAGAACTAAATAGCTCTAATTTCAAATGGCATGAGACTCTTAAAACCTCAAAACGCACTCCCAGTGACATGCTTCCCCCAACAAGGCCATAGCTTCTACTTCCCAAATAGATACTACTTGAGGACCAAGTGTTGAAGAGAGTTATGGTGAACTGCCATAAGCTAAATCACATAAACAGAGAAAAACAAGGCTCAAGGTATAAACTTGATATAAAAAAATGATAAAAAGACAAAACTTAAACATGTCAAATACAACTATTTTAAGATTTAGAGTAGTCTCCTGTCATAGCTTTCCACGAAATTGCGATTCCAGGTCTACATTATCATTCAAGCCAATTCAGAAGTAGTATCTTTACAGGACGGTATGAATACATTTCACAAGGAGAAACCAAGAGGTCTAGCATAAAACTTGGATAAAAATGGCTTAAACTTGCCCTTAAAAATGGTTTTCACAATAGCACAGCAATTCGAGGAAATGCTAAATGCTATACACAGTTACTGAAATATAACAAGTTTAGGAACCTTTCCAAATTTGCAAGCTTTTCAAAATCCCCAAAGGCATTTTTCTCTTGAGTTCTCAATAAGCACTCAACATCAGACTTAATTTCAAGTCACCAAGAAAACAGGCATTTATCAAGTGCAAAGACTGTAGGAAGAACATACAATCTTGTGAGCACACTTAGCTTTCACCTTAGCACACTTCCTATTTCAGAGGAATGTACGTAAAAAATTATGTAGAATGTCATCTAAAAGGGCAGGCATTCTAAAACTTTTCATCACAGAGGTCCATCATTAGAGCATAGAATGCTCTTTAGTGCAAATGTACACATACACACACACTTGGCGAATGACTAATAAAGGGTTAAGAGAATATTATAAAATGAGTAATGATTAATTCAATAAGCACGTGTTTAATGATTCCTATGCTCAAAGTTCCCAGGGCCTGACCCTAAGGATCTACTTTTCTAAAGAGAAGTCAGGCAAACACAAAACAATGCATAATAATATGATACACACCATTAGAAAGGTATATGAGATATTGAAAACCTATGAGATCATACTAAACAGCTGTAAAACTTGTGTAGAGATGTATTTTTATTCAGTTTATAGTGGTTGAATAAGGAAATTAACTACAATAAAGGATGCCAAGAGAATTCGGGAAACAAAGAAGGCAAGGGGAAAACTGAACTGGTTTCTAGAACATATTCCACGACACATCTACCACTTATCTCATTTACTGAGATGACTGTAGGCTAGTTCCAAAAGAAATAACAATGCTCTCAGAACCAAAGCAAGATGAATGGGTAACAGTGTAGAATAAGGAACAAAGCAGCTCAGAAATCTCAGGAACTCCAGGATCTTTTCCCTGGTGTATCATCAACAGTATGACAGGACTCTAACAATTAAGCCCTAAGTGTCAATGTCAAAAATCTAAATTGTAGGTGTGTAGGTGGCATATATCTTTAATCACAGAATTCAGGAGGCAGAGGTAAGTTGATCTCTGTAAGTTTAAGACCATCCAAGGCTACACACTGAGGAAAAACAAAACAAAACCCTAAAATTTAAATACCACAGAGAGACAAGCTAACTGGCCCAAGCAAGTGAAATGTGTGTGACTAAACTCATTTAGGCGAAACAGAAACACAAGGAATCAACATGAGCTGGGTAGCCTGCCCCCAAAACATATCTGCTACCCTCTAACCTGAATTTCCTAACACATGGTTTAAGCTCCTACAATCCAATGTAAACTCCCACAGAGGGAGAATTGCAATGTCTTAAAAATTCAACTTTTAAAGCCGGGCATGGCTGCGCACGCCTTTAATCCCAGCACTCAGGAGGCAGAGGCAGGTGGGCTGCTGTGAGTTCGAGGCCAGCCTGGTCTACAAAGAGACTCCAGGACAGCCAAAGCTACACAGAGAGACCCTGTCTCAAAAAACCAAAAATAAATAAATAAATAAGAAAATTCAATTTTTACCATAAAAACATACAAAAACAAAGCTACATTTAGAGTATCCTGTCTGTCAAAGCTACCTTACAAAGTCAAAAAACCAGAATCACTCCTGATGAATAAAAAGTTGGTTTTACACAAATCTGCAGATTTTATGATGAAACAACTCTTACCTACCTCTCCTCACATTTTAGTCCTGAACCAGAACTGTTCACTTTACACATGCTGTGCCCTTTATTTTTTATCATTTTCCTTTTTCATAACCTTGGCAGCCAAAAAGCTTGGCAAAAATATTCCTCACACAAAGCTTTCCTTTTCCATCTTCCTCTCTGGAAAGAATAGATTTTGTGCAATGTAACGTGAAAGTTACAACAGAGACTTGAGCCTCAGAACAGCTACCCATAGCCCTGCCATTTACACTGTGACCTAGGAGGGACACCTTCATGATGCCTCAAATCCTCCTCATCTACAGTGTGACAGTCAGAGATAAATTATACTTTGAGGGTCTTTTTGTTTTGTTTTGTTATTTTCAAAACAAGGTTTCTCTGTGTAACCCTGGCTGTCCTGGAATCTCTTTGTAGATCAGGCTGGCCTCAGACTCGCATACATCCTTCTGCCTCTGCCTCCTGAGTGATGGGATTAAAACCAGCTAATAATTACACTTTAAGGAGCTGTTCTCAGAAGAAAGAAAGAAAGAAAGAAAGAAAGAAAGAAAGAAAGAAAGAAAGAAAGAAAGAGAAAGATAGAAAGAAAGAGCGAGCGAGCTGCTCTGAACATCAAATGTATGAACCTTACTAGGTACAATTATCAATCATAAACTCTTTTAAGGCACAGCACCAACAGATAATGTGACAGTTAGTCATTACTCTTTCATATGCCCCCGACAGCATCTATTTCTACATTGCCGCAAAAAAAAAAAAAAAAAAAAAAAAAACCAAAAACCGAAAAACAACAACAAAAAAAAACTGACTCTACCTATTTATCTCCATTATACACTGACCTTATGATCAGAGGCCATTTTTCCAATTAATTTTTTAAATTTTGTTTTATATGCATGATTGTTTTGCCTGTGCTTAAGAATGTGTATCACACATGTGCTTGGTGCCCGCAAAACTAAAAGATGGCATCGGATCCTCTGGAGCTGCAGTTACTAGGATGTCAGAAAAACATTAAGACTGGATTTACAAGAGGCAAGAGTTATCAAACAGCATCAACTATGCTGGGTCTTCCTTCACACCCCAGAATGGCCCAGTGGAGGTTTAATGACCTTCAGCCAGGAATATCCAGGCACCTCACAATCAGGCAAAAAGTGCATCTTAGGGTGGGGATGGAAACTGAATCTGTCTTCAGAGACCTGTGGCCAAGCCATGCTGCAGTCAGACCAATCTGGTCACCACTAAGTAGATCCCACTGACTAGTAGATAACTGCTGCTTCCAATAATGCACTCCTCAACTCTCAAAAGAGATGGAAGGTTTTGGGTCTAATGCTGAACAGGGAGGGGCACATAAGCATCAAGTGACACTAGATACTTTATTTCCTGTCAAATGTATGCAGAGCCATTTTTAATATGGAAAGGTCCTGATAACCAGAAAAAGTAAAAACAAAGTCAAACAAGGACTTGTAGAAGGCACCAAACTTTGCAGGCCTCCTCCTCAGTGTCAGCAATAGGAAATCAAATTTAAAGCCCCTGGAAAAGGTCCCCAGGGCAGAGAAAATGAAGAAACTTCTAAATTCAGTAAGAGGCAGAGTGCAATACCTGACCAAGATCACTTCCCTTCCAATCGCATAGCTTTTGATTCTTAAGTAGAGATCCTATTCTAGACCATCCCATCACAAATGCAGGGCCTCCTGCCCCATCCCCACTGGCACAGCTTTCTTTTTGGAGGAAGCAGTATCTCCTGCTTTAACATGACTGGTGTGGAGGCTACATCCTAGGTGAATGCATTCCATATCAGGGCTCCCAGCTTCTGTCCCACCCTTAACCAAAGGCTGTACCTTGGACACAACATTTAGAAAACACAGGGGTTCGTGTCACTCTTTCCCCGGCTTGTAAGAATATGGCAATGAGCTGGGTGTGGTGGCGCATGCCTTTAAACCCAGTACTAGGGAGACAGAGGCAGGCAGCTCTTTGTGAGTTTGAGGCCAGCCTGGTCTACAAAGAGAGTCCAGGACAGGCAAGGCTGTTAAGAGAGAAACCCTGTCTTAACCCCACCCACCACCCCCCAAAAAAGAATACGGCAACGAGCTGCTACCTCACTCCCACTCAGCTTCTGTAGCTACGTCACCATTTCCTACCACCAGTTCCAGAGGCCCGGATAAAAGACAGGCTTAAACTAAATCACTCCTGATCACTCCCCCAAAGAACAGAATTCATTTATAACCAGACTTGAGGAAATTGTGGCACAAAGTGCTTGGGAAGAAGACACAGGATACACTACAGGCCAGTTAGTCTGCAGGCCAGCACCAGGGACTGAGACAGCTACAAGTTAGGAGAACTGCTGCACTACCAGAAGACCCAGGTTTAACTCAAGCACACATGGTGGCTCAGACAAGTGTAATGCATACATACATAACAACAACAACAACAAACAACAGACATTCTGGGTTAGAGTAACAGCTAACACTGTTCTTAGAAACTATTCATTCCAAGGAGACAGGATTTGGTGGGATTATTTTATAAAGCAATATATGTCACAATGCATTATTCAAAACAACAGTACAATCAAGGGGCAGCAAGGAAGCTCAACAGCCTGGTGTGGTGAAGGAAAAAGGGACTTTAACAGTCTAAATGCCAGTAGTTTAAGGAACCACCAAATAAGCACTCAACAAACCAAAGTACAGATGGAAAACATGAAAAAACTAACAGGACCTTGTGGATGTGTACTGTGCAGTTAGGCCCAGAAGGTTTGTCATTATTTCCTGAACATAGCATTCTAATTATACTAGGTATGGTGAGTAATCTAGCAATGGCTGAAGGTATAGAGAATAAGTGTATGTTACACAAAAACTATGCCTTCGAAAAATTTTTTAAGACAGGGAGCTCACTAGCAGCCCAGGCTAGCCTTCAAACTTGCTGCAATCCTCCTACCTGTCTCCAAAGCGCTAGAATTTCAGGCATGAGCCATCATGCTTGACTTACCATCTTAAATGATTCAAAGCTTCATGCATGCCAAGGACACGCTCTACCCCTGAGCTATACCCCCACCCGTGTGTCAGCTGTAATAATCGTGAGCATCCTTGATTTGGGTTTCAGATGGCAGGGATGAGGCAAAGAGTTCTGGAATCAATTTCCATAGACAGAGGGGTGACTAGTGAGATTCTTAATGACATGGAGAAATAATGTTATCTTAAGCAAAGAGATTAAAAATAATATACAGAACAAAATATACATATCTTAAATAACTTAAAAGATACCTAAGAGTTTTTAATGCTTGGGGAAGGCTAATATGTAGGAGAAATAATCTCTATAGCCTACTTCTAAAACAGTAGTATGTTACTATTAATTTCCTTCTTTAAAATGATTTAATTTCCAAGTTTTTCACATATACAGTTACTTGCTTAGGATACATATTAGTACAAACAAGCAATTGTCAATGTTTACCACTAAGTATGAGACTATGAAATGGCTACCTTAACAGGTTCTAAGCTGACACCGTTAGTACTGTCCCAAGTGGAAATTCAAAATGCCACATGATAGATGATTCAGCAGTCAAGAGCACTGATTGTTTTTTCAGAGGACCTGAGTTCAATTCCCAGCAGCCACATGGCTGGTCACATCTTTCTTTAACTCCAGTCCCAGGAGATCTGACACTTCTCCCAGCCTCTGCAGGTACCAGGCACACACTCACTACACAGACACACATGCAGATAAAACAACCCCCCAACACACACACACACACACACACACACACACACACACACACACACACACACACACGATGGAAAAATAAAACACTTTACACTATTAATAATTCTGTTTTAACATTTTACTTTTAGGGCATGGAGAAATGTCTCCGTGGTTACAAGCCACTCTTCCAGAGGACACAGATTCAACTCCCAGCACCCACTTGGCCACTCAGAACTGTCTGTAACTTCAGTTCCAGGAGACCTAACGACTCCTTCTGGCTTCTGAAGGCACCAGGCACACAGGTGGTGCATGGACATACATGGAAGTAAAACATCCACACATATAAAATAAAATATAAAGAAATCTTGCTTTTAAGCTGGGCATGGTGGCACACGCCTTTAATTCTAGCACTCGGGAGGCAGAGGCAGGTGGATATATGAATTCCAGGCCAGCCTGGTCTACAAAGCGAGTCCAGGGCAGCCAAGGCTACACAGAGAGACCCTGTCTCAAAAAACAAAACAAAACAAAGAAAAAAAGGAAATCTTGCTTTTATTATTTGTGTGTGTGTGTGTGTGTATGTGTGTGTGTGTGTGTGTGTGTGTGTGTGTGTGCGCGCGCGCGCGCCAGAACAGGGTGCAAGATTGCTTGAAGCTAGAGGTACTCCTGACACAGGTACTGCCAACTAAACTTGGGTCCTCTGGAAGAGCAGCAGATACTTTTAACCACTGAGTTATCCTCTCAGTCCCTACACTATTAATAATTATTACCTGTCATCAATTAAAAATAGAATTTAACTTACTTAAGAGCCTCTAAAACACTTGACTGACATCAAAACACCTAAATAACAAGCCATTCTAGAACCTGTAATTTGCCCACCTCCCATGCCCTATAGATTACAATCCCCACACTTGCTCCCTGATGTCCTTTGAGGACTTTAAACACACTACCACTTGAGGTCACTGGCAAGAATGCTCTTTCCCTATAGTCGCATGCCTTAAAAAGCTATTTCCTTGGTATCCTTCCCCAACCACCCCCTTTAAGTAGCTCCTTTGTAATAAGGCCTACATGGACCTACTCAACATGGAATACTACTTTCCATCTTTCTAAAGACATATATATATATATATATATATATATATATATATATATATATTCTTTCTACTGGAAAATAAACCTAACAATGAAATTTTGGTTTTTAGTCATGGGTATGCCCAAAGCACCTTTAAAAAAAGCAACACATATACACACCCTGACACATAGCTAATGCCCAATAAATAAGTTCAATGAATACATGAATTATGTGAATGTATAAACTGAAAAATAACATGACTGTTTTATATATATAACATATATAAAATAACAGAGTGAATACAATTTCTTTTTGTTTTGTTTTTCAAGACAGGGTTTCTCTGTGTACCCTTGGCTGTCCTAGACTCACTTTGTAGACCAGGCTGGCCTCGAAATCACAGCGATCTTTTGCCTCTGCATCCCAAGTGCTGGGATTAAAGGCATGCACCACCGTGCTGGCTCTCAATACAATTTCCTTTTATTTTTTGGCTTCTTGAGACAGGGTTTCTCTGTGTTGCCTTAGCTGTCCTACACTCACTTTGTAGACCAGGCTGGCCTTGAACTCACAGCAATCCACCTGCCTCTACCTCCTGAGTGCTGGGATTAAAGGTATGCACCATCACACCTGGCTTCTCAATACAATTTCTAAGGCATATATCTACTACTTAAAATTGGACAATCTTCTACACTTACGAACTAAAAAGGTCAGTCATAAAATTCTTAGAAAATTTATTCACCTTTATCATTCCTATTTGTTTCAGTGTAATCTACCAAATACTTGCGCTGATATACTGGGAAGTTACAGTTTTATGTTGTTAATACTAAGAGCGGCTATATGACCAGGAAGGGGTGTGTGCATGTGTGCGCAGTTTGTTTGTTTGTTTGTTTGTTTTTCGAGATAGACTTTCTCTGTGTAACAGCCCTGGCTGTCCTGGAACTGTCTTTGTAGACCAGTGATCCACTCTGCCTCTGAGTGCTGGGATTAAAGGCGTTAGCCACCACACCTGGCCCAGGAAGGTATATTAAGTAGCTTCAAAAATATTTAGGACAAATGTTAAATGTTAAAATGTACACAAAATTCACCACTTTTTTGTTGTTAAACTAAAACAGCTTTTAAAACCACATTTGCGAGCCAGGCGTGGTGGCCCTCGCCTTTAATCCAACACTTAGGAGGCAGAGGCAGGTGGATCACTGTGAGCTCCAGGCCAGCCTGGTCTACAAAGCAAGTCCAGGACAACCAAGGCTACACAGAGAAACCTTTTCTCGAAAAAAACAACAACAACCCATATTTGCTGCTGAAGGAGAAGAATCAAAAGTTTAAGACCCAAGACTCAAAATCCAAGACCAGCTTGGGTTACATAAAGAGTCCAAGGCTCTAGCCTGGGCAATTTAGCAAGACTCTGCCTTGAAAATAAAAATAAAGATGAATGAGATCGTGCCATCTGTAAACACATTTGCCACTAAAGTTGATAACTGTTACAGGATATTTGATAATTGTAGATAGAAAACCTATTTGTTAGCAAAATATAAAAACCTAGATACTGCATTTGTCAGATGCAGTTAGTGATGTTCCAAAGAGACGATGCAGTTTGGGTGTGCCTCCAAAGAATGGGAAGGAAGTTCAAGCTCAACAGTTAGAGCACGGGCCCAGGTTAAGTTTCCAGCATTTACATCGCCGCTTACAACTGTCTGTAACTCCAAGACCTGATTCCCTCACACATACAGGCAGGCAAAACACCAGTGAACATAAAATGTTAAAAAAGAATGTAAAGTTCCATAGGCAGGTTGTTGCTTGGGAGGGGTCTTGTGGTCTTTGCTAGGTACCCCTGAGCTACCCCACCAGAAAAGTGAAATGGTTTGATCCCTACTGACTTGACTTGTAACCCCTACACCACAATGGTGACATAGTTCAACCTGCAAAGGGTATAGGGGAAGAGCTAGAGACTTCTTTTAAGCAACTGGACTTTTGGCAGGGCCTTTTTAAGGAGTTCCAGGTAAGAGACACAGATCTTTTTTTTGGGTGTGCAGGAACAACACAGGAGCAGCTGGCAGGACACAGGTAAAACAACATTCTCAGAAAGAGAGCTAAGGAGCCCTCTTGAGTTTGAGGGAGCTTAAGAGAAAGGCAGACTAGCAAGGTAAAATGACACAGATAGAAAGAGATTTCCAAGGAGCTAGTAGTTTAGTTGTATAAGCAGGCTTGTAAAGAGATATTTTGTATACAGTTCAGAAAAGAAAACCTCCCTGAGCTAGCAAGTTTCTACTGCAGTTTACACCTCATATGTCTTTACTGGCATAAGCATGAGATAATTTAAATGGTTACAGATAACCTAAATTCAACCCTGAGAACCCACTTGGTGGAAGGAGGGAACTAATTCCTGCAAGACATCTTCTGACCTCCACATCATGGCATGTCCAGGCCCCACCTTCACATAAATATAATAAAAAATAAAAGGTAACTCGGTGGTAGAATATTTACTTTCCTAGCAGATGTAAAGCCCTGGGTTTAATCCCAAGGAACACAATAACAAACCAAACACAGCAAAACAGTATTTTTGAGTTATAATCCTAGACCTTGCAATAGATCAAACGAGCCTAATTCCTGACATAAACTTTAATAAATGGCTATCTCCCCTGACTATTTCAAGAGGTATTTCTGACTACAAATGTCAGGTATTATTTAGGGATGGTGAAGCCTGCTAATACATCACACTCTGAATAAACAGACATAGCTGAAAACTGCCTAGTATTTGAAATCTGACCCAACAGAACTTTTTTCCCTGTGATCATCAGTGACCAGACCATTCCTACTCATTTTAAAATAATCTGAGCTACCATACCTTTAATCCCAGCATTTGGGAGGCAGAGGTAGGGAGATCACTGTGAGTTCAAGGCCAGCCTGGTCTACAAAGTGAGCCCAGGACAGCCAAGGTAACACAGAGAAATCCTGTCTCGAAAATCCAAAACCCAAACCAAACAACAACAACAAAAAATCCCTACTAATGTACACTCTTTTACTGACAGGGATGAAAAGAGCTGTGCCAATCTCTAAAACCTCTAAAGCTCCTAAATAAAATAGGTGCCAGAGAAATGTAAGGAAAGCCTCCTCAACAACACTGTACCTCTGAATGCCGCTCTACACTTCCAGGGTCGGATCCGGACTGCTGCTCATTTACATCGTCCTCACCATCTGACCCTGAATCCCGCTCGTCCTGTACTGGGGTAGCACCACCATCATCTGCTTAAAAACAAAACAAAACCCCACTTAGAGTACAAGATGGATGACATCTATAACAATGTTTATGCTTAACATGAATATCTACAGCTAGGAAGGGCATACCTAACCTAAGAGCCAGATTTACTACTTTTGAAGAAGCATAGCTAATGATGACGCAAATGCTCCCAGCCAGCAACAGAATACTCCTATCAACACTAATAACTATTAACATGTAATGTGGCACACATAGCAGTGAAAATATCCCATAAAGGAGAAGCCTAGAAAAATCACTAAATGCCAAATCAAAAATCATCTAAATAGTAGTTTCAATTTTTTATTGTCTATCTTTCCAAGGTATTTGCCACCTTCTAATGCACTGTGACCTAACAAGTTATTTTCTTTACTGTGGACTTTTTGATTCATAACTTAATCTCTGGAGCCCAGATTACTGTCTGTTAAACAGTATACAGGAAGTACTTGATTATGAAGAGAGAACCCAGGAACTTCAGCCCAGAGATAGTAAAAATTCACTGAAGAATAAACTGTAATTGTGTAGAATGAATAGTAAATATGAACTGTCGGGCTGGAGAGATGGCTCAGAGGTTAAGAGCACTGCCTGTTCTTCCAAAGGTCCTGAGTTCAATTCCCAGCAACTACATGATGGCTCACAACCATCTACAATGAAATCTGCTGCCCTCTTCTGGCCTGCAGGTGTTACATGCAGACAGAACACTGTATACTAAATAAATAAATCTTTAAAAAAAAAAAAAAAAAAGAACTGTCACCTAATCTTAGCCAATACCTTAAAAATACAAAGTAAAACTATCCTTAAGAGGTATTTAGGAACACTGATTAGCAGTTTAAGAAATAAGTAGCAGAGTGGTGGTGATTCTTTAATCCCAGCACTCGGGGAGGCAGAGGCAGGCTGATCTCTGTGAACTGAGTCCAGCCTGGTCTACAAAGCGAGTCCAGGACAGCCAAGGTTACACAGAGAAACCCCAGCTCAAAAAACAAACAAACAAAAGTTTCAAAAGTTTAACAACTGTGCTCAAACAGTTGGATGACAGGAGAGATGAGGGCAAATAAGGGGTAAAAATTTTGCCCTAAAATAATAGGAAAACGTCACAGAATGGCAAAAATAACTAGGGCGCCTAAGAATAAAATAAAAATAATTAAAAATAAAAATTCCAACTAAACACACACTTTCAATCCTAGCACTGGGGAGGTGGAGACAGGCTGATCTTTGATCTCTGTGGATTCAAGGCCAGCCTGGTCTACAAACGGAGTTAGAGGCCAGTTAGAGAGCTACAGAGTGAGACTGTCTCAAAAAATCCAAACCATATGGGCTGAAGAGATGGCTCAGAGGTTAAGGACACTGTCTGCTCTTCCAGAGGTCCTGAGTTCAATTCCCAGCAACCCCATGGTGGCTCACAGCCATCTATATTGGGATCTGATGCTCTCTTCTGGCATGCCATACCAGACTAAGAACCAAAACAGCTAAAAGAATGTGTGTGTGTGTGTGTGTTGTGTGTGTGTTAGGGACTGCTGTCTTTTTTGCTACCTCAATGTTTCTTATAACATAGCCTATGCACCATGTCACAAAGCATTATTGTTGAACTTAACCTTAAAATGATAACTAACTGAAAATACTTTGAAGACATTTTAAAAAAATGTTTTAGGCAAAACAGCGGTGGAGGTTCAAGACAACAGAATCTGTTACCATTACTGTCGTCATTACAAATTGAAGTCTAAACAGAAAACAGCTTAAAGCTTAGCCTCTGTTACAGCACTTTTGATACAGAAAGCCGCAAGAAATCGGCGCCCAGCTGTTGTAAGCCAGCCCGGTCCCTGTCCCGTTCTCTTTACATCTAGTGTGCCTAGCACAGTGGGGGCGATTTCTGTCTAGCCGGCACGCAAGTCACCCTAACTACCAGAGCATTGCTCGCTTTAAAAAGACCCGTGTAAAGGAAAAGACCCGCCGCTTTCTCCCTGGGAAGCCAGTATTACAGGAGAAAATTAAAGTAGCCCTAACTGGCAAACGAAGAGTCTACAAAGGACGCCTGTCGCCACTGAACAGTTTCTTAGGAGCCCGGAAAAACTCAACTCCTGACGATTCCCGTAAAAGGACATATTTCGTTCTCAGTAGGTATAAGCGACGACTTGAGCAAAAACCCTTCGTGGACCGGGGAAAACAGATTCTTCCCTTAAGAGTTAGTTCCCCCTCCCAGGTTCCGGCTCCCACCCCGCCTCGCCGTTACTCTCGGGAGGCAGGAGGCGACATCCCACCCTGAGTTGAGGGGCTCTTTCTCTCCTTTCCATGTTGGGGCGCGGGGCCGAGCCGCAGCCGGGTCCTCCCCGTCCCGACCCACCTGACTGGTCACCGCTGTAGTACTCCGAGTCCATGGCAGGCGGGCTCTCGGCGGGGAGTGTCCGCGCCACGCGCCGCCCCCGTCGCGTCCTTCCTGACGGAGTGACCTCCCTCGGCGACGCAGCGCTTCAGCCTCGGAGAGTCCGGAGAAGTCCGCAGCGGCGGGCGCGGACGCCACGACCAGGAAACCCCTGCTATCCGAAAGGGCCGTACCTCCTCACAAGCCGCCGGCAAAGTGAAGAACCGCGCTCAACTTCCCAGAAGCACCTCTGGGGCCAAAATGGCGCCTGCCCACGGCCCTCAGAGAAATGCAATGCGCAGGCGCCGTCACCTTTGCGTCGGCCAATCAGAAGATGCTTTGGTAATATGACGCCGTGGCGTCATCGGGAAAGAGACTGCTGGGAGAACTGAGTGGGAGCGGGAAGTTCGGCTTTAGTTAAATAATGTCCTCGCTCCAGATTTGCTCTGTCTCCAGTGGGAGTAAAGTTACTCGCTTGGCTCTGTGTTCGAGCTTGCGTTGAGAAACATATTAGTTCTCGCGAAAGGTGAAAGCCCGCTAAAACTATGTTCTAACATTTGGCCAAATAAGTGTAGTTCCAGTTCCCGCCCTGTAGTTTAGAAAGAGGGTAGCGCGTTGTTCTCTGGGAGTTGTAGTTCAAAGGCTGATGAATTACTGCCTGGAGCGCTCAAAAACAGCTTGCCTGTGCAAGGTCTCAGATTGGATTCCCTTCGCCAAGAAAGGTAAAAATAAGATAAAATAAAGTAATAAAATATAAAATGGCTGGTCCTTTTATAAAGCATTTCATTTTCTTTCTACAAAATAGCTAAAGTAGCCGGGCATGGTGGCGCACACCTTCAATCCCAGCACTCGGGAGGCACAGGCTGGTTGATCGCTGTGAGTTCAAGGCCAGCCTGGTCTACAAAGTGAGTCCAGGACAGCCAAGGCTACACAGAGAAACTCTGTCTCGAAAAACCAACCAGTCAAGACCCAACAAACAAAGAAACAAAATCCCCAAAACCCTCTCTCAAAATAGCTAAACTACGACTCAAAACCCAACAAGTATACATCTGTCTTCCTCCTCCTCCTCCTCCTCCTCCTCCTCCTCCTCCTCCTCTTCCTCCTCCTCCTCTTTTTTTCGAGACAGGGTTTCTCTGTGTAGCCTTGGCTGTCCTGGACTCGCTTTGTAAACCAGGCTAGCCTCGAACTGTTGGCCTCGAACTCACATCGGTCTCAAACTCACAGCTGCCTCTGCCTCCCAGTGCTGGGATTAAAGCCGTGAGCCACCACGGATTTTTGTTTTAAGAATTCCTAGGGTCTGTGTGTGTGTGTGTGTGTGTGTGTGTGTGTGTCTCAACACATTCCTTTAATCCCAGCGCTCAGGAGGCAGAGGCAGGCAGATGTCTGAGTTCACGGCCAACCTGGTCTACAGAGTGAGTTCCATGACAGGCAAGGCTACAGAGTGACACTTGGTCTCAGAAACACATGCTCGCTCTCTCTCTCTCTCTCTCTCTCTCTCTCTCTCTCTCTCTCTCTCTCTCTCTCTCTCTCTCTCTCACACACACACACACACACACACACACACACCCTCCCTCCCTCCCCCTCTCTCTCCCTGATAAAATCCTGATGGAGTAAGCAGCTACGCGCTCACCGGGTTCCAGGATTCTGCGTAATTCATTGGTGATCCTCAGTCAGTTGAGTGAGTGAGTGTTGAGGAAGTAATGGTTTGTACTCCTTGCTGCAACAGAGTAGAAGGGGATTTGAAAACACAAGGGTTGAAGATTAGAGCTATCATGATAAGGGGCCCAATTAAAAAAAAAAGTTACTGATGTTCCCCAGGTGCCTGTCCCGTCTCATAAGGACTATCTGGCTCGCGGTTCTGTTTGGTTTTGTTTTTGTTTTTTAAGCTGTCTGCTGTTCCTAGACACCTGATAACTTCACGTAGAAGTAACATTCCTCCCGTAACCCAGGACAGAGTCCTCCCTTTCTGCAGTAATGAGATTTAATCCCCATGTATTTTGTAATACCATGGCTGCCCGGGAGGCCAACTGACTCTAGGGCTTTTCAATGACGTCCTGTCAGATAATTGCTGAGCAAGTTGGCTATGTTGTACTCGTTGGAGACCAGTGCCATTTCCAATGGCTCCAATATCCCTACTAGGACTGGAAGTATTATGTCATTCCTTTTAGTTCAGTCAGGGGTGAGCTGGTGGTTTATTTTATTCTCAAGAATAATCATAAGACCAGAAACTGGAAATAGGATTTGGCACATGGGGTAATTGATAGTGTAGCAGAAGATGACACCATTGGGACATGTCAAATAGGCGTCATCAGGAACTTTTGAGTTGGAAATTAGCCTGGTGCTGTTAGGATGGGGTAATCACACAGTTGTCTCTACCCACAATTCGTACAGGCCAGGCCTGGAGACAGGGCTTGGATGTGGGATTTTAGTTAAGCCTGTGCCTAAGTATGTAATTCATCTCTCTCTCTCTCAGGCGGACCCAACAGTCTTTTCCTAGGCCAGGCTGGATTTTAAAGAGCATTCAGTGGCTACCGTTTATGAGGACAATCACTCTAAGGGGGGAACCATAGGAGTCCAAGGGGTAGCTCAGGGTTTTGCTGGCTTGGTTTTTCTGCGGAGGGATTTTATCATCAGAGAGGGGGAAGTGCTTGATCCTCTTGTGGGCCAGTTCAGGTGCTGCCGGCTTCCAGGTGGGAGCAGAGGAACCTTAGCATCAAAGGCCTCAATTCTTTAAGGAGTTGGCTAGAAGTGTTCAGAGCGAGGCCCATGTGCAAGGGGCTTGGATTTCACTGTGGCTCTGGAAAAGAGTTTCTCACTGTGTTACAATTGGCTCTTTTTAATGAGCTTGCCAGGACCAGACAGCAGTGGAAACTCAGGCATTCCAAAGCCAGTGATGATACTGCAGTGTTACAGCCTTTTGGTTAAGCCGCAGTTCTAATGGCAGAGGGTGCCGGCAGATGCCGCAAACCTACCAGAATGCAGGTCAAGCTGTTGCTTCATCAGCAGCCCCGAGGTTAAGTGGGCTTCAGCCGCTGCCGAGGCAGTTCCATCATTGATATCTGACTGACAGTCAAACCTGAGGCTCCAGCTTCGAATTCTTCAGGGAGGAGGGGAGCTCTTCCTTCTCCAGGGTAAGTGATGAGTCTCAGATGGCCATGGTGGAATAGATGATAGCAGCTCTTTATTTCTTGTGAAGCAGGGACTTATAAACCTTGGGCAGTGGGAGGAGTTTTGAGGGTGAATGTATTTGAGGGTGATGGGGCTCCTTAGGGTTCCAGGGATACCTCCTTTACATGCAATAGCACAGTCCTATCATAAGAGGGGGAACACAGTGCTTAATTATGCTATCAGTGGGGGGAAATCTCCAGGTACGGTTAAAGGTCATTTGCTGAACGCTAAGGTCTCATTAGAATAGGGTGGGGTATTTCCAGGAATTCCCAGGTGCTTGCTGAACAGGTTCTACTGGAAGAAAGGGAGTTGAACCTGTTTTTTCTCTAAGGACTATGTGACATTTCTCAGGTAGAGGATGTGGGGATTCAGACTCCCTGGATCAAGCAGAGAAGAGGGAGCCCTGCTGACAAAGGGAGTCAGTCATTTCGCACCAAGCTCGGGGTCTATCCAGTAATGCCAGACATCAACCTTAACAGCAGGGTTCCCCAACACATATGGATTCAAGCTATGGATGGGGACAGAGATGTCTACATCTTTTATTCCAGCAGAGGATGGCCTTTGAAAAGATGTCCTTGCTCATTAGATAGCTGTCTGAGGCCAAGCTTTTAATTTACCAAGTTTGTAAGACCTTTAAACTCCATTATTTGTACTATTCCTTGTTTTTTTCTCGCTTGTGTTCCACTTGATGTCCAACGGATTCTGACTACTGAATGTGATGTAATCAGTGGAGGTGGGGGCCCCTGACCAGGCACCTGGGGAGACAAAAATGGCTCAAGATCAATCCTGCAGAGCGGACTGGAGCAGTTCTTCACAAACACCAACAATGGGCCTTGAGATCCTACTGTACATAGGTAGCTACAATATGGCTTATTTCTATTGAGTCATTGCAGGATTCAGAGACCAGTCCAATTAGGTTCTATGTAGTTGTTGATAAGTTATAGCAATATCTCAAAGATACTAAACTGGCAGGTCTTCTCCTCCTCTTCTTCCTCTTCCTCCTCCTTCTCCTCCTCCTCTTCTTCCTCTTTTCTCAAAGAAACGAAACTGGCATGTCTTCTTCCTCCTCTTTCTCCTCCTCCTCTTCTTCTTCTCTTCTTGAGGCAATGTTTCTCTGTGTACTCCATGGCTATTCTAAAACTCCATCTGTAGACCAAGCTAGCCTCAAATTCGCAGTGATTTGCCTGCCTCTGCTTCCCTGAGTGCTGGGATTAAAGGCAAGTACCACCATGCCCAGTTTAAAGGCCAGTTCTTTATTTTTATTTATTTATTTTTTATGTATACAGTGTTCTGCCTGCATGTACACCTGCAGACCAGAAGAAGGCATCAGATCACATTAGAGATGGTTGTGAGCCACCATGTGGTTGCTGGGAATTGAACTCAGGAAGAGCAGGCGGCACTCTTAACCACTGAGCCATCTCTCCAGCCCTAAAGGCCAGTTCTTAATAAGACTAGCCAGGCAGTAGTGACCCATGACTTTAAAAAGGATTTGAGCCATGGTTTTTTTTTGGGGGGGGGGCAGGTGTAGGACTGAGAATAAAGGAAGAAGCATTTTATAATTTACAGGGAGTCCTAAAGAAAGGATGGCATCAAATAACCCCTAATATTGTAACAATAATCAGGTAAAAGCGGACCAGAAGGAGCTTCTCTTCCTGTCCCTAATGGTGGGGAGTGGAGGGGGCATGGCACTGTAGACAGCAAGCCCATTAACAGAAGAAAAGCAATAAGGTGGTTAAATCTAGGGCTTTAAGAACACACCTGGGGGAGGGGACAGATAGAGAAAAACTGGATTTAGTCAGAGGTGTACTGGATAAAAATTCCCTGGAGCCATAACTCATCAATAGCATCTTAGAGGGAGACCCAGTCAGAACAGGTCCTAGGATCAACCACATCCTGGTCCTTCAGGAAAAGTCGTGGGGAATAAGCCCTGTGGTCAGTCCCACCTGGCTATTCTGGGATGGAAGAGCGCTTACTGAGTTTTGCAAACAGTTTTCCAGTTGGGACTGCTCCACGTAAGGGAGAAGATGTTTTAAGATGAGGTAGGCATACCCAGGATGGGAAGTTTTCTAATTTAGCAGCTGTAAGGATCCGGAGAATAATTTTGTGGGGCTGAGGTATGTAGGTTTTTTGAGGGGAGAGATCACCTTGAGATAAGGTCAGCCACAGATGCCCTGGCTAGGGGAGTTGAACTCAGGCCTCCTTATTATAGTAATTCCATGAGTGGATGGTGGGAAGTGATGTCAAAGGGAGGCCACAGGGAAAGGCCTGATGGACAATCTACCTTCCAGGGGGCCCAGTGTCTGCATGTGGGGAATGAGAGTCTCAGAGGCTGTGGACTGGGCCCTCATATCAGACACAGAACTGAAGAGGTCCACATGCCCAGACCTCATTACAAACATATGAAAGATTAGGCCTGGAGTGATGGCTCAGCAGTTAAGAGCTCTGACTTCTGTTCCAGAGGACCCAGGTTCAATTCCTAATACCCACATGGCCGCTCACAACTATCTGTAACTCCAGTTCCAGGGTATTCGACACCCTACACAGACATACATGCAGGCAAAACACCAATGCACATGTAATAAAAATAAATAAATTTTAAAAACATGAAAGATCAAGACTCTATTTTCTGCCCCAGTCCACCAGTATAATGGAAATCTTCTCCAATGAGGACTAGCTAAATGAGCCCCAGGGTACAGAATTTAAAATAACAATCACAATCATAAACTTCATCTAAGAATTCAAGGAATTTAAATACATAAACAGGTCAATGAACTTAAGAAGAATTACTGCCGAGTGAATCCCAAGAAAACACAAACATAAAACTGAGGAATGGTAATGACAAGCCAGGATTTGAAAATGGGATTAAATAAACAGAAATGCTGACCATAACTCAAGTTGAAATGAAGATGGAGTTGAAAAACCTAATAACCCAACTAAGAACTCAAGGGAAAAACCTTACAATTGTAATGAATCAAGCCGAAGACAGAATATCAAAGATAAAGCAGAGGGCCTACACAAAATAACTAAAGAATATGAAAAAAAGAATACAGGAAAGGAACATTCAAGAAATATGGACATCGTGAAAAGACCAAACCTTCCAAATGTAGGACTAGATGAAGGAGCAGAACCCCATGTCAATGGCATAGGCCAAATCTTCGACAAGATCATAGAAGGAACCCCCCCCCCAAAACTAAGGAAAGACTCACCCACACAGTTCCAAGAAGCACATAGAACACCAAGCAGACAGAGTACTGAAAGTTGCAGGAGAAACAAAAACAAAAGCCCACACAAGTCACACATAAAGGAAAGCCCATCAGAATAACAGCTGATTCCTCAGTGGAAACTTTGAAAGCCTGAAGATCCTGGGACAATGCATTCCAAATTGTGAAAGACAACACCTGCAAACCTAGACTAATGTACTCAGCAAAAATATCTGCCATAATTCAAAGAGAAAGAAAAAGGTTTTATGATAAAAAAAAAAAAACCAACCTCACTGTTTTAAAAATTTGTATTTACCCCTAGGTGATGACACACACCTTTAATCCCAGCACTCTGGAGGCAGAAGCATGCAGATTTGTGAGTTCAAGGCCAGACTGGTCTACAGAACAGGTTCCAGAATGGCCAGGGCTACACAGAGAATCCCTGTCTCAAACAAAACAAAACAAAAATTAATATTCATCAGACCAAACCTAAAGAAAACACAGGCAGCAATATTTTGGGCTGAAGAGCAGAATAAATATTCTGTAGATATCTGTTACATTTATTTGTTGTATTTTATCATTTAATCTTGATATTTATTTTTGTCCAAAATGACTTGTGTATTGGAGAAAGCAGCACAATGAAATAACTGCTTTTTTTTTTTTTTTTTTTGAAGACCGGGTTTCTCTGTGTAGCCCTGGCTGTCCTGGAACTTATTCTGTAGACCAGGCTGGCCTCAAATTCACAGAGATCCCCCAGCCTCTGCCTTCAAGTGCTGGGATTAAAGGGTGTACCACCATGCCCAGGTGAAATAATCTATCCTTAATGGGTTGATGTTAATCTTTGTCTTTAATTCCAGTAGTAAACTTTTTATGAAATTAGGTGCATTAAAGTTTCATGCAACAGACCATTGGCCCAACTCATTGAAAGAAAGAAAGAACTCAAATGAACAGAGTTAGGAAAGAACATGAAAATATTTCAACAGATACCAACAGAATTTAAAATATTATAAGAGAACAATTTGAAAAATTGCAGTCCATCCGGGCGTGCTAGTTCATGCCTTTGATCCCAGCACTCAAGAGGCTGAGGCAGGCGGATCACTGTGAGTTTGAGGCCAGCCTGGTCTACACAGCAAGTCAGGACAGCCAAGACTACACAGAGAAACCCTGTCTCGAAAAACCAAAACAAACCAAAACAAAAAAGGTCCTAGATAATGTAGAGTTGAAGGTGATATATCTCAATATAAGAGGTATTTTCGGAAGCTGCAACCGACATTCAAAATGGAGAAAACATGGAAGCAAGGCCATTAAAATCAGGAGCAAGACAGGGCTGACACTATCCCCACTCCTTTTCAATATTTTGTTTAAAAAGCATTAGCTGGAACAATAAGGCAAGAGATGGAATTAAAGAGAAAGAAACAGGAAAAGAAGAAATCAGACTATACCTACTTGCAGATGAAATGATATTATACATGAGAGATCTCAAAAACTATACTGGAAAATTCACTTCAAGGTAGCAGGACACAAAATCAACTTGTAAAAATTAGCAGCTTTTTTTATACACCACCAGCATACATAGAAAGACTGAGATCACAGAAACACTCCCATTCATAGTAACCTCTAAGATAATAAAATAGCTAGTAATAAGCCTAACCTAGGAAGCAAAGGATCTCTACAACGAAAACTTTAAATCACTGATGCTAGAGAGAAAGACGCTAGCAAACGGGAAGACATCCCATTGGTACTGGGTATCCTACACCCAGTACTCAGCCATGAAACCATATGTGCAAGTACCACTAAATGGACTGAGTGTGTAACAATAGCAAAGAGGCCATGCATTTCAGAAGGAGAGCCAGAGGATAGAGAATAGAAAAGGAAGGGAGAAATGGCACAATTATATCTTAATTTCAAATTTTTATTTATTTATTTATTTTTGTTTTTTTGAGACAGGGTCTCTCTGTGTAGCCTTGGCTGTCCTGAACTTGCTTTGTAGACCAGGCTGGCCTCGAACTCACAGCGATCCACCCGCTTCTGCCTCCTGAGTGCTGGGATTAAAGGCGTGCGCCACCACGCCCAGCCTTAATTTCAAATGTAAAAACTAATAAAGCGATTAAGTTAAAAGGGGGGGCCTTATTTTAGCTCATAATTTGGGATGCTCTAATGTGGCAAGGGTTTGAATCAACAAGCAGAGTGATAAACGCTAAGACTCACCTCCCCCTTCTCCTTGTTATTTGGTCAGGCAGTTAGGGCACGTCTTCCCACTTTAATTCACCTACACAGGCATGCCCAGAGGCTGACCTCGGTGTTCCCTCATAGACATGCCAGAGGCTTTTCTTGTAGGTGGTTCTAAAGACTGGAGACAATATTAGCCACTGCACAGGGTGTACTGGGCACAGGCCTGTAAATCCCAGTGCGCAGCCAGCAGAGGCTGAGGATCACATGTCCAGTATCATCCTTGGCTGCATAGCAGGTTTGAAGCAAGCCTGGGCTAGGTAAGATCCTTTCTTAAAGCAAAAAAAGAAGAGAAGGCCTGGATTCAGCAGTGAAGAGTGCTTGCTGCTCTTTCAGAGGACCTGAGTTTGGGTCCCGATACTCATGTGAGACACTTACATCTTCTGTCTGTAACTCCAGATCCAGGGGATACAGCATCCACTTCTGGCCTCTGAGGGCTCACAAGCAACGTAACACCACACACACACACACACATACCTTTCTCTTCCAGTGCTCTGTTTATTGCTGTAATCAAGGGTTAACTCTGCTCAAGTGGCTGAACTCACAGCCTTAAGTAGGGAATGGCATCAGCAGAAACCAAAGCAGCTAATATTTACACTAATAGTCACTCAGATCTCAGAAACTGCTAGATGCTGTTCATTTGCCTATACGATTAGTCGTCATTAAAACCTCGGAATAGTCTAAAACAAATGCTGAAGAATCAAAGAACATAGTTGGGCTAATAAAGCAGGAAAAAGAGGCACAACATATAAAAGTACCAAGAACACTAGCATGAAGAAGACAGTAGAGGCAGTTTGCAGCGTCCAGAACTCTTGCTCCCTTACCTGGTAACACAGAGAAGCTGGATCCTGTCAATGATTTGGGCTTTTTTTTGGTTTGGTTGTTTTTGTTTGTTTGGTTTGGTTTTGGTTTTGGTTTTTTCGAGACAGGGTCTCTCTGTGTAGCCTTGGCTGTCCTGGAGTCACTTTGTAGACCAGGCTGGCCTGGAACTCACAGAGATCCACCTGCCTCTGCCTCCCGAGTGCTGGGATTAAAGGCATGCGCCACCACGCCCGGCCTGGATCCCATTAATGAATACAAAAATTTTTTTCAACAGCCTCCTAAGGCATTGGAACTTGCTAAACGTGTCAGAGAAACACAGCCTACAAAACTTAAAAATTAGCCAGACAGAGTTACCAATTGTGGACATAGAGCCCGAAGTTCTGGGCCTCACTCTGGGCGTGAGCGAGTGCATTGCTTGATTACCTACAGCAAGCCATCAGCTCCTGAGCGCCTTGTTTCCCTGCACGCCAAATGAGGGGTCTGTGTTCAAGTAGAGGATGCAAGTCCTCTTAGCTGAATTATTCTAAGTCCAGAGAAGTCAGATCTTTGATTCTGACCCCGGTTCTTGTACTGGGCCACTAGGTGGCCCTATTTGAGAAGAAACAAATGAGCTCCCTGCTTTCTAAGATTGTTGGAATGCCTCTGCGTTTCCTCGGGTGCCACTCCCTACACACCGTGAAGCTCTCAACACCAGCTAGGAGGCGCTTTTGTAGCAGCTTCCATAAGAGGAGTGTGGAAACAGGCTTAGAATACTATAGACCTAACACTGACCTCTGGCCCCGCCCCATGCACACTCCACTTTAGAATTATATGTCAGTTTGGTTTAGGAACTCCTAAGACCGTGATGAAGTGGTATTTGAATGCACCTTCTGGAGAAGATTACTGTGTGATCCGCAGCGGTCTAAGGGGAGTGCCTACCGTCGGTGTGGGCGAGCGCCACCAAATCGGCCAGAGACCCAGAAAGAACAAACGCCAGTGAACTGATCTGTTCTGTCACAGCTGGGGTAGAATTTTTCTGCTATCTTGAACATCAGAGCTCCAGACTGTCCAGCCTTGGACTCTAAGATTTGCATCAAGAATCCTCACACTTCCCGGGTTTTAACCTTACATCGAACATTATGCCCTCAGCTTCCCTAGTTCTGAGGCCTCTGGATGTGGCCTGAGCTGCCTTGTACTCACCCCGCAGTCTCTAGTTGGCAGGTGGGTTGAGATGGATCTTAACTTTTTGTTTCTATGTTTTTCTTTTTCAAGACAGGGTTTATCTGTGTAGGCTTGGCTGTTCTGGACTCACTTTGTAGACCAAGTTGGCTTCAAATTCACAGAGGTCTGCCTTCCTGAGTGCTGGGATTAAAGGTGTGCACTACCACACTACCACACCCACATGTATCTCAAGTTTATCAGTTTCCTGGAAAAAAAAAAAAAGCCAGGCACACTACTTTAATCCCAGCAGTGAGGAGGCGAATCTCTGAGTTCGAGGCCAGCCTAATCTACAGAGCAAGTTCCAGGATGGCCAGAATGTCTTGAAAATCAAATCAAAACAAAAATGTGTTACTTACTTTCAATTTTCTGTATGAATGCTTTGCATGCATGAATATCTGTTCACCATGTGTGTGCCTGCTGCCATGTGGAGGTCAGAAGAGGGCGTCAATCAGATCCTTAGGAACTGAAGTTACAGGTGGTTGTTAGCTGTCACGTGGGTACTCGGAATTAATAAACCCAGGTCCTCTGTGAGGGCATCCAGTGTTCTTAACTAATGAGCCATTGCTCCAAATCCCTCATCAGCTTCTGCAATCACATGATCCATTTCCTCTGGTAAGTTCCATATCATAGAAAAATTGACAAACTTTTAGCCAAACTAACCAAAAGAAAGAGCAGAGCCAAAGTAATGAAATTTGACATGGAATAAGACATTATAAGAGATGCTGCTGAAATTCACAGGATCATTAAGGAACACTTTAAAAAGTGCATATCCCAATATATTTGAAGTCTTCAAAAATAGACAAATTTCTAGACATATATAACCTACCAACATCAAACCAGGAGGAAATAAATAACATAAGCAGATCTGTAAAAGCAATGACATTAAGGCAGTAATAAGGAGTCCCCACTTAAAACAATAAAACCCATTACAGAATGGATTTACTGCTCAACTTTTACCAATATTTGAAGATGAACAGGTAGGTGTGATGGCACATCCCTTTATCCCAACACTCGGGAGGCAGAGGCAGGCAGATCTCTGTGAGTTTGAGGCCAGCCTGGTCTACAAAGCAAGTCCAGGACAGCTAAAGCTACACAGAGAAGCCCTGTCTTGAAAAAACGAACAAATAAAAAAGTGCTAATACCAGTTTTCTTCAAGTTGAAAGGAAAGGACCATTACAAACTCATTTTTACAGAGACAGTGTTACTCTTATTCTAGAACTGGATAGGGTCACAGTAAATCAAATATGGAAGGATTTAGTGATGAACACAGATGCAACACTACTCAATGACATGCTTGCAAACCAAACTGAAGATTGCATTAAAAAAAAAAATCACACACCATGCCTAAATCAGCTTTACCCCAGGGATTGCAAGGCAAGCTTAACACAGGAAAATGAAAATCATACCTGAAAGTACAGAAGTCACTGGTCAGAAAGGGAAGCTAAAACATTGACCTATATTTTGATGAAAGAGATGCTTTCAAAAATTAACATGCGCGGACAACTGAGATAGTTCAGCAGGTAAAGGTACCTGCCTCCAAGGCTGATGGCCTGAATTTAATCCAAGGGACCTACACAGTAGAAGAAAAATAACTTCCCTAAGTTTTTCTCTGACTTCCACATTCATGTTGTGTCCCCATCTCTCAATCAGTCAACCGACCGATCGATCAATTAATCAATTCAAATTTAAAAATACAAGGATTAAGTTTCGTTCTCTGTGTATTAACTTCTTCCACTGTAAGTTAGAAATAACACTAATACTTATCTGGCAGAGTTACTGTGATGATTAAGAGCATATTAAGAGTGATTCCTAGGGCTGGAGAGATGGCTCAGAGGTTAAGAGCACTGGCTGTTCTTCTGAAGGTCCTCAGTTCAATTCCCAGCAACCAAAAGTTGGCTCACAACCATCTATAATGAGATCTGGTGCCCTCTTCTGGCGTGCAGGCATATATGCAGGCAGAACACCGTATACATAGCTTAAAAAAAAAAAAAAGTGATTCCTAGCACTTAAGATACATTGTCAACATTATTTAGGCATAGTGAAGACACAAAAGAATCTAATCATATTTCCTGTTAGTCTGTTTTTCTTTGCTATACTGAAATGCTTGTGGCTGGCTACTTTATTAAGGAAATTGTTCTTATCCTAGGATAGCCTCAATCTTGCGCAGCTGAAGATGTCCTTGAACCTCTGATAACCTCCCAAGTGCTAGGATTAAAGGTTTGCACCATCGCCGGGCGTGGTGGCGCACGCCTTTAATCCCAGCACGTGGGAGGCAGAGGCACGTGGATCGCTGTGAGTTCAAGGCCAGCCTGGTCTACAAAGTGAGTCCAGGACAGTCAAGTCTACACAGAGAGACCTTGTCTCGAAAAACCAAAAAAAAAAAAAAAAAGGTTTGCACCATCACATTTATGCGGCACTGGCTATTGAGCCCAGGGCTTCATGCATGCCTGGCGAGCACTCTGCCAATGTGCATGGGAGGTCAGCTCCCTGTTCTACAGTGTCATTGCCCTCTATATCAAAACCATGAGTTTCGGTGGCTTGGTATATTAAAGGTTTAGTTCTTGACCTTGTCAATAGTGTTGGCCTCACTAACAGGGTGCAGGAGGCACTTGGCTTCCTATAATCCACCCAGGATTCCATTTCTTACCAATGGCTCTGCTCTTCTCACAGAGGATTTGCCTCTATTGCTCTAGGCCAGCAGATCACGGAAGGGAGGGCACAGGTTGGCACAGATTTTAAAATGGCTTCAATCTGGTTTGTCCCCTATGAAAGTGATACTGAATTTTGATTGCAGCAGTGGTGGGGTTGGGGGCTGAGGCCTTTAAAGACAATGAGGTCTACAAAAGAGTGGCTAAAAAGGCAAGGCCGAGTGAGCAGAGGTCCCTGGGTCTGTGCTCCCTGCTGTTACACAGGACTTCCACCTTTGCCCTAACCACCACAGTGGCTGACCTTGTCTTCCAGCATGCCTTCAGTCAGAATGCAGACCCGATCTCCGCACATCAGCAAAGAGAAGCCGCAAAACGTTTAAAGCACACGCACGATCACAAGAAACAATCCCTTACCTCTCGGGGGCCAGTGGGACAGGTCCATCCACTACCTGTGGGTCTGGAGCTGGAGCCTCAGCCTGAGTACAAGGCTCATGGCTATAGGGCTCACGGATGGCCTGTAGCTACTGGTAAGCTACGGCTCCACCTGACAGACTTCTGCTGTGCCTGACTAAAGCTACCAGCAAATAAATGGAAATTGTTTATGACTCAAAAAAAACAAAAGTGCCCTGTGATGGTAACACATGCCTTTAATCCCGACACTCTGGGATTATAGAAACAGTCTCTTTTATTGAATCTATCCATAGTTCAGTGTTTTGGTTTTCCCTTTCTGGCCATGATTCTGTACTTCTGACTATGATTTTCATTTTCATGTGTTAAGCATTTCTTGTACCCCTGGAATAAGGCCAATTTGGTAGCACAGCACTTTAATCCCAGAAGGCGGAGACAGGAGGGTCTCTGTGAGTTCGAGGCCAGCCTAGTCTACAGAGAGAGTTTCAGGACAGCCAGGGCAGTTACACAGAGAAACTCTGCAAAAACAAAAACCCCAAACCAAACCAAACCAAAAGGCATGTAAAGGGCTGGATCGACTCCATGGGTCAGAGCACTGTGCAAGCATGAGGACTGGATTCTGGCTCACAGCCACACATGAAAAGCTGGATGTGGTGGCGCATACCTGTAACCCCAGTACTGGGAGCTGGGGTTGATACGCACAGTGCTGGAGCTTGGTGGCTGTCAGCTTAGGATCAGTGAGAGACCCAGCCTCAGTGGGACAAGGTGGACCATGATAGGGTAGGGTAACTGATGTTCTCCTCTGACGCCACACCTGCCTCCCCATGTGAGTGTGCAAACACCACACACACACACACACACACACACACACCACAGCGACTCTCATGAAGTGTGTTTGCTCTCTTCCCGTGTTTCTTTCCCTTTAGCTCTGCACGGTGTTATGAAGTTCCTGTCACATGGCATCGACATGCCCTTGAACTTCCCTGACTCCAGAACTGGCTGGCAGTCAAGACCAGATTCTTTCCTTTATGAATTTAGTTTCAGAAAACAGAGCAGACAGAAGTGTGCTGCCTCTCTGTGCTCTATGCTGCCCCTAAGCACGCCTGAGGCTGGGAAGGGAGTTACAGCTGAGCTCCGTGAGGAAATGGAATTTGATCTTATTATACAGCAACTGTTTCAGGGAGGGGTAGAAAATCCATTCCAGGGCTGGGTGGCAATTCAGTGACGGTGCTTAGCTAGCTTGTACAAAGTCTTGGGTTCCATCCCAAGCACCGCAGATGACCACATTGGCAAACAAATTAATCACAGGTAATCAAATAGCTCTTAGCAACAAGCCACAAGCAGCAACACGTGCCTCATCAGTGGAATCTTCAGACAGCCCAAGTTTTGTTTCTCCTTCCTGAGCCCTTCAGTCTCTTCAGATCTGTAATGTCAGGGACTAGAGAGATGGCTTTCTTGTGTGCTTTCTGCGTAAGTATGAGAGCCTGAGCTCAGATCCCAAGCACCCACGGAAGTGCCAGACACGGCAGCATGTGCATTGGGTACCAGTGCTGGGGAGATGGAGATGGGTGTGTCCTGGGGGCTCTGTGTAGAGAAGAAAAGTGACGCTTTAACTCTGAGCACCTCCTCCCGCCCCCCCCCCACCTTCTGTGGCCCGGAATGACCTTCTGAGTGAGCACCTCAGGGGTTCTGTGATAATAAACCGCCATTAGCGAAGGTCCCTATCACTCAGGGCTGAGAACGAGGGTGCTATCTGAGCCATCAGGACTTTGGTTGCCATGTCCGTCCAGCCTGTGCCAGAGCTGCTGGTATAGACAGATAAGCACTGAGCACGAGCACGTCAAAGTCCTCCAGGAAGCATGGGTGACCCCACTGTGCCCGGTGCCTTCCCTCCTTAGTGAGTCTTCCTGCCTCCCAAGGCAGCCAAGGGCAGAGCTCACATTCCAGAAAGACATTTAGCTGACCCTGGTGACCTCCTTCTTATCCTAGCCTTTATTGCACTCACACATGGCTCCCAACTAGGTGTGTCTTGGTCACTCCAGGGACACTGGCAATCATGTCTGGAGACACTGTGATTTGTCTGTCACCATGGAGTAAAGCACATCAGTGGGTGGTGTTAGTTACTTTCATTATTGCTGAGACAAATCAACCAGACAAAACACTTTGATGTTGTGGAGGCTTTCAGAGAAGTTAGTGGTGGTGACTATTGATAGCCAGCTTGACTGCATATGTATAAACACTTAGAAGACAAACTTCTGGGCAGGAATGTTGTTCTTTTTGTTTATTTGTTTCAAGATGGGGTTTCTCAGTCGGGGTGGAGGTGGGGTGGGGTGGTGGCACACGCCTTTAATCCCAGCACTTGGGAAGCAGAGGCAGGCGGATCGTTGTGAGTTCGAGGCCAGCCTGGTCTACAAATCGAGTCCAGGACAACCAGGGCTGCACAGAGAAACCCTGTCTCGAAAAACAAAAAACAAACAAAACAAAACAAACCAAAAAAGACAGGGTTTCTCTGTGTAGCCCTGCCTGTCCTGGAACTCATGCTTCAGGACAGGCTGGCCTCGGACTCAGGGGTGAAGGATGCAGCCCCTCACGGTGGGAAGTGGATGGCAGGAGAGGCACGAGGCGGCCATTCATGCTGCACCCTCAGTCAGAAACCCGTGCTCAGCTCGCCTTCTCCCGTTCAGGAAGTCTGGGACTTCAACCCCTACAGAAGGAATGATTCCATCTACGCTGAGGGTTTGCCTTCCCGCCTCAACTAACCGAACCCAGAAGCTTCCCCATAGCCATGCCCAGAGGTCTGTCTCCTAAGAAACTCTGGATCCCGCCAAGTTGGCAATCACCGTTAGCCATCAAAACTGGCACTGAAAGTCTCTAAAACAGGATGTCTCAGGCCAGACCTGGTGGTACAGGCCTGTGAACCCAGTTTGTGGGAGGCTAAGACAAGACAATTGTAAGTTCAAGGACAGCCAGGGCTACAGAGTTAGTTCAAGGCAAATTCTGGGCAACTTAGTGAAATCCTGTTTTAAAACCAAAAGTGTAAGTTTGGCTGGATTACTAAAGCAGCAGGAAAGAGGAGGAGCAGGGGGAGGGGGATGGAAGGGGAGCAAAGAGTAGGAGCAGGGGGAGGGGGATGGAAGGTGATGTGCTATCCTGCTCGGTAGTGCTCAGTAGGCAGGAGAGGCGAGTCAGGATTCAGTGGGGTTGGCGCATTGTAACCCAAGGCCATAAGCACCGGGTACGGCATCAGACCTTGGGTTATGATTTATCCCTGTACCTTTGTCCACATGACTTGAGCATGGTTTTCGGCTCCTTTGACTGTGGCTTTCTTACTCTGATGTGGGGGACAAACAACTTGTCGTGAGCAGAGATTTCAAGGGGGATTGAAAGACTTCATTGCAAAGACGCTAGCACAAAGAACACACTTGTTTGGCTCTGGGCTGTGATGGTAGAGCCGAGATGGACTGCTCACTGTGCCATTTCAGCTGCTGTATTGATGCCAGAATGGGTCATCGCTGAATAATTTGCCCCCTGGCTATTTTCAGACTCATCCCAGAAGTGTCTCTTTAAAGGCTAGCAGAATATGGGGCTCGGGAGATGGTTCAGTCAATAAAGTGTTCGTTGTGCGAACATAAGGACCTGGGTTTGGCTCCCCAGCACCAGTGTATAAACTTGGCTGCAGCATGCACCTGTACTCCCAGCATTGGCAAGGGAGGAGATAAAAGGATGTCTGGAGCCGGGCGTGGTGGCGCACACCTCTAATCCCAGCACTCGGGAGGCAGAGGCAGGCGGATCGCTGCTAGTTCGAGACCAGCCTGGTCTACAAAGCAACTCCAGGACAGCCAAGGCTACACAGAGAGACCCTGTCTCAAAAACAAAAAACAAAACAAAGCAAAAAACCCCAAAAAATCCTCCCCCCCAAACAAAAGGCTGTCTTGGGCTTTCAGTGAGAGAGCCTGCCTCGAAATATAAAGCTCCGTGAGTAAGGTGCTGCCATACTGTAGTTAAGGACTTGAGTTTGAATCTCGAGAACTCATGTAAAATCTGGTCACAGTAGCACTTCCTTGTAATCCCACCAGGGCCCTTGCAGCAAGACTGGAGAATCTTTGGAAGTTCAGGAGCCAACTAGCCTGTCATAAGCACATATATGTGTGTGCATGTGTGCGTGCGTGCATGTGTATGCTTGTGTGTGTTTGTACGTATGTGGAGGACAGAGGGAAACCTTGGGTGTCATTCCTCAGGTACTGTCTGCCTTGGTTTTTATTTATTTATTTATTTATTTATTTATTTATTTATTTTGAGACATTGTCTCTCACTGGCCTGGGACTTGCCAAGTAGGCTAGACTGGCTAGCTAGCTGGCCCCAGGGACTTGCCTGTTGCAATCCCCTCAGTGCTGAGATTACAAGTACCTATCACCACATTCAGCACATTTAAGATCAGACTCTGGTCCTCATGCTTGCAAGGCAAGCATTTAACTGGTTGAATTGTCTCCCCAATCCCTAAAAGGCGAATTTCTACCAGATATTGCATAGACAAGCTCCAGATAGAAGTGTCATATACCTGCTTTTGTGCCACACAGGCATCTGTTGGCCTCCTGCTTAGCTGGGTGTAGTGGAAGAGGGGCCACAGGAGTTAAGTGTAGAGCAGAAAAATAAGGGGTTCACCATTAGTGGAAGCTCTGACAAAGGCTGCTGTAATACCAGAGGAACGAAATGATCTCTCTGCAAACCAGAGAACCCCCAAAAGTGAAATGGGGATGGGAGGGAATTGAACGATCTTTTGGCTTTTACTCACTCACCTCTATTTTATTTTTCATTTTGAGGCAGCCTCCAGGCCAGGCTGGCCTCCAACTCTATAGACAGTCAGGGATACCTTGAGCTCCTCATCCCTCTACCCTGCAAGTGAGCCGGATGCAGGCATGGGCTCCCATGTCCAGTCTGTGTGGTGCTGGGGGTGGAAGCTGGGGCTCCCTCCATGCTAGGCAACACTCTGTCACCTCAGCCACATTCTCAGGCCTCGCTCACGTTCAGTTGCTTTTGTTACCAAGTCTGGAGATTGTGAAGTGAAGCCTGGTACTGTCAGACTCCTGGTAGCATTGCTGAAAAACAACAACAACAACAAAAGCAAAACAAAACAAAACAAAACAACCCCCCCAGGGGCCCATGGTAGGAATGGTCACTGGACACTTTTCAGGAATTTGGATGCCTCTTCCGTGCATCACAAACCAGAAGGAAGATTGTCCTTCATTTGGACGTTTGCCAATATCTGGCAGGTGGTTTCTTAGACACCAGAGGGCACAAGACAGCACTCTCAGAGCACACTAACCCTGCCATCTGGACATGGGCCCCATGAGGAGTCATGATGCTCATTAGATGGCCACACCCCCAATATTTCATTTTCCCTTCCTACCATCCACCTCTCTCAACTCAGCCCACGCTGCTTCTGTAGCGTGTATTCAGGACAACAACAACAACAACAACAACAACAACAACAATAATATCACTAAGTGTGATTGGAGCATACCTAAAATTTAAAGGCTCAAACGTAGCAGCCTGGGGCCTGGTGGGTGGGTGGGTGGGGCAGGATTAAAGGCTTGCCTCAGTTTCAGAGTGAGTTCAAGGCCAGCTTGAACTATATATGACCCTGTCTCAAACAGAAAAAACAAAATCTATGCATCATAGCACATTCCTGCAGTCAGTCTCAACCCTTGGGAGGTAAGAGGTGGGCATCAGTGGCTCAAGGTCATCCTTGGTCACACAGTAGACCGGGCTACAAGTGAGCCTATTTGATTTATTTTTTTCTCTCCAGAGATTGGCCTGAACTACTGGCACCTGGTGAGGATCTGCAGAGGGGAACTGCCCCCCCCCACCTCCACGAAATATATTTTGGGAAATAAATCTTTACATATGTATTTTCTGAGTCTCCTTACATCTTACCTATAGATTGTACCACTGCTGCTGACGAAGCTGAGAGAAACATTCCTTTCTGGCCCAAACTGAATAAACCCCGTTCCTTTTACTACTTCCTGACTTCTAGGATTTCGGTAAAGTAAGGAGAATCAGACCTCAGAGTCTGGCTGTACTTCTTTACATCTCAGGGCCCCCAACCCGCACCCTGAGGAGGGAGGGCGAGGCCTTTTCACTTACCATTACTTGTCTAATCTGCGGGTAAACCTTTTGCAAAACCAATCCTCTCAGTGCTTGGTATGGGCACAACTTGTGGTGACTAAAGGCTACTCAGAGCAGGGGTGTATTCTGAATGACGCACTGGCCGGGGGCCCAGGAGACAGCTCTCTCCAAGTACCCCACGTCACCTCCCAGTCCCCTAGTGTGTCTGAGGCCTGTCCAGTGGAAAGACCTAGACATGTTTCTAAAATGAGAACACTTTCTTGTTTTGTTCTTATGGGTTTTGTTGTTATTTCTATTTTGTTTTGTTTTGTTTCATTGAAGCAAGGACTCGGGTCACTCAAACTGGACTCAGACACGCTTTGTAGCCAAGGATGACTTGCCACCCCCCTCTTCCCGCCTCTACATATTGGCTCAGACTACAGAGATGAGGCGATATGCCACGTTTATACAGGGCCTCATGCTCGCTAGGTGGGTACTCTACCAACTCCACCAACTGGGCTACATCCCCAATCCTTCAACAGGAACGTGTGGGAAAAGCAGGCTAGGGGCTTCCTGGAATCTGCTGGAGAGCACAGGAAGCTCTCTGGCCATGGTTTTCTGGCAAGTCTCCATCCTGTAGCCCAGCCCTGACCCTTTCTTTCCCAGGGAGTGCTTGGTTTACATTCCCAGTGAAGGTTAATGGTCCTGCCTGCACCCTGCCTTGACCTCAACTTTATCTCAACTGACAGCTCAGCTCCTTTCCAAATCTGTGCCTGCAGGGCCAAACATCTCCCAAAGTTTAGAGAGAGAAGGGGGGGGAGGGAGGGAGGAAGGAAGGGAGGGAGGTTGGGAGGGAGAAAGCAGTGATTGGCTCTAGTTCAGCCAACTGCAATGGCCACTGAGGCTCCTTGCTGCCCATGCTTTTATACTGCCTGATGATTTTGAGGCTGTAGGCAGGCATTCCTAGATGCTGCTAGTCCTCTATTCTGGTCCCTTCCAGGAAACTCTCTTTGATCCACTTCCCTTCCAAATATATGTACTTGGAGGCTATGGATGTGGCTCAGTTGGCAGAGCTCTTGCCTAGCATGAGTAAAGCACTCTGGGTTCAATCCTCAGGATGTTGTACATTCTGTATAATGCTATGCACCTGTAATCCCAGCGTGTCGGTGGACCCAGGAGGTTAGAAGTTCAAGTCATTCTTAATGATATGGCATATGGGTTCAAGGACACATGAGACTCTGCATTTAAAAAAAACAACCAAACAAGCTGGCGATGCATGCGGTGGTGCATGCCTTTAATCCCAGCAGAGAGGGGCAGATCTCTGAGTTCAAGACCAGCCTGGTATACAGAGCTGGTCTACAGAGTTCCAGGACAGCCAGGGCTACACAAAGAAGCCCCATCAAAAACCAAAGCAAACTCACCAACAAACCAAATTTAAAAATATGTATTTGCCGCATAGCTAAAGTTAGTTCTAGCCGACTTCCTGCTCCAGGGACAGTCCTGGGAGTCTACCTGTTCAGACAGCCTCTTTTCTGTTATAAGAGTTGCAGTCTGCCCCAGGAAACTCCTGTATAGAGAAACCTTCCTCTCTACTCTTTTTCTTTCTTTTTAAATTTTTTATAAATTAAATTTTTTTCTTTCTACTCTTTTTTGAGACAGGCTATCTCTGTGTAGCTTTGGCTGTCCTGGAACTCACTTTATAGACCAGGCTGGCCTTGAACTCACAGAGATCCGCCAGCCTCTGCCTCTTGAGTGCTGGGATTAAAGGTGTGCGCCACCACACTATTGATCTATTATTTATACAGTATTCTGTCTGCATGTGAACCAGCAGGCCAGAAGAGGGCAACAGATCTTATTATAGATGGTTATATGTGGTTGCTAGGACTTGAACTCAGGACCTTTGGAAGAACAGCCAGTGCTCATAACCTCTGAGTCATCTCTCCAGCCCCCTGGAGTTAGATCTTGAAGGTTAAGGGCTCCTGTCTCCTCCTAGATTATTTTATTGTTGTTTTTGTGTTTGTCTGTGTGAATGTGCCACTGCACATATGCTTAAGGTCAGTGGTCAGAGGACAATTTTTGCAAACAAAAGATTTCTCCTTCTGGGCTGGAGAGATGGCTCAGGGCTCATTGACTGCTCTTCCAGAGGACTCCAGTTCAATTCCCAGTACTCACATGGCAGCTCACACCTGTCTGTAACTCCAGTTCCAGGGGATCTGACACCCTCATACAGACATACATGCAACCAAACAACAATGCATATTAAATAAAAATGTTAAAAAAGATTTCTCCTTCCACCACAGGTTCTGGAAACCCAACTGATGATGCCAGGCTTACATAGCCACCTCTCAGGCCCCTTCCTCAGCTCTGTTAAAGATAGACTCTCAGAGCCAAGTAAGCCCTTAGAGATGGTTCCCACTGTGTTGTAAAGAGATACAACACAGGATAGAGTTGAACGGCCGGGGTAAGAGATACAGAGGAAGGGTAGTATGGGGAAGCAGGGCACAGAGCGTGCAAGCCCTCTTTGGCTGCCTCTCACCGAGCATCTCCTGTGCTCAGGATCCGAAGGCTAATGAAGTCTTATCCAAGAGTTTTACTTTCCCAGAGGTCAGCAAGGAGAGGTGGGGGGTATTGGGGGGGTGTTGCGGGGGGGGGACTTCAACTCTCCACTTAATTGCCTTTCTGGTGACTGGTACCATCCTGATGCCTTCTGGGCTCCACCACCTAAGTCACAACTGGAGCATAATGCCACGTTTTATCAGAGAGCTATAAGTTATCGAGAAAGGAGCCACACTCCCCACACATAGGGAATGCTAAGGTTTTATGAGTTTTGAGACACAAACTAGGAATAAAGATATTCGAAAGAGACACTTGTGTCCCCCACTTTGGCTATTTGAGTATTGAGACAAAGGTGCCCAGAAATTAGAACTTCTTCAGGAATCTCAGCTTGGGAGAAGGCTGAAGCCCAGTGCCTGTCAGAAGGGGAGCGTGTGTCCCCCAAAGAGACTTCAGGGTTCTGATAGTTCAATCCACTTGGAAGAGAGATGAGCAAAGACAACGGTGGGTCTGTAATTGGCAGTGGTACTGCATCCTTGACTAGGAGTGGCTCTTACGCCTACCTCTTGCCCTCTGTTTAAGCCTAGACCCCATTATCATGATCCAGAAAGTGGATTTGGGAAGGTCACTGGACCCTTTTGTCCCTCTACACAGTGTAGCTAAAATGAACGTGGTGCTTTGAATGAGACTGGCTCCCACAGGCTCATAGGTTTGAATACTTGGTCACCAGGGAGTGGCACTATTTGAAAGGATTAGGAGGTGTGGCCTTGTTGGAGGAAATGAGTCACTGGGGGTGACCTTGGGGGTTCTCAAAAAGCCCATCCCAAGCCCAGAGTCTCTCTCCCTCTTCCTGCAGCCTGTGGATCCAGATGTAGAATTCTCAGCTATTTCTCCAGCACCATGTCTCCCTGCCTGCCACCATGTTTCACACTGTGACAGTAATGGACTAATCCTTTGCAATTATAAGCTAGCCCCAGTTAAATGCTTTCCTTTATGAGAGTTGTCATGGTTACAGTGTCTCTTCACAGCAACAGAACACTGATTAAGACAACGAATGAGAGCCGGGCATGATGGCACATGCCTTTAATCCCAGCACTCAGGAGGCAGAGGCAGGTGAATTGCTGTGAGTTCGAGGCTAGTCTGGTCTACAAATCGAGTCCAGGACAACCAAGGCTACACAGAAAGACTCTGTCTCGAAAGAAACAACAACAACCAAACCAAACCAAACAAACAAACAAACAAAGACAATGACTGAACCGCCTCTTTTTTCTGTTTTTGAGTATTACTTTTTTACAAATTGGCCTCCTGATGATGGGTGCTTAGCCTAGCCGGCTGAGGCTACCAGGGCCCACCCAGGCTCTGATTCTTATAACTCTGGTGTGTATACTATATCTCAGCCTCTAGCCGGTACTTGGATGCCTGAAAGCAGAGATCCTCCTCGCTGGCTTCCTTGGAGCCCCTCCCACCCTTTGAAGACACTGAACTGGACAGTCAACTGATTGTCACCCAGGGGTTGGCAGGTGACAAGCTGATCTCTTCAGGGCACAGACCCTGGGGGCTCCCAGGGAGTGATTGTCCACTACTCGGCTGAAGGGCAGACAGTTTCCAGGCTGCTGGCTGGGGCTGCAGGAAGAGGCCTGTGGGAGTGGATGCTCCTGAGACAGAGGACAAAGTCCTGTAATAAATTACGTATGCCCACAGTGCTTAGCCACTTCCTCTTTGGGGCCCTTCTACCTCTTTCTGTCCTTTCTCTCTCATACTTCCCGGGAGCTCTGAAGCTATATCCCCACACCTGGGTCTTTCAGGGTGCCCAGGGTGGAGTCAACAGGACTGCAATACTCAGGAACCTGACAAGGTAAGAGAGCCCTGGGATATATGAAAGGAGGGGTTCTGGGCAGGAAGTGGGCCTGGAGGCACAGATCTGGGAACAGGGTGGGGCAGGCCTGTGGAGTAGAGGGCTGGAGATGGGAGCAGTTGACAGGGGTGGGGGGCCCTGGGGGCAGCAGGGTCCGGGAAGCTGAGAAGGGTCAAAGGGGGCTATCAAGTTCTATGCTACTGGAGGGCCAGTCCCACTCAGGGAAGTAGCCGCTGCTGCCTCCTCCTCTCTGCTAGACGGCCTCCTATAAAATCCAGGGCCAGGTACCGTGCTGAGGCCAGATGGTACAATATGAGGAGGCTCACGGTAACTCTCAAAACACTGTGGGGATGTTGTCTCCATTTTATAGGCAGGAGGCTGAGATAGGTCTGGGGCTGAGATGCCTCAGCAAGAAGCACAGGTGATCTTGGCATCCTTCTAGGATCATCCACTTGATCCGTGGCGGCAGGTTGCTGGTTTAGAGAGGCCTGGGTATTTGGTCTGAGGCAAAACCAGGCACTCACTGGTGTCAGAGCCTTCTCGAATTCGAGCGTTGGGGTGAATGAGACGGGAGAAGCGAGATACACGGCTGTGGACACCTTGGCTTTGGGCTTGGTGTGTGCCATCCCCAGTCATGAAGGAGGGAATTGTAGAGTCGGTAGACACCTGCTGTGGTCTGGTGGCTGGAAGTGTGTGGGCTCCACCCTAAGTCTCCTAAGTTGGGTATGTGTGTTCCCTATGACCAGGCCCCCACTCGGGATCCACTTTAGATCTGTAGATGTCAACTTTGTCCTAACTCATAAGACCGCTGAACTCGGTTCAGGATTACAGCTTTTTAAAAGAGAAAGCCGTGCGTCTCATGATGTTCCCCAACGGATACAGTGAGCATCTCACTGACTGAACCATCTCTTCCAGTCCTTCCTTGTGCTTGAGCCCCGATAAAAGCTCGATCCGTTGGTATTGCTTGCTCGTTATGATTTCTATCTCTGGGTCAATTGGCAGCGGGGAAATGCAGTCTCTTCTCTGACACACTGGCTCTTACTTTGAACTCCCAGAACTGTCTCTAGCTCTCAGAACAAAGCGGAAGCCCAAGCAGGAACTGTGATAAAAAGTTTCCTGATAATGTCCTATCAATTTAATCTGGGTCCAGAAGACATCCACTGGGACTTCCAGGTTCTATGTCCCAGAACAAAGAACTGGACTATTAATAAAGAAGAACATATTGTACCCACAGCTCTCAAACTAATAAATCCCATAATAGCTCATGGTTATGATAGAGATAGAGACCATTTATTAAGAAAGACAAAGACACATTCATACAAATGCCTGCCTTATTGAAAGAGGAAACAAAACATTGGCTGTATGCAGCTCACATATATACTAATAATTGAATAGGATTAAAAAAAATAAGGGGCTAGAGAGATGGCTTAGAGGTTAAGAGCACTGTCTGTTCTTCCAAAGGTCCTGAATTCAATTCCCAGCAACCACATGGTGGCTCATAACCATCTATAATGAGATCTGGTGCCCTCTTCTGGCGTGCAGGTGAACATGCAGACAGCACTGTATACATAATAAATATATTTTAAAAATAAGTGAGAAAGCAAGATGATGAGAAAACCAAGGTAGGAAATGTAGTGCAACTGGGAAAAGAGAACGGGAGTGGGTCAGAGAGCTGGGAATGGTCTCAGGCCCAAAGGCCCTGGGCCACAGGGCTTTTCTTTCATAGGTCATTTATGCAGCCTCTGCCTTACCTGTGATATGGAGATCTCAGTGCCTGTCTTAGCATCTTCTTCATTCTTCCCCCTGCCCTTCCTCCTCCCCTTCCTTGTGCTCCTGCTGGGAACCCTGTCTGTTAGCTTGTGGCTCCCCACCAATCGTGGGTAAATCTTTTTTCTTTGCTAAACTTCAATTCTCCGAAATGTTAACAATTACAAAACTATTATATAATTATTACACACACAGACACACACACACACACACACACACACACACACACACACACATGCAATTGTCACGCAACTGAAAGGAGTAATAAATTCCATAACAACAACAGCTGGGGCGTGGTTCGGATGGATGGTAGGCTGTTTGGCTAGCATGAACTAAGCCCTGGGTTTGGTCTCCCACAGTGCATAGGCTGGATGTGGTGATGCATGTCTGTAGTCACAGCACGAGAGAGACAGGGAAGGTCAGAAGTTCAAGGTTATTGTTCGATACAGAGGGAGTCTGAGGACAACGTAGGGTACATGAGACCCTGTCTCAAAGTAGGTAGGCAGGTAGATGATGGAGAGATAGAAAGAAAGAAAGAAAGAAAGAAAGAAAGAAAGAAAGAAAGATAGATAGATAGATAAAGAAAAGAAGGAAAGCAGGAAGATAGGAAGGGAGGAAGTAAGACAGGAAGAAAACCAGGACAGGGGGAAGGAAGGCAGGAAGGAAGTCAAGAATGAAAGCAGGAACACAGGAAGGAAGGAATGCAGGAAGGAAGCAAGCTTGATCTTGTATGGGAGAAGCATAACAGTGTTTGATTTCTTGGACTCTACCTGGCCCTTTCTCTTCGGCTGGCCATTGACAGTGACCTTCACGGGGCTTCCTCTGGGGCCACTGGCCAGGCTGGGCAGTCTGACCTAAATCCTAGCAACTTCTGGAATGTGCTGATGTACTACCTGAGCCCCTGTCCTGGGTGTGGCTTTCCCCTCCCCCATCAGCCTTCCCTTTCCTGGGGCAGTGACTCCCATATCCTGGACCCCGGCTCTGGGGCAATGTGGGGACTAGGCAATCTCTGGTGACACAGGATAGCTTTTACGGGTTATTCATGTCTTTAGTTGGCAAAACTTTGATGTCCTTGGGGCTGACATTTCACAGGCCAGGGTCAAAGCTGCATTTTCTTTTGGGAACACAGACTCCTCATTTGTGAGGCAAGAGGTCTCCAAGAAGAGCACAGATTCTCTGGCTTACAAGAGAGAATCTGGACGAAGCTCCCAGCATGCTCTGGCACAAGTCCCCGGCACATAGCCCCCTCCCCCAACTCCTTTAGCACTTTGATCTTTTCCTAGCTCCATTTCACAAGTGTCTTTTGGTGTCTTCTCCCCTATGGTCCCCACGCTCAAGGTCAGTGACACCTGGGAGAGGTGAAAATTGTGAAAGGCTTTGAAAGCCCAAAGTGCATACTCTATCCCCTTGAGGGTGGTCACCCCATGGTGGCTCTTTAGCTTAGCTGGGGTACTGGCTGGCCCCATGTGATCAATTCTAATTTTTTTTAGTGTTCATGAAGGGGACTGGGCTAGGGCTAAGGCCTCACATTCCCAAAGGGCAGAGACTTTCAAATATAACAGTTTCCCTTCTGGACAGCATTTCATCTGCCTTTCTGGGCAGGTCTATATGTCTGTCTGTCTGTCTGTCTATCTACCTACCTATCTATCTACCTATCATCTTCATCATCATCATCATTATTATATATCTATCATCTATTTATCTATCATATATCATCTTTTTCTTCATCATTATCTATCATCATCATCTATCATCTACCTATTATCAATCTATCTATTTATCATGTTTTCATCATTATTATATATCTATCATCTATTTATTTATCTATCATATATCATCTTCTTCATCATTATCTATCTATCATCACCTATCATGTATGTGTGTATGTATGTATGTATGTATGTATGTATGTATGTATGTATGTATCTGTCTATCATTTATCCATTTGTTCACCCTCCCCTCCATCTATCCATCTATTACACACCCAGTAGTGTATTCATTATTCACTCTCTTACTCCATCCAGTCATGCAGAGAGCATGATGCGAGCTGCTTCTCTACTGCAGCATGGTGAGGTCTCAAGGCTCCCACAGTTGATAGGATTTAGGCCATACACAATGCCATATAAAAACAGGGCCAAGTGCAAAGATAGAAAATGGAAACTTCTGCATGTAATGTGACTAGGTCTCTATGTGTGTGTGTGTGTGTGTGTGTGTGTGAGTGTGTGTGTGTGTGTGTGTGTGTGTGTTTGCATACATAAAGTGTGTTTCCAAAGACATACAAAGAAACAAAGATAAGAGGGAGAATGTGGTATTTCAGGACCTGCATGAAGTTGAGGGTATCCTGTGTGTGTGTGGGGGGGGGTGGGTATGAGGCAGAGCACAAGCTTAGAGAGTAGGCAGGCTATGATGCTGAAGGGTCTTAACAGAAAGCTGGGACACTCAGATCTAGGAGTCTATGGGGACCTTCTTATTCAAACCAGCACGTTCCACTCCCTGCCCCCATAGACTTGTAGCCATATTATAATGCAAAACTGCATTCAGTCCAATTTCAAAAGTCCTGATGGTCTGTAGCAGGCTCAATGCTGTTTAAAAGTTTAAAATTCAAGGTGTCATCAGAGACTCAAGACAACCTCTTAACTGTAACCCTTGCAAAGTCAAAACGAAAGAGCAGATCACATATTTCCAACAATGGCGCAGGATATACATTGCTATACCAAAAGGGAGGGAAGGGAACATGGCGAGGAAACACTGGGCCAAAGCAAGACTGAAAATCAGCTGCACAAACTCCAAACTCTCTATCTCCATGTCCAATGTCAAAGCAGCCTCCAGAGCTTCAACTCCTTTCAGCTTTGCTGACTGCAACATACTTTTTTCCCTCTTGGGATGGTCGCACTTTCTATTAGCAGCTCCCCTTGGCAGTATTTCATGATCCTGGCATCTCCAAATTTTGCAGTCTCCAAGGCATTCACCTTCATAGTTTCTTGCAATGGCTTCTCCAGGCCTCCATGACACCCTGACACCCACCCGGGCTCAGCAGCTTTCCTTAGCAGTGGAGAGAGATCCTAGAACCCCTTTCTTGTATCCTTGACTCTAAAACTAGAACCACATGCCCAAAGCTGCCAAGATCTGCTGCTTGCTGAGGCTGGAACATGGTCCCCTCATTCAAATACATTTTTAACCAGCTTTCGCTTTGGATGCTTTCCTTCGCTGACTAAGCTTGCCTCTCCTGGAACTTGCTCTATAGACCAGGCTGGCCTTGAACTCAGAAATCTGCCTGCCTCTGTCTTTCCTGAGTGTTGGGATTAAAGACATGTGCCACTCACTACACTTGACTCTAAATTCTTCTTAGATTCTTTTTCACAAGTTGGAAGCTTAGCTGGGTAGAGTCTTGCCCAGAGGTCATATTATTATTGTTATTATTGTTACTAGTATTACTACTACCTGCTACTATTGTTGTTGTTGTTTTATTTTGATTTTTCAAGACAGGGCTTCTTGTGTATCCTTGGCTCTCCTGAACTCACCTTGTGACCAGGCTGGCCTCAAACTCACAGCGATCTGCCTGCCTCTGCCTCCCTGAGTGCTAGGATTACATACGTGAGCCACTCTACTGGGCTCCCAATAAATATTCTTGAGTCCTAGGGTGATCTGTCAACTGTAAAGAGGCAAACTATGGTTCGGGTTTGGGGTTTTTCCATCATTTTAAGGTTGATTTTTATTTTTAATTATGCATATGTGTGTGTCCATGTGTGGGTATGTGCACACATGTGTCGGTGCCTGCAGAAGCAAAGAGAGGCCACCAGGTCCACTGGAGCTGGGGTTATAGGTGGTTGTGAGCAGCCCATTATGGGTGCTGGGAACTGAACTTGGGTCTTCTATAAGAGCAGTACGTACGCTTAACTGCTGAGTCCTCTTTCCAGCTCCCAAATTTTGCATCTTTTAAAATCCACTTGGGCCATCTTGGTCTACAAAGTGAGTCTAGGACAGGCAAGGCTACACAGAGAAACCCTGTCTTGAAAAACAAAATCCACTTGGTTGGTGAGATAAAGGGTGAAGCCTTTTGGAACTCATTCCCCAAATTCACAGAGATCTGGCTGCCTCTGCCTCCCAAGTGCTGGTATTAAAGGTGCGCGCCACCACAGCCTGGCTTGAAGGGTGAAGCTTTAGAAGAGCCTAAAGAATCAAGTATTCCTGGTTGGCGCCATACTCCAGGGAAGAATAGCACCATAGTGGCATGTCTTTGTGTCTTTGTGTGTATGTGTGCATGCATGTGTAGGCCAGAGGTAGATATTCAGTGTCTTCCTAAATCGCTTTCGGTATTATTTATTTATGTATTTTGGTTTTTTAGAGACAGGGTTTCTTTGTATAGCCTTGACTGTCCTGGACTCATTTTTGTAGACCAGGCTGGCCTCAAACTCACAGTGATCCTCCTGCCTCTGCCTCCCAAGTGCTGGGATTAAAGGCGTGAGCCACCACCACTAGGCTGTATTATTTATTTTATTTTTCAATTGGTCTAGTGGTGTGTGTGTGTGCGCGCGCACGTGCACACACACATACCACAGTGGTACACTTGTGGTAATCAGAAGACAGCTTTCAGGAGGTTGATGCTCCCCTTTCTCTTCTTCGAGGCAGGGTCTCTCTTGTCTCTGCTGGGCTGCAGGGTGGGTGGCCTGTAAGCTCCCAGGTGGTTCTCCATCTGACTGTAGGATTGCTGGGACTCTAGACCCATGTCATCACATCTGGATTTTTTTATGTGGCTTCTGGGGATGAAATACATACTGTCAGATTTGTGAAGCAAATGCTTTTACCTGCTGAGCAATTTTGTCAGCCCTCTGCAACATTTTTTGAATAAAGGTCCTTCACTGAACCTAGACCTCATGGGTTCACCTAGGCTGGTTGACCAGAAAGTTCAGAGCTCTGCCCATCTCAGCTTCCCCATCTGGGATCACAGGGATCATCCAGTTTCCATGTCGGAAACTAGCAATTCGTATTTTGTGCTTTTCTTAATTTTATAGAGGCTTTTGGGGGGTGGGGTTGGTTGTTATCTTCTGGTAGTATTTACTTTTCTTTTTTGATTTGCTGGTTTATTGTTGTCGTACCAATTTCTGATGTACTTTCTTTAAAAAGATGTATTTATTTATTATTTGTATAGTATTCTTCCCCCACGTATGCCTGCAAGTCGGAAGAGGGCACCAGATCTCATTATAGATGGTTGTGAGCCACCATGTGGTTGCTGGGAATTGAACTCAGGACCTCTGGAAGAGCAACCAGTGCTCTTAATCTGTGAGCCATCTCTCTAGCCCTCTGATCTACTCTTTTTGTTTTGTTTTGTTTTGTTTTTTTGTTTTTTGTTTTTTGTTTTTTGAGACCAGGTCTCTCTGTGTTAGCCTTGGCTGTCCTGAACTCGCTTTGTAGACCAGGCTGGCCTTGAACTCACAGCAATCTGCCTGCCTCTGCCTCTGAGGTACTAGGATTAAAGGTGTCTGTCACCATGCCCAGCCCTGATCTAGTTTTTAAAAAATAATTTCTTAGCACTTGGGAGTCAGGGGCAGGTGAATGTCTGAGTTCAAGGCCAGCCTGGTCTACAGAGTGAGTTCAAGGACAGCCTGGTCTACAGAGTGAGTTCAAGGACAGCCAAGGTTACACAGAGAAACCTTGTCTCAAAAACACAAATAATAATAATGATGATGGTGATAATTTCTTTCCTCCCCCTTACTTAAGGCTATATTGCTCTTTTTTTCCATTGCTTCCTAACATGGGAGCTCAGGGTATAGATCTCAAATCTTCCTTCTTTTGTAATACGTGCTCTTGGTGATCAACATTTCCTATATATACTTCCTTCCACCACATAAGATTGAAAAGAATGTGTACTGTGCTGTCGTTGGACAAAGTAGTGTATGAAAATAACAGTTGGCACATGTGTAGTATCATGTTGGGTTGGCGGTGGTGTTGAGTTCACTTGTTAGCCTTACTGATCTTCTGCATGTGGGTTCATTCCATCCATTTCTGATAGGGACACATCGAAGTCTCCCTCTGTAATGGTCAATTCTACTTCCTACAGTTCTACCGGGTTTTGCCTTATGTATGTTGGCACTCCATTGGTAGGTGGATACATGTTAAGGATTATGTTTTCTTGGAGAATTTAACCCCTCATTGTCATGTAATATTTCTCATTATTTTTAAAATTTTGAAATATGTTCTCTATGAAATTGTATGGCTATTGCAGCTTTCCTTTGATGCGCGTTAGAGAAGTAAATCTTACTTCATCTCCTTAATAAAAGCTGTGTCTTTATAGTTAATGTAGGCTTCTTGTGAACAACTTATAGTTGGCAGCCATCAAGTTCTAAACAAAAAAAACAGTGTGATGGCTCCCAAGATGGTCCTAGGGCTGGCCTGTCTTCCACACCCACACATGCACAATATGCACCTGCACACATGAGAATACACCCTTGTTCCTTTCTGTACTCCTGCTGGATCAGCGAGCAGGCACAGTTGACATGCAGAATAATGCCAGTGAGTTCCTGGATCTGTATGTGCCTCGGAAATGCTCCCTGAGCAATCGCACCATTGGTGCCAAGGACCATGCGTCCATCCATACGAATGTGGCTGAGGTTGGCAGGGTCACAGGCCAGTTTAATGCTATCTGCAGGGCCATTCACAGGATGGGTGAATCAGATGATTCCATTCTCTGTCTGGCTAAAGCTGATGGAATTATCTCCAAGAACTTTTGATCAGAAGAGATCAGGAATATTTGTCATAAATAAAAATAAGAAAGTATCTTAAAAAAGAAAAAAAAAAGAATACACCCTCTCCCCTACCTCAATATCTGGGCTTCTGAGTGTCAGGTCACTGCCCTACTCCCTGAACAGAACCCAGAGCCAAAGGACAGGTGCTCCCTAAAGGGGACAAAGGATGAAGAGGACAAGAAACACCTTCCTGCACACAGGCTGCGAGTGTGGCTCACATGCCCAGCTATTCAGAGCTGTTTCTGGAGCCAAGCTCCAGTCAAGACACTTAGGGACGGGCTGGCAATTCACACAGCACCTGTTCTTCATGGGCTCCACACTGACAGGCCATGGGGCTGACATTCTGTGTTCTCTCCTACAGGCTGCGGGGAGCTGCTGACCTGGGATGTCCGTGTTCCGGCTGGTAAGAACAACAGCATTTACTATGGACCATTCCCGAGGCTGAGCTGACTCACTTCCAAGGAGAGAAGAGAGTCAGACCCAGAGACAAGGGGTGGTGCTTGAGGACAAGGAAGGGTTCTACTATTGGAAGAAAACAAATGTGGCTCACACTTGGGCTGCTGGAAAGTTGCCATCTGTGCACAGAAATTCCTCGCTTAAATTCAGGGACTTAAAAAGGGGGGCTCTTGAAGTGGGGAGACAGCTCAGTCAGTAAAGTTCTTGCCTTGCAAGCATGAGTACCTGAGTTTGATGGCCAAGAGCTCACCTTAAGAAAAGAAAAGGAAAAAGGCAGGTAGTCAGGTGCGGTGGCGCATACCTTTAATCCCAGCACTCTGGGAGGCAGAGGCAGGCAGATCTCTCTGAGTTTGAGGTCAGTCTGGTGTACAAAGTGAGTCAAGGCTACACAGAGAAACCCGGTCTTGAAAAACAACAAATAAACAAACAAACAAAAAAATCCAGGCATGGTCAGTATTAGCTTGTCTTCCTGGCTCTGAGACTCAGCTGTCAGCCAGCCTAGTTGTGTAGGTCAGTACCAGTCTATGAGAGATCTTAGCTCAAAAAGCACAGTGGACAACACCTGAGGAACAACAGCAGAGATTGTCCTGTGGCCTCCGCATGCATGCATGCAAACATACTTTCCCATGCCACCACACACGCATGCATGCCCACAGACATCCACGTACCACCGCCTTCCCACATGCACCTCGATACACTTGGCCAGGAATGGGCCATTGTTTTGTTTCCTCCCTTCCTTTCTGATCTCCGGCAGCTCACGACTTGTTCATCTTGTTTGTCTCCTGACTCCTGATCTCCTTTGCCTCTGACCTGCACTTCAATACATTTTATAAATTGCACTAAGACACTTGCTCGCAACATCCAGTACTCTAGCCGTGTCTTCCTTCCCTGCCGCTCATTTCTCCCTTCCTCTGTAAGGATGGGGAAATGGCTCAATTGGCAAAGTGCTTGCTGAGGAAACACGAGGGCATGAGTTCCAAACCCATGTCAGAAAGCCATGCAAAGTGGTGTGCCTGCAGATGCAGGATGATGCCTGGGGCTCGCTAGCCAGCCAGGCTATCCAAATCAGCAAGTGCTGATTCAGTAAGAGACCCTGTCTCAGATACAATAAGTAAGACAGAAATCAACTGAGGAAGACATACGGCATTGTTCCCTGGCCTCCTCCACATACATGTACACACACACACACACACACACACACACACACACACACACACACACACTGTCATCACCCTAAGCCAACCTATCCCCAACCCTGAGCACAAAGAGACATGTACACTCAACACTTCCTATGTTGGGCCCTTTGGTACCACTTCTGTTGTAGTGAGTTTTCCTAAGTCAGCAGGAGGTTTTTGAGATGATAGTGGCGGTGATGGTGTCAGTATGATATGACAGACTAGCAAAAACAAAACAAAAACCACTTGATGAATATGTTTTTCAGCCCACATTTCCCCAGCCATTGGCTGGGGTACTGTGAAGATTTCTTAACTGCTGTGAACCTTCTAGATCCTCTTGTTCCACTTCCCTAGTACTGGGATTGCAAGCATACACCACCATTCCCAGCTTTAAGAGAGAGAGAAAAAAAAAAGTGGGCGCCAGGGATTAAATTCATCTCCCAGAGCTCTATTTTCAAGTGTGAGAAGCAGTCTCATCTTAACCATTTACCTCACTGCCTTTCATGATCAGGGACACAGTTTGGGTGTTATCTGTTTCCTTTGACTTTTTTTTTTTTCCTCTCCTCTTAGTAAGAGTTGTTTTGGGCAAGGCTGAGCCCTGGCCCTGCTGAGTTCATTGGTTTGGACAGAACAGATACAGGAAAGCTTGGTTGGCACGAGGGGTCATCTGGGAACACCTGAGGGAGAGGACAAAGAGATGGATAGAGCTCCTGACACCTGGGAGACTGGGGTTGCAGGTGACAGCCTCAAGACGGGCAAGTCTCTAGTGGGAAAGGGAAGGAAGACTAGGACTCAGACCACTGTCTCTTCTCTGCTCCCTAGGGTGACCATGTGTGGCTGGACCCTCCCTCCACCAGCAAGACCGGCGTGTCCATTGGAGGCATCGTCAAAGAAACAAAAGTGGGGAAGATCTTGATTGAGGACGATGAGGGGAAGGTTAGTATTGGGGTTCCTCTCTAAATCCCTCCCTATGGGGCTCAGGCACTTGCTCACCGATACCATGAAGGAAATCCATGCCCTGGTGTCCTGCTCTGGTGAAAGGACACATTTGCCTTGAGGATGTTTTGAGGGTGACACTTGGGAAGTATTAGGGTAGTAGGAAGAAGTGAGGAGATGGGGATGAGGCAGGGATGATGGCGACCCAGAAGCTGGTGTGCAGAGGGAAGGAGGCAGGAGGGACAGTTTGGTGTGTGGAGGAGAAGGAAGGGACAAAGGTGTCCAGAAGTGGACAGCTCAGAGCGGTCAGGTTAGAAGCTCATCCATCTTAGTGAGACAGGGACAGCTGACGACAGTGAGGGGCGGGGGACAAGCATCCAGCTGGTCCCCGACTCCTCTCTAGGCCAACCTCCATGTTCCCCAGGGGCTCTAGGGAGAGTCATGTGTACACAATGCCCTGCAGAGAGAAGGTTCTGACTGCCTAGCATCTCTAAAGACTGGAAGCCAGTGAAATACTAACAGTGTTCCTTCTACTTGAGTAGTACTGTGGAATTGTAAAAACTACTATTACTTGCACCGCTCTGCTCCGAGAATTCCCAAGGCCTTTACCCACAACCCGATGCTAAAAGCAAACTCCCAGGGTCTGGCTCCTACAGCCCTATCTGAAGCTCAGCCCAGCCCCAGAGCCACATGGACCCCAGACCCTTAGACAGGTGCTGACCAGAGCCATAGATGCATCTGCCTTTGTCACAGGTATCTCAGAGTCATCTCAGGTCTGAGACTACGTAAGAGAAGGGTGTAGAGAGCAGGGCCTAGCGTGGAGAGTTTGTACCTGTCATTACAGGAACACTGGATCTATACAGAAGACCTTAGCACCCTCAGGCCCATGCACCCCAACTCAGCCCAAGGAGTGGATGACATGATCCGCCTAGGGGACCTGAACGAGGCGGGTGTGGTGCACAACCTCCTGATCCGATACCAGAAGCACAAGATCTATGTGAGTTTATTGGTGCAGTGACCTTGGGGAAGCTGAGGGGTCCGGAGCTCGGCAACGTTCCTCTCTTACTCAGTGAGGTGGTCCAGGTGTTCAGGCTTTCTCAGTCTCTGATACCAATTCAAAGAAACAGGCACAGCTGGAGATGTAGCTCCGCTGGTGCTCCCCTAGAGTGCATGGAGCCCTGGGTTTGATTCCCGACCACATAAACTGGGCATGTCATGTACACCTATAAATCTCAGCACCAAGGATGTGGTGGCAGGGGTTCCTCCTCTCCTGCGTTCCTACAGGAGTCCTTCACAGGGTCCTCAGCCAGGATAACCCAGTGGCCTGTTGGGTGGTATTGGGAGGAATGGCTCTCTGGTCTCACCTCCACAGGAGCAGCGGTGCCAAGTGGGGCTTCTAGCTGGTTAAGATGTTCAAGATCCCGGGCTAAAAGCATATAGAACACGGGATGAGGGTTAGTTGGGGGCAGCAGATGTCACCCAGCCAGCCTTCACACAGGCCTTTAGTTAAAGGAGCAGGTAAAAGTTCATTTACATCGTCAACTCATTTTTTTTTTTAATCGAGCCCTTTCTAAAACCAGGTAGGGTGCTACACATTTAATGTGACTGGGAACAAGCCCCGAGAAGCTCACAGTCCTGGCAGGTGCTCCATCTTCCCAGAGGGAGGAGCTGAGCAGCCAGCTGAGAGCCGCTTTAGAGATGGTGCAGTCAAAGCAGGAGGCCCAGCCCGGCAGTACCCTCCCAGGATTGGCTGGTGCTAACTACCGCTCCCTTCCCCAGACCTACACAGGCTCCATCCTGGTGGCTGTGAACCCATTCCAGATGCTGCCCCTGTACACCCTGGAGCAAGTACAGCTCTACTACAGCCGCCACATGGGCGAACTGCCCCCGCACGTCTTCGCCATTGCCAACAGCTGCTACTTCAACATGAAGAAGAACAAGAGGGACCAGTGCTGCGTCATCAGGTGAGGCTCAGCCCTCACTCCTGCGGCAGGCGCTCAGCTACCGGCCTCTAAGCCCCAGAGGACCCAGAAAAAAACAGACACCCCTTCTCCCTAGGGCTCCCCAGGGCCTATTCTTAACTCAGGGGTTTGCCGGAACTGCTCCTAACCCCAACGACACAACCCTCAGACCTCACGAACACCCCCTCCACACCCCAAGGACGTGTTCCTCCGCATCCTAACTCACTTCCCACACCCTGAGGATATGAAGACGTGCCCTCCATACTCCGAGGTCTCTGGGGTCTGGGAGGGCCAGGTTCTTCTCTAACCCCAAGCCTGGCTCTGCTTCCCTGCTTGCCTGAGCCTAGCCTCCTTGTGCACAAACCTTCCTCCTGCTAAGGGAAAATAGGAGCGAGAATTTGGTTCTAGAGTCCCTAACTTGGTATTGTAATTATCCTTCACTTGTTCATGAGTTTGCTTATTCATTCATTCAAGATCCTTTTGTACCCCAGGTTAGAGATATAGCTTAGTTGCTAGTGCGTTTACCTCCGTGCTGAAGCGATGTGTTGAACCGGGTATAGTGGGGCACACCTATAATCCCATCACTCAGAAGGTGGGGGCAGGAGGGTCAGAAATTCAAGTTCATCCTCAGACATATAACAAAATTTAGGCCAGCCTGGGTTACATGAAACCGTTTCTCAAAAACAAAAATAAAAATGGCCAGGCCATGATGGCACATACCTTTAATCCCAGCACTTGGGAGGCAGAGGCAGGAGGGCCTTTGTGAGTTTAAAACCGGCCTGGTTTACAGTGAGAATTCCAGGACAGCCAAGGAAATACAGAGAAACCTTGTCTATAAACAAAACAAAACAAAAACTAAAATCTAAAATAAAATTAAGTTAAAATTTAAAAATAAAATAAATAATAAAGAAAAAGGTCTTATTGGCCCTCACAGTCCTAACACAGCAAACAACAGCAGGTGAAAAAAGACTCCAGCTTCCGCCTGAGGGCTCATGTCACAGAATGGTAGCATGGCAGGCCACAGAAGTTTGGGTACAGGTACTAAGAGCGTTGAAGAGATACATGACAGGCTGCTGCCTCTCTGAGTAGGGGCACCAGAACGGCATCCTAGCATAAATGCCATTTCCTGCTTCCAGTCATCCTCTGAACTGGCTTCTTCGTGTTAGGGAAGCCTCCAAGTGGAGAGGTCAAAGTTCCTTCCCACTGATGTCATAGGCGTGGATCTAAGCCCTAGGTCACATGGTTAGAAATAGAGATTGTTTGCTTTTTCGTTTTTTATTTTTTAACAGAGATTGTTTTTAAAGAAAGGAAATAAACTCCTGAGAGTGGGAGTGGGCTAGCAAGCTGGGGAAAGAAACGTGCTCTGAAAGTGCCAGGCCACGAGCCACAGAACCATAGAGTCATTTTCTTAAGCACACATTCCCCTCACGTGTAATGCCATGAGCTTTTCTCACTCACACGTGCTCTGCTGTGCGCAGCCCAGGTAGGAAGGGCTTCCGGTCTTTCTTGTCATCTGTAGCTTTCACCAGCCCTTATTTTCTGCTATAGGCTCCTAGGTAGAGAACTCTTGCAGGGCCCAGACAAGACAGGGAGGTGTCCCGGGACCTAAGTGTACTTGTCTATCCCTCCCCGCCTTGCTGCAAGAGGCCTCCTGAACAGAGCCAGGCCAAAGGGCAGGCTCCCTGGTGCCTGGCTCCTTGTGGTGATCTTCGATGGCATCTTCTTGAGTGAGCCTGGGGTGTCCTTTGCCCTGGCACCTTAGCCCTTTCTTTCTTTTCTTTTCTTTCTTTCTTTTTTTTTTTTCTGACACAGGGTTTCTCTGTGTTAGCCTTGGCTGTCCTGTACTTTCTTTGTAGATCAGGCTAGCCTCGAACTCACAGCACCCAGATTCTTAGCCCTTTCCTGGCTGCTGTAGCAGAAAGCCAGACCGGGTACTTTATAAGCAGGAGAGTGCGTGCTTCTCGAGGATGGGAGGTCTAAGTGGCACCAACCCATCTTTCATCTGATGCCGTTTTTGTTGTATTTGTTTTTCAGAGACAGCATCTTATGTAGCCCAGGGTGACCTCAAATTTTTTATATGGCTGAAGATGGCTTTGAATTTCTGATACTCCTATCTCTCTCTGTCTCCTTATGTGCTGGGATTGTAGGCACACAGCACGGGGATAGAAATCAAAGCTTTGTGTATGCTAGGCAAGTGCTGCATCCACTGAGCTACAATCCCTGGTCTCTCTCTCTCTCTCTCTCTCTCTCTCTCTCTCTCTCTCTCTCTCTCTCTCCTTCCCTCCCTCTCTCTCTCTCCCTCTCTCTCTCTCTTCCTCCCCCCTCTTCATCCCTCCCTTCCTCCCCCACCTCTCTTCCTTTCAAAACAGGGTTCCTCCTATGTAGCCCAGACTGGCCTGGAGCTTAATATATAAACTGGGCTGACTTTTGAACTCACAACAATCTGCCTGTCTCTACCTACTTAATGCTGAAGGTATAGGTGTGTCCAGTTCATACATGGCCTCTTAGTCACCTTCTGAAAGGCTGTGCCTCACCTCAGTGCTGGGAATCAAACGCATGCATGTCAAGCAAGCGCTTCTGCCCTGAGTAGGACTCCAGCCTGAAATCCTACCTCTAACATGATTACAAAGGCAGTTACATGTCACTATGAGCCCTCTGTGCTGTGGTGCACATCCCGGGTCCCAGATACTTAAGGGAATGAGGTGCAAGGGTAAGACCATGAACTCAAGATTAGCTTAAACAATATAGTGAGCCTCTGTTTTTGCTTTTTCTTTTCTTTTCCTTCCTTTCTTCCTTCTTTCCTTCCTTCTTTCCTTCCTTCCTTCCTTCCTTCCTTCCTTCCTTCCTTCCTTTCATTGTTGTTGTTGTTGTTTTGAGACAGTTTTTCTGTGTAGCATTGGCTGTCCTGGAACTCACCATGTAGATCAGGCTGGCCTCAAACTCAGAGAACTATCTGCCTGCCTCAGCCTTCTGAGTGCTGAGACTAAAGGTGTGGGCCACCGTCACCAAGCCAGTCTTTTTTTTTTTTAACATGTATTTCATTGTTGGTTTATTTGTTTTGTTTGTTTGTTTTGTTTTGTTTGTTTCATTTTGAGACTGGGTCTTCCTATGTTTTTGAGAGCTATGTCTCTCACAGCCCTGGCTGGTCTGGAACTTGCTATGTAGATCAGGCTGGCCTTGAACTCACAGAGACCCACCTGTCTCTGCCTCCTGAGTACTAGAATTAAAGGTATGCACCGTCCGCAGTGCAGCATGAGTTTGGAGTGACTAGTGAAGCCACAGAGCAAGCAGCTGGCTCTCCAGGACAGTAAGTGAGTCCCACGAGTCCTGCTGCAGGTGGCAGCTGCAGTGAGACCCCCAGTGGAGCACTGGAGGAAGAAAGGACTCACAGTTTCTTCCTGGTAGGGACAGCACCGAGGCGAGGGTGTGAGGTGCTGCTCACATTGCATCCTCAGCCGAGACACATAGAGATGTGAATGCTGGTGCTCAGCTTGATTGTTCCTTTTTGATCAGTGCAGGGCCCCAGCCGACGGAAAGCTGCCACCTATATTTAGAGTTGATCTTCCCACTTCCTAGTAATACAATCTAGATAACCTGACAGCCGCACCCAGAGGCTGGTCTCTTTGGTGATCTGAGAGCCTGTGGGGGGCTGGCAAACATTACTAATCTTAACACGGATTCTGATTCTGATGGGGTCCAGGTGACAGGTGCCACTGGCTCGAGAGGCACATTTCATCTGAATGACCCTGGATCACCTTACTTACTCTGCCAGGCAGCCCCAGAATAATAACCTAGACCATAACATGCCAAGAGTCTTTCAGCCTAGCAGGAAAGACAAGAAAATGCAACAGCCTCTACCAGGGGTGTCCGGCTTTTTTATACCATCTTCTACACATGTAGTGAGCTACAGCCTAGTTCTCCTGGACCACATGTAGCCACAAGCCACAGGTTGGGCGTGCCTGTCTCGTAGATAGTCTGAGATGCTCAGGGGACTTCAGGGCAGATGCAGTGTGGAATTTCTTTCTGGGAAAGTACGTCCTTGTCAACCTGGCCCAGAGGTGGGCCTGAGGGAAGTGGGAGGGGAGGGGGCTGGGGAGGGAGCAGAGAGGCCATTTATAGCGAGTGGAGAGGCTCTGGATGGTGGTAGCTATCTGTCTGAGGCCTCCCCGCCCCCGCCCCCTTACTCTCTGGCAGTGGCGAGTCTGGGGCCGGGAAGACCGAGACCACAAAGCTCATCCTTCAGTTCCTGGCTACAGTCAGCGGCCAGCACTCGTGGATCGAGCAGCAGGTCCTTGAGGCCAACCCCATCCTGGAAGGTAAGCTATGCTCCTGAGGACTTGGATGGAAATGACCCTCTCCGTGTGTGGTAGCCATGGGTAGCCATGACACAAGTCACGACCTTCAAACAAGGGTGGGGTGAGCAGGCATGTGTGTGGTCCCCAGGGAGCATGAAGAGGATGAGCGATTACTATAAACACCCATGATGAGTGTTTGCCAGATAAACAGAGTATGTCAGCCAGAAATAGCAGCATACGCCTGCAGTCCTAACTCTGGGGAGGTCAAGGCCAGGGGGTCTTGAATTTGAGGCCTGGACTACATTTGAAAAACCTCTACTTCAGTAAAACAAAACACAGAGGCTAAAGAGATGTGTTAGCTGGGAAAATGCTTGCCGTATAAGCACGAGGACCCAAACTCAATGCCCAGCACCTACATGAAAACCAGACATGGCGGCACTTGTAATCCTGGCATAGGAGAAGCAGACAGGTAGATTTCTGGGGCTCAGTGACGGGCCAGGCAAGCCTAATTGGTGAGCCCGTGAGGAGTGTAGGGTTAGAAGGACTGTGGCTTTGAGGACAACCTATCTTTAAAAACAGATTTACTGATCGTTCTGTGCGCGTTTATGTGTGTGTAGCGTGAACATGTGTGAGTGTGTGAAGGGATGTGTACACTTGCGCATGTGCATATGGAGACCTGGCAGGGGCAGGGGGTGGGATATTATATGCCTTGTATGTGTGGGTGCCTGAGAAGCCAGGAAAGGCTGTCAAATACCTTGGAGCTAGAGTTACGGACAGTTGCGAGCCACCAAATGTGGTGCTGGAAACCAAGCTCTAGCGCTCTTACCTGCTGAGCCCTTCCCCAGGCTCTACCTTGATTTCTGATAGAGGGTTTCTCACTGAGCCTGAAGCTCACCCATTGGCGAGACCCAGGGACCCTCCTGCTTCTGCCTTCTCATCACAGGCACACACGCACGAGAGCCCTCTCAGTATTCCTGCATTATTGTCACTGTCATTACTAAACGTTCAATACGAATGACTTCATTTTTTCCTCTGACAGTTTTCACAGTCCCATGGGTCACACGAGAAGCCTGCGGTACTTTGGGTCCATGCTGTAACTGCATATCTCCTTCTATAGCCATCTGCTCCTCCTAGGGTGGAGTCAGCCCCTGCCACTCACGCTTTCCATCCCATTTCTCTGCTCTTGTCTTCTCTGCTCTTCTCTTCTCTTCCTCTTCCACCTCTTCCTTCTCCCCGCCTCTCCCCTTTATGATTACTATATTTACAACATTTCCACCTTCCCCTCTCCTTCCCCTAGGTCCTATCATGCCCCCTAACTCCCCGTTAGATTCATGACCTCTTCTATACTTACTTTTTACATTTTATTCGTTCTTATTTTATGTGCACAAGTGATTTGCCTACATGTGTGCCTTTGCACCATATTTATGCGGTGCTTACAGAGACCAGAAGAGGGTTTTAGAGTCCCTGAAGCTGGGGTTACAGATGGTTTCAGGCCACATGTGGGTGCTGGGAATCAAACCCAGGTCCTCTGAAAAAACAGTCCATGTTTTTAACTGCTGAGCGGTTTCTCCAACCTCATCTTGTTTAATTGTGTGCATATGTGTGTGCTTGTGTGTGTGTTTGTGTGTGTAAATATAAGATGCTGGGTCTACTTAGTGTTACATGTATGTATATGTATTTTGGGCTGATCACTTAAGAAGCACATTTGCTCTGTTGGTCCTCAGAAGCCTCCTTGCCTCCTCTTGGCTCCTACATTAGGCATTCTCAGATTCTGAGCCTAGCATTCACAGCTGTAAGCCACCTAGCCTACCCATTTGGCCAGCCCTCTTTCCTGTTTTCTTGGGTCTACAATCAGCCAGATCCCTATACTACAGGGACCCCCTGTCCCTTGCCTGCCATGTCTACCTAGATAACCTTCCTCAGCCTTCAATTACTTGTAGGCGCTCCACCGTCAGGTTTTAGACTAGGGGCTTTTTGAGCCATGTTTACCTGAAACAGCCTCTTTCTCACGATTCTGAGAAGGAAATACCAACTCCCCTACAAAAAGCCTGGCCGTGAATGTCTAACTTCCTCACTGGCTCCCTGGATGCCCGGATTCCCGTTCTCACTTCCCAAGGGAGTTTACAGGCTCAGACCAAAGACCCCAGGATGGCTGCTCAACTGGACGTGCTCCCCTCTTACCTTCCCCAGACATGGGCTACTCCTCAACTATGTGACAGGAACTCCCTTCTCTGAGACCTATAAAAAGATATCCCCCCCACCTGCTCTGCCACGTGGATCTGAGCTCTCCTCAAGGCATCTGACATGCTGTCTCTCTGCAGCGTTGGGGCCATGCTGTCTGTCTATGCATTAATAGCTCTTCCAACGAACTCCGCCCCTCAAAGGATAACCACCTCACTGTTGATCCTTGAACCCCAGATTCCAGACCTTTCATCCACTTCCTCTGAGAACCTACCCAGATGGCCCCTAAATAAATGGGAATTTTCTCCTCCCTGCTCCCGTTGGGGGCACCTCCCTTTTGCCTTCAGCCTTTGGCAATGCCAAGACCATCCGCAATGACAACTCCAGCCGCTTCGGGAAGTACATTGACATCCATTTCAACTCTAGCGGGGTGATCGAGGGCGCCAGCATCGAGCACTTCCTTCTGGAGAAGTCCAGGGTCTGCCGACAGGTAAGACGCTACCACCCACTAGGGCTTCCTCCCTGTCACCCTCCTCCTGCCTCTGTCACCTCACAGGCTCCACGTGCTTCTAATATTGCTGCAAAGGGAACAATTGAATTTTCTCAGCTTTCAATTTCTTGTCCATATAACTTGTATATATATATATATATATATATATATATATATATATATATATATGTGTGTGTGTGTGTGTGTGTGTGTGTGTGTGTGTGTGTGTGTGGTGTATACACATATACATGTTTGTGTGGGTGCAGATACATGTGTGTATATGTTTGTGTGACAGCTAGACAGTCAATGCTGAATGTGTTCTTCTGTCACTCTCTATCTTATGTTTGGATACAGAGTCGTTCACTGTATCTCAGGCTCACTGATTCAACAAGACTAGCTGGCCAGCAAGCCCCAGGGATCCAGTTTCTGTCAACCCAGCATTAAGATTACAGGTGTATACCACCACATTCAGCTTTTCATATGCATAGTGGGGACTTGAACTCCTATCCTTGTGCCTGCACGGCAAGTACTTTACCAAATGAGCCATATCCCTAGTCCTAACATGTTTCTCTCTCTTAAAAAACAAAACAAGCCGGGCGTGGTGGCGCATGTCTTTAATCCCAGCACTTGGGAGGTAGAGGCAGGTGAATCGCTATGATTTTGAGGCCAGCCTGGTCTACAAAGTGAGTCCAAGACAGCCAAGGCTACACAGTGAAACCCTGTTTCAAAAAAAACCAAGCGAAAACACATTTACCTGAAACAGTCTCTTTCTCACGATTCTGAGAAGGAAATACCACCCTACAAAAAGCCTGGCCGTGAATGGCTAACTCCCTCACTGGCTCCCTGGATGCCTGGATTCCCATTCTCACTTCCCAAGGGAGTTTACAGGCTCAGACCAAAGACCCCAGGATGGCTGCTCAACTGGACGTGCTCCCCTCTTACTTTCCCCAGACGTGGGCTACTCCTCAACAAACAAACAGACAAGCACAACAACTTGCTATGTAATCACAGGCAACTTTGAACTTCTGATCTTCTCTTCATCCACGTAATTCCCCTCCCCCACCTTCTTTGGAGCCTACCATGCCTCACCTCCACTGGAGTTAACTCCAAGGCATAAGTTAAGATGCTGTGGGAGCTGTGGCAGGGGGACCTGGATAACAGTAAAGAAGACAATGGACCAGGACTGTGGATGCAGAGGCAGGAGGATGCCTGGGGTGTGCTGGCCAGCTAGCCTGACCTACTTTGCTTGGTTGTAGGCCAGTAAGAGACTCTGTCTCAAAAAACAAGGTAGACTCCCAAGGAACTACATCCAAGGCTGCCCTATGGCCTCCATATTCATGCTTGTATATGCATACCTGCACACACAGGAAGACACATACATAAACCACACCATGTACAGATACATTATATAAATGAATTTAAGTTCTAGAACAAAGACAAACTCTGAAGGGCGTCTGTGGAGGGGAAAGTGGTGATTTTGAGGAGGGGGAGAGGCAAGGTGGAAAGAAAGCTTATTTCATGATAACACATGCTAACGACAGTCTGAATTTTCACAGTGAGGATGCGGTCATAAATAGTATCTGCAAATGCCATGTCTGCATAATACCGTGGCCATTGGCTCTCTAGACGGTCACTTAGTGACTATAAATTCCATGAAATCATGAGTTATAGAGCCCTGTATGGCTTTCTGACCTAGGGAGTGAGGTCAAGATAAATCTAATGTCGGGGCTGGAGAGATGGTTCAGAGGTTAAGAGCACTGTCTGCTCTTCTAAAGGTCCTGAGTTCAATTCCCAGCAACCACATGGTGGCTCATAACCAGCTATAATCAAATCTGGTGCCCTCTTCTGGCCTGTAGGCACACATGGGAGCATAGTATTGGATAAATAATAAATAAATAAAAATTAAAAAAAGATAAATCTAATGTCAGGTTAGCCTCTTGGCTCATGGTACTCAGAATCCTCTGCTTCTTGGAACATAGGCAACCTAGGGGTACAGGCTGGTCCTTGGGTAAATGCCACATGCACACAGGACTGGGAGTTCTTCAAGCAGAAACTGCAGACGTTCTGAGGGTCTTGCTCATGTGTCTCTTTTGATGCTTTCCTCCTAGGCTGCAGAGGAACGTAACTACCACATTTTCTACTGCATGCTGATGGGGATGAGCCAGGAAGAGAAGAAACTTCTGGGTCTGGGCATGCCCTCTGAGTACCACTACCTGACCATGGTGAGCTCCCCTGTTCCTTTTCCCAACTTGCTCCTCAAAAGCCAAGGGAGAAAAGGAAGGGCTAGCACATGTTCAGCCCTCAGTCTTGGCTGCTGAGATGCTTATCCCCTAGCTGGGCCCTGAGGTGAGTGCTAGGTCCCTTGGCCTCCCATCTGGAAACAGCTTTAGGACCACTTTTGTGGCCTGCCCCCTATTTCCCTTTTGCACCATGGACTCCTGGAACCCCAAACTAAGGCTCTGGTCCTTTCCCACATACCCAATTTTCTGAATCCCTCCAGGCCTACAAGAGGCTCCCAGCACAATGGGCAATGGATAATTATCCACAGACCCTTAAACCCATCCTTGTAGGTTCCCCCAGACTATAAGCTCTCAGAACACAAGCCTTGCTCACCCAATCCTTCCTTTCTAGGACTGTGAGATTCAAGCAGCTATGGGCTTGCATTAGTTAAGAAGGGGGCGACTTATTGTACCCCTTGGATCACTCTCTTATATTACCCCTCTCCCATGGTCACTACCCCAAATACTTCACCAGTCCTTTCCTAGATGTGGCAGTAGTTTTCTTTTGGGTTGTCCCTATGACCAGCTTTGATCTCTAATCTATCATCTGCTTGCAGCTAAGGAGATCTCGCAGTGCAAACCCCTCTGATAGGAATTAGTTATTATAATTTCACTACCTTTGGCACAATTTCATACTTCTCCAGGATCTGACCCTCCTTGCAGCTGCCCTTGGACCCCACCTCCCAACTCTGTCCCACTGCCCTATGCCCGGTGAAGGTCCAGCTCAGATACTTTCTTCAGGGAGCCTCTCTCTACCTCCCAGTAGGGCTAGGTACAGCCTCTTTGGCCTTAGCATTGATAATAGCTAAGGGTCATTGGCCTCTAACCTGCCCCTCTTAGATGTATAGTAGCTATGGAGAACTGCAGATTGTTAGTTGGGAACACAGGTCTCACTATACATTCAGCCTTGAGAAGTGCTTCCTATGGGAATGAGCTCTCGGTGTTCCCTGGAGACTGGCCTGGCAGGCTCAAGATGGATGGATGACAAGTAGAGGCCCAGAGAAGGGACTCACTTCACTCACAGGTCACATAAAGCAAAGCCAGATGTGCTTTAGCTGTGGTGCCACCAGAGCTGTCAGGGTCAGAGCCTGGACTAGCAAGCTGGGCTTAGCCACCTGTCCTCAATGAGCTAAGTAAACAGACAAGGGACTGTGGACACATCAAAGAAAGGAGATATATTCAATGTGGCTACACTGGCTAGAGGCACAACAAAGTGTCCTCCAGGGTGGTCTGTACAGGAAATATAGGTTTCAATGGACGGCAAGAGCCACGCACAACTAAGCAGGCTTGTCTCAGCTCCAGTCCTCCTAAGAGGTGGTCGGCCAAGCAGTCAGAACTGAGTGAACTCTCTTCTCAGGAGACAGTCTCCCCCTCTAGCTGGCACTAAGCCTTTTCCTTCTTTGGGATGAAATCTCTGGAGAAATACCGGTTTTCTGGGCTCCATTGTTTCAACAGTCTGAAGCTACATGAAGGGCCCAAGTGTCTGTCTAGAATCTCTCCATGTGGCTTTGCCTCTGGAGAGCCCTTGATTTGTCTGCTAGGCATGGACACATGATTCCTGCCCTTCAGACTCCACCCAGAGCTTTTACAATGACTTTTCAGGGACTTTTAACTAAGTTTCTGAGCTGTCTTGGCTTTGCCGGCTCCGGGATGGAGAAGGTGAGATTGGGGGCAGCTCTATCAGCTGACGTGTCCTGTTTTGTTAGGGGAACTGCACATCCTATGAGGGGCTCAGTGATGCCAAGGACTACGCACACGTTCGCTCGGCCATGAAGATCCTCCACTTCTCAGACTCGGAGAACTGGGACATCAGCAAGCTGCTGGCAGCCATCCTCCACCTGGGGAATGTGGGGTTTATGGGTAATGTTGGTTTTGTCTTGATAACATCCCTGGGGAGGAAGAGTAGAGAGACAGGGATAGCAGGGGAAAGATGTCTCTGGGTCTCTGTGCCAGAAGGATCATGTGATCTGACTGAGTTTTGGAAAACTACATCCTAAGCATGTGGCTGTGACTTTGCAGTCCTAACAGGTTCAAGCAGAAGATCCTGTAGATCTTCTACAGGTAAAGAATCCTACAGGTAGCCTCTACAGGTAAAGAATCAGGCTGTGGGCTGAGGAGAGAGGTATCAGTAAGGTGCCTGCTGTGCAAGCATAAGGCCCTGAGTTTGAAACCCCTGGGCCCGTGGAAAAAGCAAGGCATGGTGGCATGTGCCTGCGATTCCAGTGGTAGGGAGGCAGAGGCAGAAAGATCCTGGACCTCACTGACAGGCTGGTCTAGCTGAAACCATGAGCTCCAGTACAGTGAGAGAGTCTGTCTCAAAAAAGAAAATACAATGAAGACACACAAAATACTTTTTTTTTTTTATTTAAAGAATCAGGTCAGTCACCAGGCATGGTGCCGCACGCCTTTAATCCCAGCACTCGGGTGGCAGAGGCAGGCGGATCGACTTGAGTTCGAGGCCAGCCTGGTCTACAAAGGGAGTCCAGGACAGCCAAGGCTACACAGAGAGACTCTGTCTCAAAAAACCTTTAAAAAAAAAAAAGTAGGCATGGCATGAGGAGGTAGACATGGTTGTGGAAGACCTGCCGGGCTCAGAGCATCAAATACAGAGACCATGGCAACAGGGATCTTAGATACAGTAAAACTCAGGGCCTGGGGGCTGGGGAGATGGCTCGGTCAGCAAATGTTTGCCGCGCATTAGAGGGATTGAGTTTGGATATCTGGAAGCCACATTAAAGGCCAGTATGCCCCTTAATCCCAGTGCTGGGGAGACAGAGACAGGGGGAACCCCTCAGGCTCACCAGCAGTCAGTCCAGCTATATTGGGTGTCTCAAAAAAGTAAGGCGGAGTTTGTAACTCTAGTGATGAGTGAAGGGTGGTGGCTTTGACAGGCAGCTGCCCAGAGCTCTTGGTGAAAGAAACCCAGCACTGATGTTTGGCCTTCATATTTACATGTATGCACATGTAAATGCACTGAAATCTACACACGAATGCATTACACTACATGGATTCATATATGTACACATGCACGTACATTACATGGATTCATATATGTACACATGCACATACATTACACTCAACGTACATGAACATAAACACAAAAATATGAGGTGGAGAGTGATCAAGGGTGCCACCTGTTGACCTCTGGTCACACACATGTGCACACAAAGGGACATGTAAACTCACACCTCCTAAGTGTCATAGGGACATAATGTAGGTAATAAAAATATAACAAAAAAACCCCAACAAAATGGTTTTCATAAAACTGTGTGTGTGTGTGTGTGATGGCTGGCATTGAGCCCAGATTCTTATGCACACTAGGCAAGCATCCTACCACTATGCTACATCCTCAGTTCTCACAGCTTTTAGGCAGACATGTCTGAGGTGGACAGTGGCTCCAAGAGGAGGAACCCGAAGGAGAGATGTAGTCAAGAGCCTGCCGCTCACAGCTGGTGCTCCACTAATACATCACCCGACTGCGCAAACACAAATGTCTGGGCTACTAGAGACAGTATAGTGCGGCTAAGGAAGCTGGCAGTCTGCCTCCCCTGATAACAGATCCCAGTCAGGCTCACGAGGGCCAGGGTCTGCTCAGTATCTGAACTAAGCCCCATGACCTAGCCAGATACAGGGGACCAGGGCCAGTTTCACTGACTCAGCTAAGCTGAAAATGACTGGTGCTCAGTGGGATGTTCACTCTCCTGGGAGAGGGTCACCTAAGCAGTGTTTGCTAAGTTGTAAACACAGGGCTGCCGAGAGCCCCAGGCTTCCTGATCCCTCTGTCTGTCACCTCAGATTTCTCTCTCAAGGTTACTGCTTCTCCCCGCAGCTGCAGTCTTTGAGAACCTGGATTCCTCGGATGTGATGGAGACCCCAGCCTTTCCCTTTGCAATGAAATTGCTAGAGGTATTAGGTCTTTATCTCTGCTGGTCCAGATTGTTGTGACAGACCTTGGGGGCCTAGGCTGACAGAGCCCAAAAATCCGGTTCTCATATCCCTGTCCAGTTCCCCACATGTGTCCCCTACACTCTCCCAGGCTCTGAGCCCATCTGCATACCGTGGAATCCCGAGAGCAAGAACCAAGGAGGGGGGCAGGGTGAGATGAAACAGCTGAAGTGACCCAGTGAACTTTGGTGATCTTCTTTCTGTACCGTCTCCACCTTCCAGTGGCTCTATTCTCAGCACCTTCTCTTTTAACCCACCCACCCACTTCCTGGGGTCTCCTCTCGGGCTCCAAACCCCATATACATCAGAATATATTTTGTGATTTTTCCCCCCTCTGGTCCAAATTAGTCTGCAGTTCAGCATAGAAGGTCCCAGAAAGCAAAAGAAATGCTCACAAACTCAGTCATGTCCTAAAGCCCCACTTCCAAGCATCATTGACACATATATTTGGGGATCATGTGTCCAACGTAGAAACTCAGGGACACACATTCAAACTTTGTTTGGCTCAAGCCAGCTTTATCTTCTCTGCATGGTGGGGAGGGCCCACTCCCCTCCAACCTCCCCTTGCTTCTTTTGGTTTTCAGCCTCCAGGAAGCTCAGGGGTGGGGGCAGGGGGCGGGCTGTGATTTTAGTTGGGGCACAGCAAGGTTTGGCCTCAGAGCTCTTCCTGCCCCAGCCTGTTCCCAAGGTCCAGGAAAGCAGCGCGTTCAAGTTTACCAACAGGCAGTCATCCATAAACATTGTACAAGGTACTCATGATGCCAAGGCTGTGACCTTCCTGGGCCTGGTTTTGGCCCAGAGCATTTCCCACCATCAAGGGGTCTTTGGTCGCAAGAGGGACTGGGAACAGGTGCGAGTCCCAAGCCGCACAGGTGCGATGCAGCCCCACTCTCTTCCCAGGTGCAGCACCAGGCTCTCCGAGACTGTTTGATCAAGCACACAATCCCCATCCGCGGAGAATATGTCTCCAGGCCTTTGAACATTGCACAGGCTGCAGACAGGAGGGATGCCTTTGTCAAGGTACAGAGTCACAGAGCCAGGCAGAACAGAGATGGATGGGCAGGTCCCAGCTTTTGGGGGCAACATCCCTTGGGAAGTCAGGGTCACCAATCTGAATGCAGCCTTTCTGGGTGAAGCTGGAGAGGTAATGGCTTCTTCTCTGCCTCAGGGACCAAAGTGTCACCCTGTGTCTCCCCAGGGCATCTATGGGCATCTCTTCCTGTGGATTGTCAAGAAGATCAATGCTGCAATCTTCACACCACCAGGCCAGGATCCCAAAAATGTGCGGAGGTCCATTGGTCTCCTGGACATATTTGGCTTTGAAAACTTCCAGAACAATAGGTATAGAGATGTCAACCTACATTACTTCCGAAAATAGCAGGTGAAAGGCTACAAAGATGGCTCAGCCAGTAAAGTGCTTGCTATTCAGACTTTGGTTTTCTACTTCAGGGCTCTGGAAAAAGATGGGTATGGTGGCACATGTTTGTAATGCCAGTGCTGGCTAGCCAGGCTAGCTGAATTGGTAAGGAGACCCAGTCTCAAAAAGCAAAGATGGATGGCATCAAAGACCAATATCTGAGGTTGATTCCACATACATGCACACATGCATAAGTGTACCTATGCACAATGCACACACACACATGCATGCACTCATGCACACACACACGTGCACACATAAGAAAAATGAGCAAAGCAAGTCTGAGCCTTCTGCAAATACAGCCTGAGTGCATCTTAACATCCCAATGCCCAAAGAAGTCTATGTAACTAAAAGGCGCCCCCAGGAGTCGGGACTACATCCCAGCATTGTTCAACCCTTTAGCCACTGGCTTCCTGATCTAGGGTGACTTACTACGTGGGGGCAGGGTGATAACAGAAATCAATAGCACTGACTCATCCTGGGGCTTCGGGATCAGTCCTGGCCTTTGAGTTTAGAAGTGAGTAAGCGTAGAGAGCATCTCACATCCAGTGTCCCAGAGCAACCAGAAGTAGGTCTGGACATTGCTGCCAGGCCTCACTGTGATAAAGGCAGAGGAAGGAGGTGAGGGGGCAAAGTACGGGCAGCTGATATCCAGGACAGAGGCAAAGGCAACTGGTCAGTCAAAGGGAAGGCCAGTGAGGAAGTGAAGGACGGGTGGCTGTTGCAGAGCTGTTAGGGTCAGAGCCGGGACCCTGATGGTCTTCCTGGATTCAGACAAAAGGAAGTATGTACTGAGAGGTGGACCTGGGCATGAGTGGACCTGGGCATGAGTGGACCTGGGCATGAGTGGACCTGGGTATGAGTGGACCTGGGCATGAGTGGACCTAGGCATGAGTGGACTTAGGCATGAGTGGACCTAGGCATGAGTGGACCTAGGCATGAGTGGACCTAGGCATGAGTGGACCTGGGCATGAGTGGACCTAGGCATGAGTGGACTTAGGCATGAGTGGACCTAGGCATGAGTGGACCTGGGCATGAGTGGATCTGGGCATGAGTGGACCTGGGCATGAGTGGACCTGGGCATGAGGTGGACCTGGGCATGAGTGGACCTGGGCATGAGTGGACCTGGGCATGAGGTGGACCTGGGCATGAGTGGACCTGGGCATGAGTGGACCTGGGCATGAGTGGACCTGGGCATGAGTGGACCTGGGCATGAGTGGACCTGGGCATGAGTGGACCTGGGCATGAGTGGACCTGAGCATGAGTGGATCTGGGCATGAGTGGACCTGAGCATGAGTGGATCTGGGCATGAGTGGACCTGAGCATGAGTGGACCTGAGCATGAGTGGACCTGAGCATGAGTGGACCTAGGTATGAGTGGACCTGGGCATGAGTGGACCTAGGCATGAGTGGACCTGGGCATGAGTGGACCTGAGCATGAGTGGACCAGAGCATGAGTGGACCTGGGCATGAGTGGACCTGAGCATGAGTGGATCTGGGCATGAGTGGACCTGGGCATGAGGTGGACCTAGGCATGAGTGGACCTGAGCATGAGTGGACCAGAGCATGAGTGGACCTGGGCATGAGTGGACCTGAGCATGAGTGGACCTGAGCATGAGTGGACCTGGGCATGAGTGGACCTGAGCATGAGTGGACCTGAGCATGAGTGGACCTGGGCATGAGTGGACCTGGGCATGAGTGGACCTGAGCATGAGTGGACCAGAGCATGAGTGGACCTGGGCATGAGTGGACCTGAGCATGAGTGGACCAGAGCATGAGTGGACCTGGGCATGAGTGGACCTGAGCATGAGTGGATCTGGGCATGAGTGGACCTGGGCATGAGGTGGACCTAGGCATGAGTGGACCTGGGCATGAGTGGACCTGAGCATGAGTGGACCAGAGCATGAGTGGACCTGGGCATGAGTGGACCTGAGCATGAGTGGACCTAGGCATGAGTGGACCTGGGCATGAGTGGACCTGGGCATGAGTGGACCTGGGCATGAGTGGACCTGGGCATGAGTGGACCTGGGCATGAGTGGACCTAGGCATGAGTGGACCTGGGCATGAGTGGACCTAGGCATGAGTGGACCTGAGCATGAGTGGACCTGGGCATGAGTGGACCTGAGCATGAGTGGATCTGGGCATGAGTGGACCTGGGCATGAGGTGGACCTAGGCATGAGTGGACCTGAGCATGAGTGGACCAGAGCATGAGTGGACCTGGGCATGAGTGGACCTGAGCATGAGTGGACCTGAGCATGAGTGGACCTGGGCATGAGTGGACCTGAGCATGAGTGGACCTGAGCATGAGTGGACCTGGGCATGAGTGGACCTGGGCATGAGTGGACCTGAGCATGAGTGGACCAGAGCATGAGTGGACCTGGGCATGAGTGGACCTGAGCATGAGTGGACCAGAGCATGAGTGGACCTGGGCATGAGTGGACCTGAGCATGAGTGGATCTGGGCATGAGTGGACCTGGGCATGAGGTGGACCTAGGCATGAGTGGACCTGGGCATGAGTGGACCTGAGCATGAGTGGACCAGAGCATGAGTGGACCTGGGCATGAGTGGACCTGAGCATGAGTGGACCTAGGCATGAGTGGACCTGGGCATGAGTGGACCTAGGCATGAGTGGACCTGGGCATGAGTGGACCTGGGCATGAGTGGACCTGGGCATGAGTGGACCTAGGCATGAGTGGACCTGGGCATGAGTGGACCTAGGCATGAGTGGACCTGAGCATGAGTGGACCTGGGCATGAGTGGACCTGGGCATGAGTGGACCTAGGCATGAGTGGACCTAGGTATGAGTGGACCTGGGCATGAGTGGACCTGGGCATGAGTGGACCTGGGCATGAGTGGACCTGGGCATGAGTGGACCTGGGCATGAGTGGACCTGGGCATGAGTGGACTTGGGCATGAGTGGACCTGGGCATGAGTGGACCTGGGCATGAGTGGACCTAGGCATGAGTGGACCTAGGTATGAGTGGACCTGGGCATGAGGTGGACCTAGGCATGAGTGGACCTGGGCATGAGTGGACCTGGGCATGAGTGGACCTGGGCATGAGTGGACCTGGGCATGAGTGGACCTGGGCATGAGTAGACTTAGGCATGTGTGGACCTAGGCATGAGTGGACCTAGGTATGAGTGGACCTGGGCATGAGTGGACTTGGGCATGAGTGGACTTGGGCATGAGTGGACCTGGGCATGAGTGGACCTGGGCATGAGTGGACTTGGGCATGAGTGGACTTGGGCATGAGTGGACCTGGGCATGAGTGGACTTGGGCATGAGTGGACTTGGGCATGAGTGGACCTGGGCATGAGGTGGACCTGGGCATGAGTGGACTTGGGCATGAGTGGACCTGGGCATGAGTGGACCTGGGCATGAGTGGACTTGGGCATGAGTGGACTTGGGCATGAGTGGACCTGGGCATGAGTGGACCTGGGCATGAGTGGACCTGGGCATGAGTGGACCTGGGCATGAGTGGACCTGGGCATGAGTGGACCTAGGTATGAGTGGACCTGGGCATGAGTGGACCTAGGTATGAGTGGACCTGGGCATGAGTGGACCTGGGCATGAGTGGACCTAGGTATGAGTGGACCTGGGCATGAGTGGACCTAGGTATGAGTGGACTTGGGCATGAGTGGACCTGGGCATGAGTGGACTTGGGCATGAGTGGACCTAGGTATGAGTGGACCTGGGCATGAGTGGACCTGGGCATGAGTAGACTTAGGCATGAGTGGACCTGGGCATGAGTGGACCTGGGCATGAGTGGACCTGGGCATGAGTGGACCTGGGCATGAGTGGACCTGTGTATGAGTGGACCTGGGCATGAGGTGGACCTGGGCATGAGTGGACCTGGGCATGAGTGGACCTGGGCATGAGTAGACTTAGGCATGAGTGGACCTGGGCATGAGTGGACCTGAGCATGAGTGGACCTGGGCATGAGTGGACCTATGCATGTGTGCATGTGGTGTATGTCTGGGCAAAGATGCCTTATGGCTCCAGGGCTCCCTGCTGGAGCTGCAATGGTACCCAGATGACCATGCCTCACCCTGAGATGATGGTGATGTTGATCACACAGCTTTGAGCAACTCTGCATCAACCTTGCCAACGAGCACCTTCAGCAATTCTTTGTGAAACATGTGTTCACCATGGAGCAGGAGGAGTACCTGTCGGAGAACATCACCTGGAACTACATCCACTACACCGACAACCAGCCCATCCTAAACATGCTGGCCCTCAAGCCCATGAGCATCATCTCCCTCCTAGATGAGGAGAGCCGCTTCCCACAGGCATGTACCTTCAGCTTCCAGGTCCTGAGTCTCTTCTCTGAGGTCACGCAACTCCACGTTGCTGGGTGTTGACAACTTGCCCAAGGTTGTCACCAGTTCTTCCCAACAAGATGCAGCTTAACATGACCCTCCTGCTCAGCACACCTCCTGCAGGAAGGCTTCCCAGGTTGCCAAGGACCTGGACAATTGTCCAGTGGGTAGAGTGGGAGAGCTGGCAAAGGGGTAGCCCCTAGTCTCTGTTCCTGAGCTTTTACTGCCACAAGTCACCAACCAGTGTGAGCTAGTTGTCCACCAATAGTGAGCCACCAATCTTGAGCTCAGCTTGCTTTGCCTCCTGTGGGTTGGCCTCCCGACTGCCACCTGACTCTGGGGCTTTAACCCATTGAGCGTCTGGATTCTTCCAGGGTACAGATATGACCATGCTGCAGAAACTGAACAGTGTCCACGCTAACAACAAGTCCTTCCTGAAACCCAGGAACATCCACGACACCCGATTTGGGATAGCGCACTTTGCGGGTGAAGTATACTACCAGGCAGAAGGTGAGCACAGCTCTGCGTGTAACCCATCTGGAGCCAACTCAGGATACCACAGGAAGGAGGTAGCGGGGGGGACAGAGAACAGTGAGCGCAGATGGCTGCTCAGCTCCCGTTCTCCACTTGTACAGCCCAGGCTCCCAGCTAGGGAATGGTGCCGCCCACCGTGGGCAGGTCTATCTGCCTCACGTAATGCCTATCTACCAGGTGATTCTAGATTCTATCAAACCAACACAACACTAACCATTACATATAGCATGTATGCTCTTTGGCGCTGGCTTCTTTCACTTACTCTAAGGTGTTTGAGGTTGCCCTGTGTTAATGTAGGCTCTGGGGATCAAATCCAAGCCCGCATGCATAGAACACATTTTTATTGCAGAGGAATATTCTGTGTTGCTACCTCATATTTTGTTTCCCTCTTCAATGATGGATGTTTGAGTTGCTTCCACTTTACAGCTCTTCTGTATAACACAGCTGTGAGCATCCAAGCACAGGCCTTTGTGTGGACACAAATATCAGTTTCCTTGGCATATATCTAGCATTGGATTGCTAGGTCACGTGTAGTTTTGGGAGACCCATCAAACTCTTTTCCAAAGTAGCTGTGGTATTTGCGTTCTTATCAGGGCGTAGACGAGTTCCAACTTTTCTACATCCTCTTGCACTTGTGTTATCAGAGGTGGGTGACCTGCAGGTGTCTGTCCTCTCCCCTGATACAATATCGGTCCTGGGGATGGAACTCAGGTCATCAGACGTGGCCTGGATGGCAAGGATGTTTTCCTGCTTATCCATCTCACTGGCCTATAATAGTGCTTTCTATATTCTGGCTATTTGCACGTTGTCAGATATATAGTTTGTAAAAACGTTCTCATGCCGAGCGCCTTGTCTTTTCCTTTTTGCTTTAGTGGCTGTGGGTGGAGCTCAGGGCCTCACACACAGTGCAAGTGCTCCCTCCCACTGAGCTGCATCCCAAGTCCTTGCTTGTTGTTTGTTTTTAGATAGGGGCACGACGCACAGCCCGTCCTCCACCTCCAAGTTATCTGGTATTACAGGCGTGGACCACCATACCTGGCTTCCTTTCCTTTCCTTCCTTCCTTCCTTCCCTCTCTCCCTAACTTCTTTTTTATTTTTTGAGACAGGAGTTCTTTGTGTAGCTTTGGCTGTCCTGGAACTTGTTTTGTAGACCAGGCTGGCCTTGAACTCAGATATCACCTGCCTCTGCCTCCTGAGTGCTGGGATTAAAGGCGTGAGCCACCACACCGGGCTCGATTCACTTTCTTAATGGTGCCAAAGGTTTTATTTTAAGTCTTGTTTATCTCTTTTCCTCTTGTTTCTTGTGTTATAGTTTAAGAGTCCACTGCCACACATAATTGTACACACACACACACACACACACACACACACACACACACACACACAGGTTTAAAAAAACAAAACCAGGCCTGGGTATTTAGGCTAGCATGCAGGAAGCCCTAGTGTTTGATTCCCAGCACTGCATAGACTAGGGAGAGCAGTACCGGCCTGTAATCCCAGCAGTCAGGAGGCAGAAGCAGGAGGATTGGACATTCAAGATCATCCTCCGCCACAAAGAAAATCTGAAGCTAGCCTGGGCTACATGAGACCTTGTTGTAAAAAACCATAAACAAACAAAAGTGCTAAAGTGTCATGTTTTCATTTGGGATAGCCTTTTGTACCCGTGACCTCATATGATCATGGCACATATGTAGCCGTCTGTCCTTGTGACCTCACATAGTCCTCTCTTAGAGTGTCTATGTTCTGATATTTTCTTCTTTTTTTTCTTATAAAGATTTATTTATTTATACATTTTGTATACAATGTTGTGTCCGCATGTGCACTTGCACACCAGAAGAGAGCACCAGATCATATTATAGGTGGTTGTGAGCCACCATGTGGTTGCTGGGAATTGAGCTCAGGACCTCTGGAAGTGCAGCCAGTGCTCTTAACCTCTGAGCCAACTGTCCAGCCCCATATTTTCTTCATTTAATGCCAGGCCCACCTTGTATCTCATTTTACTTTCGTCATTAAGCCTCCTCCTCTCAGGCCAAGGCAGTGGTAGCTCAGTTCACAAAGCGCTCGCGCAAACATAATGACTGAAGTCAATCTTCAGAGACCACGCTGAAGGGAAAAGGAAAGAAAGGAGGAAACTGGACCTAATGAGCATGTCCCTGCAGCCCCAGCACCAGGAAGGCACATACCAGCAGACAACCCCCCACCCCCACCCCGGGGCTCACTGGAGAGCAGCCTAGCCTATTTGGTGAACTCCAGGCTAGTGAGGAACCTGGTTTCAAAAACAAAACAAAACAAAACAAAACCCATGGACAGCACCTGAGGAATATTCTCTGACCTCCACGCCACAGGTACATATGAGCACCGCACCTAAACAAGCATGCACACATACATGCACATGAAGCCTTCTCTTCAAACACAGGAGATCCATACTGGATCTATAAGTACTGGAAGCAAATACATTTAGGTGGATACCATTCATCCCAGAACACTGGCCTCCCCTCGTTTCTGAAGGCTAGGTCTTTCAGTTGGCAAAACCCCAACCCTATCATGATACCGAAGACCACAGAAGTAGAATAATGTATTCACTTAGACAGTCGTGGTGAGTGGGGATGGGGTGTCGGGAGTTGAGAGTTTAGAGGTCAGAAGTGCCATAGTGCAGAGACAGAAGTTCTGTCTGAGTGGAAGACAGACACTATGCTTCAGTGGAACATTCTGGAATCCCTCTAGGCATGCCTATCTTATCCGAGGGCTGGAGGAGATGGCTGAATTGGCCTTGATGTCCCCACAGGCTTTCTGGAGAAGAACCGAGACATGCTGAGCACAGACATCCTCATCCTGGTTCAGTCCTCCAAAAACAAGTTCCTGAAGGAGATATTCAACCTGGACTCACCACGGACAACGCTGGGGCATGGCACCATCAAGGCAGGAAGCCAGCTCTTCAAGGTAGGCTACTTACCTGGCCACCTTCCCTCCAAGGCACAGGGACAGACGGGTATAACCACGGAGACGCTTGACTCGCCAGGAGTCCCCAGCATGCGGCATCTCCAGCAAGCAACGTGTGCTGGAATGAAGGAGCAGGGAGGAGAGAGACGCAAAGGGAAGGAGGAAGAGAGGGGAGCAGAAAAGGAGGGAAATAAAGAACAAGGGGAAACGAGGGAAGGAATGATGGAAGGAGGGATGAAGGAAGGAGGGATGGAGAGCAGGAAGTGAAGAAGGAGAGAAAGAAGAAGTAGTGGGGAGGGACGGAGGAAGTGTGTACACTTGTCCTGGGTGGGTGGCAGCCCTCACTGTGGCGTGGTCCACGGTGCCCCAGGCACAGCTGCCCTGCCCCTATGCCCCCTTGCTTCCTCTTTGCAGCCATCAGACTCCGCCAAGCGCCCCCTCACCCTCGCGGGCCAGTTCAAGCAGTCGCTGGAGCAGCTGATGAAGATCCTGACCCACTGCCAGCCCTACTTTGTCCGCTGCATCAAACCCAATGAGTACAAGAAGCCGCTGGTAACTAGGAGAGACTCGGGGTGTGCCAGGGTCAGGGAGGGTGCTGAGGGGCTGAGGTTGACGCCCAGAGTCACATCCAGGCCATGGCCAGCATTATAGCTGTCGCCTGTCCCCGCTTTACAGACAAACTGGTGTGAGTTGGTTGCATCTCCACAACCTGCAGAGCTTCAGCCCACTCACACCCTAGCTCCTTGCTCCATCCAGCGTCTGCTGTGTGTGCTTGGCTCCCTGGGCCTCATTATTATTATTATTATTATTATTATTATTATTATTATTATTATTATTTATCTTCTATAAAGTCAGACTTACTCTTGTCTGTAGGATGTTAGAAATGCAGCTGCGGTCACGAGAATGCCCACCTGACCCCAAGTATCTTTGAAAGGCAAAGCTTCGCCTCTGTAGAAGAGTAATCTGCAGTGACAAGCTCTGGCAAGCAAGCACACCTAGTGGGAAGCTGACTAGGACTTATGATTCCAGGGTTCCACACTGGGCTCTTTGTTTTGTTTTTTTTTTTTTAAGATTTATTTACTATTTACAAAGTATTCTGCCCACACGTGTGCCTGCCCACCACAAGAAGGTACCAGATCTCATTACAGGTGGTTGTGAGCCACCATGCGGTTGCTGGGAATTGAACTCGGGACCAGCAGAAGAGTAGACGGTGCTCTTTTTTAAAAAAAAATTTTTACTTATTCATTCATTTATTTATTTATTATGTGTACAGTGTCCTGTCTGCATGTACACCTAGTATACACCAGAAGAGGGCACCAGATCCCATTATAGATAGTTGTGAGCCACCATGTGGTTGCTGGGAATTGAACTCAGGACCTTTGGAAAAGCAGCCAGTGCTCTTAACCTCTGAGCCACCTCTCCAGCCCCAATGCTGGGCTCTTGTTCTTATGTCCTTATGTGACCTTGGCCTCATGATCCGCTCATCTGTATGGAGCAGTGCAGTTTGGCCTTTTGGGCCAAGGTTGACATTTGGAGAGGTGAATCTCAGGAGAATCAAAACTTACACTTGGGAACTAGAAGCTAGAAACTTGTGTAGGGTTTTATAAAATGGCATTTTCTCAAAACTGGGTGGTCTTGTCTCAGCCAGTCTTTTGATAGAAGAGGCCGTATGTTTCTCAGAAGCGGTGCAACTAGCTTAGGGGGGTGATGCTATGGCACTTTGCCCACATAGAAGTCACATGTAGTAAAAGGCAATTTCAAATGCCGGCACCGAAGAGTGAGGCCCAGTCCTGTGGCAAGAGCTGCAGGAGCTTTCTCAACCTGTGGTGGGGACAAAGGGAAGCCTGGGGTGCCCTGATCTAGAGAATCCTCCTCCCCCAAAGGTGGTAAGCACAGGGGCTCCCCAGACTAGGAAATATGATTTGCAAAGACAAAATAACTAAAAACCATGGCATAGGGGAATAAAAAGATATTTGTGTATACATACGTGTTAGTGTATGCATACATGTACATATAAGTGTGGGGTGTCACACATGTGCACATGGATGATAGCGTTTGATAGTGTGTATCTTCCTTTATTGCTCTTCAACTTAGATAGCTTTTTATCTTATTCTGTGTGTGTGGATGTTTTGCCTGCCTGCGTGCATGCATGCACCATGTGCATGTACACATGCAACACATGTGTGCTTGGTGCCCACTAAGGCCAGAAGGGAACCAGAAGAGGAGTGATGGACAGGCATGAGCCACAATGTGATGCTTCATTTAGCATATAGATTTATTTATTAGATTTATATTATATTTATTTACTGTGTGTATACATGTGCATGTGTGTCAAGGTGCACATGTGCATGGCATGTCCTTGGAGGTGAGAGGGCAACTTGTGAAAACTTACTTATGGGCCAGTCTGGGGGAGGCACTATCTTAGCTCGGGCTCCCCTTTCCCAAATGGCTCTGGCTTGTGTCAAAACTAAACCAGTACACGCGTCATCCACCTTATTCATGAGACAGGATGTTATCATGGCGAGGCTAACTGGCTAGTGAGCCCCAGAGAGTCATTTGCAGCTAACTCTCCAGAATTGGGGTTACAAACACACACCACTGTGCCCTGCTTTTTTACATGGGTTCAGACTCAGGTCATCATTTGCACTTTGTTGGCTAAGTGCATGTACACTGTCTTTCTGTCTCTCTGTCTCTCTCACTGTCTCTGTGTCTCTCTGTGTCTCTCTGTCTCTCTGTGTCTGTCTGTCTGTCTGTCTGTCTGTCTGTCTGTCTCTCTTCCTCTCTCTCTCTCTCTCCTCTCACTATATCCAAGGCTGGCCTCATGACCCTTCTCTTCTGCCTCGCAGGTGTTTATGTGTGCCCCCTCATTTGACAAGGATTCTACTGCCTATGCTATTGTCTTATGTCCTTGGAAACCCTTTTAGCCACTCCCACCGCTGTCTTTAAAGGTACTCTGAAATCTGGGTACCATATTATATGCTTGTAGTTCTAGCACATAGGAGGCAGAGGCAGAATGTCGCGCTTGGCTATATATACATTTCTGGGCACACACCTAACACAAACAGTCATTTTAGGTCAATCAAGCATTTGTTAAGTTCTTCTGTTCTTTGTGGGATAGTCGGACAGGTCCCCCTAGGCCAGCTGAGCGCCCCTCCCCCACCCCCACCCCACCCCCATCCACCCCTGGCAGCAGCAGCAACAGTGAGTGCTTCTGCAGGGTGGGGTCATTGGCTCCTCAGCCCAGTCTTCTCTACCCACAGCTGTTTGACCGAGAGCTGTGCATTCAGCAGCTGCGTTACTCAGGCATGATGGAGACTGTGCACATCCGCAAGTCAGGGTTTCCCATCCGCTACACGTTTGATGAGTTCTCACAGAGGTTCCACATGCTGCTGCCCAGCCCTGAGCGCATGCAGGTGCGTGTCGAGACGCTGAGAGAACCTTGTGCCTCCCATTGAGTCTTCTCCACCTTCCTGGTGTCTGGGACCCTCCCTGGCTACCCAGCCCCAACAAGCTCTCTGTCTGCCCTTCCTTTTGTCCTCCTACTCCATCTTTGTGCTGTGTAGTCACGGCGGCTGGCTCGCACTGGCTTCTGCTTGATACTGGTGGCTGTGTGTTCCTTTTAGATGTCTGTGGGTTTACTCTGCCCTCCTGGGACCAACAGGTCCAGGATCTGACATATGGCTAGGAAGCTCTGTGGGATAGAGTGCTCTGCCATCCTGTAGCCCTGCAACCCATACTGAAGTTTGGATTGGTCTGAGGCTAAGCAGTAACAAGCTACATGGAGCCCCGGGCCCACCAAGTACCCTATGTACCCCCTCATCCACTTAACCTGGAGTGTAGGCAAGTGCCTGGGCGTAGTCAGACAGCCCTTGTCAGGAAGCCTGTACGCAAGTGGCTCCTTGCTTGAGCAGCCCTGGAGGAGGTCCCCACCCCTCTCCAGAGTCCTTGGCCACCCCTGGTTTTCTCAACAGTTTCAAGACAAGCACCGCCAGATGACCTTGCGCATTGCTGAACTGTGCCTGGGGACAGACAAAGACTGGAAAGTCGGAAGGACCAAAATCTTCTTGAAGGTGAGACCCTGTGGAGCACTGGCCACCTGTGGAGCACTGGGAACAGTGGGCAGTGGGGGAGGGGGTGAGGGGGGAGAGGGGAGGGGAAAGAGCGAGCTCTACCCATGCCTGCTCCAGTCCCCAGCTGGGCTGTGGGTCCCTCTAGCTTTCCGATTCATGCGCACTGGTTTACCTCATAATAGGGGTCTGGGATCCAGGAAGGAAGTGGTAGAGAGGCAGGGTAGCCGAGTGACTATCCCAAGGGAACTGCCCAGAGAGATGGAGTAGGCATGAAAGGCTACAAGAGCATCCCAGGGTGAAGCTGGTGCTGGGGAAGGAAGGTCCATCCCTACATTCCTGGTTCCTTAAGGCCGTGCACAAGGTCTGCTCCGGTTCTATGTCTCCAAGCTCACCAGGGCACATGAGAGACTCCATCCACCTGATGCTGGGTAGAGGGAGGAGGGAGGAAGAGAGGGAGGGAGGGAAGAAGAAAGGGAGAATCATTGAGCTGCCAACCTCCCCCCCCCCAACTGCCACCAGCAGAGGTACCGTGCCTTGCCTTCCTGAGGCTATGATGACAGGGGCCTGTGCCTCATGCCTCAGGGAACTAGGAGTTAGAGGTAGGAGAGAGACACCCATGGTGAAGACAAAATAGTTTGGAGGACTATTTTTTTTTAACCCAGAAATAAGCTCAAGTGTGTTGTATAGCCAAATGCAAATGTTGCTTGACTTTGGGAGATGAAGACTGGCAGATTAAAAGAGCAAAAGAAGAAGCCAAGACCTGGTACCAAGCAGGGGCATTAGGGATGAATGAGGGATAACAACGCCATGATGTCACCCATCCTCAGGATCATCAGGACACGATGCTGGAGATCCAGAGGACCCAGGCCCTGGATGGAGCAGCGGTCCGCATCCAGAGAGTCCTTCGGGGACACAAACATAGGTGCCTGCACCCCATAAACCATCCTAAAGTTTGGATTGGTCTGAGGCTAAGTGCCCCACAGCTGTTTGGAGACCCAAGGCCCACCGAGTATCCTATGTGCACCTCCCCCACTTAACCTGGAGTGCAGGCTAGATGCAGTCAGCAGGACACCATGTCCCTCAGGCAGGCCTGGGAGAGAGACTTAGGGACAAGATCTCCTCAATGGGGACACTAGGCCTATGCTGATAATTCTAATGTTATTGGAAAGGCCCTTCCTAAGCAAAATATGTCAGCCTCAATCTCATCTTTACATGTGTCAATATACATCTCTCTCTCACACACCCACACAGACACACCCACACAGACACACACACACACACACACACACACACACACACACACACACACACACACACATACACACGAGTACAGGCCCTCATGTTTGCAAGTCAAGCACTTGGCCAATGGAGCATGTCTGTCAGTAAGGTGATATCTTCCTTCTTGGCTTCTGGCTCTTTGAAGACACCAGTCTTAGCTCCTTTGTCATGGTCCCTCTGGCCTCCGGGGACCTGTTCGCCTTCTTCAGTCCATTTCTTCTCCATCCTGCAGATTGAAATGTTCTGTTGTTCTGTCTTTAATCATTCTCTGCTCTCCATTCTGCCGCCCAGTCCTCATTCACTGAGCATTTGTTTTCAGTTACAGTAGTGGTGCGTGCGCATGTGCGTGCGTGCGTTCGTGCATGCGTGTGTGTGTGTGTGTGTGTGTGTGTGTGTGTGTGTGATGTTGACAATTTCAGCTGCCATCCACCTTGTTTTTGTGAGACAAAGTTTCTCATCCATCTGGAGCTCACCACATAGACAGGGTTAGCTGGACAGCGGCCCCAGGGAGCCTCCTGTCTCCACCCACAGAGCATGGGGGGTAAAGTACCCACCACGATGCCCTTTCCCCCTTTAGACATAGACTCTGGGGAGTGACCTCAGGTCCTCGTAGTTAGGAGGCAAACACTTTATGGAGTGAGCCATGTCTTCAGCCCTCAGTTATGGTATCTTTCAAATTTACCATTTTGTATTGTTGGTTGTCTTTTCTCATGCAAGCTGAATCTTTCTGGCCTTAGTATGATAAGTGATTTGAGACTGAAACAGGCATCTTGTGGTGTCGTGTTAGGAAAAGTCTGGGTCCTGTTTAAATACATTTCCTGAGTTGTTAGCCTGTCCTCTCTGGCACTAATCTGGCAGAGACTATGGGATGCCACCTGTGTGTTCTCAGGCCTCCATGTGGCCTCTGTGGATTGGAGAGAGGTTCCTGTCTCCTCTGATTGTGCTGGAAGCTCTGGCTGCCCAGCAGACCTCCTCTGATGTTTTCCTGGCTGGGAGAACTGAGATCCCTCCCCTACTATCCCCTTATGGCTGCAGGGACCAGTAAATAACACAAGGCTCCCCAGGACCAAGATCTTATCATGGAGGAGATTTATTTGCCACAAAGGGCCTGCCTTTGGATAGGGAGGAGTCAGACATGGCACATAGACGAATGGCAGTTTATAAAGGTAAAAAGGGAAACCCGTGTTAGGATGAGGTGTTTAATTTTGATTGAGCATGTTAATTAAGGCAGCCATAAGGGAGCTTTTGATGGCTGGACTTCAAAACTTTGATAGTTGGACCTTGGTAGTCGGCCTTGGGAGGAGGAAGTGACCAAATAAGGGAATAGACCTTGGGGGCTAGCATTAAGAATGTATTGTAACAGTTTTTTTTTTCCTTACGGATCAGACTTTATTGGTTCAACAAGAGGAGGCAAAAGGAAACGTTAACCATCATTTGGGGAGCGTCATCCACAGACATGAAAGCAGCCTTTCGAAAGCACTATAACAGTTTTTAGCAAGGCGGAAAGAAAGGGCAAGGCCTGCCAGAGCCATGTTTGCCAGGCCCAGGCTGGCTAGAATCCCTTTGGTGGCCACCACCGATACCATTGCGGAAGGTGTAGTCGTCATTTTCTGTTCCCGTGACAACATATTTGGCAAAAGGAAGGGTTTATTTTGGCTCACTGTTCGGTGGTATAGTCCATCCTGGCAGGGAACGTGTGGTAGCATGAGCTTAAAGCAGGCAGTCACACTGCATCCACATAGGAGCAGAGTGAGGTGCATGCTGCCTCAGTTTCTCTTTTGTTCCATCTGGTACCCCAACCCAAGGAGCAGTGCTGCCTACAGTTAGGGTGAGGCTTTCAGCTCAAGTCACCAGGCTCCACAGGCAGCACCTGTACCTGCTGAGTCACCTTTCTTGCCCAGTTGGCTCTGATGCCTGGGCCCCAGATCTCAAGCTCTCACAGGTACTGAGCACCGACTCCACCACTAAACTATAGTCACAGTCCCTTGGAAAGCTCCTCTTCACCATGGGGACAGTACTATGAGTAGGGTACTTAGCAGAACCCCGATCTTCGTGTACTAGGCGTCAGTAGCAGTCTTGCCTACACCCTAACACAACCACCAGAATCTCTTTGCTGAATGTGGCCTTGGGGAGCAGCTACCTCGGCCAGGTGCCACTTGTTGTGAACTCGGGAAGGAGACAGATTAACCTTGTGGCACTTTATGGTTGTTACCTTGGCTGCCTATCAGCTCACCTGGGAGGCTAGGTCCAGTCTCTCAAGTATATCCACAGCCACGAGGTATAGTTCTTTATATAAGACGGCATTGCCAGGTGTGGTGGTACCTGACTGTAATCAGCACTCAGAAGGCAGAGGCAGAGTATCGTGAGTCCTAGGCCAGTCTGCGCAAAACCCTGTCTCAAAAAGCTTCTTAGACTTTATTTTATATTTTCAGACGTATGTTAGTGTTTTACCTACGTGTATGCGTGTTCACCGTGCACGTGGAGGCCAGTGGAAGGCATCGTGTCCCCTGGAACTAGGATTGCAGATGGTTGTGGGCCACCACGTGGGTGCTGGGAACTGAACTCAGGTCTTCTGGAATTGTAGCAAGTGCTCTTCACCGCTGAGCCATCTCGCTAGCACCTTTTGAAAATTTAAATGACACAATATTGGTACATATAACCTAAACATAGCCTTCTGTATAAATTAATCCATCTCTAATAATATAATGCATTGCCAATGTCATGTAACTAGCTGTTAAGCTGTATTCTTTGAGGAATAATGATAAAAACAAATCTGTGCAGGTTCAGTGCAGATGCAGGCTTTTCCAAATATTTTCAGTTTGTGGTAGCTGAATCAGTAGATACAAACCATGGTTCTCAACTTGTGGGTCCCAACCCCTTTGGGACTGGACCGACCCTTTTACAGAGGTTGCCTTAGACCATCATAAAACAGGGGTATTTCCATTATAATTCGTAACAGTAGCAAAATTACAGTTATAGAGTAGCAACAAAAATAATTTTATGGTTGGGTGTCACTACAACATGAGGAATTGTTTAAAAAGGTTGCAGCATTAGGAAGGTTGGGGACCACTGCTATATAACCTGTGTGCACACACATATATACAACTTGCTTTAGCTTTTGTTCTGAATAATTGACTTACTTTCTGTATTTGCCGGTGTCTCCCTGCCCCATTCTCTCTCTCTCTCTCTCTCTCTCTCTCTCTCTCTCTCTCTCTCTCTCTCTCTCTGTGTGTGTGTGTGTGTATCACACAAAGAGCAAATGTTCTGATATAATTGTCCTATATAGGACCCAGGAATAATCAATATTGAAGTTCTCTGTGTGATTTTAGTATGACTAAGGCATACTATTATAAACCCAAGAAATTTATTCAGGAAGGTATTAACCATGGCAAGAAAACACAGCTGAGTACGAAATAAAAGACCTACATGGGCCAAGCTCACTTGAGAGACCGCAGACTCTCTAGGGCCCTACACACAGATTCTGTGTGCAGGCCTGGGCTGAGGGGCTGGTGAGAGCCTGAGACTCCCTCTCAGGTGACCCCTGGATGTGGGAAACGGATAGTCAAAGCCAACTAGGGACAATGTGAATGACAGATGTGTGTGCCGCCCTGCCTATAATTTCCGCTCTAGAATGTGGAGATGGGATCTTCAAAGATGATTGGCAGTGAAACTAGTCACATCAGCAAGCTCTGTGCTCGACCAAGAGAGTCGAAGAACAGAAAGGTGGAAGGCTGACTGGGGATTATATATATATATACACATACATACATACATATACCCATACATACATACATACATACATACATACACACATACACACATACATACATACATGCATACATACCTCTGGCCTCCACATATATATCCAAACAAGCACATTAACATATGTACCTACACACATGCACATGTACAACACATACACACATACACATGAAAACAGAAAAAAGAAGTGAGAAAGTGGCAATTGGTTCTGTTCCGTCGTAGATCTTGGTAGAAAATGAAGGGACGAGGAAGAATTTGTTGATTATTAAAAACAAAACAAAAACTATCATTTAAAAACGTGGGGGAGTTTTTGCTTTGCCTTAACTTTGTTAATTGTCTGGGGAGTTTTGTTGTGTCGCTGAGGGCTGAACTGTAAGCTTTGTATTAGACAGCATTTACGAGAGCTACATCCTCAGCCCAGAGATTTGGGGTGCTAACAGCAAGTCCCTTGACGCTACCCTGCATGTACATCTTTTGGCCTGCAAAGGCTTCCAAGCATTTGTTATCCAGATTCCTCCCTCCACCACATTTTATTATGTGTCCAAATCAATCCTACTTTTGTGTCCAAATCAATCCCTTTGCAGCGTCTAGGAGAAGAGTTATCAAATGCGTCTCATTTGCATTCCCCCTCTAGGAAGGAGTTCCTGAGGCAGAGACGGGCAGCTGTGACCCTCCAGGCAGCGTGGCGGGGCCATTGCCAAAGAAAGAATTTTAAGCTGGTGAGAGAGTGAGCTTGGGAAGATGGCCTTTCAGGGCAGCCGAAAACTGACCCGTGAAAGACATCATTCACGATTGTTTTCTCTGAATTAGAGCTCCCGGGCAGGAAGAGTTCCACTGCTGGTTGATGCAGAATACAGATTTAAAATGACCAGACGACAGCCCTCTACCTATTCTTTCCTTAGCATCACCTCCAGCCTTGTGTTTGGGGGATGTCAAAGTGTTCCCCTCCAGAATCTTGGGTATTCCTCAGAGCTGGGCTGGGATGATGGCCACCCTTTTCCCAACATGGGGTCACTAGACTAACCATACAGACGGCACTTGTGTTGCAGTATTTATTCCCTTCTCTTCTTTCTCCCCAACACAGGCCCCAGATAATGGCTGTTCTTTGTGAATCTCTGTACCCTCTTGGCCCTCACTTGACCCCTTTGTTCTTATCTTGACTATGACTATAACTGTGGCATAAGAGGGTCACGTCAGCAGCTGGTCCCCACTTTCAGCACTCCATGCTCACCAAGTTCATGGTGATAGCTCTCACAGTATGGAGGAGTCACCTGAGTGCATTGTACTGAGTACACTGATTTAATCAATAGTAATTGCTCTATAAGCAACGGAACCGAAGCATAGAGGGCTTAAATAGATTTGCTCAGTAGTGGTACATCTGGCATCTGTGGGTCTGTGTGACTTTCAAACTCCTTAGGCTGGCCCACTGAGTTGGTCTTTGATCAAGTAACAGACTCATGCTGTAGACCCAGGGACTTCTGGGGCCTGGTGTAGATTGTTGTTTATCCCTTTCTTACTCCCCCATTTTAAAGACACCCTCCACCTGTGTGGGCTCCACATAGGAGCTCATTGCCCAGCAATATGGATGGTCAAGTCAGCTGGCCACAGAGAAGCCTGTGCCAGGCTATTTACATGGCATTAGTTACTTTCCTTTTTGCTTCTACAAAATGCCTGACAGAAGTACCTTAAGGGAGGAAGGGCTTGTTTTGGCATCTTGTTAGGAGGCTCATGGCAACAGAAATGCCAGGCTGCGGTCGCATTGCCTCCACCGTCAGGCAGCAGAGAGCAGTGGGTTCCTCTGCTCATCCAAGTTTCTCCTTCTTATACAGTGCAGAACCCTGACCCATGAGATGGTGCTGTCCAAACCTAGGGTAGATCTACTTAGCTCAACTAACCTTATCTTGAGAACTCTTCACAGACAAGCCCAGAGATTTGTTCCCAAAGTGCTTCTAGATCGTCCAAGTCCACAGTCAATATAAACATCACACATGGTCTTTACCAGGCACTCATTTAGTGCTTATTTGAATGGTAGGCTTGGCTCCAAGTTAAAGTAATTAATAGGCTCATGTACATTGATGGACATGTATATTTGTAACACCAGCAGTGGTATATTTGTACCAAAAAGCAGGTAAGGAAATTATATTGAGGGTCTCCCAAGGCATGCTACTCTCTGCTCTCTCAGGAAAGCAGTCTGTCAGTAAATCCTTTTAAAAATAATTTAATTAATTTATTCAGATTACAACTCAATTGTTATCCCATCACTTGTATCCTCCCTTTCCTCCCTTCCTCCCTCTTGCTTTCACCCTATTCTCCTCCCCTAGGTCTATGACCGAGGGGGGCCTCCTCTCCGACTATATGGTCATAGGCTATATACCTCTTTCTTCCACAGATTTTAGTGGGCTTTGAACGCCTGCAGGCCATTGCCCGGAGCCATCTGCTGATGCGACAGTTCCAGACATTGCGCCAGAAGATGGTGCAGCTGCAGGCCCGCTGCAGGGGCTACCTGGTGCGACAACAAGTCCAGGCCAAGAAGAGGGCCGTGGTAGTCATTCAGGCACATGCCAGGGGCATGGCTGCCAGGAGGAACTTGCGGCAACAGAAAACCACTGTAAGTGACCACTTGGTATAAAAGGGAAGTAGGATTGTCTGGGGCCGAGAGGGAAATTGATGAGCAGCCATTGAGAGTAGTTATGAGAAGGCCCTTTAGAATATTCAGCATTATCAAACAAAGACGTCTAAATCTACCCAAGTTACTAGAAACACAGCAAGACTCCAGGAAGCAAACTGGATGTGTCTAAGGCTATAATTTAGTAGTACAGAAGGGCTGGGGAAATAGCTCAGTTGGTAAGTGTCTTAGGGATTCTATTGCTGTGAAGAGGCCACGGCAACACTTATAAAGGAAAGCGTTTAATTGGGACTGGCTTACAGGTCAAAGATTTAGTTCATTATCCTCGAGGCAGGAAGTGTGGGGCATGAGGCCAACGTGGCGAGGAGAGGGAGCTGAGAGTTTTACATCTGGATTGGCAGGCAACAGGAAGAGACAGTGACACTGGGCCTGGCTTGAGCATCTGAAACCTGAAACCTCAGAGCCGGATTCCCCCCAGTGACATACTTCCTTCAACAAGCCACACTTAGTCCACCAAGGCCACACTTAGTCCACCAAGGCCACACTTAGTCCACCAAGGCCACACTTAGTCCACCAAGGCCACACTTATTAATAGTGCCACTCCCTATGGTCCTATGGGGGCTACCTTCATTCAAACCACCACAGTCAAGTACTTGACACATTTCCTTTTGCCATGATAAAAGACAAAACAACAACAACAAAACAAACAAACAAAAATCAAAACAACAACAATAACAAAAACCTGACAAAAGCTATTTAAAGGAGAAAGGGTTTATTTAGGAAAGTGAAGGTTGCAGGAAGTTGAAGCAGCTAAGCCTTCTTAAGACCAGTCAAGAGCATCTGACCAATTGAGTCCAGTAAAAGTTAATGTGAGTGTGCTAATGCTCAGATCTTTCCTCTACTAATATAATCTAGGATCAGATTGGTGCCCACGGAATAGTGCCACCCATGGTGGGTGGTCGCCCCACCTCAATTAATGTAACCGAGATAATCCCCCCATAGACATCCCCACGGACCAACCCGATCCAGACAGTTCCTTTAAGTGACCTTCTCTCTGTGTACAGGGACCTCAGGTCATTCTGGCTAAGCAGACACAGGGTCACGGTGCTGTCCCTGACAGAAAGCGGAAGTCCATCTATGACACTGTCACTGACACGGCGATGGTGGAGAAAGTGTTCGGATTCCTCCCAGCCATGATTGGAGGTCAGGAGGGCCCAGCCCCAACACGCTTTGAGGTAAGATAGCAAAAGCAGGCACGGGAGGACCCTTCTTGGGCTAACTGGAGCTAGTGGTGTGCACTCCACTGACTGACTCTATGTCTTCCTCATTTGGCCTTCCCAGGACCTGGAAGTAAAGACCCAGAAACTGCCTGAGATTGATCTGGATACAGTGCCCATGATGGATATGGCAGAAGAGGATGTGGACGGCCTGGCTGAGTATACCTTCCCCAAGTTCGCCGCAACTTACTTTCAGAAATCAGCCAGCCACACCCACATCCACAAGCCTCTTCGATACCCACTCCTCTACCACGAAAATGACACTGACTACTCGGTACCGGCTGTTCTCTGGTTCCTATGTGACCCAACCCTCTCCCCAACCCCAGAGCCCAAAGCCTGAGCTACTGTTTAGAGAAAATTAACCAGGCCTGCTGTCTCACTCTCCAGGCGGCTCTGACTGTTTGGACCATCATCCTGAGGTTCATGGGTGACCTTCCGGAGCCAGTGGTCTATGCCAGGAACAACCCGAGCGGCAGCGGAGTGGAGCGGCAGATCCATGACAAGCTGGGCAAGGACCCTGACACTCAGGGTCCACAGCACAACAGATCGGCACAGGTACGTGGTAAGGGCAGCAGACAGGGGTCCCCCAGAGAAGAACCTAGGAAGCTGGGTGGAAGCATCATCCGCTGAATCCAGTTCCTGAGACTTAAAGTCACGTGTCGAGAACAGTACCAGGACTATTGGGATTTTGCAGTCATGATGGGGAGGGTCTCCTGGACTCCGAATATTGGCTTCGATTCAAACCAAACTTCAATTAACATTAAAGAACAGAACAAAACAGATTTTTTTTTTTTTTTTAGCCTGGGCCTATAGTTCAGCTGGTAGAGTGTTTGTTTAGAATGACCAAAAGTCCTGAGCCTGGTCCCGAGTATTACACTCAGACAAGGTGGGGGGTGGGGCATACTTGCTAATCCATAACTCAAGTTCTAGAGGCAGGAGGATGAGGATTTCAAGGTCACTCTTGGCTACGTAGTAAGTTGGAGGCCAGAGAAAGAGCTGAGGAGAAAATAAAGAAGCAGGGCTAGGGAGATGACTCAGTGGACAGGAGCATTTGCCCTGCAAGCTTGAAAACCCACATAAAATCCCCTCGGTAGCACGTGCAGCTTAGCCTAGCATCCCGCTGAGGAAATGGGAGGAGGCAGAAGAATCCTCTGCAGCAGCTTGCCTGGTGTGTGCAGGGGTGATGAGGCCCCAGCTCAAAGAAGGTCAAAGGCGAGGGCTGGTTCCTGAGGCTGTCCTCTGACTTCCACATGTGCACTGTGCCATGCACACGCCTGCCACACACCTACACACACACACACACACACACACACACACACACACACACACACCAGACACCACTATTGAATGATAGATGGCCCACTTTACTTTTCTTCATTTACTCTCCAGGATGCCAGTCCTATAAAGTATTAATTCTTATGTTTATCTAAAGCTGATGAAGCGGCAGAGTAAAATGACTTTGTCCCCAAACCACAAAGAACACTATGTGGGAGCTGGCGTTAAGCTCACTCTGTTCAGTTCAGAGACCACTTTTTTTTTTCTCTTATTCTTTTCTGTGCCTAGGATTGAACGCCACCCCTGGTGCGTGCTAGGCATGCTAAACCCACCCCCAGCCCAAAGAACACGTTCTTGATCCATGTTCTACCATGCCCTCTGATGGAACTGCGGGGTGAGGGGCGGGTGGAGAGATGGCTGGTCAGCTAGCACACTGTCCCAGGAGCACAGCGATCTGAGTTCGAGACCGCTAGTGCTCTCCTGGGCTGGTTGGAGGAGGCACTAGCCAGAGAGCTAAGCAGTCAAGAATTCAAGTCCCAGAACCCATATCAAGGAGCTCCATATCAAACGCCTGTAACTCAGCTCCAGGGGAATCCAGTGCCTCTGTCCTCAGTGGGCATCTTATCCATGTGCACATACCCACCCAAAGATACACATAACTAAAAATCATTTTAAGCTAGGCGTTGGTGGCGCAAGCCTTTAATCCCAGCACTTGAGAGGCAGAGGCAAGTGGATTTCTGTGAGTTCGAGGCCAGCCTGGATTATAGAGGGAGTTTCAGGACAGCCAGAGCTGTTATACAGAGAAACCCTGTCTCAAAAACAAATACACAAACAAAAACAAAACAAAACAAGACAACAACAACATCATCATTTCAAAAAGCTATTTTTTAAGCTGAGTACGGCAACATACACCTGTAGCCCCAGAATTGGCAAGGTGAAGAGCTGAAGACAAGACCTTCCTGGCCAGCCAGCCTAGCCAAGGCAGTGAGCTCTGGGTTAGGTGAAGGACCCTGCCTCAAAAAGGAAAGTGGAGTGGGCTGGAGAGGATGGCTCGGCAGTTAAGAGCACTTGTTGCTGCTCTTCCAGAGGACCTGAGTTTTATTCCTAGCACCCACAATGGGCTATTTGTAACCACTTCTAATTCCAGTGCCATGGAATCCAGCACCCTCTTCTGGTCTCTTTGGACACATACACATGAAGCTTTAAAAAAATTAATATAGACAGTAATTGAAAAAGACACCTGATATTGATCTCTGGCCTTCATATACACCCACATACATGTGTATGTATACATGTGGCCTCACTCCCCACCCCACCCCCCACACAAGAACACCTCTTACATACACACAGTTTAAAAACAACTTAAAGCACCTTTTGGTCAAGGCCTCATTAAGGACTAACCAAAATGTAGAGGAATTAGTCAAGCAACAGTGACAGCCATCAAGAGCCCCACTGTAGAAGCCCAGGAAGGCTCCACACACCAGGCCACTGAGACCCTGCATGGAGACCTCTGAGGTCCCATTTGCTGAGGAACTACAGAGGAGCCTAAAGGTCTTTGCAGCCCTGGTTGCATGGACAACTCAACATCACTGGGGCTTCCTGACCTCTGAAGACATCAGCTCCGTCAGATATGAGTGTATCAGGTAGCAACTGCTGCTTAACAGGTCACCTCAAAGCACGGCAGCCTACAAGGGGGCTGGCCTGCTCTTTCTGAGAGCTGGGAGTGGCTTGGAGGGTCTCTCCTGAAGTTGCTGCCAAAGGGTCAGCGTTGGCTGATATAATCCATAGGCTTGACTTGATTGCACTCCTGAGATCCTGGGATGGTACATCTGTCCTGGCTAGGCGGTCCCTATCTTGAGCTCTCTGGGCATCCTCACAACATGGTTTTCCTTCACATTGAATGATCCAAGATGAGGGGAAAATGCATTATCTAGCCTTAGAAGTCACACACTTTGTGAGGCAGGGGGCATAGCCAGACAGGAATGTCAGAAGGTGGAGATCACACTGGAGACTGATGACCTTCCCAGGCAGACTCTGGGATGCGGTCTAGCTGGCAGCTCTGTCCTCTAAAGGGTGGACAGAGGGACACCGGACTACCTTCCCAAGGTCACATCTCAGATTTATTTCTTGCACATTTTTGTTAGCTAGGCCAAGCAAGTCCTGCCCATACTCCCAAACAATGTTTCACATTCAGTTCCTCTACCCGAAACCAGCTTTCCCCAGCCAGAGATGGTATCTAACCCCGTGTTGACCTCAACCCAAGCTCAGCCTCGTACCAAGCTCTAATGTGGGTAGCAAATTCTCATAATGATGCAGGTGGGCAGGGTGCATCCTCTGCCCCGACCTGTGCCACTGGCTATGGAAACTGAGCCAGAAAGTGGCTGAGTGTCAAAGGCAAATTCTCTAGTTCTGGTGGCTACCGGGTCAACCTCACGAGCATCACATCCCCCTTGGTCCCTTGTCTGCCTCCACGGAGAATAACCAGCTGGGACTGAGGATCCAGTGATATCTCCTCCATAAGCCTGAAGTGGTCCTCACAGGTCACTGGCCAGCTGAGCACATCTAGGAGATTTGTCAGTGTTGGAGTGGTACAGGGTTCTAGGCCGTTGCTTCCATCCCATGCGTCTGTTTCCTCCTTGGCAAGTAGGGATGGTCACGGCTGCGCTAACAACTGTCTGTGGGCTTTCAGGTGGCCAGCCGGCTGAAGATTGGTGACGAGGCATTCAAGGCTGATGGCCCCGTCTCTGACAGGCCCATGACGAACCTGGAGAAGGTGCACTTCATCGTGGGCTACGCCATCATGCGCCCAGGACTAAGGTCAGTGTCCGTTCCAGCTTCTGTTCAGACTATCAGGCCTCTGCACTAGCTCCTAGCCCATCTGCCTTGAGCTACCAGATAGTCAACAACTCTCTCAGCTGGTCCTGTAGGCCAGGTCTGAGCACAGCAGATGTCACAGCCACCCAGGGCACTCTGATTGCCCTGTTAAGAAAAGACACGAGGGGCTGAAGAGATGGTTCTGTTGGTTCTACACCTGCATTACAACCTGAATTTGATCCTTCAGAGCCCATGTCTAAATATACACATACATGCACACACATATACATACATACATACATACATACATACATACATACATACATACACATACACACACACACACACACACACACACACACACACACACACACACACATGCAAGCAAGCCAGGGAGAGCAGCAGCAATCCCTGTGCTAAAGGGGATCATTAGGACTTGCCTGCCAAATAATCCATATTAATGAGTGAGTGCCAGGCTGAGAGATCCTGTCTCAAAAAAATAGAAAAGGTGGAGCTCAACCAAGAAAAGCTTCTACAAGCCTCTACACATAGATGCACACAAACCTGTGCGTGAGAGGGAAACGGGGGAGAACTCTGCTGGTCAACACAGTTTTAAGGCAGGCTCACCATGGCCTCGAGAGGTACTCACTTTAATTTGCTGTCTCATTTTATTTTTGAGGTGGTGTCTCACTACATAGCACAGGCTAGCCCGGAACTTGTGATTTTCCTGCCTCAATGCTCTGGGCACCCACTCTAGAACAGGCTCTCTCGTACAAGACCCTGTAAATGAGAATGTTCTTTGTTATATTAATCATGTTAAAATAAATATCATACATACTTCATATGCAATTTGCTTTATAAGAATTAGGGCAAGACTGAAGAGATGGCTCGGTGGTTAAGAGCACCAACTACTCCAAAGGTCCTGAGTTCAATTCCCAGCAACCATGTGGTGGCTCACAACCATCTATGATGTAATCTGATGCCTTCTTCTGGCCTGCAGGTGTACATGCAGGCAGTGCACTGTATATATAATAATAAATAAATAAATCTTTAAAAAAGAAAGAATTAGAGCATGGAGTCTGGGTTACCTTATTCAGAATGATTTTTTGTTTTATTTCAATTCATTTACCTGAATTTTTCATGATTTAGTTCTCTCTCTCTCTCTCTCTTTTTTTAATCTTTTTTTTTTCAAGACAGGGTTTCTCTGTGTAGCCTTGGCTGTCCTAGACTCACTTTGTAGACCAGGCTGACCTTGAACTCATCCGTCTGCCTCTGCCTCCCGAGTGCTGGGATTAAAGGCATGTGCCACCATGCCTGGCGATTTAATTCTTTTTAATGGCTGAGTGACAATCAATTATATAAATGTACCACTTTTTAATCCATTCTTCTGTTAATGCGTATATATAGTTTGTTTCCAATTCCTAGCCTTAATGAAAAGAGCAGCAATGAGTGTAGCTGAGGAAGTATCTACGTGGTAGGTAAAGCATCCTTTGGGTGTGTACCCAAGGGTGATACAGCTCGGCCTGCAATTAGAGCTATTCCCAGTTTCCTGAGCTGCCATGTTGGTTTCTACAGTGGCTGTACAAGTTTGCACTCCCATCAGTTCCTTTTACTCCACATCTCCAACAGCGTGAGTTGTCATTTGCTTTATTTACTTTGGCCATTTTGACAGGTGTAAGAAGAAATTTCAAAGTAGTTTTTTACTTACATTTCCCTGATAACTAAGAATGTTGAACATTCCCTTAAGTTCTCCTAGGCCATTTGTATTTCCTCTTTTGAGAATGCTGTTTAGATCTGTGCCCCAATTTATTTATTTATTTATTTATTTATTTATTTATTTATTTATTTATTTTGGGTTTTTCGAGACAGGGTTTCTCTGTGTAACCTTGGCTGTCCTGGACTAACTTTGTAGACCTTAATCCTGAGTGCTGGGATTAAAGGCGTGCACCACCACCACCCGGCTCTGTGTCTCAATTTTAATTGTGGTGTTTGTTTTCTTGATGTCCATTTTTTTTTAGTTCAGTATATATTTAGATATCAGCCCTATATCATATGTGTAATTGATAAAAATCAACAAAAGAAATGGCAGAAAGTACACAAACTCACAAAAGTCAGGCATTTCACTACTGAATGACAAAAATCAAGAAGGAAATGAAAACTTTTCTAGAATTAAATGAAAATGAAAACACAACCTACCCAAACTTATGGCCCATAATGAAGGCTGCTCTAAGAGGCAAATTCATAATGCTAAGTGCCTACATTTAAAACAAACAAACAAACAAAACAAAACTGGAGAGATTTCATCCTAGGCATTTCTTAATCTAGTAAGTGGACAAACAAAATTAGACACCATATCCACTCTTTTCTGACCACACTGGAGGAGGTGCCCAACCCCAGGGTATGGGACGGTGCCTTAAGGCAGGGGAGAAGAGACGGAGGCTGAAGTAACTGTGAGGCTGGCAGGGTGGGGAGAAGATTGGTTTATACTGAACCAGGGAGTGAGGATGAAGGACAGCAGCAACATCAAGGAGGCAGAAGGCCATGGGCAGAGGCGGTGCAAGGCCATGGGCAGAGGCGGTGCAAGGCCATGGGCAGAGGTGGGGGTGGGGGGCGGCGTGGAGCAAAGACTCAAGGGAGGGAATACCCTGGAAGGAGGGCTAAAGGCAAGGATTTGATAAACTATGGCCGCGAGGCGGAAAGAGGCACCCTGGGAAGCCGTGATGGGACCAGTGCTATGACGAGACTGGGTAGGACGAGGCCCTCCACTACCATGTGCCTGAGTTCCCCGTAGTGTTCCTCTTGCTCCTCCCTCAGAGGCTATACGCTCTGTGTCTTTCAGAGATGAAGTCTACTGCCAGATCTGCAAGCAGCTCTCCGAGAACTACAAAATAAGCAGCTGGGCCCGGGGCTGGATTCTGCTCAGCCTCTGTCTGGGCTGCTTCGCACCCTCGGAGAGGTTCATGAAGGTGATGAGGGCTGGGCTGGGGAGGGCCCCGAGTCCTGGACCCTGGGCCATGTCCAGAAGTCACAGCTAATGAGCAGCAGTATCTACACACTCTAGCCCTCAGTTTTCCCAGCTGAGAGGATGTTTTACTCGGCTCCTTCCCGCTCCTACCCAGGAGTGCAGGGACACTGCCTCTGGTCCCAGGCACATACCCTTTAAGACTAAATTGGAGATAGACTGAGGATGTAGCTCAGTTGATAGTGTGCTTGCTGAGCATGCACGAAGCCCTGGATCCGGTCCCCAGCACTGCAAAAAAAAAAAAAAAAAAAAAAAGGAAATGGCGATGCACCCTGTACCAGCCCTCAGGATGTAGAAGCAGGGGGCATCAGATCCAACTGCCTCACAAAGTGTTGAACCCATCGATGGACAGTTAGGATAGGCAGGCACTGTCAGATGAGTCACACCTCCGGCAATGGCGAGTTTGACGTTGACGTGCACAGGAAATAGAAGAGGCCTCCATTTTGAATGTCTTTCTCCTCCCACCCTTTTCCCATCACCAGTATCTGCTGAATTTCATTAGTCAAGGGCCCCCCAGCTATGGGCCCTTCTGTGCCGAACGCCTGCAACGCACCTTCGCCAACGGGGTGCGTGCGGAACCCCCTACCTGGCTGGAGCTACAGGTAAGTGCTGGCATAGACTAGGACAGCCTGTCTAGGCCTTTGTCCTTGGCTCCTCCCACCTTCTCTGTGTGAGAGCACGTATGCGTGTGCATGTTCGTGCCACAGCATGCACACAGAGGTCAGACAATATCTTACTGCTGTAAGCTCTCTCCTTCTACCATACTGGTACCAGGAGTTAAACTCAGGGCGTGGTGCATCAGTCTTGGCAAAAATTGCCTTTTCTAGCTCAGCAAGCTCACTGGCCCCTCTGCTGCACCTTCCGGGCCATCCCTTCTTCTCAGCATGACACAGGCTTCGGAGCCACCCTCCCCACCCCTCAATCCACGATCCTGTGCTGTTCCTGTTTCCTGCCTGCCTGCATAGGAAGATAAAGCTACCGCGCTTGCGTTCTGCTCTGCACAGAGAGCACAAACTGATCGCCTCTAGCTTCTAACCCTCGCCTGTCGCCTTTTGTAGTAGCTCTGCTATTTGTTGGGGGCTGGCACCACCTCTGCCTGCTTTGTCTCATGACCCCCAGGGGTTCTCAAGACCTTGGAAAGGGTCACTCCAGACCACCAGGATAGAGGGAGTACGCTGGCTCATGCCAGTGTCCGGTACTGCCCCGGGGAGGGACAGCAGGCCTCCCCTGGCCGCATTCCCTTCACGCTCTCTCTTCAGTTCCTAAGTCCCCAGAACTGCCTTCCCATAAGTCCTGAACTGTAGGTGGACATAAAGCCACCTCACATCCATGCGGTGTCGTGCTTAAGACCCAATGGCTCTGTTGTCTGAGTCAACCTCAGCGCCTCGGCCTTGCATCTGAGTGTGGCCCATTATGGGGTGCAAGCTGCACCCCAGCGCTGCAGAGACTACCTCTGAAAAGTCCACGACTCATCTGCTGGGGGTGGGCAACACAGACCACGGGACCCCGCCAAGGCACAGCGAGACCCTGGGTCTTCTGAAGGAGTCACCCTTAGACCTCCACAGGGACCCGCAAACTTAGGGATGGGAAGGCTCTAGAGCAAAGTGCTGGGACCCAGGACTGAGGTGCACCACCTGTCTGTCCCCAGGCTGTCAAGTCCAAGAAGCACATCCCGATCCAGGTCATCCTGGCAACTGGAGGGAGCCTGACCATCTCTGTGGACTCCGCCTCCACCTCGAGAGAAATCTGCCAGCACATTGGCCAGAAACAGGGCCTCAAGGACCAGCTGGGCTTCTCCCTCCAGGTTGCTGTCTATGACAAGGTATCAAGCAGGAGCCATAGCCTACATATGCCTCTCATACATACCCTGAAGCTGAAGTGTACCTATTAACCTGCCCTGCCTGCATCCTCAGCCACCGCGCACGCGTGCGAGCACACACACACACACACACACACACACACACACACACACACACACACACCATACACATATGATATATATATAACATATATAGACATGCACATATATATATATGTATACACAGATATTTGTATGTACACATGCATACAAGTGTGTGCGCGCACATATACATACATATGTACACACACACACACACAGCCACACACACACACACACACCAGATGTCCAGTCCTCCTGTCTGCATATTCACAGGCCAGCAGCTGCAACTTTACCCAGATAGGGCTAGACATGAGCCTTCACCCCCAAACTCAGGAACAGTAACACTCTGCCTGTGGGAGTCCTACTTTACCTCCTTTAGGAGGTGTTTTGGGAAGTGATGGACAGACCACGATCCCTATGAAGACACCTTCCAGGACAGTTCAGTTGGCAAATTGTGTACAAAACATGAGAGCTGAATTTAATGTCCTAGAATCTTGTGACTAATGTGAACATGGTGACATTGGCTGCAACTCTGCATGGATGGTGATAAGAGGATCTCAGGAGCACATGGCTAGCAAATCTAACCCAAACAGTGAGTTCTGGGTTCAATGAGAGCTCCTGTCTCAAAAACTAAGATGGAAAGCAATAAAGGAAGATTTGCCACCCACTTGTGACCTCCACAAACCTGCACATATACATATACACACACACATATATACACCCATACACACACACAAACACATATATACATACATACACACACATATATATACACTCATACACACACACACACACACACACACATAAAGGGAAAGAAAGAAGCATTTTAGTGTCCAAGTGGACTCAGGCGTAGCTTCTTGGCCCCCACAGGGCATCCCAGTCTCTGTCTACCACACACACTGTTAAGGGTAGATATCTATGTTGGGGCATGGCATGTAACAGCTACTAACCCCTCCTGTCCCCAATTCTGGCTTCAGTTTTGGTCCTTGGGCAGTGGCTGTGACCATGTGATGGATGCTGTGGCCCAGTGTGAGCAACTGGCCCAAGAGAGGGGAGAGAGCCAGGGCCAGTCCCCCTGGCGCATCTACTTCCGGAAGGAGTTCTTCACCCCTTGGCATGACTCCCGGGAGGACCCCGTGAGCACTGAGCTCATTTACCACCAAGTCCTCCATGGAGTATGGTCTGGCGAATATATCTTTGACAAGGTGAGGAGCCCTGAGAATTGACCCCATCCATAGCCTGTTGACCATCAGTATGTCCCTCAGTATAGGGACCCCGTGGCAATGTAAGTACTAAAGAATATGGCAGACAGGAGGCAGAGAAATGAGAGATGGAAAGGCGGTCACAAGGGTGCAGATGTGGGGTCTGTACTGGACACAGCCATCTCCCTCTGGGCCTGGCCTGTTTCTTCTTCCCGTGGGTTGCAGGTTTGCTTGGCCTCTGGGATCCTTGGCATCCACAGCATCAGGCATGGACGGCCTCCCTACCTGGGTCAGACTGCCTGGCCTCCCATAGCAGCTGCTCGTGGGGCGGCAGGTTCTGAGCATCGGGGATACAGCCTCAGAGCTAGAGCTGTGACTCAGATGGTAGATTTAACGGTGCCCTGGACTTGATCCTGGCATAGCATAAACTGAGCATGACAGTGGCCACCTGTAATCAGTCCCACCGCTGGGAGGTGGAGGCGAGAGGAGCAGAAGTTCAAGGTTATCCTCGGATACATAGGGAGTTTGAGGCCAGTCTGAGATACATGAAAGCTATTCTAAGGGTTGGGGGAGAGAAAGAATGGGGGGAAACTAGGAGGAAGAGGAGGAAGAAAATGTAGAGAACAGAGGGGATGAGAGGGGGAAGGGAAAAGATGTGGATTCACATCTGGGAGTGAATTAAATGCCAAGCGCTTTAACAGTGGGGTGCACTGTGGTGATGTGGCAACAGGTGCAAACACCCTGTACCACATCAGGAGGCTGTTCTTGGGGCCCAGCAGCCACAGCCATCTCAGCGAGCTGCCTGGAAGGGACAGCCACGATGTTCTCTTGGTGTGGGAGGATTCAGTCCAACTTAGAGAAGCCGTATAGGGGAGGGGTTAGGACAGACGGCTGCTCTGGCCTCCTATCTTGTGTGAGAGGCTGGTGAGCCCCATTGCGCTGCGGCAGGAGCAGCCTCAAATGGAGACTGTGTTTGCCCTTACTCACACCTCTCATGCTGGCCCGGCACACAGGAGGAAGAGCTGGTAGAGCTGCTGGCCCGGCACTGTTATGTGAAGCTTGGCGCCACACTGAAGAGTGATGCTGTCCAGGAGCTGTTGCCCAGCTGTGTTCCCTCCAAGCTGTACCGGACCAAGGCTCCGGAGAAGTGGGCTAGTATTGTCACCACCGCCCATGCCAAGGTCAGTCTGTGGCAGGCTGGGCACTCTGGGCCTACTCTGACCCTAAGCTTTCCCTTGACGAGGAGATGAGAGGGAATGGATCCCTTCCCCCACGTGCCTTCCCACAGGCTAGGGACCAGGACACTTTAATGGGCACAACCCCGACTCAGGGACAAATTGTCTCCTTTATCTCAGCACCTCACCACAGGGTCCTGTCGCCTGTCCTCCTCCGTCTAGGTGGGTCTCTTGATCCCTAACTGCTCTGCCCAGCAGTGCCTAGCCTACCCTGTCTTCTGGGGCTAGATATCCCACAGCTGCGGAACTTTGGCAGTTCTGAGGCCCGGGCACAGGCCCACCATTTCTGCCCTTGGTGCTTTCCTCCAAGCTCCTCAGTGTCCCCTCACCAGGCTCACTGGAAGTCTTAGGTCAGTGTGTAAACGTTCTAAGTGGTTGGTACATGTGGCAAATGGCCAAATCACTCTTTGTGCATGATGTGGCTGCTTACAAGCCTAAAGTCGTTACATGAATGTTTCAAAGTGGAAACTAGAAATGACATTTGATCCAACAGAGGAAGAAAACTTGGATGCATTATAGATACAGAACAGCAGGACTTATTAGGAAGGGAAAAGACAAGCCCGATAAAGGAAAGGACTGAAAGGAAGACAGAAGCAGGAACCTCTGGGAGAGGTCTCTAAATGCGACGAAAGCCACAGTGAGGTACCCAGGATCCAAGGCCACACAGGAACACGGCCCTCATAGGTGTTCCGGCCTATGCTAGTCAGTGTGCTATTACCGTAATGAAATAGCAGAGATAAAAATCTACTTAAAACGAGGAAGGGAGATGTGGAGATGGCTCAGTGGATAAAGAGCTCGCTGTGCAAGGCTGACAACCTGAGTTCAGGTCTCCAGACCCCGTGAAAAGCTGGATGAGGTGGCACAGGCATGCGCAATCCCAATGTGTACCTCCAGGAAGATGGGAGGCAGGGACAAGAGAATCTCCAGAAGCCTGGGAGCCAGCTAGCCTAGCGTGGGCAACAGTGAGCAAGAGGAGACTTTGTGTCAATCAAGGGGGAAAGCAAAGGACCACTATTGGAAGTTGTCCTTTGCCCTCCCATGTGGCGGGGTGATGGAGGTGATGCCTGGTGTTTTCCACTCCATACAGGCCCCGTACACCCAGTCGAAAGCCACACCACTGGCGGTGAAGGAACAGACAGTGGAGACTGCCCGTTTTCTGTGGCCCCTGCTCTTCTCCCGGTTATTTGAAGTCACCACTGTCTCTGGTAAGAACATCTGGTGTGATGGGGCTGGGGCAGACAGGGAGCTGCTCCTGGTAGCCAGTTTGGCCTTCACTCTGGGTTCCCTTTTGGCCAGGCCCCCGCCTTCCCAAGACACAGCTGATTCTGGCCATTAACTGGAAGGGGATGTACTTCCTGGACCAGAGGGAGAAAACACTGCTGGGGTTGTCCTTCGCAGAGGTCATGGGTCTGGTCACCAACAGGTAAACCTCAAGTCGGTTGCGTCCCAACCTATATCCTTGGTTTAGATGTATATGAAACTTGAGGACAGATATAAAGAGGGGACAATGTTGTCAGGAACCAGGCTGCTGTGGCAGGACAAGGAGAGCAACGAAAGACTCGGGGTTCCCCCCCCCCACACACACACACACTCATAGGGTTCTCAACTCCTAGGAATTCTTCCAAGCCATCTAGGAAGCTCTGCCATGCTCCACAACAGCTTCCTGATCATAGTCTTGAGAGGTGGTTGCACCAGTCACACAGTACCACTGTACCCTGGGGTCAACTGTCTACTCTTCCTGGACAACTCAAAGTCCTCACAGCATCACCTGTTGTATCAGCGAATTGTCCTGTTGCTATGCAAAGCTACCTGGCACAAGCAACGTAAGGGAGGGAGGGTTTGTTTTTACCCACCGTGTGAGGGTCCCCAGTCCATCATGGTGGGAAAAGCAGGCAGCAGGAGCTGGGAGCAGCGGGGAGCATTGTGTCCATGGTCAGGAAGCAGAGAGAGATGAGTGCTGGTGCTTTCTTTCTCTTTCTTCCCACATCAGTGAACCCAATCTAGAAACTCCATTGCATACACCCAGAGGTTTGACACCTAGGTGCTAACGAGGTGACAATTAGTATGAACTATTTCACTCATTCTTCTGTAGAGAAGTAAACTGAGGCACACCAGCTAGGCAACTGTCCCAGGCTCCAGAAACTTACAGTATTCTGTGTGGTGTTCCTCATTATATGTTCACAGCAGCCTTATGTGCTGGGGAATGGCACGCCCCAGTGCCTCTGCAACCCAGGGAGCTGCTAGCCACTTGTCCATCACCCAAGGTGCTGCCTGGGACTTGGGCTAACCTGGACTCAGACCAAGCTCTTTCAAGGACCCTGGAAGAGTCCTTTGTTTTCTAATGTACAGCACAGGAATTGTCACTTTCCCAAAGGCTGCTGGGGGGACTGAAACAAGAGAGAGCAGGGCAGGCTCTAGGTCACACTACACCCTTTGTGTCCCTAGGGAGGCTCCAGGTGGGCAGAAACTTCTCCTGTCCACCCTGCACGAAGAATACGAGTTCGTCTCCCCCAGCAGCGTGGCCATTGCCGAGCTGGTGGCTTTGTTCCTGGGAGGCTTGAAGGAGAGGTCTGTGTTCGCCATGGCCCTACAAGACAGGAAGGCCACAGGTACCTGTTGGGAGAGGGGACGGGCGGCAGCTCACAGGACCAGTAGAGAAGGGTGACTTTCTCATGTCCACGAGACCCAAAGCAAGGCTTAGAGACTTGAGCATCCATGTTATGGGGTCAGCTTCAGCAAGATCCCCAACTGAAAGGGTTAAAGGAGGAAGTCGTCCACATACAGCCCACCAAGGGCACCGATGCTCTCACAGTCACTAGCAAGGACTTGCGCACTAACTCTACAATCATCCTATTAGCCCATCTTACAGACGCAAGACCAGAGGCTCAGACAGGGGGATAGTTCACCAAGTACCACACAGCCTTCCCCAAAAGCCCTCACTCCTACAAGAGCTGGGCTCGACCCTATAGGCCAGCACTAGGCTCCACACTTCAGCCACTGAGGCTGGTTTACAGGCATTGTAGGCCATGCCACTGGCTGGCATTCAGATGAAAGGGCTCCATAGGAATTCTTAAACCCTGAGGAACATCAGAGCGTTGCCCTGTTTCCCCGTTAGTCCTCATGCATGGCTGTCTAGGAAATACCACAAGCGGCTCACAGATTTGCACATGGGTTCAGAGGTCATGTCACAGAACACTCTAGCCAGACATAAAAACCACCAGCTGTGTAGTCTGCCTCCTCCCAGGCCCCCACCCAGCTCCTGGTTAAGTCCCAGAAGTCTATGAGACTGGAGCTGCTAGGACAGTTCCTGTGCCTTGCCTGTCACCAGCAGGCGACAGTTCCACACCGTCCTCTCAGAGTGGCCTCAAGCCCGTGATTCTGTGCCTCGGTTTCTTCATATGTCAAAGGATACCACCTCTGAAATGACTGTGCAGTCTGGGGACTCGGGAGAGCCGTAGGCAGATGTGGCATTCATGTCTCTTCATGTGACCTGTACCCACAGAGGATGTCACCCTTCTGCCCTTCAAGAAAGGGGACTTACTGATCCTAACCAAGAAACAGGGACTGTTGGCCTCAGAGAACTGGGTCCTGGCCCAGAATGACAGAACAGGCAAGACAGGGCTGGTGCCCACGTCCTGCCTCTACACCATCCCCGCGGTCACGAAGCCCTCAGCCCACCTTCTGGTACGTCACATGCACATCTCTGACCAGCAGGGTCTTGGGATACTTACACTGGGGCCTCACATACCATCTCCCTCATAGAGAACCAGCAGGACCGCATGGGCATTAGGGCAGCTCTGCCATCCCTAGAGTGACAGTGAGGTTGACATCTTTATGCAGGAGAACTTAGTAGGTCCTCGGTAAAAGTTGCTCTCTTCCTCTCACTATGAAAAGGTCTTGGAGACAAACACCGTTCCTCAGTCCAGGGTGTCCACATCTTCCCCTGCCCCAAGGATGCCCCTGTGCCAGCTAGCCCCAAAAGCTGCTCTTTGGGAAGCCAGAGACAGGCAGGCCCTCTAACGTGCGCACAGTAGGTGCCTGGTAGATGGCCCTAAGCCCGCAACTCTAGGTTGCCATTAACAACAGCTCCTAAGTCCCTCAGCAGAGCAGTCCTAAGGAAAGAGAGCCATGGGCTGTGAGACCCAGAGTGGCCACACGCTGAGAACTAGGTGGACAGACCCCCCCAGATGCTAATCTGGCTAAAGAAAAAGAAGGCGGCAGAGACCTTTTCCACCTCATCGAGGCAGCTAACTTGGGAGAAGCCTAAAACAAAAGCCTTGTGGGAAGCGGCGCCTGGCTAACCGCGAGCCTACCCCCTGCAGAGCTTGCTGGCCATGTCGCCAGAGAGAAGGAAGCTGGCAGCCCAGGAGGTGCGGGCTTCAGAGCCGCCGGCTGAGGAGCAGCCCACAGAGCCACCATATACCCTGGAAGAGTTCTCCTACCAATTCTTCAGGTGCACTTCCGGTTCCCAGGGCAAGGGCTGCCAGAGTCCGGGGTGGCGGGTGCACAGCCAGGGGTACAAGAAGGAGAAAACAGCAAGCCACCTTTGAGAGGCCAAACAGGGCCAGAGAAATCCTCCGCACCGGCCCTCACGCCAGCTCTGTCTCTGGCAGAGCTCCAGAGAAGGAGACCATGAGAGGGGCCACAATGCCGATGGCCCGAAGCCGGGGCCATCTGTGGGCGTACTCCCCAGAGCCGCTGCGCCAGCCACTGCTCAAACGTGTCCACGACAAAGCCGGACTGCGGGATGCAGCCTGCCAGATCTTCCTTGATATCCTTCCTACAAGCCTGTTCTAGCTGCAGGCAAGCCTGGGGGCATACCCACCTGGGTCCCCTCCAGACCCCACAGCCACCTGTGAGGGGCCAGGCCTCACAGTGAGAAAAGCATGTTGTGGCTCCCTGCAAGGATGCTTGAGGCTCAGGAAAGGGCCTGGAGAAAAAAACGTCAGTATGGGGTGGGGCCCAGTTTAGAGTTCAGGGGAAGCCTGGGTCAGGGCTTAGAGTGTTCACTGGTCCAGAGGTCAGTTTGGGACTTGGTTCAGGGGTCAGTGAGTGGCTCAGTTCAGGGTTCAACCTGGGCCCAAGGGGGCAGCATTGGGCCAGCGTTAAGGCTCTGGTGGACGTCCACTGAGGCTGCCTGGGTACTGTTGTCCTTCACAGTCACACCCATTCTCAAGTACACAGGCGACTACCCGTCGCGGCAGTCGTGGCACAGCGTGGAGCTCACAGACCAGATGTTCTCGTTAGCCCTGCAGGACCCGGCTCTTCAGGACGAGCTCTACTGCCAGATCCTGAAGCAGTTGACCCACAACTCCATCAGGTCTGCCGAGGTGTAGCCTCCTGTCCTGGGCCCTGGACCAGGCCTCTGCTAGGGGGAAACAGCCACTCACAGGTCTGGATCCACACCCAGCAGCCGAAGCGGCCAGGAGAAGTCCAGGGCCCTGTGTGTTCTACTAGTACCTAAGGGTGCTTGACAAAGGAGGGACAAAGGAGGATGGCCCACTGCCATCCCTCTTCTATGTGACCTGGGCAGAACGTGGCCTCTCTGAACCCATTCCCACAGGATGGGCAGTGGTACCCGTCTTGTCATCAGGGCATGAAAGTGTCCTATTGCACTGGACAGCTGGGTTGTAAGCTGGCATAATGTCACCCTGGTGTGTACTGTGTCCCCGCTTCCTAGCCAAGCTCCCAAACCCATAGGCCCAAGTGTCCCATTTCTCCTTCTGAGATTCCCAGTTGGCCTGGCACGGCACAGAGCCCTACCACTGATGGGTGCTACCCCGCAGGTTCAGTGAAGAGCGAGCCTGGCAGCTACTATGGCTTTGCACGGGCCTTTTCCCGCCAGGCAAGGCGCTGCTGCCCCATGCTCAGAAGTTCATAGACTCCCGGAAGAAGAAGCCGCTGGCTCCCGACTGCAGCCGAAGGCTCCACAGGGTTCTCAGGTAAGTCTCATGCCCTGGAGCACCAACCCTCGCTCATCTCAGGACAGGTATAGGTGAGTATGGCCCTGTGTGACCTCATGTTCCCTCCCAAGAAGGTGGGACCACATAGAGGAAGGGACAGGAGGCCCAGTAGGGTTCCAGGCAGGCATGATGCACCGAGATGCTCCAATCAGGATTAGTAGCCATCTTACCTATGGCTTCCCTGCCCCACCTCTGCCCAATCAGAACATGAGAGTCAACTGGTGGCCCAGCATGACCGAGGCATCTTAGTCCAGCCCAGGGTGGTCGAGGTTAGAGGCTTGTCCCTCCTAACCCTTGTACCGTCTCCTCCCTCCCTCCTATCATCCAGAGTGTTTCCCCATGGAGCTCTGTCAATCCCCATCAACCCTAGAGTGACAGGGAAGTTGACATGTTTACGCAGGCACTTAGTAGGTGTTTGATAAAGGTTGCTCTCTCCCTCTCACCATGGACATGTCCTGGGAACAAAAATCAACCTTCCTCAGCCCCTGCTTCATTTCAGACACGATCCCAGAGTGCCCACATCTTCCCCTGTCTGTAGGATATGAGGCTCCTGCCTTCCCTATCTTGGCCCTGACCATGATGAATGTGGGCTGACAGTTGAGTGTGGGTAGCCACTGCAGTCATGGAGGAAGTAGCATCCTTTGAAAGGCCATGCTGGCGTCCCCACCCTCTGCTCAATCAATCCCCTGACCTGTGACACAAAACACTCCTGTCCATAGTGCCATGGCCCATGTGTCCCCACCCTTCTTGCAGGTAGGTGAGACTGGGCTCATCTTTATAACAGGGTCACCTGCAGAGCCCCACCAGGCAGCGACAAACCCTTAGAAAGTGTGAGGAAGCCAGAACCTACCTGGCCTCCTACACGGGTCATTGAGAGCTCTTGTTTCCAGTATCAGGCTGTACGCTCTGTTGGGGTTGGCAGGTGGGGTGGGCACAGGCGTGAGAAGCATGGTATTATAGCGCACTCTGTCCTTCTCAGAATAGGACCTCGGAAGCAGCCTCCACATCATGTAGAGGTGAAGGCTGCTGAACAGAATGCCTCCAAACTATGCCATGAGGTCTACCTCCCCAATGACACCAGTAAGGTGAGTGTGCAGCCTGGGGCCCGCAGTGAGCTACCCTCAGAAGGTCGCAGGGCGCAGTCTCACCATCCCAGTATGCTCTTTGTTCACTTAATTAGAGGTACCTTGTAGGTTCCAAATGGACTCTCTCCGTCCCATCTGTGCCATAGCATGCCTGCCTCCATACTCCAAGCCAGCATGAGGGGAACACTGCACTGAGTTAAGAGGCCACAGGGAGGCTACCAGTGAGAGTAGAAGCAAGGGTATGAGTTAAGATTCCAAGCCAAGGAAGAAAAAGAAAGGAAGGAAGCAGGAGAGGTAGGCAGCAAGGTTGAGTCCTGGGGCCTCTTGGACCCTGGCAGCATCTATAGTGAGCAGTAGCCATGACTCTTTGGCCCAGAGCTTGTGGGGACAGAAGGGACAGAAGGGACAGGAAGGAGGTAGGAGACCATTGGGACCAGCTATGATAAAGAAGCATCAAAGGACGAAGGGCCAAGGTCACCCTCGCACCCTCCTCTGGGCTACATGAGCTTGGGTACAATTGAGTCCCTATAATGAAAGGTCTCATAGTCTGGCCACAAGGTCACAATACAAGTCCAAAGGCCAGACCTCCTGGGTCTAGTCTGGACCCAAGACAGTAAGTGTTGTTACCAAGCAGTATAATATATGGATGGCTTTCTGGTCCCTGTCTTTCTCCAGACAGAACACAGCCAGCCCAAGGCTTATAGTTGACAAAAACAGGCTCAAGGTGGTGGTAAAGTGCTCGCCACACAAACATGATTCAGATCCCCAGCCCTTATGTGAAAGCACTGAGGAGGTAGGAAGTCCCTGGAGCTTATGGGTAAATCAGTCACCGTAGTCAGCCAGACACTCAAGTGTCTTTAAAGGTGTGGTGGCGCACGCCTTTAACCCCAGCACTCAGGGAGGCAGAGGCAGGTGGATCTCTGTGAGTTTGATGCCAGGCTGGTCTACAAAGTGAGTCCAGGACAGCCAAGGCTACACAGAGAAACCCTGTCTCAAAAAAAAAAAAAGAAAGAAAAAGAAGAAGAAAGAAAGAAAAATAGACAGACACTTGAGATTCACCTCTGGCCTTCACATACATATGAACACAAATACACATGCACCCACATGTGCACATACTTACATGAACATGGACATAGCACATGCACACGCACACACAAAGTACAGGGAGAAGATAGACCCCAGAATAGTCGTTTGGGAAGCCTTCTTGCCCGTGGGTCTTGGGCCTCACCTGTTACCTCCCTGTGCAGACAATGGACGTGGGCAGCAGTATCCGGGTACGAGACCTATGCGAGGCCATCGCCACTAAGCTGCAGCTGACCTCCTGGGATGGCTGCAGCCTCTTCATCAAGATCGCAGACAAGGTGAGCAACGCGGTAGGCCAAGGAGCAGAGCAAGATCCTCTTGCCTGAGGAGGCCTCCCGTGACCAGCAGCCCTCAGCCTACCCAGAACACTGTGCTAGCCAGGCTCTTCAGTGCACAGCTGCGGCCATTGGGACAAAGTGGGTGGGGTCTTGGAGTCCCATACCCTGCTTGTCAATCCCAAGTGAGCCCCCAGCCCACCCAGCCGAAACATAGTAGTTTCAGGATCCAGCTTGAAGGGACACATCCCAGAAGCTGTCATATTTGCCTCTTCCTCCTCTCTAAGGTCATCAGCCTGAAGGAAGGAGACTTCTTTTTTGACAGCTTGAGGCAGGTATCTGACTGGGTGAAGAAGAACAGGCCGCAGAAAGAAGGTGAGGGGACGTCTCTGTGGAGGGGGTGGCTGCCCCCTGAATCCCTGGTACAATTCCAGACCCATGCATCCTTTCTCACTCCCCACGTTCCCCTAGACAGGAAAAGGTTAACTTCCTGTGGGGTGAGAGGGGTACCCCAGGGCCCCACCTCATGGTGGGGAGCTGGGCTCAGGGAGGTTTCTGGAGACAGCTCCTACACTGCTTGAGGAAGCTGAGGAGTCAGGGCCCCCCCACCCCCCACCCCTCCCACCCACCCCCCACTCCCCCCCCCCCCCCCGCAAGGAGGAAAGACAGGCACTTTCCACACCAGAAAGCAGCAGGAGGCATGTGAGGGCTAGAGGTGTTTTCTTCAGGAGTGAGCTTCGGAGCCTGCTGGGACAGGCCCGGTGCCCACTGCAGCCACTCTTCTAGGGGCCTCCATGACACTTCCCTACCAGGTGTTCTTCATGAGGAAATTGTGGCTCAGTGTGACCCCTGGGAAGGATGTAAATGCGGACACCATACTCCATTACCACCAGGTACCCATCAGGTGGCCCTCTTGAAGTCACAAGAGCCATTGCCATTTATCTCCAAGTCTGTCCTGAGATGGGAGAGGCAAGGGCCAGGGGGTGGGGGACTGCCTTGCCCCAGGCACTTGTGACAGGGTAGACTGAATGGAGCAGGCCAAGACCCTGAGGGTTCCAGGGGCAACAAATCATAGCAGCTCTGGGGACAAGGTCTACAGTGTGAGGCCGAGGAGGAAGAGCACACAGAAGGCTGGGTGTGATGCACCAGCTGGCAAATTGAAAGTACAACAGCATGTGGACAAAAATCCATGTCCACCACAGCACTGTCCAAGGGAGCCCCCACTTAGGCCTCTCCCCTGAGGTCCTCAGCCTTTGGCCTGCTCAGTTAGTCAACAGGGAAGATAACACTCCCCACACTCCAGGCTCCTGTCCCCTGAGGTCCAGCATATCTGCCACTCAGGAGCTACCCAAGTACCTGCGCGGGTTTCACAAGTGTTCCCGGGAAGACGTCATCCACCTAGCAGGCCTCATCTATAGAGTCCAGTTTGACAGTGACCGGTCTCAACTGGCTAGTGTTGCAAAGATCCTGAAGGAACTGGTACCTCAGAACCTCACACGCCTGATGTCCTCAGAGGAATGGAAAAAGGTCCTTAGCGGGGGTCTGAGTGGATGGGCAGGCTGGGTGGCTTGGGACGTGGGCTGCCTGCACCTGGCCTTTCCCTGCCCTATCCTTAGTGCTTCTGAGGCCCTGTCCCTACACTGACTTTCAGCTAGTCGGGTATTGCTCTGGCCCTGAGTCTCAGAGGCCCTGGGTGACCATGTCCTGTGTAGAGGACCGGGTCCTCAGTGTCCTTTTCTTCCCTCAGAGCCTGCTTCTGGAATGTGAGAAGCACAAACACAAAACAGTGGCAGAGGCCAAGGTGGAGTTCCTCAAGTGGATCTGCCGCTGGCCTACCTTTGGCTCTGCTTTCTTTGAGGTGAAGGTAAGCCTTAATTCACGTCCAGCCTTTGGCCCTATACAGGCCCATTTAGTTGAGCCCTCAGTGCATATCAGTAGAAATGTGGGTTCTAACTGTGGCCCTGGTGAGCACCTAAAAAGTGCCCACCTGGGGGCTGAGGAGATGTCTCAGGTGGAAAACGGCTCGCCTTGAAAGCGCAAGGCCCCGAGTTTGGCCCTCAGAGCGCACACTGAAACACAAGAGCAGCAGAAAGCTGGACGTGCTGTTGTCCGCCAGAAATCCTGGTGCTGGAAGACGGAGAAAAAGATCTCTAGGGTTCCCTGGCCAACCAGCCTAGGCTATTTGATGAGTTCCAGGCCAGGGAGAGGCCTCGTCTCAAAAATACTTACACACACACACACACACACACACACACACACACACACACACACACACACACAGAGTCATACGGCCAGTGAGATGGCTCTGTGGATTAAGGCACTTGCCACCCAACACTGACGACCTAATTCAATCCCCAGGGCCCACGTGTACAAAGAAGGAATTTTCTCCTGCAACTGTCCACTGATCTCCACTCACACACCATAGCACATACCATGTGCACACACACACAAATAAATATGCATTAAAAAAAAAACAAAGATGGTTGGCACCCGAGGAATGGCAACCCAATTTGACCACTGACCTCCATACAAGGCACACGCGTGCACACACCACAGGCATATTTCCCAGCCTACACATGAGCACACATAGAAATAAAAAGCAGTCACCTGACCCCCAGACTTATGCTAATCATGTCTCTCCCTCCCTCCAGCAAACCTCTGAGCCTTCCTACCCAGACATCCTCCTCATCGCCATCAACCGCCACGGATTACTACTCATCCACCCCAAGACCAAGGTAGAGCAGCAGGGGCCACGTGCGTGCGCAAGCACACATCGCTGCGGTCATCCATTGCGGGGTGGGACACCTGCCTTCCCGGCTGCCCCTCCCCTGCACCCTAGCCTCCTGTCAATCGCCTCTCTGTTCCCAGGAGCTGCTGAACACCTACCCTTTCACCAAGATCTCCAGCTGGAGTAGCGGCAGCACCTACTTCCACATGGCTTTGGGGAGCCTGGGCCAGAACAGCCGTTTGCTGTGTGAGACCTCTCTGGTGAGAGACACCACAGGCCCCATCCCCTACCACTACACAGCACCCAGAGGTGTTGGGGTGCTCTCATGACTCACTTCCGCATGGAAAGTTGCTTGCCATGAGAGGTTGCTTGCCCATTACCAGGCTAAGCCAACCAAAACCTGCAGGGATGTTAAATACAGTCCCAAGACTGACAACCAGCATGTCCAAGGACCCTAAGCCCTCCCAGCCTATTCTGAGGAGAGGGTGGGACTCAGTTCCATAGAGCAAGCAGTGAAAACACCCAGCACGGGGAGGCCGCCTTCCTCTTTTCTTTCACTTCTACCATGTGGCTGCAGGGCTCTCCCTGTACCCACAGCCTCTGATCCCACCTTGTTCTGTCTAGGGCTACAAGATGGATGACCTGCTGACCTCGTATGTCCAGCAGCTTCTGAGCACAGTGAACAAACAGCGTGGCTTCAGGGCCCCAGCCCTGGCCAACCCCTAACGGGTCCCATCTGCATCCAGCTTTCCATGCTGGTCTCCTGTCTGCTTCCCAGCACACCAGACCGCCCCCCCGCCCCCTTCCTGGGTGTTCACTGCAGATGCCAACAGAGGTCTCGAGCCTCCTGGCTGGTGGTGGGTAGCTCCCCTGAATTCGCAATAAAAACTCACCTAGCGGGAAGGAGCATGTGTCTCGGAGGGGCAGAGGGAGTGTCAGGTAGGCAGCTAGGCTTGGAGGCTGTCTACACACCAGAGGGCCTCATCCAGAAAAAGCAAAGGGCACAGTGACTTTACCCAAAGCCAGATGACAGCCATACTCTGCAAGAATGACCTCATCTGCCCTTTCTCCTTCTTCTGCCCCTCCCTCTGCCCCCCTCCCTCCCTCCCTTCCTCTCCTCTCCTCTCCTCTCCTCTTCTCTCTCTCTCTCTCTCTCTCTCTCTCTCTCTCTCTCTCTCTCTCTCTCTCTCTCTCTCTCTCCTTTCTTGTTCTCAGACTGAAGAGAGGGCCTCTCCCTGGAGACCCTGCTTCCTTGGCCCTCCACACACTTTTCTCCCATCCTGTGGGTACCCCCCCCCCCATGTCTGCTATGCTCCCAGGAGGGCCTGGTGGAAAGCGGAAGCTGATGGCACTAAATAGGGCTTTGGAGAACTAACTGTTGGATTGCCAAGCCCTGAGAGACACACCACCACCACCGCCATACACTTATCAAGCTAGCTGACACGGCCACCGCCACCTAGGCCGGAGGGGACCTGGCTGATTTTGTTTACAAGCCCTGATGGCTGCCAACTTGGAGAACCAGAAACTCTCCTGTCTGTCTGTCTGTCTGTCTGTCTGTCTGTCTGTCTGTGGTGTCTCTGAGTATTGATCATCCCCAGCAGGGGTAGCTTAGCACCACCCTCCTCCATCCTTTTCACGAATCACACAGACACTCCCAGTGTGTGAATCAGCTTTCATTGTCCAAGTATGTGACCACTTGCAGGTTTGAGCTGGCCAGGGTAGTGTGCAAGTCCAGAGGTGGATCTGCTGCTGCAGTGCAAGAACAGGAACTTAATGTGGTTGTATAACTGAAGGGTGGGTGACCCCCTGATGCCTTTGTTTGCATGGTGCTGGCCCTGGGGCTCAGACAGCTTCTCAGCCAAGCCCAAGGGTCACTCTGAGGCAGAAAGTCTCCCAGGACCATGGAAAGGACAGGTGTCAGGGCTGTGATCTGCCGGCTAAGCAAGTGGCAAATAATCCTGCCTCGGTCTGTTCCTGTCCCTGGATGTTGTGAGCACAGAAGGAAATGCCTACGAAGCTGAGCCAGGCCTCAGCACAGAATAGACAATCACTTAGCCAGAAGTAGGCTGGAAACAGGAAGGAAGATATTCCTGGGAGGTGGGGGAAACTGGGATGGAGCAGAAACGGGAGGGGGCGAGCAGGAATGGGGGCAGGAGGGTGAGGCCCGTGACCTTTACACCGAGTTGATGTCCACAGACTTGGGCTGGGCCTTGCGGGCGGTCAGGTCAGATAGCTTCTTCAGCCTCTTTTTCAGCTCCAGGGGGAACCTTTCATAGCACCGCTTACATACGGGTTTCATATCGAACTCCACAAACTTGTTCCTGCAGACAAAAAAACCAGCAGTCGGTGCCCTGTCAACCCTGACCCCAGACAATAGCCCAGAGGCAGAGGAGCAAGTTTCCCTCAGCTGTGGCCCTCTGTCCTCCCAGCCCAGCCTGGCCCAGCCAGCAGGCCAGGTTGGGCACTGGGAAGGAGAGATGAGCCTGCAGGTCTCTCTTCCCTCATAGAAGCTTCTCTCCAGAATGTTCCCTGGCTCTCTGCTGCTCTTAGAAGCTTGAGCCCCACCTCACCTTGCAGTTCCAGCCACCCCATACCCTCCTAGGATTCATGGGAGAGCCAGCCATCTGACTGCTTGCCTCTACATAAGCTGCTGTTTCCTGAACGGGAACGTCCTTCCCCCGAACCCAGGGTTCTTTTAAGTGTCTAACTGCCTCCTTCACCTTCCTCTGAGGTTCGTGGTCTGCCTCACCCCGCCTTGTTCTTGCCTCACACATGCTCAGGGCTTGCCCGAGGCCAGAGTTCAGGGAAAGTCAAGGCTGCAAAGTGCCCACCATGTTACTCACTTCAGAGTGAGCTTCATGCTGCAGGTGGAACAGGAGAAGCAGTTCACACACCAGGCTTTGCTGAGGGCTGACACCACTGTGAGGCCAGATGTGGCATTAGCGAGCCCTGCCCAAGCCAGCTGCAGGCCCAGCTAGGCAAAGCCAGAGCCAGATGGAACTGCAGCTGTGAGACAACTCTTCCCACAAGCCCTCAGCCCCCAACCCCTCCCACTCTCCCACACTCCCACACCCCCAGCCCTTCCCACCACCAGGAGAACAGATTGGATTGGGAGAAAGCAAGGGAGAGAGGGGCTTGGGGACAGAGGCCTCACCGTCACCCTCAATCACATGACTGCAGTTGTAGCAGACATCCCCAAAGAGCTGTGGAGAAAGAAAGCAAGCCATCAGTGCTGACTACAACCTCCTGGCCCCTTTCCGAGGATGCCCAGCCCACTAGAAGCACTCCCTGGGAAGGGCCACAGGTTGAGACATTGCTCCCCTAAGCTCCCATTGCTATCCACTGATGCTCCCTACTTAAGGCCTGCAAGGATGATGGGCAGGGTGGGACTTCCCCAGCCTCTGGGGCCGTAATGGCATAGCTATCAAATGAAGACACTTATGGACAGATGCTCACAGCTCTTACACACAGTCTTCAAGCTTGGAGAAGCTGAGACCCAGGGCCAGAGCACACAGGTCTGCCTTCTGGTGCTCACAATGAACTCCTGTGTGCCCGCAACACCCCCACTCGCATGAGAGAAAACCCCACAAGCCCAGAGACCTTAGGAAGCATCTGCTGTGCTTTTCAGCATGTGCGGGTACACTGCTCCCCACTGTCCCCCCGAGACGGGGCAGTAGAGCCATAGCTTGTCCCAGGACCTTCTCCCATCAGACCACCCATGCACCTCTTCTGGACATGGAGCTGTCTGGACACAGCCCCAGCCCTGCTCTCTCAAGGTCCTGAGCCCCTCCATCCCCCGCCCACCTCCAGCCCTGTGTCTTTGCAGGATCCATCCCAGGTCATACCTGGTTGTAGTGGGTCTCACAGTAGGCCAGGCCTTTCCTCTCATAGTGCCGGTGCCCCAGGAATGGCTTCTCACACTTGGCACAGACAAAATGCTGAAGGGAAAGAGGGGGTGCCTGGGCAATATCAGGGCTGCACGAGGGACCCCGGAAGACAGGGGAAGGGGATGAGGCAGAAGTGACACCAGCAAGCATTGACACCACTATGGATGCTGTAGGAACCAGCTGACGCTACCCTGCACTGCCTATTTCTTTCCTCCTCCCCACCCCTCCCCCACCCGCCCCCGCTGATCTCGAGTCGGGGTCTCATGTAGTCCAGGATGTTCTCAGAGTCACTAGGTAATCAAGGATGATATTGACCTTCCAGTCCTCCCAAGCGGTAGGACAACAGGCATGCTCCACCATGCCTGGCTTGATACAGCACTGGAGACTGAACTCAGGCCCTTGTACATATAAGGCAAGCACTCTACCAACTGAGCTACATGGCCAGCCTTCCTCCTCATCCTTGAACATGTCGCAAATGATATCCTTTGTCACCGGGATCCTGGTTGGCAAACTGACTGTGAGTCTACATAGGTGGAGCTACCCTGATATTTGTAGATACCCTCTGTGCCTTCCACCCCCGCCCCCACCACACACACACCCAGAAGCCCACAGAGTTTAAGAATCATCTTCTCTCCTTTTAAACATGTGCCAACACACAATTCCCCAGAGACATCGCCTTTTCTAATAGGCCATCCAAGCACTGCTTATGGACATAGAGATGACCAGGCCACTGGAGTTGCAAGCATTCTTTCCAAATGTATCCATAAGAGTGTGAGAGTGAACTAGTGTGGTGCCACACGCCTTTAATCCCAGCACTCAAGAGGGCAGAGACAGGTGAATTGACGTGAGTTCAAGGCTAGCCTAGTCTACAAAGTGAGTCCAGGACAGCCAAGGCTACACAGAGTAACCCTGTAAAGTGAGTGTGGCTGCCTGACCATGGCCTGTGGGCTCTGGTCTCCTGGTCCCCATGGAGTTCCTGGCTAGAACAAGGAGAGGCTGCTCCCAGAGAAAGATTTTTACTGGGAACCAGCCAGAGATGACAAAGGGACTGCAAGCCAGGTCACTTCCTTTCGTGCATCTGTGTCCACTTCCTGGCTTACCTCCACGTGCCACTGCTTGCCCAGAGCATTGACCACACGGCCCTCAATGGGCCGGCGGCAGGCCCCACAGATGGGGATGCCCATCTTGTCATGACAAGGCAGGCAGTAGAGCTCGCCCTTGAGCTCCCGGGCATCGGAGGTCAGCTCCTTCCTAGAAGACAACACAGAGTCCCCTTAGGTGCAGTCCTGTCATTCTGCAGGGCCACTACCACCTTTGGTCCACGGTACTGTGCCTGAGGCCCCTGCTCTGGCTCAACTTAATTGCTCTAATCTCTGGAAACTTCCTGTGTGCACCCCAGACAGGCCCCAGGACATGGAATCTCCCCCCGGGCCTGCAGAAAGGGCCTCTGTAGTTTCCAGCAGCTTCTTGAGATAAAGGTCTGATTCTTCTATGAATCTGGGGCAAGCACAGAAGGGGTACCAAGGAGACTGGAGGGATCCTCAGCATCTCTCTCTCTCTCTCTCTCTTGAACACCAGCATCAACCCTACACACCCCACTCTCCATTACATCTCAACGAGAGTCTTTCAGTCCGGAGCTGCTCCTTCTCCTCAAATCACAAATGCTCCCCAACAGAGCTCCAGAGAGAGGAACTTCCTGCCTCATCCCGCCTCCACCCTGCAGCTCTGTGTGTCATGCACTAAGTGCCCTCCATGCCCACATTGTTTGCACGGCTGGGATTCCAAGCAGCCCTGCTCTGTGACAGCCGGGATTGCCCTTGCCACACACAGGGCCTGGACTGGGCACCTACCCACAGTGGGAGCAGCTGAAGTGATCCGGGTGGAAAGGATCGTTCTTGAACATGAGAGGCTGTTCATCAATGGCTAGGTGACACCTCTGACAGATGAATTTGCCGAGGCCCTTGGCTTTCTCGCGGTTGTGGCAAGGCCGGCAGAGGTGCCTGGAGGAGGCAAAGAGAAAGTGTCAGGGGGAGCAATTCTCCCTCCGCCTCTTCCCAGAGCAGCCTGGCCATCTTCCTGAAAGGAAGTCATCTAGAACGCTGCTTGTGCCCTCAGCGACAGTTGGGTGACTCATAGTGGATGAGTCCAAGTTTGAGAAAAACAAGTGTCCCGGTGATGAGGCGTGGAAGGCCACAGGTGAGGATTTGGAATGGGATGCCCTCCCACACTTAGCAGAAGACCGCGGGGCAGACAAGATGTCTCCACAGGTAAAGGGTCTTGTCACCAACCATGAGTTTGAGCCCCAAACCCCATATGCTAGGAAAACCTACACAAACACCAGGATCCCTGTATTTGCTGGCTTTGGGAGGTATGTTTCTTTTCCGAGGCTCCCTGGGCCTAGGGCACTGGATGATATAGAAGAGACGTTTATCTGTCATTTCCTGAAAGACTGGCTTTACTTTTCACATGCCTGTTAGCGCAAGCGACAGTGAATGCGGGCCTTAGAACATCACAATGTGTGATAGGGTGGCCCAACGCACCCAGGGCCCGTTCATCCCTCCCTTTGGATTCTGCCGGATGAAGAGGGGCCCTAATGCTCACAAGCACTTTCTGTCTCCATAGACAAGTAAAGCTGTGTCACGTGGCGGCTCCTGAACCCAGCCACTGTTGCCACAGAGTCTTTTTTGTGACGACTTCAGTCCTTTCTGATTCTGCTCCTTGCCTTGAGCAACAGCTGTGGCCTTAACAGAGAAGGAAATCAACACGGGTTCTGTTTCCTCATCACTGAGGGTGCAAAGAATTTCGATTCAGGGTCCCCAGGCAAAGATGCACAAAACCCCGTCCAAGGCCCCTCGATCCCCATTCCACAGTTGTCAAGCCAATAGTGTAACCCTGCTGGGACCTGTTTCTTCCTCCCAGCCTCTAAAATCCACAGGGGTAACTTCACCTGTGCATGCAGACAGATGTGTATAACACCTGTGTGGGGGTCAGAGGTCAATTTCAGGTCAATCTTTAATTGTTCCCCATCTTATTTTATTTTATTTTATTTTGACACGTGGTTTCTCACAGAAGTTGGAGCTGACTGATTTGGCTGCAGTGATCTCTAGGAGGTTGGCCTGTCTCCATGTCCCCAGTGTTTGGGCTGTAGACACATGCCACCATGCCAGGCCTTTACCCGGCTGTGAGAGATCAATCCCAAGCTCTCGTGCTTGCATAGCATAACCGAGCCGTCTCCCCAGCACTTGCCTCAGAGACTGACCCTGACTCAAGAACCCTCTAGCCAGGTGGATCCCCTGCTACCTCTGTGGTGTCTGGGACTATGCCACCGAGCATCACTCACTCCTTGCCCTGGGGCCTTATCTTCCTACCTTAGGCCAGGGCTGAAGGCCCAAGCAAGGTGCCTGCTGGTACTTGCTTACCTGCCGACAACCTCCACTGGACCATGGATAACCAGTGCTGAGAAATAGCTCAGGGTCAGTGTATTGACTATGTGAGTGAAGGTGTGACTATGCATGAGAGGAGGAGAGAGGCGGTGGGCATAACCTCATTGAGACAATAGAGCCAAGTACCAGCCGGGGCCAGTGTCTGAGCCCAGCTACCTGTGCTCCTCTGCCTCACAACAGGTGTGCCCTGTGGCTACAACCCTCACTTCTGTGGTCCCTGGAGCCCATCTTCACACAGGCATCTGTGCTGTGACCTCACCCTAGACATTTACACAGCAGCCAAGAAGACATGGGTGCCTTGCCCAGTCACCCATGTTAGCCAGTTCCCGCTCTCCGCCTGTGTCTCTGTCACAGTCATGGCCTTATTTTCCACGACTCTGCTCTACAATTTGCAGATCCTTCTTGGAATCGATACAACATTGAAGCAGTACAGAATGCTGTACTCCCAGCTGGGCAGTGGTGGCACACACCTTTAATCCCAGTACTTGGGAGGCAGAGGCATGTGGATCGCTGTGAGTTCAAGGCCAGCCTGGTCTACAGAGCAAGTTCCAGGACAGCCAAGGCCCCACAGATAAATCCTGTCTCCAAAAACCAAAAACAAACAAAACAGAATGCTATACTCCCAAGCCCCAGAAAGATGTGGTGGCTCTCACACCACAACTCAGGAGACTAAGGCGGGAAGATCGTGAGCAAAATTCTGTGTCAAAATCACCAGACCCTGGGGCTACAGAAATAGTTCAGTTGGTGACGAACCTGTTTTTGCAAACATAAAGTCCTGAGTTCAATCCCTGGAATCCACACTTTAAAAAATCGAACATGGGAGCCGAGCGTGGTGGCGCACGCCTTTAATCCCAGCACTCGGGAGGCAGAGGCAGGTGGATCGCTGTGAGTTCGAGGCCAGCCTGGTCTCCAAAGCGAGTCCAGGACAGCCAGGGCTACACAGAGAAACCCTGTCTTGAAAAAACCAACCAACCGAACAAACAAATAAAATTGAACATGGGCTCGTCAACAAGTAAAGGTGTTTGCCACAGACCCTAACGACTCGTGTTCCATCCACATGGTGGAAGGAGAAAACCAACTCGTATATGTTGTTCTCTGATCCCTACCACACGCCATGGCACACCCACACCCACATGGTAAGTTGTTTTTAAAAGTTGAGCATGGTGGTGTACATTTATAACCTCAGTGCTGGAGGAAGGAAACAGGAGGAGCCCTGGGTTTCACTCCAGGCTAGTGAAAGACCTTGGCTCAAACAAATAAACAAACAAACAAAAATAGCAACAAAAGGGAGTGGCTGGTATCTAAAAATCAGCACCTGATGTTGACCTCTGGCCTCCACATGCACTGCATAACAACACATGAACACACGCAGTAGAAACGTGAGGCACACGCACAGCTCAGCTCCTGAAAATTCTATTGCAAAATTGTAAAACTGTCATTGTCCTAGAAACCACCTCACCAACAGAAAGCCTGTGATGAACTGACAACGTAACTCAAGGCCCAGCGTGTACAAGGGCCTCGACTCAATTCTTAGCACCAGAAAAATGAAAAAAAAAAAAAAAGTATGTGAGCCCCAGAATGCTCTGCGCAGGCTGTCGATTTCATGTCTAGCCTACGTGAGCCAGTACCTGGTCCTCTGCAAGAGCAGCAGGTGCATTCAACTACTGAGCCACCTTTCCACCCTATATATTTTTACTAGCTTTAAATTTACTTTTATTTTTACTCACGTATGTGGGAGACAGAAGAAGGTGTCCGAACCCCTTAGAGTAGAAGCAGTTGTAAACCCCCTAACATGGTGCTAGGAACAAAACCTAGGTCCCCTGGAAGAGTAATAAGTACTCTTAACTACTGAGCAATCTCTCCAGCCCCTAGTTTTTAACAACAGGGTGTCCCAAAGACCTGAAACTTTCTGATTTGGCTAGTAGCCTAAAGAGCCCCCCAAACCGATTTGCCTGCCTCCACCTCCCCAGTGCAGATGATAGGCAGGTGCTACCACACCAAGATTTCTCACCTGAGTTCTGGGGATCACACTCAGGCCTTCTTGCTTCCAGGGAAAACACTTGATGAGTCCCCACCCTGGCTTCTTTAGCTCTCTCTAAGATGCTGTCACCACCTAGACACCCATCTGGGCGCCTGCTTTATAGACACCCACATGTGTACCTCACACACATAGACACGCATGCACTCGTGCACATGTGTGCACAGACACACACACAAAAAAGTAAAGTGTAGTGTAAGAATTCTCCTCTTAAAAAATGCAGCAGGCAAGCCAGGCAGTGGTGGCGCACGCCTTTAATTCCAGCACTAGGGAGGCAGAGGCAGGTGGATCTCTGTGTGTTTGAGGCCAGCCAGTTCTACAAAGCAAGTACAGGACAGCCAGGGCTACACAGAGAAACCCTGTCTCGAAAAACCAAAAAACAAACAAACAAACACAGAAGGCAGACAGAACAGAGAAAATACACAGAACTCCTGAATGAGGTCTGTGGTGACATGTGCTGGGGTTTGGGGCCAGGCTCTGCCCCTTGTTAGAGTTTGCCACAGGATGAATGACTTCACCCTCTGAGCTTTGGCTTCTTCAACTGTCAGATGGGGCAGAATTCCCAGCTGCGCGATGCCGTGTGAAAAGACAAACTGACGACACCACGATACCACTGGGCAGTAGGTTCTCTCCAGATGTTAGCCACACATAATGGTAAATGTTCGGTTTGTTTGCTTTTGAGACAGGCTTTCCTGTCCCTCGAGCTGGCTTCAGATTCACTATGTAGCCAATGATGACCTTGATCTTTCTGCCTCTGCTCCCCAAGTACAGGGAATGCAGGTATGAGCCACCACACAATTTATGCAGCATTGAGGAGGGGACCCAGGGGACATTCGAGTGAGAAGCCCACTGTGCTAACTGAATTGTGTATCTCCAACTGTAATTTCAAACATTTTAACTGAAAAGCTTAAGTCTTCTAAAACTAAGAATGTTGGCACGGCTGCATTGTACGGCTGCACCGTTCGTGACATGAGCCTTGGTGAACTTGGATGAGTCATGGGCAACACCCAACGCACGCCAGCTTTGAGCCACCCCAGCAGGAGCAAGGCTTGGTCAGGGAGCCACTGAGGCCTTCCTGCTGGCCATCCTCTGCCGTGAGGCTCTCCCAGGCGAAAGCCAGGCCTGCCTGCCGGGCTGAGCTGCTGCAGTCCCCACAGCACAGACAGCACCCCCATTATACGGCGCCTGCAGCTGTGCAGGGCTCCACATAAAGGCCGTGATTTATTCCACACACCCGAACGGGGCCTAATTATACAGGACAGGACACAAGGACCCTACAGCAAGTGTCTGAAAGAATCTCCTCTCATCTGGCCCAAGACTCCTCAGCCCTGACCCTGGCGTGCATAACAACAACCCCCATCTCCCCCCCCACCCCCTGCCAGCCCAGTAAGCTTGGGATCCTCATCCGTTGCCATGGTAGCTGACCCCCTCCCTATCCACCCCCAGTGGAACACCATCCCCTACTGAAATGTCCTGTTGTGTCTGTCAATTCTAGCCTAAGACCCCCCACTCCCAGTGGCCCTTGTCCACTCCCAGGCTCCCAGGATAGTCACACACTTGGCTTCTGTGATGTGCTGTGGCTTGGCTGGGGGATGGGGGGCGTGCACAATCTGAAGACACACTGGAATATTCAGTACGTGCGTGCTCTGTGGAAGCAGACCCAGCTGGAGGAGAAGCCTACCCCACAAAGGACCCCTCAGGAATGAAGCAGCTTTTTGAGGCTCAGAGGAGCTGTGGACTCTCCTGCTCCCCTTAAATAGTCAAGCCTTCCTCCTACAGCTACACGGGGTCCTGGAGCCCCACTCACAGCTCACCTGCGGCCTCCTGCCTTCTGTCCTTTCCCTCCTGGGTCATCTGCAAGAGGTAAGGGGCAGGGCAGGGGTGGCCAGGGAGGGACAGAGCCTCATGAGACTGAGAAGAGGGCCCAGAGTAAGGGACATGATGCTGTTACATGGGACCCTGTGCTGCTGAAAGATTGCCACAATCCTGAAATTCTTCCCGTTTAGCATTAGTATCTCTTAAAGCTTTGTGTAGCCTAGGCTAGTCTTGGACTCTACCTAATGGAGAATTGACCCTGACCTCTTGAGCCTTCCATCTTCCGAGTGTTGGGGTTGCAGGCACTCGCCATGATGCCCAGTCTATGTGTTGGGCCTCAAACCCAGGGCACGCTAGGCATGCACTCTGCCAGCCCAAATCCTTACTTTTTGAGCAAGGGGTTATCTATCCATTGTCATCTTACATTGAGCTCCCAAGGTAAAGTAGCCAGTCCTCGGAATGTCCCACAAGAGACAATGGGCAACTCCAGTGTATGTTATATGAGCCACACTCCAAACTCTGGATAAAATGGCCCCATTGGTCCCCAGAAGTGAAACTGTACCCTAAAAGATGTAGGACCCTCTCATACCCCAACTTGGGCTGTGGAACACCTTGGCTAGGAAGGGACTCCCTGCCAGTCTGAGGCCCTGGCAAAGGTTTCCTAAACCCAGCTCTCACTCAGAAAAGCTGGTCAAAGCGGAGTTGACCAGCTAAACGTGGAAAACTCCAGAGCTTGGGGCTCTGGGGTGCTGTGGCACGAAGCATGCCCAGGATAGCCATGATGGAGCCCTGCTGGCAAGCGCTGGAGGAGCCATTAGGCGGGACAAAAAGCAGTGACACTTTGTTCATTGCAGGCCAGGCCAGCAGGAGAGGGAGGTCCCGGGACTCAGAATAAACAGCCTCACCAGGCAAGGCAACACTAAAAGACTGGTGGGTGTCACGCACAAGGCTCTGAACAACAGCTCCCACTTACCTATGAGAAGCGGGCTTAAGGGAGCCCCACGATGCTACCCCTGCCTTGGAAAGGGGTTAAAAATATAAGGGTTCTTCTTGCCCTCACAAGCCCAGATAATCAAGCTGTTTCCCTCTCCTTCCTGCGCTTACTCCACCCTCTAGGGCTGAGGGAGTAAGGAGGCACAGCACAGAGAGGTAGCTTCCAGGGTCTGGGTCTGACAGCAATGATGTCAGGCCCTCCTTACTCATGGGGAAAATCAAACCTCCGTTGGATTTGGCTTGTGATTAAAGTTCAAAATGCTTCTGAGACTCCGCCAACTCCAACAGACACAGAAACTCTGCAGACACAAGAGCTTCCGTTGGTAGCTCAGCAGTCTCTCCAAGCTTAGAACAGCTGTGTTCCCCACAAGTTTAGTCAGGAGACTCTGAAGGCACCAGACATCCTGCCTCTGACTTTGGGGGTGCATCCTGGGATCCTAGGGCTGTTTCTGCATTCCTTTGAGCTCTGTACCCCTGTTCTGCCTTTAGCCACAACATGAACGGCCTGGAAGCCCTACCGAGTCTGACTGACAACTCCTCCCTGGCTTACTCTGAGCAATGTGGACACGAGACCCCCCTAGAGAACATGCTCTTTGCCTGCTTCTACCTCCTGGATTTCATCCTAGCGTTCGTGGGCAACGCTCTGGCCCTATGGCTCTTCATATGGGACCACAAGTCGGGCACCCCGGCCAACGTGTTCCTGATGCACTTGGCTGTAGCCGACTTGTCCTGTGTACTGGTCCTGCCCACCCGGCTGGTTTATCACTTCTCTGGGAATCACTGGCCGTTTGGGGAAATCCCATGCCGGCTCACTGGCTTCCTCTTCTACCTCAATATGTACGCCAGCATCTATTTCCTCACCTGCATCAGCGCCGACCGGTTCCTGGCCATCGTGCACCCGGTCAAGTCGCTCAAGCTTCGGAGACCTCTCTATGCCCACCTGGCCTGTGCCTTCCTGTGGGTGGTGGTGGCTGTGGCTATGGCCCCGTTGCTAGTCAGCCCACAGACCGTACAGACCAACCACACAGTTGTCTGCCTGCAACTGTACCGAGAGAAGGCCTCGCATCACGCCCTGGCATCCCTGGCTGTGGCTTTTACCTTCCCGTTCGTCACCACAGTCACCTGCTACCTGATGATCATTCGCAGCCTGCGCCAGGGCCCCCGCATAGAGAAGCACCTCAAGAATAAAGCCGTCCGTATGATTGCCATGGTCCTGGCCATCTTCCTCATCTGCTTCGTGCCCTACCACATCCACCGTTCAGTCTACGTGCTTCTCTACCGTGGCAGGAGGACGTCATGCGCTGCTCAGCGTGCCCTGGCCCTAGGGAACCGTATCACTTCCTGTCTCACCAGCCTCAACGGGGCCCTGGACCCTGTCATGTACTTCTTCGTGGCTGAGAAGTTCCGCCATGCCTTGTGCAACTTGCTCTGCAGCAAACGGCTCACGGGCCCACCCCCCAGCTTTGAAGGAAAAACCAACGAGAGCTCCCTGAGTGCCCGATCTGAGCTGTAAGCCTCAAAGAGGTCCTGTCCCCAGGCTAGTTGTAGACCGTTGCAGGAGGACCAGCATCCAGTGGGGGCATACGCCGCCAGAGCCAGCTAAAGAATTCTGCCTCCCCTCACCACTTCCTGAGCAAACAAACTGAAATGTCATCAGTTTCCCCCCTTGCTCCAAGGTCTTAATTACAAGGTCATCCTGTCTGAGCAAATCCATCAAGAGTGGGGGCTAGCTACAGGGATGCCCTGTCCACCCTTCCCCAGGGACTGGGTTGGCCTGGCTTCTGTAACAGCTCCCGAAGCTCAGTGACTTCACTGGTGCTAAATAAGGAAGACGGCCACAGGGTCATTTCTGGAACAATGGCGATCTTTCTTCCCCGTTAAACTTCCAGCTTCTTTTCATACTACAGATGCCCACAGCAACAAAGCCCTACAGAATAACCCAGAAAGCAAGCTGCCCAAGGCCCAGGAAAAGGGGCAGCACAGATCTCAACGGACCTAGAGGGGTGTTTAATATGGCCTTTGAAGTGCATGGTGTATTGAGTGTCGCTTACAGTGCCTTTACCCCCATGATCTCCTCCTGAGTTTAGGGGACACGGACTCTGATGATAGCCACACGTGAGCACATTTCTGACTGGCTGCCTGTGAGCCCAGCAAATACAGCTGTGGACTCTGCCCCTCCTGCTCTAACCATGTGCCCACATCTGCCTCTAGCCTGGCAATACCTTGTGCTTCTCAGTAGAAGGTGGGCTAGTCGGGCAGACGGCACAGATGGGGGAGCCATTAGAGCCCCCACTGCACACAGGGAGCCAGATGTGTGAACTTGTCTCCAGCTTACTCAGACCCAGAAGGGGTGTTTCTGCCACCACGCACCGTGACTTCCTGACTTTGAGTTGTTGAGCTTGTCAGCGTGTGGTGACCACTCTAATGTGTCCTTTCTTTGGGTATTTGTTTGTAAACGTAATCGAGCCTTAAGATGAAGGAAATTATTGTGCTGGTTCAACATGGCACATGATGACCTTCCCCAGAAATTCTATTCCCTTCCACCTAAGAATGACCAAGTAGGGCAACGCAATCCCTTTCTGGGGTTCTGGTGGCCCCATGGTATGCCTGCCCCAGGCAGGCCTGAAGCTAAGCATCACAGAGTTCTGAGTGCCACTCTAGGTTAGGAGGGCTCTCAGACTTTCCCCTCCAACTGTACCCTGCCCATCAGTAGAGAAAAACCCCATAACGATCCTGATGCGCAGCACTGTTTCTCACCAGTACTGGCCTGCCTCCCCATTGGTCCCTCATCAAAACAGCCTGCTGAATACAAGGCCATGCCAGCCTTCCAGATGCCAGCACCAGCACAGGCCCATGTGCCTCTCCAGTGGAGCAGCAAAGGGACAAGATCACTGTAGGCTGTGACAGGAGTGACAGAGGGGCCAAGCATCCAGACAGGAAGGGCAGTCTTTTCGGGAGCTGGAGGGTCTCTGGAAGGCAGCACTGCCTTTCTTGGTGCAGGGGATGCAGAACAGGACTTGGGTCAGAGGAGGAGACATTTGCAGCTCTATTTGGGACTTGTTATGTGGGAATCTCAAATGCAGATGCCACACAGGTAGGGGAAGTGAGCAAAGGAGAGATCTGAAGGTGGCCCCTGGATTGTCCAGATGTGCCGTTGAGAGAGGCCCAAAATTTCATCTTCAAGGGCATCATCACTGTCCCAAAGAACACCTCTGTACAGAGGGAGAGACTTGGGGGGGGGAGTTAGCACAGCACAGAGGTCTCACTGGGAGAGGAGGGCCCTGCTGTGAGACCACTGGGGGTCAAGGAGAGGACGTGGTGATATTCAGGGTGGACCTGAGTCATACAGGAGGTCAGAAGGTGTGCTGGGAAGGGCTTTGGGGCACAACGGCATTGCTGGGAGCTCCCCGAAAGCTTTCCCATACATGTGGGAGATGAGGTCACGGCTGCTGGGGAGGTGGAGAGCCCACAGTGAGAGAGGCATGGATGAGAAGAAAGAGCAAGATTTTCTAGAAGGGGAACAGACAGAGAATCAACAAGGTCTACAGTCCCGCATTTACAGTAAATTGGGCAACCTAGTTAAGGGCAACATCCCCCAGGCTTGTGACTGCAGAGAGGAAAGCAGACAGCTGGGGTCAGCATGGTGCAGCGGCAGCAGGTGGGGTGTCAGGGGTAGTTGGGATCTGCCAATTAAAAACACCCCATCCAGCCGCAGCCACTCAAGACCCTTCGTGCCTGCTGGCCACAAAGGAGCACCCCAGCCCAGAGATGGCCCTGTCTGCCCTCACTCTCCTGCCTCCATCCTTACCCATTCCCTGGGGGCTGGATTCTCCGTCTCGTAGGGGCAGAACAGGGTCCACTGCCAGGACCACGGCACTTAGAGTGGGGGCAAGAGACCCTCCTCTCTGCCCACGACTGCAGCTGCCTCACCTGCCTGCGTTCTTCACAAAGCCCAGGTCAGCCAGCTCCACATCACACAGCTCACAGCGGAAGCAGCCTGGGTGCCAGTTGGCATTCATGGCCTTGATGACCCGTCCGATGACAAACTCCCCTAGAAGAAGGGAGATCTCGGCTGTCAGTCAGGGCACTCCCCTCCCCCGCCCCCCCTCACTTCAGCACCGCCCCCCCTCACTTCAGCACCGCCCCCCCTCATTTCAGCACCGCACCCCCCACCCCCGCAAGCTCTGTGTACTCAGTGCTCCTCCCAGCTCAGCCTTGTCCAAGCTCTCTTCTGTTAGGGGCCTGAAGAGCAATACTCAGAAAGGCAGAGTGAGGTGGTGAGGAAAGGTTCCCAGGCTGAGTAGTGGCAGCACTGCCTGTCCCCGCACTGTCCCCGTTCCACTTCCTAGATGCTGTCACCAGCTCTTACCGCAGAATCCGCAGCATGGAGCAAACAGCATTTGGAAGTCATGTTCGCAGTACTTCCGGCCCTCAAACTGCAAATGAGGGGCCACAGAGAAAAGACACACAAGTCACTCAGCATCACCACAAGCCTTTGCCCCTAATAAATAGCGGGGGTCTGGGGTTCTGAGAGGACAGACTTGTAAAGCTAGCTAGAGCAGGGGACTGGCACGTGCAGTTTAGCTGAGTGCAAAATAGGGTTTTCCAGAGATGTTGAGGGTCCGAGGCCAGCTCTCTTAGGGAGTCTGCTGTTGGCTGAGGGAGGACACGCTGAGCCGGGGGGGGGGGGGGGGGTTGGTGTGGGGGTTGGGTGGAGGGTGGGGAGGTTGGGGGGAGCTGGTGCTGGGGAAGAATGGGGAAAGTCTGTGTTACAAGTGCCACTTTGTCCTCCAAGTCTGCCCAGCCCAGTGCCTCCAGAGACTACAAAAGACCCCTAGAGGAAAGAGGGAAGACAGGGGACATAGGAAGGGCCTGGGGAGTTGGGGTGACAAAGAAAAGCACCTGAGTGCTGCAGTCAGCCACTGTCACACATTGTCCTCAAGCACGACCAATGCTTGCCTCTGCCTTCCTCTCCCTTAACAATCTGATTTCTTTTTATTTTATTTTATTTTTAACAATCTGATTTCTTGAATATATATATGGGGCGGCTGGGGATGTAGCTCATTTTGTGGAGTACTTGCCTAACGTGCATGAAGCCTTTCATTCACAGAACTGTGTGAACATGTCTGTAATCCCAGCACATGGGAGATGCAGGCAGGAGGGACCAGAAGTTCAAAGTCATCCCTTCGTAACTTTGCTCTTCTAAAGCTACCTGCAGCTCTTCCCCGTGAGCCAGAGGGGCCACAGAGGCTTAACCTTCCTCAGCAGCATCTCCCGAGCACCTACCGTGTGCTAGGCTTAGTTCTGGTCTACAGTCCTTCCCAGAGCTCTGCCCAGCCCTCTGCTGCCTCTCCAGGCAACCAGCATCTCTCAGGAGCTGGGACAGTGGCAGGAGATCCTCCTCAGAACATTTATCTGCCACCAGTGATGCCACCAGCCCACAGGACAGCACAGCTCCCTCTGAGCTCCAATCCACCCTCCACTGCAGCCCAGTGGAGTGGCAGCCAGTGTTTAACCAGCTCTGGGGGGATGCAACAGAGGCCCTGACTCTGGGTGCGCCAGATGTTATGGTGTAAATCTTACTGCCAGGCTGATGTCACCACATAGACAGAAATAATCTCAACCGCATAAACCTGAAAAATCTAACAAAAATAATGGGAAGTAGGACGTTTTACGTACTTGTTATCTTCATTTTTAATAAAGCACTATATCTATGCACAGTGTGATACGGCTTACTATATGTCTGTTTTATGTGCGACAGGGTCTCTCACCAGCCCATGACTCACCAAATAGGCTAGCTGACTAGACCGTGAGCCGCAGGGATCCACCTGCCTGTGCTTTCCCAGTGCTGAGACTACAGCACAAGCCACTATGCCCAAAACTTTGGTTTTGGAGATTATAAACTCAAGCACTCATAATTGCTAGACAAGTGCGCTGAAGACTGTGCCATCTCCTCAGCCTGTGCATGAGTTACTTCTTAACAACAGCTGGGTTTAAAAAGGAAGGGTTTCACAACTTGCTCTTGTGAGCTGGTGTGGGAAATACAGGGCCCTTTACTTTTATCTGCGTTATCTCAATATTCAATAACCCCATCCTGGTCCCACCTGGTATCCCAGCTTCTACCTCAACTGGCTCATGGCCTCTGAACGGCACACTCATCAAATCCTCTCTAGCTTCCATTTTGTTTGTTTGTTTGTTTGTTTGTTTGTTTGTTTGAGACAGTCTTACTAGTAGCCTTCCACAATCGGGTTAGAGACACGTCTCATGCCTTGAATGAAAGGAGGTCCTTTGCATGTGTTGGACAATGCTGTCCCGACCCTAGCTGCTCCAATCTCTTACGGAAAAGGAGCTCAGGGCCCCAGAGGAGAGCCAGTAAGGTAGAAAGATGGAGGGGTCTGTACCTCCTGCCACGCCCCCTCACTTCCCAGCTCCTTCTCCCCGACACCAGCCTCTCCCCAAACACCTCACACGTTCCTGCTTCATCACCTCTGCATATGCTGTGCCCTCTGCCAAGGCCTTTTCCTGCAGAGGGGTGTGTGCGCATGTGTGCACGTGCCAGTGTGTGCATGTATCTGTGTGTGTGCATATTTGTGGGTGGCCGTGAGTATCTCTGTGTGTGCGTCCCTTCTCTTCAGTCTCATGACACATCACCTGGTTACCCAATTCCAATCACAGGAATGTCTTTTTCTGAAGTGTCCTCACCAGATGAAGGAATTGCTCAGCCACTGCGTTTACTATCTGACCCAATGGAGAGCGAGCACCAGGATGTGGGCTTGTCCTATCCCAGAACCTGCCCGGGGAGACTGAATGAAAAACAGTGATTCCAGAAGTTTCCAGGTGTGGGATGGGCCAACGTAGTGTCTGAAACTTGGCGTTGCTTCCTCAAGCCTGGCCAGGTTACGGAGCAGCCGCAGGCCCTCCCTGAACAGGCTAATACCCCGAGCCCCCTCACCTCATAGAAGAGCCCCTCGGGGAATGGCCGGAAACACTGTGCACACACAAAACAGTGCTCGTGGTAGAGTTCCCCGTTGCTGTTGACGATGCGCTCTGTGGGGGCAAACCGGGCCTGGCAGCGCTGGCACATGGCATCGGCCAAACATTCAGACATGTTGCTAGAAAGGACAGAAGGAGAAAGAGCAAGTCAGCGCTGGACAGCGGGGCTAGCAGGGCTGGCCCAGCGACATGTCCCTGCTTAAAAGGCTCAGGCGAATCCGACCTTTACTGGCGACATACATGGCACAAAGTTGTAAACTCACTTAAAACACGAAATTTTGTATGTGTAGGTGTACATGTATGGGGGTGGAGGGCTGCAGATCAGAGGGTAATCTCGGCTGGTGTTCCTCAGCAACCACCCGATTTATTTATTTTTGGTGGCAGCATCTCTCACTGACCTGGAACTCACCAAGTAGGCCAAGCTGGCTGACTAGCAGGCACCAAGGATATACCTGCCTCTCTGTGCCGCTCCCCAGGGTGCTGGGGGAAGAGTCTAAGCACATGTCCTCACACCAGGCTGCTCCACCACAACCAGCCTCCTGGCCATGATGACCAACATATCTAAAGGCACGGGAAGAGGAAAACTCAACTGAGGAGCCGCCCCCTTCAGACTGGCCTGTGGGCATGTGTAGGGGGCATTTTTTTTTTTAATTAGTGGCTCATGTGGGAGGACCCAGCTCACGGTAGGTGGTCCTGGGTTTTTAAGAAAGCAGCCAGTGAGCAGCTTTCCCCTCCTGCTTGGGTTCCTGTCCTGACTTCCCTCGGTGATGGACTGTGATCATCTAGTGGGTAAGCCTAATAAACCCTTTCTTCCTCGAGTTCCTCTCTCACAGCAACTGAAAGCAAACTTGGACACACCTTGAGCAAACTAAATCCCTCCTCTTTTGAGTGGTAGATGGGGACAAAAAGCGCCCTACCACTGCACCCCTTGGCCATGCATAGAAGTCCTGTGAACTTTCGTTCCCTCATCTGTAAAATGGGCCCGACATCAGCTGTCTCCAAAAGGCAGTGCCCACAGGAGAATCTGTGTTACACACGGGCTGCTTCGCGCCTCCACCCACTGGGTCCTTGCTGAATGTCTGTGCTATTTCAAGCACTAGCCAGGTTCTGGGTAGAGAGCAGCTCCCTTTGCAGCAAGCATAGCCTCTAAGGTTCCAGAAGATTCCTTCAGCCAGCTGCTTCCACCCCTGGACCGCTTTGGCGTGCCTCCCTAGCCACAGCAGCATCGGACGTCACCAGGCTGCACACATAGTAAACAGGGCTTGACACAAAGACAGCCCTATTCCTCACATCCTAAAAGCCAGGGAATCAGGTCGCTGCCTTGACAACTGGGCACAGGATGCATTTTCACCATCAGAACCCTATTCCAGGAGCTGAGGGTGTGGCTCAGTTGGTAGAGTGCTTGCCAGATGCAGGGAAGTCATGAAGTGGATCCTTAGCACTGCATAACGCTGGGTGTGGCAGCTCACTCCTGTAATCCCAGCACTGGCGAAGTAGAGATCGGAGGATCAAGGTCATTATCAGCTATATAGCAAGTTTGGGACCTACCTGCACTGCATGAGACCCCGTTCCTTTGGAAAGAAACACACTCCTTTCCAAATCTCTAAATCCATGCAACACCTATCAGAGGTAACAGCTTTTTTAGAAGCCTTGGTTATACTCTTTTGATTCAGCAGTTTGGCGTCTATCTTTCTTTTTTCTTTTTTTTAACTAAAGGACTTTTTAAAAATTATTTATTATATATGTATATAGTATTCTGCCTACATGTGTGCCTGCAGGCCATAAGAGGGCACCAGATCTCATTACAGATGGTTGTGAGCCACCACATGGTTGCTGGAAATTGAACTCAGGACCTCTGGAAGTGTAGCCAGTGCTCTTAACCACTGAGCCATCTCTCCAGCTCTCTCTTTTTCTTTCTTTCTTTTTTTTCAAGACAGGATTTCTCTGTGTCACCCTGGCTGTCCTGAACCCACTTTGTAGACCAGCTTGGCTTCGAACTTACAGAGATCCATCTGCCTCTGCCTCCCTCGTGCTGGCATTAAAGGTGTGTGCCACCACCATGTCTAGCTTGGCTTCTTTCTTTCTTTTTAAAGATTTATTTATTTATTATGTGTACAGTGTTCTGCCTGCATGCACACCTGCATGCCAGAAGAGGGCATTAGATCATATTATAGATAGTTGTGAGCCACCATGTGGTTGCTGGGACTTGAACTTGGGACTTCTGGAAGAGCAGCCAGTGCTCTTAACCTCTGAGCCATCTTTCCATCCCCTGGCTTGGTTTCTTTTTTCTTTTTTTTTTTTTTAGTTTTTGAGACAGGGTTTCTCTGTATAGCCTTGGCTGTCTTGGACTCACTCTGTAGACCAGGCTGGCCTCGAACTCACAGCGATCCGCCTGCCTCTGCCTCCCAAATGCTGGGATTAAAGGTGTGCGCCACCACGCCCAGTGGCTTGGTTTCTTTTTATCCAGAACACTTGAATTGGGAGCCGTAGTGCATACCTGTAATCCTAGCAGAGGAGGCAGAGTGGATCTCTGTGAGTTCGAGGCCAGCCAGGTCTACAAAACAAGCCCAGGACAGCCAAGGTAACACAGAGAAACCCGTTCTCAAAAAACAAAACAAAACAACAACAACAACAACAAAGAACACTTCAAGTATGTCACACCTGTCACAACAGAGAACTGGCATGAGGGGTCATGAAGTTCAAAGAAATCCAAAGTCAGGCATTGCATAAACACGTGTATGTATGCTTCTGGGGTCTTGCTGGAGCCTAAGTTTCTTTATTGGACACATATCCCTCCTTGTGCCTTGGTCACGTTGTTTGTTATACTCATCCTGAAGTCACTCTCAGTGCCCTGGTCACCTGTGCCCTAGCACCACATACCACAGACAACCAAGGTTGACCAGGAAGGACTCCATTCCCGCAGGCCACACAAGGTGAACCACAGGTCCCCGCCTGAGCAGTGGGATTGCCTGTCTGTGCTGGCCCGTGCTGGCCCGTGCTGGGCCCTCGGGGATGAACCAGCAGGCGGCAAGCATTTTGTAGATAGCCACTGACGCAGATAGTGGCTGAGTCACTGCGGCCTACCAAATACTTTCCCTCTGTCCCCGTTCTCAGCTAAAGATGATGTGTGCGCACGCAGGCATGTGCACTTGAGTTCCCATGGGTCAGAGGCTGAGGCATGTTTTCTGAAATGTCTTCTCCACCATATGTTGTAGACAGAGTCTCTTACTCTGTCACTGGCTCAGCTAGCGAGAGCTGCTTTTTTTTTTTTTTTTTTAAAGAAGTGTGCTAGGGGTCTGAGCTCTGGTCCTCCTGCATACACACTAAGCACTTTATTAACAGAGTCATGTCCCCAGCCTCACAGAGACCTTTTCCAGGGCTCGGACCTCCAGCTCCCTGTCCAACTTCCCTGTCATTGGCAGGAAGTTCAGAGGAACCGGAACAATGTCAGCCTCGGACGTCTTTCCCCTCCCTGTGTTACCAGGTCCTCGCCCTGCCCACCTGTGACTGTGGCTCCCTGGCCCTCTCTCCCCACACGCCACTTCTTCCACCCCCCTCTGGGGCCACTTGTTCCTTAATGCCAATGGCCCTATGTCCACTGTCCTATTGGTCTCTCTCCCTATCTTTTTACAGGTTACCTTCCAGCCAGATGGCCCTGGGGCATATGCCTAGGAGCCATGTCCTCTGTTCTGTCTCCTCGAGTATTCCCAGCATCCTCCTCTCCCCAGGTGAAGCCTCTGAATACTGTGGGGACCACCCCAAGCCCTGCTGCTCCCATTTCCCGTTGCTACCCAGACAAGTTTCTAGGGAATCCAGCAGTTACCGCTTCAGAGTCTGTCTAACCTGTGCTAAAACCACAGCCATGTTTGGGTTAGTGGTGTCCTTGACCACTGGAGCCCGGGTTTGTGCCTCCACAAACTCTCTCATTCTGTAGCTAAGGATGGGGCTCAGTCGGCAGTGCGCTTGCCTAACATTCCTCAGGTCCTGGGTTCAATCCTCAGCACGACAGAAAAATCAAGTCTGTAATCCTACTACTTACAAGGCGGAGGCTGGACCAAAAGCTCAAAATCACCCTCGGTTACCAAAAGGCTAGCAAGGACAAAACAGGTCTCTGGTGCCTTAACCGTAAGTGTTCAAATTCCAGACTACATCAAAACACAACGTCAACAAGTGGCGCCCTCTCCCTCGCCCAGCCCGGTTCCTGTGCCTTGGGTAGCCAGCCAGCCTCTCAGAAGGACTAGGAGGGGTTTCCGAAGCAAGTACTGCAAGCTAGTACAAGCCTTTCCGGCCATTGTTGTGTGTGACCCCGCCCACCCTCTCCCCATTTACCTGAACTCATTGCAAGCCTTGCTTGGCTGGAGGGGGGACCCTTCAGGTACAAGCCCCGCCCAGCTAGCCCGCCAGGCTGCCCCCAACCTCCTCTATAGCTTTGGGAGCCTCCTCCGCGGCACAGGAGCTTAAGTTATGGGCTGCATCGCTAAAGCGCAACAAAGTCAGATCTGAATAGAAAGGATATTATTGTTCCTGCTGCGCTGCGCAGCCAGTTTCCAGAAAGCAGGGCCTGAGGAGGCGGGCTGGGTCTGGGTAGGTCCCCAAAGAGGGCAGGCTGTCCCTATAGAGTGGGGAACCTGAGCTCCTGGGCACTCTGCGGTGGGAAATGGGGAATCCTTGGAAAAGTTACGAAACTGCCCACCAAGCATGATGTGGGGGGCATATACCTTTAACCCTAGCACCCAGGAGGCTGAGACAGCAGAATTTCTGAGTTTAAGCAAGGGCAGCCTGATCCACATCTGAGTTCCAGGCCAGCCAAGGCCACAAAATGAGACTGTATCTAAAAGTTGAAGAGAGAGAAAGAAGGAGAAGGAAAGAGAGAGAAGAGGGAGGAGAAGAAATTAATAATAATAATAATAATAATAATAATAATAATAATAATAATAGCAACACTTGTTCATTTGCCACCTTACTTCCTTCTCTGAGCTTGCAGCATGAATGCTAACTTCAAGCCCAAATCCTGGGCTCTTGTCCTCTAAAATGTTGGCCAACCAAGAGCTAGGTGCCCGTATTGAGAATGGCTCAGTTGATAAAGTGCTTGCTTTGCCAGTGTGAGGACCTGAGTTCAGACCCCCTACACCAATTTTAAAAGCTGAGTGCCATGGTGCACCACTTGAAATCCCACAGTGGTAACATGGGGAGAAGCAAAGCTGAGAAAGGCAGATCTTTGCAAGCTCCTGGCCAGTTATCCTGGACGGTGGTGGTGAACTTCCAGGCAAACAAGAGATCCTGTCTCAGACAAGCAAACATAAGGTGCCTGAGAAATAACCTCCAAGGCTGGCCTCTGACTGCCATACATGTCCCATGCACAGTCACCTATGCAGTCAATTACCCATGAGCATGCACACACAAGATAGCCAAACATGATAAAAGAAACCCAGAAGTCAATATTTAGGAAGCTCTCGTGATTTATACTCGTATAAAGTGACACAAAGACTTGCCACCCACAGACACTACCCTGGGAAATTATGGAAACTACGGCCACCACTGGCTCAGCTACCACAGTATTCACTAACTCAGACACAGAGCGTTGGAACTCTAGCCGTCTCTGCGAGCCTCCCTTATAAGATCAGAAAGTATGAATGGCATCCTCCCAGGCCACCTAAAACAGCTGCCATTGCTCCTGACAACCAGGGGTCAACAGACATCTGTACAGGGCCAGCCTTCTCAGGTGCCGGGAACACACATCAGCAGAACCAGAGACAGGACAGGGTACTCATTAACAAGCCCAGAATATAATTTGTAAGTGCAGCTAACTCCAGTGTTGCCCAGCAGTGATTGATTCGACAAATATTTTTTAAAGGGCATGTAGATGCTGAGTCCGGAGGAGACTAAAGGCTCCAAATGCCCACACACCCACTTTCTGCTGCAGACTGATGGAGACGTGCAGGAGCTCGGGCAGAGAGTTTTGTCAGGCAGCTTTAAGTCCGCGCCTCCAGAGTAGCTCAGCCTCTCCCCTATGGAAGACCCCAGGACTCTCAGACACTATACCATTTTAAGCACATGTGAGTGTGCTGGCCAGCACTGCAGCGGCGGGAGCAGGAGGATCAGACGTTCAAGGTTGCCGTCTTTAAGTACTTACTGAATTGGAGGCCAACCTGTCTTTGATAGTTATTTACTTACTGGTTTATTTATGTGTGTGCATAAGTGTATGTGTAGTCCTGGTAAGAGCACACAACTGAGGACAATCCGTGTGAGGGTGGAACACTGGCAGAAGCACTCCCTGCCCCCTCACCCCCCCACCCCCACCCCCACCCCTTTCTCTGTCTACCTTGGGACAGTCTCTTTCCTGTAACGGCACTTGCTTGCTCCCTGCAATGAGCTATAAAACATAGAACCAAAGCCAAGACATCCAAAAGCAGAACACCTTTTTGGGGGGAGAAATCCCAAGGTAACTTCCTCTGCATGGTAAGAGGTGGTAAAGGGTGCTACGGAGTCTACCATGCAAGTGTGAGGAAGCCTCCCTAAACAGCCGATGAATCGGAAAATGGGCCTTGATCACTGAAAGTACAAAATGTGGGACAGAGCCATAACAGACTGTGGTAGCTGCTGCCTGACCTCTGTGTGTGTGTGTGTGTGTGTGTGTGTGTGTGTGTGTGTGTGTGTGTGTGTGATAAAGTATGTGACTGAAGCATGTGGTCATCGCAGAATAACAAAACCTTTGCCCCATGTAAGGGAGGAATCACACATCCTCTGCAGGAGCCTCTGATTGGAAAAGTGGGAAGGGGAGGATGAAATTAAGGTGCTGGCTAGTCTTTCTTACAGCTTGCAGGACCCAAGGGAAAAAAAAGAGTGTAAATTATATTTATGCTAAAGATCTCTTCCAAGGATCCAAAAACTCTTGGGAGGAATCAGAGAGTGAGGAGGAAGAGAACATGGTAGAAACTACAGAAGCTATCCTTGTTTGAGCCTTAACAGAGAATGGAAAAGCTGTGACGCAGTAGGCAGATGGGGACACCGACACGGGCCTAGTACAGGAAGCCGTGATAACGAGGAGATACTCAGTGTATGAACTGCATGAATTGGGGAAGCCTTTTAAACAAGCAATGAGAGTCCGTCCCAGCAGGGCCCGGGCGGCTGTGGGACAAGGGGTGGGTAGGTTTAATCTGCAGGCTATGGAATCCGAGAAGCTGAGCAGTAGAGTCACCCATCCCTCCCTGAGGCAGAGACAGTGTAGCTTGAGGCAACGGGAGAGAAATGAGTCACTGACTGGAAGAGATGGAGGGAGAACAGACACTATGGAGAGATAGTGTTGATGAGAAGGTCAGCAGACCAGGGATCACCGTGTCACCAGGGTTACAGTGTTCCTTCAGGCGGAACCTAGGACCTGTTAAAGGCTTTAGGGGCTCCTCTGAGACTAGGGATGGGACAGCAGGAGAGGCTCTGTCAGTCTGAGTGGTTCAGATAGCCACGTAAATCAGGGTTAGTGAACGCTAAAGCAATCCAGGGAGGGACACAAGAAGGGAAAGGAAAAAAAGGGGTCTGTTTCGTCACTCAGTATGTGACAAGATCTGGGCTGAGCTATCCTTGGGGATCAGACGCTATTCCACTGAGACTTGGGAAAAGTTTTAGATCCGGAGCAGCAAGAAGTTAGAGATGAGAAAGCAGTGCTGGTGAAGGAATGAAGTTTGACCTAGGTGTAAGCGGCTATTCCTGCTGAGCGTGCTGCCACCGGAAAGGTAGAAGCCGCAGCCACAGCGCTAGCCCGGAGCCTGCCAGAGCGAGGGAGCTGGTTGTGTGACAGGCTAGAGCAGGGCCCTGCCCTCCTTCGGACCTGAGTTGAGCAAGACAGTGCAAAAGGGGTGAGACCAGCAGAGGTGAGAAGTCGCTGCATGACCCCATGACGGCAGCAGCACCGTAAGATGGGGCAGGGAGATGGTTCTTGGGAAATGGCCGTGGATTCTGGTCCACTCTGTCCACTACACCTCCAGAGGCCCTGACCCCACCTCCCAGCTCCATCTTTTCAGCCTCCCTGGACAATGGCCTCCCTGGTCATCTTCCCCATCTCCTCACACAGTGCCAATGGGTGTATTTACAAAGGTTGCTACTCCAGGTCCTGTTTGGTGGCTCCTCACAGCCCTCCCTCTGTTCTTGCCTGCCATTTTCAGGAGGGTCTGAGGGGTGTGAACAGAGAAGGTGAACCCAAAGGGCAGCCTGGCTCCAAGCAGCATGAAAACCTGCCTTTGCCTCGCTGAGGCAATGGACCCAGAGTGGCCAACGAACCCCCACAGTTCCTAGGATAAGAAGAGACTCCAAAGTCTGAATCGGGTGTCTGTGGGTGAGAGGAAGGAAAGCCAAGCCTGGAACCTGAGGTGTCATCTCACAGCGGTTTAAAAACACACCAGCAGGGAAGTGCTTGAAGGCAAGAACCGAAGAAAGCCACCGAAATGTTCAGAGGGCAGCATTTCCTGTGTTTCTGTGCTCTCCGTGTCTAGGGGATTTCTCTGTTCCCTGGGATGAGCAATTGTATCCAGAACAGAAAAGAGAGCCTTGTCCCCGTGTGACCCCGTGGCCCACAGATCTCCCGATCTCGTCTCCCACCAGCAAAAACCTTCCTGAATTTTCTCCTTGCTGGCTGCCCAGTCCAGAGAGGGCTGAGGGGCCCAAGGTTAACAGGTGCCTCATGTCTCTACTCTGAACCCCACTTTCAGCTTAAGATACAGTTGGGTGAGTCTGTGGCTGTTCTTCTTTCAAAGCTGAGGGCTGAGGGTGGGGAGCCAAGAAGTTGGTAAGGATTTCTTTCAGGGACTGGGGTGGGGCTGGGGCAAAGTGACAGAAGTGACCACAGCAGTCTGTGGAAGACCTTTACCACCGTCTTGGGGTGGGGCAGGTCCTTACATTACACTGCATAAAGGAACAGACAATTTTTACCCTGAGGAAACATCCAGAGCTGAGGCTGGGGGTGGGGGTGTGGAGGGGTCGGGGGTGGAGCAGAAGCACTGGGAAGCAGGAGGAAAGGGCAGGTCTCACTTCACAACAGGGTACATACTGTTTCCAAATCCTGGGTTACCCTAGAACTCCCAGCCACACCTTCAGTGTGTCCCTGAGGCAGAATACTGTTCTAGGCGTCAAGGGAATCTTCAGGACACTAGCCCACACCACTGGGTGGTGCTCTTACTCCCAGGACCCAGGACCCCTTCCTAAAGAAGATGGCAAAAGATTCAGGGCTCCCCTGGAGCACCAGTGTAGAAGAAAAGTTAGTGTAGAAAAAGGCATAGTATAGAAAAAGCATCTCTGCCAGCTCTTGGCTAGCAGGGGGTTCCTGAGCCCCAGGACCAGCTCTTCAGTCCCAGCTTTGAGCCACACACTTGTATCCAGGCATATTCCAGAAGTAACTGCAGAGACCAACACTGTCTGGACTCTTGGGGGCATGTGTCCATCCCTCGGACCTCCCGAACCTGGATTGTCTCATCTGTAAAATGGTACAAAGGGACCTGAGAGCAGCCCAGAGCAGGCTGGAGGGGTATTCCCTGGCCCTCACCCAGCCTCTACACTTAGGGTTTAGACAATTCCCCACAGGTCCCTAAACACCCTATACCCCCATTTTACAAAGAAGGAAATAGAAGGCTCTGGAGTGACCATTACCCAGGATCACACAGCAGGGTGCTAGAAAAGTCCATGGCTCTCAGCCATATTTTAAGGCTTTCGCCTTCAGTTGGCTGGCGACCTCGGGCGAGTCCCTGGTCTGGGTCATCACTAGAGGTAAAACTACTACACCTGCCACTGCTCACTGGACCCGCTGCCTGACCCTGTCAGTCCCAGAGGGTTGCAGCCTGGGAGCAAAGGGGCCGCGGGACTTCCCGACACGATCCGCAGTCCCGTATCTGTCCCTGCCCTTGTCACCCTCCACTCGTCACCTAAAGCATCTATTACCTTCCCGTCATGGTGGCTGCGCGCCTAGCACCGGTCGGTCGGTCGGCAATCCTCTGGCTGTGTCCCTGACAGACGACTCACGGTCAGCGCAGAGGGAAGAACACGCCCAAACCGCGAGGGCGGCTCCACCCAGCCGGCAGCCCAGGGATGAGGGGGTACAGGAGACAGTCTCAACCAGCAAAGGGGATGCCAGTGCTGGTGTCAACCCTAGGAACACTAGAGACTGACACTAGAGACACCCAACTTGAGTGGGTCGGTCACGTCCTCTCCACCCGGACTCCATTGCCACCTCCCGGATTCCGGGCATACTTTTCCTTTTAAAGGGAATGAAGTTATAATAAACACGCGCAAGTTCGCACCCCACCCCACCCCCATTCACCCTCCCTCCCATCCCTATCCAACCTCCCCCACCTCCACCCCGAGACACACTTAAGGGAAGTATTAGGAAAGTAAGACCAAGGCGCGTGCGCTTCCTGAGAGTTCCTGCTGCTGCGCTCGGCAGGAAAAACAGGCAGATTTATGCCTCTAGGACATTTCTGGGCACCAGCAGCCTCCTGGCGCACTAAAGGACTCCCCTGTCTATGCAGTAGCCCCCTCTCAAAGAGCCAGGGTATCTTTACTGCATGGCGAGCTTAATCTGACCTAACACCAGCGCTCTCCCGAGAAACGCGCAGTTTATTTACTTATATTGGATGAGGTTTCGGGTAATCCACGCTGTCCTCAAACACCCTTTTATGTAGCCAAGAATGACCTGAGCGCCTGATCCTGCCCCCACTGCCTCCCTCCCACTGCTGGGATTACAGAAAGGGACTCCTTTTATACGATGCTGAGGATGGAAACAGGGCTTTGAGCATTCTAGCTAAGCGCTCCACCCACTGAACCAACCAAAAAGTATTTCTTAATAAAATCAAAGCAAGACTTCTGTTTTTAGGGAAACACTGCTGATAAAGAAGATTATGGTCCTGATGATATAAAAACATTTAAGGAATCATTGCTCTGAGAACTATTCTCATGTAGCTGATAACACCAAAGAGCAGCATCTCCACGTGCTGTCGTTATTACTTTTTTTTTTTTTTTTTTTTTTTTTTTTTTTTTTTTGCATTTGTCTTGGGTCTTTCCACCAAGTTGTACTTTTAGGGGTGGTTAAACACAAAGTGTAAAATTGTCTGTGGTTCCTCTGCCAGTGTTAGGAGATGTTTTCACAATTGTCAACACAGAAGAATAGAGAAAATAAAATGACTTCTGGGTGGTTCAATGAAGCACAGAGGTCTTGTGGGAACCACAGAGAATGAAAAGGCAAAGGCAGGGCCTGGAAAGATGGCTCGTGGCACAAGCATGAGGACCCGAGTTCAAATCCCCACCATGTAAAAAAGCTGGAGTTGGTCCTGTGTGCCTGAACCCCCAGTGCTGTGAAGGGCAGAGGCAGGAGGGCCACTGGGGCTGGCTGGCTGCCAGTCTAGCTCGGGCTGCATGAAAAACCCTGTATCAAAGGAATGCAGTGGAGGGTAACTCCAGAGGGCACTCAACAACCTGCTCTGACCTCTGTATGCATTCACCTGCCCGCCTACCTCCCACTTAGCATGTTCATCACACACACACACACACACACACACACACACACACACACACACACATCACACACACACGGGTACATTGCATGATTGTTATATGATTGTGGGCATGCAGGGAATTGCCAATGGATCTAGAATCATTTGTTCACCTGCTACTCGAAGGGTATTGCTTAGCCCCACTAGAGAGATACAGAGTTTCCAAACAAGTCTCGCTCCTACAATGGGGACACAGTGGACACTAGAACATTCTGATTAGTGGCTACTGGGCACCTCCTGCAAGAAATGTGTGTTGCCTTGGACCAGGAAGCAAAGAGATCAGACACTGTGTTTCACAACTGTTAGAATTTGTGGAAGATAGTACTGTGGGCATGGCCCTTGCTAGGCATGACGGGTGCTGATGGGGCACGGCCGTGTGTACGAGGAAGGGACAGCTGTGGGAGTGGAGGTGGCTTTGCTGGACATCAGTGGCGTATAAAAGTGTGTTGGGGGGCGGTCTGGTGTATTTTTATGCTAATTAATAAAAAGCTATCCCACCTGGGCAGGGCGGATGAGACAGGTGTGGCTAAGGTTCCCGGGCCTAGAGAGAGAGGGAGAGGGAGGGGGGGGGGAATCCTGGGAAGGACGAAGAGAGAGACCCAAGGAGATACCTGAAGGGAAGAGAGAAAGGCCGCCATGGGTTAGGTGGAGGAGAAGCACATGGCCAGCATGGATGGAAGATTCAGCCCAGATGAAGAGCATTAGCAAGTATTTGGGATTATGGATGGGAGGTAACTTGATAGACGTTATTAGAAGCAGATGGCATGGGATTGGCGCAGGTATCCCATACCCACTATGGGAAGTGGTTTAGAAGATTGATAACTGCCCTTCCCCAGGTTAACCAAGGCTATTTTAAAATATAACAAGTGTCAGTTTTTAATTGATCGCTAGCCAGGCATACTGATAATACTGTTAATATTGATAATATAAAAACTATAAAAGTAGGACAAGCAGATGAGGGTATGGTTAGACTGTGGGGATGTGATTTGTGTTGAGAAGCAGGAGGAAGCAGGAAACGAACTTAGAACTCTGTCAGAGAAGTGGGAGGTTTGATTCAGGTACAAGTTCATCCTTGGGGTTAAATGGGTCCCCGAGGATGACCATGTGAGCAGAGAGTCCTCCAAGGACAGGAAGAGATCTGGGATGAAAAAGATCAGACCCAGGAAAGTGGGGGCTCCATACCCAAGCCTGTCACAGAGGTAGGGGGCCAGGTACCCTAGAGAGAGGCTGAGGCCAGAGGCAGTAGGTCATTGTAAGTACCCTGAAAGGAGGAGGAGAAACACACAGCTCTGTGAGGCCGAGGGACAGGGGCACGATGCACTATGTCTAGGAGAGCTATGACTCTGGGAGGGGAGCCCAGGTGGCCTCTGGGGTACCTGGGGTCAGGACATAGAGTGTCACAAAGATTTGTCCCAGAAAGAAATGCAGGCACAGAAGCTTGCCAGGGCCTCAGCTAGAGCCTAGAGATCAGCCCCAGAGATGACAAAACAGATACCTGATAACCCCTTAGCACGGCTCCTCCCCAGGCCTGAGCCCTGTAATGTGCAGGGATGCTCAGAGACTCATGGGGTTAAACAATGTCTTGGATTCTTTCAGCCACCATGCCAGCCTAGTAAAGCGAGGATGAAGAGAACTCAAGGTCACCAAGTGCCTCGCTTGGCTTCCTCCAGCCCCGATCTAGAGCCAGAACAGAGCCCTGCATGAAGAGAGGCATGAGCCAGGCTTTGCAGCCCCTGTAAAGGGTGATCATTAATCTTGTCAACAGGGTAGAATTTTAGAACCATCATGGAAACAAATCCCTGGCCACATCTAAATTGTGTATGTGAGGAGCACCATTCTGGTGGTAGGTGGGTTTCCAGACTGAACTAAAATAAGAAAATGGGTGTGGCCAGCAAGATGTCAAAACAGGTAAAGGTGCCTGTTCTGTCCCCTCAGAGCCCACATGGCAGAAGAATTAACTCTCCTAAATTGTCTCCTGATCTCCATAAGAGAGCCATAGCATGTGTGTGTGAGTGCACACACACACACACACACACACACACACACACACACACACTATAATGGCTGATCTTGGTTGTCAATTTGGCTATGAATCAACTAAAACCTAAGTAGCTGGACACGACTGTGAAGAATTTTCCTGACTGGATCATTTGAGGTGAAATGACCTTCATCTGGGCCACACCTTCTGGTGGGTACATAAAAGGACATGCAAGAAGGCATCTTTCTTTTTGCTTGTGGATGGCAGACTCCTATTGTGAGACATTCCTTTGCTGGTTGGCGTTAAGACTCACTTCTCCAGGACTCCAACGTTGCCTGAAGACCAGCACAGACACTTAGCTTCGTGGACTGAACAGCCATTGGATTCTTGGCCTTTCAGTCAGGAGACAGCCATCATTAGACACGCTGAACAGCCGTATGTAAACCAATCTAATAAAAAAAAACTTTCATAAAGATGTATGCTGTCAGTTCTGGTCCTCCAGAGAACTCTGATTAATATACACAAAAATAAATGTAGTAAGCATTTATAACTAAAAAAAATAATAATAGTAATAGTAAAGTGGCTGAGTGTAAGCATACATCTGCTTCCTGAACATGGCTAACATGTGGCCAGCAGCCACCTGTTGCTCCTGCTGCCATGCCTGTCCAGCCACAGTGGACTGTGCTTCCTGGAACTGTGAGCCAGAATGAGGCTGTTTGTGAGATATTTTGTCTCTCCAATGAAATAAGTAACTAATCCACAAGGCCTTGGGGTCTATGTCCACTCTGGTCTATCTCCCTGTAGAGGGAGGGAGCCCTGGGCTTCCCCAAGGAGATAGAAGTATGGTAGAGTGTAGTTAGCCAGCCAGACATACGGGATGTGAGATCTCCCTGATTTCGGGTCTACCTAAGCTCTCTCCTCTGCCTCTAGGTTATGGCTAGGTTATGATGAGTTAGTTATTGGGTAGGCATTCAGGAAAAGGGTAGGAGGAAGAAAATAACGTCCCTCCCCGGGAAGGAGATAATGTCTTCACATAGCATCTGGAAAGTGTTCAGCCAACCAACAGGCCGTACATTATTCAGGGCCATCTATCAAGCCAAGGCCATTCACTAGACTTGTATCTTTTCTGACTATTTCAGTCAAAGAATACCATTGGTTTGTGGGTATTTCTGTTGGGGCTGAGGAAATGAAATGTGGGGAGAGCAATTAAGAGGGAGAAATGATCTGGGGGAGCTGGTAAGGACCAGCTCAGAGACCACTGGCTCTGGGGACCCACGCTTCCTGATGGCGTGCTTTCTGCTTCAATAAATGCCTGTTTGTACTTCTCCTCAGTCTTTGCATTCTTTGTCCACGGGCATTCAGTTCTCCGTTGTCTCTGGGAAGAGCGTGGGCACCGGGGCAGCTGGCCCACGTTTTTCCACGCTCCCACCACGTTTCCTTCTCAGGACGTCAGTGGGTAAAACACGGAGCCACGGTAGAGTAATGTAAATCTGTGTCCCTGGGCCAAGCTCACTCATATCTGTCCCAGAACATATTCGTATGCTGGAATAGAAGCATCGTCTTTATATTTCTTTGAGATGTATTACATTTCTTTATTTGTTTTTTTCCTACAACACTGGTCTACACAGTTCTAGGTGAGCCAGTGCTACTTAGTGAGACCCTCCCTGTCTCAAACAAACCCAAAAAGCGGTGGCATACTTTAAATAATGTGTCAGCCACACCCTTCTAAGTGGCCTACTGTCATTCAGTCCTGTTCTAGCTGATAAACTGACAGATGACTTGGGAAATAAAATTGATGGTTTTTCAATCTGGCTAAGGAGTCCCCTCCAGGGATTCGTTTTGCTTTAGCTTTCTTCCAGTTTGGGGGAGAGGGAGGGAGTGTTTTGCCCAAGTCACATTTCAACTTCTCTAGAAGGACTTGAGACACGTTATGGCTATACAACTGACTTGTTCCAAAACAGAAAACTTCCTTAATCTTCTTAGCTTACTTAAATAAGTCTAGTTTTAGTTTGTTTATAGCGTTGGCTGTGTGCAGCCTTAGCCCTGGGAATAGTTTCATAGTCAAATATTAACTGTCGAAAGCCAAAGGGTAAGTCTATGGGTGACCTAGTGTTGGCCAAACCAAAGCACTCGCTCCGGGAGGGAGGAGCAGGCTCCTGAGCCCCAGGAGGTAAACAAGAGTGACGTCACTTGTCTAGGAGAACAAAAACTTGGAAGCTTCTCCTAGCTCCCTTCCCAGAGAAGAGAATTCTTGGATTGACAGCCTCCTGCAGGCTTCCCAGAGAGGCCCAGGGCTACAGATTGGGGTGGGCTACGGGATGACACGTCTGCTTTTGAGTCATCCCTACTCCGTGTGAGTTATTTCGGCCATTTCTAACCCAATGAGGCCAGAAGTCATAGCTGGCTGTCTTCCTTAATCACTCTCCATCTCTTCTCTTAGCTCCATCACTGAGCTGGAACTCACCTAGTAGGCTAGGCTGGCTGGCCACTGAATGCTGGAGGTCCACCTGTCTCTGCCTTCCCAGCTGTGAGATTACAAGCATGTGCCACTAAAGCTTTTTTTTTTTTAAACAAAAACAAAAACAAGGGTTTTAGCATCAAACTCTGAGGAGGAGACTACCATCTCCTCTGCACCTCTCACCTGGGCCAGATGCCATTCCACAAAAGCAGTTGCAAAGAGCCTTTCATAGGCAGGGGGGACCTATCTCTGCATCGCAGACTGTCTCAACTTTGGTCACCCAGCCTGAGGACTCTTTGGGTCTGTGGATGTAGCTGGCAAAGCATTTGTCCAGCACACCCTGGGCTCCATCCCCAGCACAAAAGGATAGAAACACGGCCAGCTAAGCACAAAGATGAGAGTTTCCCCTTTGCAGGGCCACGGCCACTCAACTGTCCCTAAGACCATCGCACCCACAAAGCAGAATACATCTTTCCCCTTGTGACAGCCAATCCTGATGGACAATCATTGCATCAGAGCTTCCCCAAACTCGTTCTCAAAAAGGTCAGCAGCCCATCCTACCATCCCCCAAACCCACTGTGTCCCCAAGGGAGACCCAGAGTGCAACTAAGTGAGCTAGCACACTGACCAGTCCCAGGAGGGCAGGAGGTCCAGGGCTGTTCCCTTCCCCACCTAGCAACACAAGCACAGGCACTTAGGCAAAAAAGATGGCAGAGAGATTCCACGTGGGGCAGACAGAGGACCAGAGTTGGCTAGCAGAAGTACCCTCCCAAGCCTAGCGAGCCCGTATCACAGCTTCTTTTCTTTACCTTGGTGGCCGAGAGGATGCTCAACCTCCCTCAGGTCCTCCTTCCCTGAGAGCTTCCAGAAGCTCCTCTGAGGACAACAGCAGCTGCCCAGCCTGTTTGGCACAGCCACGTGGAGAAAGACTGGGCGTAACTAAAGTGTTCCACCAGCGCAGCTCTCAGGCGCCCCAGTCTCACCTCTGCCTAGGCAGAAGACTTGGCCTGAGGTCCCAGCCTAGAAGGTGTGTCCGGAAGCCCTTTGGGGTCAGCTAAGGACAAGCTAAGACAGAAGAAGCTTAGGAAGGAAGCGCCTGCCTCCCTGGATATCCAGGATGGCAGGACAAAAGTAATGAGAGCCTCACTCTGATATCAGGGGGGCTGGTAGAGAAACAGCTGCCAACGTGAATTCTTCTTGGGGTTAAGAGGTCATGAGCCCTTGCACTGGTCAATGTTCATAGGGCAGATGGCCAAGAAAATGGGTTCCATGGTGCCTAGGGAAATGCCCTCAGCCTCAGGTACCAAGATACCTCCTGCTAAAGTATTGCTCCCCTTGAAAGAAGAAAAGTCTCCGGGCCATTTATATTATCTTAATCATTTTCCTGTATAGTTTTCTGTTATGAAACTCTTGCTATATTGCAAAGTGCACATAGATAGTAAGGAAAAAGTCACTCCAAGTGTCACCACCCAGGCAGGTGCTGGCCGCCTGCTTATGTGTGGACTTAATTAACACTGGCTTGTTCTGTTTACTTTTTTTTTCTTTTTTTCGAGACAGAGTTTCTCTGTTTAGCCTTGGCTGTCCTGGACTCACTTTGTAGGCCAGGCTGGCCTTGAACTCACAGAGATTCACTGCCTCTGCCTCTCGAGTGCTGGGATTAAAGGCATACACCACCACACCTGGCTTACTATTTTTGTTTTAAATATCTATTTATATTTATTTTTATGTATATGAGTGTTTTGCCTGCATGTACATATTTGCACTATGTGTGTTCCCGGTGTCCTCAGATGCCAGAACAGTTGCCCAGAACTGGAGTTACAGATGGCTGTGAAACGCCTGTTTGTTGGGAACTGAACTCAGGTCCCCTGCAAGAACAGCAAGCACTCTTAATCACTGAGCCATCTCTTCAGTCGTTTTGGTTTTGGTTTTTTGAAACAAGAGTCTCCTTTAGCTTAGACTGGCCTTGAACTCACTGTGTGGCTAGGGATGACTTTGACTTTCTAATTCTCCTGCCTCCACCTCCCTAGTGTTGAGATTACAGCTAGGTACCACTACACCTTTCCTTCATGGTGGGCAAGTGCTCTGCCAGCTAAGTCTATGTGATAGTTTGTGTTTGCAATGTCACAGTCTCTTCATGGCCATGGCAGATGCTTGTCACCCTCTTGGTGCGCGTCTGAGCTTCCCTGATCCAATAGCCGCAGGGGCTCCTTTTACATGGTGCTGTCAGGTGCTGTTTCCAGGATCTACTGGGAAGAGATTCCAGGTGTAGCATGCACTCTGTTAGGTCTCAAAGAAACCCAGAACAAATGACTGAGCGTCTTAGATAGGACTACTGTTGCTGTGACAAAACACCATGACCAAAAAAAAAAAAAACCAAGTTGAAGAGGAAAGGTTTCATGTTCAAAGGAAGTCAGAGTGGAGCTCAAACGGGTCAGGAACCTGGGCACAAGCTGGTGCAGAGGCCATGGAGGACTGCTACTTACTGGCTTGCTCCCCCTGGCTTGCTCAGTGTGTTTTCTTATAGAACCCAGGACCGCTAGCCCAGGGTTGGCCCCACCCACATTAAGCTGGGCCCTCCCCCATCAATCACTAATTATGAAAATGCCTTACAGCTTGACTGTATAGAGGTATTTTTCTCAATTTAGCTTCTCTCCTTCCAGATCACTCTGGTTTGTATGTCAAGTTGACGTAGGACATAGGACTGGAGTGCCTATCAGCATATCAAGGCTCAGCAAGTACCCATTTGGGTCCTGGCTCCTCTCAGCACTTCCCACCTTCAGCTCTTATCCTGAACTTCCGAGCTTTGCTCCCCTCCCCACAGCTACCGATTCCTATATAGCTCAGCCGTTGCTGCCATCTTGGGCCCCACGTGCTCTCACGGTTCTTGGCTTCTCGGTTCTTCCTCCTCTTCTCTTCCTCCTCTTCTTTTCCTCCTCCTCTCTTCCTTTCGCTCTCCCCACTGTCTATCCTGTCATGGCCCAGTCTAGTCTGCTGGCCATGTTCAGTCTGGACTTTTCCTGATGCTTCTGGCTGTGCTCTCTCTCATATCTACAATAAAACCTTCTCCTCAACCAAACCTAGGAGTAGTCACATCCTCATTTTCATGCACATTATGCATACAGTTTATATATCCAGCATTCATGACCATAACCAGTTGATAGTTGCGGGAGGGGGGAGGGGGGCGGGGGAGGGGAGTAGGAGAAGGGGTCGTTCTGAGGTGGAGTCTTGTGTCTCCTCAGTTGGCCTCCAAGGATTACTTTGAACTGTTGGTGCACTGTGTACTCAGAGGCTAAATTTTGTGCCCTGAGATCTGGCTGTAGTCCATGTGTGGGCATGCTCATGTTCACTGGTCAACATTGTGTAAACTTTGCTCCCCAAATATCTTTGATTGGTTAATAAAGAAGCTAAACAGCCAATAACTGGGTGGGGGGTGCTCGGGAGGGAAGGGGCTGGACTTCTGATCTAGTGGGGGATGTCTCAGGAAGAGACCACTGGATAGGGAGAGGAGGAAGAAGTGGCCATGAGGACCTGATAGAACCAAAGCAGCACAGGCAGAACCAATAGGGCAAGTAATTCGGAGTGTGTGGCTGGGAAGCAGCCACACTTGCTTAGGGGGTTAGAATATGGCGATGTCTTCCCAGTTATAGAGCCTAAAGGCTTTTATTAAATCTAACAGGTTTCATTATTTGGTAGCTAGAACTAGTGAATAGAACCCAGGACCCCCCTCACCCCCTGCCACCCCCCAATCCCCACCCCCACCCCCTACATTATAACCTATCTTTTCATTGAACGTCCAATGCTCCTCCCTAGCCTCGAGTGTTAAGATCTCAGGGGTGTGCCACCAAGACAAATTCATCCAGTGCTGAGAATCACAGGGCCTTGGGCGTGTGAGGCAGGCACTCTACCAACTCAGCCACACCCCCAGGCCCTGGATAACTTTTCCAAGCAAATCTTAGCCCCCTTGAGGGTGGAATTGTTGGCTGCCATACAACATGGAACCCAGCAAACGGCTGCATAGAGATGCAGCAGGCTTAGGATCATTATCAAACCAGGGAGGTGATACAGTGTCGCTGTGCCATTTAAAACAACCAGCCAGTAAGTTATAAATATGTTGTGGGCCAGAATGCCAACATCTTGCCAGCCCCACTCTCTGCACCAAGAACAGAACTCTATTCAGAAATGCGGCCCAGCGGATATTTGTCAAAGGCAAGTTGTTTTAAACATTTTGGAAAGGTTCCTGTCCCTGCGCTGGCCATATTTACGCTGCACATCACACACACCCGGGGCTTCAGAGAAATTCAAATATCATCCTGCACAACACATCTACTCCTGAATTAAATCTGTATAAGTGGCCAAGACTTTACTAAGTCTCAACATCTAGGTCCTTAAAAAAGCAACTTGTATCTGCTGCTTGATTTTTCATTTTATGTGTTACGTGGGTATGACTGAGTGTACATGTATGTACCATGTGTCTGGAGGAGCCTTTGGAACTCAGAAATGTCTAATCCCCTAGAACTAGAGTTACAGATGGAAAGTTGGACTGTTTGAGACAAGGTCTCACTCTGTAGCCCAGACTGAACTGGGACTCACTGTATATCTCAGATTGTCCGCAATCCCAAGTAACTACTGTTCCAGCCTTCCAGATGCTGAAATTACAGGCGTGAGCCACCACGACCAACTGGGTATCTTAACCACTGTAGCAACTCTCACTAACGGATTCCCATGGCAACTGGTGGCAAGGGTTTGCTTTGTCACTTATGCATTTGGTTAGTGGTTTGATTAAGTCATTTTATTTATTTTTATTGTTATTTTTGGTTGTTGTTGTTGTTGTTGTTGTTTTCGAGACAGGGTTTCTCTGTGTAGCCCTGGCTGTCCTGGAACTCGCTCTGTAGACCAGGCTGGCCTCGAACTCACAGTGACCCGCTTGCCTCCGCCTCCCGAGTGCTGGGATTTAAGGCGTGCGCCACCATGCCCGGAGATTAAGTCATTTTATGAAGACTGTCTCTACTAAAGGGGACAGCCTTGGGAGCCCATGTTGCGTTCATCTTTTAGCCTGATTACATAGCATTTACTCGAAGTCAGTTTAAACTATTTACCAGTAAAAAGTTGCATGTAAGACTTCTTGTACAGGAGGGGACGCAATGGAGACAGGTTGGAGTAGCTGCCACCAGCGGTAACCAACAGGAGGAGGTCGTCCGACAGAAGAACCGGAAGAAGCAGAGTGACCCGGTTAAGGGAAAGCCGCAGAGACAACAGAGACAACGGGCTGCCTGCTGCCGCCAGCAAGTAGAGGGACTCGGAGATCAGGCAGCGGAAGCAGAAAAAGGCTAACGAGAAGGAGGAGGAATCCAAGTAGCTTTGAGGCTTCGTGCCCAACCCTCTTGCCTATGTGCCTGGAGCAGTCCCACCATGCTCGAGTTTCGACCTGTAGTGCTCACAGGTCCCAGCACTGATGGCGTCCATTCCTCTGCCCTGTGCTTGCTTCCCCTTCAGGTCGCCTCTCTCCCCCTGGGCCTCTCCAGGGGGTGAGGGAGTTATCCCTTCCCAGTGTTTTTTATTCCTGTGAGGCATACCCCAAAGTATTAAAAGTAGCTTTGTAATTTCAAAAGAAAAAGAAAAACTCGTGTACAGCTTAGGCGGTGTGTGTGTGTGTGTGTGTGTGTGTGCGCGCGCGCGCGCGCGCGTGCGTGTTTTCATGTGTGATCATGTGAAGGCCAAAACACAACCTATGCTGTTGTTTCTCAGAAACCATCTACCTTTGTTTTCTGTTATTTGTTTTTGTCTTTAGGAAGGTCTCTTGCTCGCCTGTAAGTCACCAAGTGCTCTAGGCAGGCTGCCCAGCAAGCCCTAGGGATCTGTCTACCTCTGTCCCCTCTGTTCTGGCGTTAAGAGTTGCATGCATGGTGGCCCACGCCTTTAATCCCAGCACTCGGGAGGCAGAGACAGGCGGATCGATGTGAGTTCAAGGCCAGCCTGGTCTACAAAGCGAGTCCAGGACAGCCAGGGCTACACAGAGAAACCTTGTCTCAAAAAAACAAAGACCAAAAACAAACAAACAAACGAAGAGTTGCACATCACCATGCCCAGCTTTTTGTTTTGTTTTTTCTCTCATGGGTTCTGGGGATGAAACTCAGACCCTCATAATCACAAGACAAGCATTTTACTGAACACACTATCTCCCGAGCCCCCAAGGATTTTTTGTTTTGTTGTGTTTGTTGGTTGGTTGGTTGGTTTTGTGTATGAAGATTTCTTGTTTGTTTGGTTGGTTGGTTTGTTTTGCCCTGCACTACTGATACACATATACAGCTTGAATGCTGCAACCACGGTTGTTTTGTTCCCCTTATGTTCGACCACAGCCAAATACCAGGCTTCCTCATCATTTTGATGGGTTCTCAGAATGTCGCCTTCCGTCCCCTAGGAATATGTGTGGCTTCATTTTAAAGTCTGGTGTCCTTAAAGTTCTTTGGCACTGGAGTGGCTTATTGCTTAGGGAATGTTTGGTCAAAGTCCGTTTCTTAGTTGCTTTTCTATTCCTTTGACAAAACCCCATGACCAAGGTAACATATGAGAACGACTTTAATTGGGAGCTTGCTTAATGTTCCAGAGGGTGGGTCCATGGGCACAGGGTGGGAACAAAGCAGCAGGCGTGGTGCTGGAGCAGGAGCTGACAGCTCACACCTGATACACAAGCAGGGTGCGGAGACAGCTAACTTGAATGATGGGGGTGGTGCTTGAAACCCCCAAACCCATCTGCAGAGACACACCTCCTCCAACAAGGACACACCTTCTAAACCTTATCCGAGAGTTCCATCAACTGGGGATCAAGCATTCAAACACACAAGCTTATTGGGACCATTTACACTCAAATGACCACAGTTTCTTTCTCAGGCCATCCTTGTCATTGTCAATGGGGCCATGGACAAAGTGACCATGGTGGCAGAACTGGAAGCTATGCACGCACCCAAAAACATAGACTTCCATTCACCAAGGCTGACATGTCTACGGCTTCTGCTGAATGCCAGATCTGCCAGCCTCAAAGATCAACAGTGAATCCTCTACGTGGGACTGGGGGACAGCTGGAGGGATGCAGGAAGACAGGGAAAACAAGAACGGCCTCCCTAAGGTGACAGCTTCTTTTCTCAGATGCCATTTCAAGAAGCGACAGTAGGAAGGCACAGCAGATGATAGGAATGTAAGTGAAACCATTTTGTGAAACCTAAAACCATTTTGTGTGATTTGGCATAATGTAATGCCTATAAGATAGGAGCTTGCCACCAGCAGCTCTGATAAAAAGCTAGACCTCAGGCTGTAGAGATGGATCAGAGGCTAAGAGCACTGGCTGTTCTTCCAAAGGTCCTGAGTTCAACTCCTGGCAACTGCATGGTGGCTCACAACCATCTAGAATGAGATCTGGTGCCCTCTTCTGGTGTGTATGCAGACAAAAACACTGTGTATTTTGACCATTAAGACCTCAGAAGCAAGCTGTGAGGTATTAATGGACCAACAAGATGGCAGCTCAGATACAGCTAAGACCAAGACAGGCCTCTCTATGCTAATGAACTTACAGCAAGGTGGCACTGATTGGTTGATGAACTAGCCCCAAGCTGTGAATGCTGATAGGGCAAAGCCACCGCCCAATGAAATAACACAAAAATTGGACCTCTGGAAATATTCTGCGGCATTTCAATGCCATGCTATTGAGACACGGGTTCTCTAGCCTCTGTGTTGCTACCCATTGGCAAGAGGACTTGAGATTGGCCTGTGTGTGTGGCAGTCTTGGCTTCAGTGACTGTCGAATTCGTGTCATTGCTGGGCTATACGTGCCCACTTGTTAGTGTTAGCTGCTGGCCAACACTCTCAAGGACCTCCTGGACCTCCACTGGTGCCATCCTCCCAGCTTGCCACAGCTAAAGGACTTCATGGCCTGGAAGCTTCTGAAGCATCGTCATCAATAAAGATCACCCAGTGGTACTGGGCAGCAGCATTTCTGCCCGAACAACTGTTCCCTACTTGGTGTGATGTTGACTTAGCTTTTATATTATGTATATAAAGTATTAAATTTATTTTCTCCATATATGTGTATTTATGGTATTATATTATATAATAAGTATTATATGGAAGGTTTGAGTGAATAAACCAAGCATCCTAATTATTGAATGCCTCACAGCTAACAGCCTCCGCCTCCCCCCCCCCACTGCTCTCCACAGCAGGTGTCTTAACAGGACCAATATACAAAAGGGGAGGACACTGGTGTAATTAGTCCATGTAACGATAACTAGTCCATGTAACTAGTCCACTAACCAGTCCAGCTGGTCAGTTATTGGGGGGTCGAGGGGGGTCGCAACCTGTAGGTAAAGACATGGGCGAGAGAGACGTAGAGCTCAAGCGAACAGTTGCTTGTCAAGAGCCGTTTATTGAAGGTAATGGCAGGCTTTTTAAAACCTGCTTTAGTGAGGGCGGGGGTACGCAAGGAGAGTAGTGGAAAAGTACAAAATCTTCTGGGGGTGAGCCCCGGGAACATTTGCAAGGGGAGGGGTCTTCCAGGTGAGACAAAGCAGGATGTCTCTGTGGTTATCTCAGGATCAGATCGCTGTCTTCTCAGGACTAAGCCGGATGCCTTGCATACCTAATGAGTGGCCCAGCAGGATGTTTGCTGCAAATGCTGAATGGGTGGGGGTCGGCCTCAGGCCTTTTGGTCCCTGGCACTGGTGCCCTATAAAATACCCAATCCAGAGTCCTGTTAGCAAACTGCCAGCCCTGGGTCCCCTCACATCCCTCCCATTCTAAAGGAGCTGTGTGCTTACTCCAGTAAAACGTTGCTTTCACTTTCTCTGTGTCTCAGTCTTTCCTAGACATTCAGATCTCCCAGTCAGGTGGTGGGGGCGCACACCTTCGATCCCAGCACTTGGGAGGCTGAAGCAGGCAGATCTCTGAGTTTGAGGCCAGCTTGGTCTACTGAGTGAGTTCCAGGACAGCCAAGGCTACACAGAGAAAGCTTGTCTTGAAAAATCAACCAACAAAAAAATATAAATAAACTTCCCAATTAAAACAGCCTAAGACCAGATGAATTCAGTGCAAAAGTCAGACTTTCAAAAAAATTGATACCAATACTCCGGAAATTATATGCATAGTACAAAAGTAAGGAACACTTCCACATTTCTTTTATAAAGCTATATAGCCTGATTTAGAAAACAAACAAAAAAAAATTCCCAAATATCCAAAAGCAACTATTGAAACAAAATTATAGGCCAATATTTCTGATGAACATGGATGCAAAAATCCTTAGTAAAATACTGGCAGATGAAATTCAAGAAAAATCAGGAAGGTCATCCACCATGATCAAGTTGGTTTCATCCCAGAGATGCAGGGATGGTTCAACATGCGTAGGTCAGTAAAAGACTAAAAGACAGAAAACAGTGATCATCTTCGCCATAGAAAAGGGCTTAGACAAAATCTAACAACCTTCATGCTGACAGTCCTGGAGGCTATGTGACATATCCCGACACAATAAAGGACACACAGCATTCTGACAGCCAGCGTCTGGCTGAACAGAGGAAAGCTCCAAGCATTCTCACTAAAACCAGGGACAGGACAAGAGTGTGTTCCATACAGTATATAAAGTCTTTTCTTTTCTGAGATAGGGTTTCCCTGTGTGTCAATTTGTCTGTCTTGGACTCTGCCTCAAACTCACAGAGATCCACCAGCCTCTGCCTCCCAAGTGCTGGGATCAAAAGCCATCACCACTCAGCTGGCATATAAAGTCTTAGCTGGAGCAATCAGACAAGTGAAGGAGATGACAGAAAAGGAAGAAGTCAAAGTGACTTTATTTGCAGATATGATTCTATATAAAAAAAGACTCTGAAGACATCACAGAAATCTCTTATGTCTGATAAACATAGCAAAGTAGCAGAATACACAATAAAAGCACAAAAATCAGTAGACAGCATTCCTTTATACTAATGACAAACATACCAAGTACAGAATCAGGAAACTAATTCCACTTAGTGGGGGGGGGGGGGCAGGGGAGGGAGGGTAGAATTTTGTGAATTTTGTCTTATTTTAAAACCACAGAAATGTTTAGTGTATGTTTTCATTTTAATCCCAGGTGTGGAAATAAGAAGCTGGTTCACAGAAGCTGACTAGGATTTGCCTCTTGCTCTAGCTGGGCCATGTTTTTGCCAGCTGCGGATAGTTTTAGTAATTGTGTGATGCTTGTAATTCTGGGAACTTTTCAGAGACTATATACATTCTAGGGCCCCCGAGAAATAGGGGGGGGGGAGGAATTAGATATCCTGATGGTGAAGACCAAACTTGGCCCAAGGAACTTGATGCTCCTAATCAGCAGGAAGTAGTCTACTGATAACGTCATCCTCTTTCCTCTCTATCCTTTCTCTATCCTATCTAGTGTTAGGGGGCTAACAAGTGTGCAGAAGTGTGGAAGAGAGAAAAAGAAATCCACAAAGTAGCAAACAGACTACAGGAGACGGGGAGAGGGAGAGAGAGGGAGGGAAGGAGGGAGGGGGAGAGAGAGAGAGAGAGAGAGAGAGAGAGAGAGAGAGAGAGAGAGAGAGAGAGAGATTTAATCAAGGAAGCAATACAATAAACATTAAGTCACTGAAAAAAAAAAAGAATATACAAAATGCAGAGACCTCCCATGTTCATGGATTGGCAGAATTAATATTATGAAATGATCATGGCCTGGGAACACAGATTTAGATGAACAATTTCAGAAACATTTTTTAAAGTTTTATTTTTTTATGATTTGTTCACATTACATACTGATTGTTACCCCCTTGCTCTTACCCTCCCATTCCCACCCTCCCTCTCCTCCTCCCCCCCCCCCCCCCCCGCCAGTCCTCTGACAAGGGGAGCCCTCCTCCCCCACCATCAGAAACATTCTATCGTAAAAGAAGAAAGTCATAAATCAACACACTTCAAACTGGCTGTCCTATCAAGAGTAATCTATGAACTCAATGCTATACACAACAAAATTCCAACACAGTTCTTCACAGAAATTGAAAAAAACAATTTTTAACTTTCATATGAAAACACAAAAGGTCTAGAATAGCGAAACCAATCCTGAACAAACAGCTGGAGATGTATCATCTCAGATCCTTCGTGGTACTGGCACAAAAACAGACTGAATGACCAGTGAAACAGAACTGAGGCTCCAATAGACCCACACTGCCACCCTGCTTTTTTTTTTGTTTTTTTGCTTTAAACAATACACAACAGAGAAAAGACAGCATCTTCAACAAATGGCAGTGGTCAAACTGGTTAACTACATGTTAAAGAATGGAACTCCTATGGGGGATCACAGGGACTGAACCTCCAGCCAAAGAGCATGCAGGGGCTGGATCTAGACCCCTTACACATACGTAGCAGATGTGGAGCTTGACCATCATGGGGGTCCCCTAACTATTTGGTCAGGGGCTGTCTCTGGCTCTGCTGCCAACCTTTGGATCCCTTTCCCCCAGCTGGGCTGCCTTGTCAGGCTTTAGTGGGAGAGATGTGCTTAGTCCTGCTGAGACTTGAGGTGCCATGCTGGGTTGGTATCCATGGGGGGGGGGGCTTCTCTGAGGAGAAGGAGAGGGCGAGTGGGGGAAGGGGCATGAGGGTGGAACTGGGAAGAGAGGTGGGAGGGGGCTGTGAACAGGTGTAAAATGATTAAAAAACAAAAACAACAACAACAAAAAACCAACCCTGTCACTCTGCACAAAATTCAACTCCAAATAGATTAAGGACCTCCACAGAAGACCTGATACCCTACATGCTGTTATAATGAGACAGTTTTCACTTCAAAATAAATAAATAAAGGATGTAGTTTATTCTGAAGCCAAGTATGAAAGACTGTGGCCAGGGAACATAGATTTAGGTAACAATTTCATAAACTTCTTATAGTAACGGAACAAAGAAAGCCATAAATCAAGACATTTCAAGTGCATCAGTGAGTACAGCGTGTGCTGGACCTTGTGCTATCTGAAAACACTCTTGGCTCCTGGGTTAGTGGGAAATTAGGGTTTTGCTCAGCAAATACATTCTGAAAGGTTTTTTAAAAAATCTGTTGTCAAGATGTTAAATCAAGTTTTCTGTAATAGTACAAAAGGTAAGGTCTGAGCACAAGGAAATGAGGCAAAACAAAACAAAACCAACCCACCCAAAACAAATAGTAGTGAGGCTCTGCACTAAATTGTTTGCAATGCTTTCTGTTTTGCTGACAGAAAAACTCTCAAAATAAATTCCCTGATTTGTTGTCTCAGTAGTGACTATCTTCACCCCCTAACATTTGCTAAGCCATGCAGATTCTTGTTTGGTTGCTGTTGTTGTTTGTTTTTAGAAGCAGAAAGGAACTGATATTGCCCAAATATAGCAGAAGAAATAATTTAAAAACAAAAACAAATGGAAACCAGCAAAGGAATGGTCTGGTTGGGGAGGGAAGTCAGCCCTTTAACTAATTCTACTCGCAAAGGAGATAGCCTAAGCTGTGTGACTTTTCCTTTTTATGCATATCGGTGATCTTCCTGGATGTTTGTATGGGTACCCCACGCATGCCTACAGTGTCAGCGGAGGCGGGGGGTGGGGGGTGGGTGGGGAGGGGGACGGGACGGTCAGATCTCCTGGAACCGAAGTTACAGGTTGTCGTTTGCTGTTCTGTGGGTGCTGGGATCTGAACCTGGGTCCTCTGCTAGATCAGCAAGTGCTCTTAACCACTGTTCCATCTCTCCAGCTCCTTCCTTAGACTTCTGAGGTAACTGTAGACATGTAGATACTTGTAAAGAATTTTTTTTTAAAAAGGTAGGAATGAACGGAAATTGTTCACCCTTCACCCAGATTCCTACATTTAGCAAAATTTTAGCAATGTTAAGACACCTGCAGGTCAATGTTCATTCCGTCAGCAGAGCTGTCCCTAGTGCGTCCTTTCATGGCTACAGCCACTCGGATGACAGGCCTCCCTCGGCGACTGAAACATACAAATCAGGATCTGGTAGACCGTACGACCACCCTTCCGCTGTGGCCGACCAACCGGCTCCTGAGGATCTAGTAACTTCCGGTCGCGGGCGCCAGATCCCGGAAGTGCTCGCCCGGTTTCCAACGCCACTCGGTCCGGGATGGCGGATCTCCACCGCCAACTCCAGGACTACCTGGCGCAGGGTAAAGCGAGCAAGCCGGCAGCTGCAGAGCCGCTGCTCGCCGCGAGGGACTCGGAAGAGCCTGCGGCCGGGTCCTGGCCAGGCCGCCCGGCTCTGCGATGGCCGTGGGCACGGAGCCCTGCCGAGCCGCCGCCCGCGGGCTCCCGGTGCATCCCGAGCGTGACGCGCGGGCAGCGCCTGGCGGCGGGCGGGCTGTGTCTGCTGCTGGCCGCGCTGTGTTTCGGCCTGGCGGCGCTGTACGCGCCCGTGCTGCTGCTGCGCGCGCGCAAGTTCGCGCTCCTCTGGTCCCTGGGCTCCGTGCTGGCGCTGGCGGGCGCGGCGCTGCTGCGGGGCGGCGCGGCCTGCGGGCGCCTGCTGCGCGGCGAGGAGACGCCTTCGCGGAGCACGCTGTGCTATGTGGCCGCCCTGGGCGCCACGCTCTACGCGGCGCTGGGCCTGCGCAGTACGGCGCTGACGGCGCTCGGCGCCTGCGCACAGGTGGCCGCGCTGCTCTACGCGCTGATAGGGCTCCTGCCCTGGGGCGGCCTGACGGCGCTGCGCCTGGCTCTTGGTCGCCTGAATCACGGGAGCGGCCTGATCCACGCGCTCCCGGTGTGACAGTCCCCGTCCGTAGGAAGCAGTTCCAGCTGGGCTGGAGAAGAGGCACCGTCACAGCCCACGGCACCCAAGCGTATAAGAACAAGGCATCAGCTGGGCGGTGCAGCGGAGTCCATGAGCAACTGTCGCCATCTGACTCGCGGGCCCTTTCAGATCCTTTGGCTCCCGCTTTCTGCCGTCCCGGGCCCCGAAAACACGTGATTTTGCCGGATTGATAACTGTGCGTGGAGACCACCGTCATGAACTGTTTTCATACTAACAGGCTTTACTTGGACATCAGTTTAAGGGGGGGGGATGGAACAGCTTTCTGATTTAGCTACTTTCGTATCTTTTGGGAAAGCGACATCCTCCGTTTTGCCATTTAAAGAAATGCAGTGGTATGTTTGGTTGAGAGTAAGGTTCCGGTTTTACTGCAGCTCTTCGAAGCCGCCTTATTCGAATTCACTGTAAATCTATCCAGATTATCAGATTAAACATCAAATTTAGCCACTGTATTTAAAAGTGATTAGTTAATACAGTCTACCTCAGTTTCTTAAAGTAGGAAATATGGTGCTATATAATATTTAAGGATAACTATTCTTCAAAAGACTACACCAAAGGGCAATATTCAGAACCAAGGAGCCAGATATCCAGTTCGATGCATAGCAAAGTTTACACAGGCTTCTGCAGAACTAAGCTAAGGAATCCTGGGAGACAGAAGCCACTTTGCATCTGCAGTTACAATTGTTATTAAGGATAGATTTTGCCAAGTTTTCACGATTCCTAACATTGCTGCTTTTTAAAGTACTATACAGTTTGATATTAATGCAATGCAAAATGCTTTTCATATGTAATTGCTGTATTTCCTAGGTTCAGCAGGAACTTGTGCAGTGTTGCCTTGAATCAGCATTTAAATCCATCATACTTTATTGCCAAAAGCTGGGTTCAGTATTGAATCTGGATGCACTAGAATGTAAAATGTACTTAGCAGCTTGTAATTCCACACTAGTGGTTCTCACACTAGATTGGCACATCAAAGGTACTTGAGAAGCCACATTGCATCGGTTCATCTATAATACTGGTGTGTGAATCCAGACATCTTTATATAAAATCTCACCAGATGTCTTCATGGTCAGATGAGGTTGAGAACCCCATCTGCACTGGCTTGTACAATGTGAAAGTTTTTTTTTCCAAGCTGCTCCAAAGTTGCCTTAGCAGGATAGGTCAGATGGCAGCAAACCTCTGCTTCCTTCCCATGCTGTGATTCCATACTGGCCAACACCCCAACATCACAGGCTCCCCAGTAATCATTTGCTGTGCTCCCAGGCAGGAAGTAGAGCTGCCTACTCTCAGGAAAGGAAATGCTATTTTCAAGTAGTGATGTGCACATTTTTTTGTTCCTATATTCAAGATATTAAAGTTCTATTTCCAATATTGTCTCAAGAATCCATTACTTGAAAATAAGTTCTATAAAATTCTAAGCACAATGTCTTATATTTTGACAGTAGTGTTTAAAATGCTGTATGTAGATAGTTAATGTCTAATGTAGAGGTTCTGTAGCTTCGTGGATTTGATTCTGGGTTTTTATGGTATGCCAGGGGAGTACAAGCGAGGAGGAATCCAGTTTCTAACGGTGTGGCTGCTAATATTTTTATTTTTGAATTAAAAAGAAATTTACGTGAAATCTTCAGGTTCTAGCACCCAAATAATCAACATCCCGTGCCCCTCACTCCGCCCACAGAGAGCCAGGGAAGAGGCCTGGGCACCAGGCCACTGTGTCAGCAGCGACTTTTCTGAGCTACCAGAGATGCCCAGCACCACTCAGCATGCCAAAGAGCTGGTACTGCAGTGAGGGATCCAATTCCTAGCACCCGTGTGGCGGTTCACCACTGCCTGTAACTCCAGTTCCAGAGGATGTGATACCCACCTCTGGCTTCCAAAGACACCAGTCACACAACTGGAACACAGACATAAACACAGGTAAAACACCCATTCAAGAAAAAGAAAAGCTTTTTTTTTCTTTTTAAAAGTAAAAAAGTCCACATAGGAAGGGGTATCTCAAACTGAAAATCTGACTTTCAACCTGAGCCTTTTCTGGGGTTTGAGGAGGGAGGCAGTGAGACAACGTCTCAGGTACCCCAAGTTGCCCTGTAAATTCCTCCTGCCCATCTCCCAAATGCTAGGTTATACGTGTGTGCCACTGTGCCCAGATAGATGTGTGAGTTGTTAAGGAAAAGATCCCTCCCGCTCCGACTCTGTAGTGGAAGGTAGAGGTAGTTGTGAGCCTCCTGACTGTAGGTGCTGGGAGCTAAATTCCAGTCCCTGTATGTGCTCTCAACTGCTGAGCCATCTCTCCACGCACTGCCTTTGCCTTTCTTTTTGGGGTGCTGGGGGCAAGACAGGGTTTCTCTGTGTAACCCAGGTTGTCTTGGAGCTCCCTCTGTAGACTAGACTGGCCTGGAGCTCAGAGACCTACCTGCCTCTGCTCCACACCCAGCTTTTTAGTTTTGTTATTTTTTTTTTAAAGCAAGAACTGCGTTACAGCAAAGAACGTCTATCTTTTATCCTCAACCCTGAAATCTCCACAAAGCGAATGTGGAAGAGGAGATTGTTTTCCAAAATGTAGATACTTCGTTCTACTTCCTTTGAACTGCATGCTAAGAGACATGCAGTTAAGACATTTACCCCAGCTTTCTCTCCCGATGAAGACCGAGAGCACGCAAACGCAGCCTGCCAGAGCATCCACAGGAGACCCTCTAGTTGAACACCCAGAACATTCATGGTTTCCTTCGGTGTCATTTTCCACCACGCAGAATATGTCTGCGGTTTTGAGCCTTCTTGAGCTATGTTAGAGCAATTTTTAAAGTATATAACAAAATTGTGTAACAACAGAAAGGTAAAAATGATTTGAAAAGCACAAAGTTGACAAATGAACCTGCTCTGTGGTGGGTGACAGTAGAGCGTGCACGCTCACCACCAGCTCCTTAAGGCGAGCACTACACAGCCAGTTGTTCCTGGTCATTCTTGAGTAAGTCACATTCTGTATTCATACAAAACAAGGTTTTTTTCTCTGACAAACTGTACATATAGAAATAAATTTCCAATTGGACATGAACTTAACTTTGTAGAGGTGCTCCATTTCTCATGACACTTAAAAAAAAAAAAAGGGTTCCAGCTTTTATCCTCACAGACAACATGGGAGAGTTGGGGCAGCGAGGGCGGACAAGACAGAACAGGGCCAACCACCCTGGGGAGTTGGCAGCAGTCTCTTTCTTCATCTCCAACACCTCACCGGGCTCCCAGAACTCAGCTGCCCCAGAAGAAGAGTTCAGAGCTACAGTGGTAAAGGCTTGTTTTTGCTTCACGTGGTAAGTCCACAAGAACTTCTTAAATACTTTGCAGAGAGGCCCAGGGCTGCTCAGCCCTCCTCCTACCGGCCCCTCCCACTACCCCTTGAAGTGCCACGCCTTGGAGGGCCAGAGTTCATGTTACTCCCTCTACCCCAGTTACTGCTGCTCCGGCCCCCTCGAGAGGATGAGCTGCTGCCTGGAGGGCCACCAAAAGGCTCGTCTCTGTGGTATCCATCATGATGGTCTCCGTCCAAAGAGCTGGAACGCCCGGATTTTGGCACTCTCTGGGAAGGTCCTGGGCCCCCTCGGCCTAAAACAAAACACGATTTAAGAGATGACTTTGTGTATCATGGTGTGTTCCTGGCACAGCTCTCTCCCTGGTGACAGTGGACCACCAGGAGGAGATAAAACAGAACAATGACTTTCAGAGCTGGCAGGGCTCTAGCAGGCCCGAGCATGGCAAACATGGCTCTGGCAGGCCTTGGCCTTCCCCCATTCCCTTTGGCGTGCTAAAATCCTTAGCTTACATTGCTAAAGCTGGATGCCAAGGTCCATTCCCTTCTTTGGTTGGCCACTTCCTCCTCTGAAGGGTCACTACCAGGGTCCAACTATCAAAGAAATAAAGTCTAGCAATCAAAGCCCAATCAAAGCACACCAGGCACCCCAGCCCTTTCTAACGGGCCTCCCTTTCCCCCTGCGAGGTCACTTGCTGCTGCTTTTATCCCTGAGTCAGAGACCAGCCACTTCATTTTTCTTCCCAATCAATCTGTAAAAACAGGTGTTTAAGGATGTGGTTCGTGCCTAACCTGGGGTCTAGTAGGGAGCACCCCCACTGTGTGGATCCCCTCAAGAGCAGTGAAGTGGGCTCCTCTGTTCCTTGCTGACCTCATTTCCACCCTGGCTCATGGCCTCAGATCTCGGTGTCTCTGGGGCCACACACACCTCAGGGCTGTTTGACAGAGGGCTGGAAGCCAGTCAACACTGAAGAACTTCCAGCAACCCTGCAGCACACTGGGACATGTTTTGCTCTCCTGCGCTACCAAAGCACTTGAAGGGAAGATTTCAAAAGCACCTATTAACTTTAGAAGCAACTAAGACACGCAGGCTGCTGCAGCTGCGGGCACCGAGGGCTACAGTAAGGATCTGTGTGTGGCTCACCACATGTGGAACTTCCGCTTCCTTTCACATCTGTAGTGGTGTGAAATATTCTCAGTGAACAAAAATAAGTTAGTTTTCAGAGATTTACTAACTTTAATTTGCTTTGGACTTCAGATAGCAAATTGTCTTACAAATTTACTTAGGCCAGTGAGATGGCTCAGCAAGGTACAGGCACTTGCTACCAAACTTAACAACCCAAGTTCCATGCCCAGGATAAGACAGGACATCACCAAGTCCAGCAAGCTGTCCTTTCACTTCCACATGTGCACTATGGCACCACATACAAACATACAAAGTAAATACAATTGGAAAAAAATGTAAAAGAAGTCAGCTTTCTTCAGTGGTGTGCCTCATGACAGTTACTCATGCTCTAGTGGGCAGCACCTTCCTACACACACAGACACACAGACACACACACACACACACACACACCACACACGAACAGTGCTAACTGAACTCAGTGGCTATACAAGCAACCAGAATACACAGTAAATTGGGAGGGAGCCTGGGAGGGATTAGATCTGGGATGAGTTGACCTAAATATATTGTGTTTTAAAGTGTATTATAAATTACCAAAGAATAAATACAATTTGTTTTTCTTGAGCTCAGTGGTACACTGCTTTGCCTAATATGTGCCAAGACCCTGGGTTTGATTCCCAGCGCTGCAAAATAAATGAATGCATAGGTAGAACTCTTTTCTCATGAAATGATGTGATTGGTTCGTTTCCTACAGCATGTCCTTCTAACACTACTACCAACTCTATTTTGTCTGAAACATTTGGAATGAAGTTGTATCTAAGGGGGAACTTGCCAAGCAGTAAACTTGGCTTATCATCCTGCAAAGCACCACAGGCCAACCTAAGGTAGCCTGAGCACAGTGTCAGCTAGTGTGCAGTGTCCTGTTAGCACATGCCCTTGGCCAGGACCATAGCATCCTGGAAGACTACATGGAAGGCAGGGAACGAGACCGGGCACCCAAAGCCTATGGCACTGCCAGACCACCCTGAAGCCAGACCCGTCGTCAGCAGTCACTGCTGCTACTCTTGGTCAAAGTGACAGTAACAGTCCTCCTGGGCTCAGGGCAAAAAGTGCAGCAGGGAACCTGGGAGAAGACAGGGCTCCCTTCTCTGAGAGGACAGCCTTGAGGGCTCCAAACAGCCGCTTGAGGGCAGTTGTATGGATACAACAGCCAGTCCGACCAGCTAAGCAAGGCAAGAGTGAAAAGAGCAGAGCAGAAACTGGACAGGGGCTCCTGGAAGCAGCGGGCAATTCTGCTGCGTCAGTCTGCAGCTCCATCCAGCTGCGGCAAGGACCCAAACAAACTACACTCGCACTAAGTGTAAGGGCGCAGAGGCAGAGTGGAGGCAGCCTCGGGGGCTCAAGGCATGAGTGACAGACCCTTGCAGCCTCGGGTCCGGGGCTGCTGTCCTCTTACCTTTGCTTCCTCGGTCCTCCGAGGGACCCCCTTGAGCCTCCATCTCTCTGTGTTCAGAAGTGCCTGACCCATCATGCCAGGGGCGCTTCCGGGGTGGTAGGGAGGCCATGTCCATGCCTTGGAGAGAAGAGGAGCGCTCTCTGCTAGCTGGTGAATGGCCATCGTGAGGGGGATGATCAGGGCGGGGAGCATCACGAAAATGTTCATGACCTGGTCCTGAAATGAGAAGTGAAGGTCCGTGCTTTTAAGGGTTTGACACTATCACCTCCGTGCAACAGTGCAGCCCAGCGCAGCTCGGAGAGATGCTACTCAGGGCAACCGAGTACTGAGAGCAGCAGTGTCTACTTAACAGGTGGATGTGAAAGAAAGGAACTCATCCTAGAGTAAGGAGGTAGGTACATGCACACGTTCTGCGTTGCTCTGGACTCGGCTCTCGGCAGTCTTCCCGCTTACTGAGCACGGGGCTAGAGGGCCGGCTCAATGGGAAAAGTGCTAGCTGTGCAAATATGAGGACTAGAGTTCAGACACCCAGCACCCACATAAACGCTAGAGGTGTACAAGATCCCAGACAAGCTGGCGAGCTGGAGTGCCTGATTAGCAGGCATATAAGAGGGACAGGCACCACAGAAAGTCAGCTTCCGGCCTCTAGACACATGAGCGCACGCGCGCGCGCGCGCGCACACACACGCACACGCACGCACACGTACACACGCGCGCGCGCACACACACACACACACGCCCCCTGTATGCATATATACGCACACATATGAATATTCACATAGATGTAGAGGAATGTTAATTCAGAACATGGCTGCTCTGGCAAGAGATCTCAACCAAAGACCTTCTAGGTTGTGTGATCCAGCTGGAATACAGACATGCCTTTAATTCAGGAGACAGAGACAAATAGATCTGAGTTCAAGGCCAGCCTGGAATAGAGCAAGTATCAGGTAAAGAAAAGTTTAGATCCAGGTGTGGTAATACATGCCTTTAATCTCAGATGAAGGTAAAGTTAGTTTGTAGAAGGAAATACCCATGTTTGAAAATGATGTCTAACTGAGTGGCAGAAAAGGTGATAAATCAGAGAAGATTTGACAGAATAGGATACGCCCATCTCTCACCAGTAGAGAGAGGAAAGGGATACTTAAGAGGCTGTCAGTTCCCAGAAATCACATGGTAGCTCACAGCCATCTATAATTATAATGAGATCTGGTGCCCTCTTCTGGCAGGAAGGCACACGTGCAGGTAGAACATTGTATACCTAATTAAAAAAAAAAGAAAGGCAGTTTTTCAGAGAGAGGAGGCAGTTTTACCAGAACAGTAATAAAGAGATGGGTTGCAGAGAAAAAATTCTGGTAAAGACAGAATGAGCCATAAAATGAGGAGAAGCCAGAAGATTAGAGCAGACTGCTGAATGAGTCTGGGGCCAAGCAGAGCACTTCTGGGCTGAGAGAAGCTGGATTAAATAAGTCAGCTGGGAGAAGAGTCTGAGCCAGAACAGCGGAGTTGAACCAGCCAGCCCAGAGCTCAGAAAGAACAAGAAAGGATGAGCTTATTAAGCAGTAAGTCTCAGAGGCTGAAAACATTCTAGGCCTAGGTTAGAGTGTATGGAGGCTAGAAGCTTCCAGGACTAGGCCTAGGTTAGCAGGAGGAGGTAGCAAGCCTCCCAGACAACAATTGAGCCAGGAGAATAAAAGTTACATTTACACACACAATACATGCAAAACTTATACATATACATACAAAAAAATTTACTGAAGGCTCCAAAGAATGGACTAACAACAACAACAAAAATCTACTAATGTTTATGGTATCATCGATTAAGATGAAGAACATTTTAATTATTTATCCTTATTTTCCAAATAGATGACAGTTTAGTGAAAGGAGTAGTGGTATTTGTGTATGTGCTGGATGGCTGCAAGCTAGAGGCAATATAAAGTGTCCTCCTCAGCTCTCTAGCTTTTTGTATTTTTTTCCTCCAAAGCCAGGATCTCACTATGTACCTCCAGCTGGCCTTAAGCTCACAAATTTGCTTGCCTTTGCCTCCCAAGTGCTAGGTTAAAGGTGCGTGCCACTACCTCTGGCCTCACAACTTTAACAAGACAGGGCCTCGTGTTGAACCTAAGCACACCAATTTGGTTGTCAGTGAGTCCTTGGTGGTCTCCTGTCTGCCTCTTCAGTGTGGAATTTTAGGTGCCACCAGCACACGTAGCTGGGAATTCAAACTCTGGTCTTTGTGCTTACATGGCAAGTATATTAATAAGACATCTCCCTAACCTAAGAAGTGCCATTGTTTTATACTCAACACAAATCCTTTTACTATTAAAAAAAAAAGCAAAACAGAAAACAAACAAGCAAACATAAAAACAGGGTGGTGGTATGCACCTGCACACCTTTAATCCCAGCACTCAGGGAGGCAGAGGCAGGCAGATCTCTGTGAATTCAGGGCCAGCCTGGTCTACAAAGCAAATCCAGGACAGCTAGGGCTACATAAAGAAGCCCCATCTCAAAATATGAAACCAACCCAACCCCCAAACATGGATTCTCCCACCTGTTTCTGCCTTCAATCTATTGTGATCTACTCAATCACTGAAGCAAACAGGCAGGAAGACGCCAGCCTCCCACCAGTCAAGCTACAAAAGACAGGAGCTGGCTATGGCCCCCCCCTCTGTAACTACCAAAGCACACGCATGTCTCCTTGCTTACCGGGCTCTCGGTTTCCGTCCCAGGAGTCTGGCTTCCGTCCTTCGAAGCGAGGGAACTCATCAGGGGTGGGGAGTAAGCACTTCCGGGATCCACCTACACAGGAGCAAACACACTGAGCTCACAGGCCGCCCAGCACCCAGCTGTGCTCTGGCCACTTGTCCCTCAGACCAGCTTTTCTCAATGCTGCTCACCTCGTGGGGTGCCGCGGCCTCGCCCTCTGAGATCTCGACCCCGGGCTGCTTCATCAGAAGCATCGAAAACCTCTTCTGGACCAAAGTCATCAGGACCAGGAAAGCTGTCCCTTCCCCTTGGGGGAGCACGGCCTTCATGTCTTGGGGGTGCTCCTCTTCTAAAGCTAGAAACAAAAACAGAATGTTCACCTTCTGGAAAACATTACTCTTAAGTACAGTGAGAACCTGACAGGAAACTTTAATGTACAATGTAAATGAGGAGAAACACAACAACACACACACACACACACACACACACACACACACACACACACACACACACACACACACACTCAGTCTCTCTGTGTAGCCCTGGCTGTCCTGGAACCCACTCTGTAGATCAGGCTGGCCTAGATCTCAGAGATCCTCCCTGAAAGTGTCCATTTTAGGAACCAAAACATACAGGACAGCAACAATATAGCAGAATATGGGTCACTTAAGTTTACAGGAACATACCAAGCGCTTTCCATGCATTATTCTATTAATTTCTTTCTCAACAAACACTACACTAGAATTGGTACTTTTTTTTTGGGTTACTACACCTGACTCAGCTATATTTTTTATGATGAACTTCCTTTTTTTACATACATAGTATGTATGATCATGACTTCTTGGGGGTCTGTACTCTGTATTTGACCAGGCCTATAATCTCCACTCTGGGCAGCTCAAGCAGCCATGTGCTGCCCCAGGGGCATTTGCTGCGGTCAACAGGAATGTCCACCCACCTAGCTTGAAGGGCCACCCACAAGACTTGAGTGATGAGCAATTTTCATTCTCTTAGGCATTTGAGACTCAGACTAAATTGTCTGGAACTATGGCTAAAGCCAAATGTTCAAGGAAATGCATAACATGCAAAAAAGCCCTTCCACTGGCAGTGAGTGCTGAAGAAACAGGGCAGCGGGGCTGGGTGTGGACGTTTGCATGAAAATGACCCCCACGTGCTTACGCTGGATTGCATGGTCTCTAGTTAGTGCAGCTGTATGGGAAAGAAAAGGAGGCATGGCCTCACTAGAGGGGGTGTGGCACCAGGAGTGGGCTTCCGGGTCTGACATGCCCACACCAGGCCCAGTCTCAGTCTCTGTCCCTCTCCCCCATCACCCCCAGGCCAGTGCCACGCCTGTCTGCTTCCCGCCATGATGGTCATGGGCTAGCCCTTTAAGACTGTGAACTCGTCCCCACTTCAATGCTTTCTAAGAGTTGCCTCCTTGGTCATGGCGTCTCTTCAGAGCAATAGCGCACTAAGCTACCAAGCACGGGTCAGTCTGCATGGCTTTTTCTCCAGCTCCCTTGTCACTACCTTCTCCTTTCCCAGTGACATGACCAAAGCATCTCTGTTGTGAGCACAGTGAACTTGGGCCAGAGGAGAACTGCACAAGAGGCATGAGTGGGCCAGGAAAGCCTCTACAGGAATGCTGTTCCTGAAACACAGCATGTGTTTTCCTGTCCCAAGCATCCACTGTGCCAGTTAACGCCCTAGGAACAAATGGAGTCTTCTTTGCTTTGTTAGAAAATACTGGTATGGACTGCTTGGCCCCCTAAATTCCGTGGAAGTTCTAATACCTATGTGGTATGGTATCGGGTATATGCCATATATGGTACAGGCAGGTGTACCATACTCTTGGAAGTAAGCAAGCAGGATTTTATGAGGACATGAAAGTAGAGTCAGGTAATGAGATTAGGAAGGAGAGAAAAAACAAAGTTCCACTGCTCACCCCACCCACGCCCACACTCATACCCACACAGACATACCGTGCCCATGTGAAGGCACACAGAGACCTGCAACCTGAGGAAAAGCCTTACCGTCAACCAACCCCAGTGGGCTCGGATCTAGGTTTCCAGCCTCCATAACTGTAGAAAATAAAATCCTGTTTGTAAGCCACCCACATTTTGCTATGAGAGCCTGATCAGAGATCAAGGTATCTTTTAATCAACTGATTCCTCTCAAATTCCTCCCCAGCTTAACAGCAAACACTCTAGGTCCTAAGTAGACAACAGGAAATTGACTGCGTACAAGCAATAAATAAGTAAATACAAGCAAGCATGATGGCTCACATCAGTAATTTCTGAACTTGGGAGGTGGAGGAAAGAGGAACACAGAAAGTCTGGGACCAGTCTAGGATACAGGGGACATAACATCAACAAGGAACAAGGCCGGAGAGATGACTCGCTGCTCTGTAGAGGACCTAGGCTTGCTTCCTAGCACCTACATGGCAGCTCACAACCATAGTAATTTCAGTTCTAGGGTATCTAATGCCCTCTTCTGTCCTCCATGGGCACTAGGCACGCACACAATACACATACACTCAGGCAAACACACAAACTGTTTAAGGGGGCAGGGACTGGGTTATTGTGATAGCGCAGCAGCTAAGGGCACTTGCTGCCAAGCCTGACAACCTGAGCATCATTCCCAGGGCCCATATGGTAGAGACCTGACTACAGCAAGCTGTCCCCTGACCTCCACTTACACACCACAGTATACGGCACACACACAGATGAAGAGACGGCTCAGCGGCAAGGTGTGTACTGCATTTCCCAATGATCTAAACTCAGATGCAGCACCCACACCAAGTAGCTCACAACACCCTGAAGTGCAGCTCCGTGGGATCTAAGCATGCTCTTCTAGCTTCTGAGGATACTTACACTAGCAATGCACATACCCACACACAAACACATAGAGAATAAAAAAAGATAATACAATTTTTTTGGGTTTTGGTGGTTGTTTTTTGTTTGCTTTGTTTTGTTTTCTAGACAGGGTTTCTCTGTGCAGCCCTGGCTGTCCTGGAATTCACTCTGTAAACCAGGCTGGTCTCAAACTAGAGGTCTACTTCTGCCTTCCAAGTACTGGGAGAGATGGCTCAGAGGTTAAGAGCACTGGCTGCTCTTCCAAAGGTCCTGAGTTCAATTCCCAGCAACCACATGGTGCCTCACGACCATCTATAAAGATATCTGGTGCCCTCTTGTGGCCTGCAAAGTGTATATGTAATATAGGCAAAACACTGTATACCTAAATAAATAAACCTTTAAAAAAATAAATAAATAAAATAAAGATGTATACCACCACTGCCCAGCATAATACACATTTTTTAAAAGTTTGTCTGTTCTGATTGTGTCATGGTTCTTCTTGCTATAGGTAGTTTATTGTATACATGTGTAATAATATAAATGTATATGTAAAAAATAAAAATGTGTAATAAAAAAAAGTTTGAAGTTAGGTAAAGGGCCACATGCCTGTAATCACAGAAACTTGAGGGTTGAAGTTCAGGGCCAAGTGTGTACCAACCTTTTGTTTTTAATAATCTTGGTGTGTGGGCACACGAACACATGCATGTGCACGTCACAGTGTGTGTGGAGGTGAAGGAGCAACTGTCCATCTTGTTCAGGCAGGCTGTCTCTTGCATTCCTGCCCCTCTACATACTTCAGCCTAGCAGGGCCCCAACCTTTAGCAAAGTCTCCTGTTGTCTCCTACCTTGCTATGGGAACACTGGGACTTATCGCACCTGGATTTTTATGTACATGAGTTCTAGGGATCCAAACTCAGGTTGTGAAGCTTGCAGGGAATCTACTTTTACCTACTGAGCTATCTCACCAATCTTTTTTCGTTTTGTTTTGTTTTTTTAGAGACAGGGTTTCTCTGTGCGCCACCACCTCCTGGCCATCTCTCCAATCTTGTACTGAATATTTTATATAGACTCTGCTCATTATTTCCATTACTTCCTAAGCAGTACAGTGTGGCTAGGCATGTTGGTATACTCCTTTAATCCCAACCTTTGGGAGGCAGAGCCTGGTGGATCTGTGTCAATTCCAGGCGAGCCTGGGATACACGCTGAGAGCTTGTCTCAAACACATGATACGAGACAATAATAACTTTCTGGAGCTGAGAAAATGTCTCAGTCATTAACTGCCATACAAACATGAGGCTCTGATCATGACGTGACAATCAGGGCACAGCAGCATGTGTCTGTGACTTCAGCCCTGGGCATACAGACACAGATCCCAGGAGCTTACTAGCCAGCCAGCCTGGCTAGGTTCAGTAAGGATCTTGTCTCAAAAAACAGAGGCAAGTGATTGATGAAGAGATATGATTCAACTCTTGCCCTCCACATACATGTGTGTCCACACAAACACATGTATGCACTGTACACACACACACAAATATAACACACACAGTAACTACTTACATAGATTTATACTGTATGAGGAACTGTAAGTCATCTAGAGATGTTTCAAAAGCATACAGTAGGAAATACATATGTTAAATGCTAATACTATGTCACGTTAAACAAGGACTCTTATGTCTAAGGCTCCTCTGAAATACTGTCCTCATAACCAAGGTATGACTCAGGCAAATACACAAACTTTGTAAGGGGGTGAGGGAGGAGACTGGGTTATTGTGATATCGCAGCAGAAAGACTGTTCTATAAGTATGGTTAAGAAGCACAAAGCTGCTGAGTGGTGGTGGCGCACACCTTTAATCCCAGCACTCAGGAGGCAGAGGCAAGCTGATCTCTGTGAGTTCAAGGCCAGCCTGGTCTACAAAGAGTTCCAGGACAGTCAGGGCTACACAGAGAAACCTTGTCTTTTAAAAAAAAAAAAAAAGAAAGAAAGAAAGAAAGAAAGGAAGAAAGGAAGGAAGGAAAAGAAAGAAATAAGGAAAGAAAAAGCAGCAGCAAGCCATCTAAGAAGAAAAGCTCTAACCAGAGTGAGCCACAGCTATCTGCAGAGTATTGTTGTAGGTGGAGGGAAGAGCAGAGTAACACAAACGTGTGACCGCACAAGAGTCTAGGCTGAAAACGGAAATGATGACACAACAAAGTGTGACGTTTACATCAAACGAAGATTCTAGAAGTCAAGGAGCATTATGCAGATGTCAATTCTTACAGTCAACACAACCACCACTGGTTATGCTTATTTAAATCACACCAACTCCTGTTTTTCTTTCTCTATATGCTTCTATTCTTTCGATAGCCAAAGGGCTGACAATTCAAGCCTGATCTAAGTTTAACAGTAAGATGTTTATTTTTATCTGATTCTGTTAAGACCTGTAGGCAATTATGCAAAATCTGAGCCTATTTTATAAGGCCTTTATTTTCTATTATAGTATCTGGCTGAGACCTCATCGTGTACTTAAGGTGAGCCTGGACACTGTAAATAAAATCCAAGACATACTCTGAGCACACAGTCTCCCAGCCCTTCAGGCTAGCCGGGAGCAGTGCGCACCCTCTCGGCAGGCAGGGATGAGGACAGCCCGGCACCAGCATGCGACTGTGGCAGAACAAGCACCTGGAAAGAAGGGGATCGAGACCACAAGTGACGTGACTCCCGAGTCTAAACACTGAGGCACCGAAGGTAGGGCTATGTCTACGCAGTGCCTTCCCCTAGGAAAGGGGAGCCATCTTTGTTGTAGGACAGGGAAAACGCAGAGAACCCACACAACACACTTTCCTACCTTTCTTCCCTGCGCCCTCGAAAACGTGGGTCATCAGGATCCCGGGGAAAGCGTTCATCTCCAGGTCTGCGGCCTTCCCATGCCCCTGGAGGGCCTCGGGCTGCGCCCCGGCCATCCCCCTCACTGAATTCCCTGTGATCAGGTGGAAAGGGAGGTCCGGGGCCCCCTCGCCTCCACTTTTCTTCTTGTGGTAAAGGTCCTCCTCGTCCCTCAAACTCCCGTAGCCGGTGGCCAAAGCGCTTGTCAGGATGGAAGTCGTCTGGTCTGCTGAAGTCGTCAGGGAAATCAGGGTGAGAGCCACGCCTGTCAGGAGGACCCCTGCAGTCCTGGCCACCCCTGAAAGGGCCCCTCTCCGGCCCATGCTCAGGGCCACCGCTCTGCTCATGCCGCCTCTCTGACATGGGGCCCAGGTGATGGTTGGGAGGGCCTCGAGAGTCACCTACAAGGAACAAAGCTGACTGTTACTATGGCTTCTGTGAGGCCTGCTCTGCGATACCTGCAACCTCAGGATGTGCTTTGCCCTAGAATGCCTTCCCTCCTGAGCTCTCAGCACACTAAAAGATAAACATCCCAAAGTACATATATTGGGGGAATCCCCAGGGGACTTGGGGGTACAACTTCCAGCTTTGTAACTTGACCTAGGGATAACCACTACTCTCTAAGGAGTATCCACGCCTTGGCCACACTTTTTGGCATGAGAATGGCCTTTCCTGCTTTGTTGCTGTTCCTCCTGTGACATCATGGGGTCACTGGATTGATATCCAAGAGACACAGCAGAGAAGTCAGGCTGCGGGCTGGGAAGCTGAAAGGTGGGAGGCTGTGTTATCAAGAATTCACCTTAGCCAGGTGTAGTGCACACGCCTTTAGTCCTAGCACTTGGGAGGCAAAGGAAGCCGGATTCCTCTGAGAGTTTGAGACTAGCCTGGTCTACAGAGTAAGTTTCAGGCCAGCTAGGGTTATATAGTGAGATTCTGTCTCAAAAATAAAATAAACTGCACATGCATACACACACACACACACACACACATTTTTCTTCATGTATAAGTCACAAAGCCACCACACACCACGCCGGGCATCAGGTCTCCACTGCTTCCACCCACTATCCACTCCTTTAGCCCCTAGCCTGCTTGGCTTCGTGCCACACCACATCTGAGGAGCCTTCAGACATTCTTCCATAAGGCCCACAGCACCACAAACCCCTCTAACAACTGCTTGGGGACCAGAGAGTCATGCAAGCCTTCAACCTTGTATTATACCTTTTTTTTTTTTTTTTTTTTTTTGTGCTCATTCTGGGAATGATGTTTCTCAAATATGGTATATTAGCTTTTCCCCCTAGATAGGAATTTCATTCCAGGCTTTAACAGAAATATCTGAATATATATGCAATGGACTGTTTTGGCAGCTACTAACCAAACTACTGTAGCCTCTGCAAACACAACTATTTTCTGTTAACATTTAAACTCATTTTTAAGGGAGGCATAAGCAAGGCGTAGCAGTGCACGCCTGTGATCTCAGCACTCAGGAGGCCCAGGAAATGAGACTACCACATGAGTTCAAAGCTGCTAGCCAGTGCATACAGCAAGGCCTTGTCTTAAAACAAGGCCCAATCTGCACATAAAAACTAAAAATGAGATGAAATACAAAAGGACACTCTTGCTTTTAAATTATGTTGGGAGATGGAATCAATCCCTCCATTCACCCAGCTCAGGCCATTTGCGGCTCTGTCTTCTCAATAAGACAACAAACTTCCTGTCTCATTTGTCAGAATTTCTATTCCCTGGCTCCTGCCTCCCAGCTTTTCATTTTTTTTCCTTTCCCCAGTCATTTTAACTCCCCGCCTCCTTTCAACATGGACAGAAACATGGACATCTCAGCATAAAAAGTGATGTCAGGCAGTCTCCTGCACTTGAGCTCATTGGTCCTTTCTCAGATCCACTTCCTCTAATTGACCAGTGCTCAGTACTCAGCGTTCTTGCAGCTGTGTCTGGGTAAGCTAGAGTCATATTTAAAGAGGGGACCTCAACTGAGAAGAGCTCCCACTAGGCTGGCCTGTGGGGTAAGTAAGCATATAAGCAGATGACTGATCCAGGAAGACCCAGTTTACAGGTGTTGCCCATGGGCTGGTGGTCCTAGGCTGTAGAAGAAAGCAGGCTGAGCAAGCCACGGAGAGCAGGCCAGTAAGCAGCACTCCTCCATGGCGGCTATATCAACTCCTGCCTCTAGGTTCCTGCCCTGACTTCCCTGGGTGGTGGGTGGACTTACAAGCTGAAAGATAAACCCTTTCCTCCCCAAGCTGCAACAGAGCCCTAACTAAGACAGCTGCTTCTCCAACTTTGGGTTGTCTTAACTTAGTGTGACTTCAGATACAGGTGACAACTGACCAGAGGATAGCACACACGTCCCACGTGGACTCAGTTAACCCTCTGAATACTCATCTCACTATGTCTGTTTAAACAGAGCCTGTCTACTTTCTTCCAAGGAAAGAAACCTACCACTACAAACGGTGATGTGGTGGTGGTGGCAACTAATCCAGGAGGGGATGGTAGGCCACTGGCATGTCTCTCCCTTCTCCCTTTGGTCCCTAGGAGAAAGAGGGGAGGAAAGGAAGCCGGGAGGGAGGGGAGAAGGAGGGGAAAAGGGGAGAGGGGGAGAGAGAGGGAAGAGCAAGACAAGCAGGAACAGGTGTGGCAGAGGAGAGGCCACTTCATTCATTAGTGGAAGTCCCTTCCCAAGGGTAAGCCCCAAGCCTCCAAGAAAACTCGCCGGCTTCTTGCTTGCTTGCAAGTCCTCCTGTGTATCTCCCGCTACTGCTTCTGTCCAACAGGGACGGAAACAAAAGTTCTCCGAATCCCCGCCTTGTCCTACCACTAACATCTCACATAAACTTGCTTCTGGTCACACTTCCTCAAGTCCTTCCACGCCACCTCTCCTGTCAGCCCTTGTTCTTCACTCCACCTGGGAGCAAGGGCTCGCTGCCAGCTCAAGCCGAGCCTCTGCTTACATCACAACTTCTGAGTGGCCACATGTCCTACATGCCGACAGGCCTCACCTTTGCTTTCTTCTTTTCAAATGGTACCTAACAATGTATGCAGTGTAAGAATCCAATATGGTATGACGGGATAAAGGGACAGATAACTGTAAGGACACCGTTCTCTACCCTATGGAGGAGCTGAAGACAGAGGCAATTCTGCCTTTGGAAGGGCAGGAGCATGGTCCTGCATGCCACAGGCACATGATCCACTGCCCGTTCTCTGTGGCTGGGCTGGCCTGAGGCACAAACGAACACCAGAGTTGCTCAGTGATTCCACTACCAGTCTCTGGTGGTGTGGAACTCATTTCCTCTGGCCAGCATCACTGCCTAAGGAAACATTCCCTATGACAACAAAAGACAAAGCAGTTTGCCCAGCAGTCCCAATGCCATTGTATACCAACAATGCTAATTACTGTAAAATGCATACAGCAGTGGTAGAATACAAACTCTTCCTCAGCAAGCATATATTTACCTTTGTTAGGGCCAGGTCCTTGTCCAGGGTTCAGAGGAGGGATGCGGCCTTGTGCGCCCTGTTGCCCTAGGCCTGGTATCAAGGGTGGGGGACCTGCACTCTGTCCTTCCTGAGAAGACACATATAAAGATGGGCATGAGACCATAGACAGTTGTTCATATACACAGTGTTCATGCAAAACAACTAAACACATGAAAAGTTGCTAGAATGAAATATTTAGCTAATGACATAATAACAAAACACCCCTCAAGTGGGCTGGGAAGATGGCTTGGTAGATAAAGTGCCCTGTAGCAGGGAAACCGGATGGAGTTTGAATCCCCTCAGCACCCAAGTGACGTCAGATGAAACAACACAAGACAAGTGTGTAATCCCGATGCACGTATGGCGAGCTGCATGTGGGAGACAGGAGGACCCCTACAAGCTCAAGGGGCAGCTAGCCTGTCATTTGCAGGAATGAGCAACCTGACTCCAGCAAGGTGGAAGGCCAGGACCAGCAGCCAAAGTTGTCCTCTGACCCCCACGCGTACACTGTGGCACGCACACAGCTGGGCTCACACAAAACACACAGGGATATTAAATGCAAACACAATTCTAAACGGCCATAGTCAAAGCCCTGCACTATGGTTCAGTAAAAGGCAGGTGCAACGGCATTAAAGAAAGCCAAGAATCACAGTGCTGTCCCACGGCTCTCGCAGAGAGCAAGCTTTAACTGTCATGTTGGGACACTGTAATCAGGCTTGCAAAGCCATGCTAGTATGGAGTTTTGTTGCTATTTGTTGTGTGGGGGAGGCTCACACATGCTGAGGTGAAAGGACAACTTCCAGGAGCTGGCTCTCCTTTGCCACCTTGCTGAGGCAACATCTCTATTTCTGTTCCTAAATGTCACACTGTAAGCTGGTGGCCTGGGAGTGTCTCGCACTTCTCTCATCTCCAGTAGCAGCAGCAGCAGCCACTGCATCTGGCTTTTAAAAAAAAAAAATTTACTTAATTTTATGTGTATGATTATTTTGCCTAAATGTGTGTATGTGTACCCAGTACCCACAGAGGTCAGAAAAGGGCATAAGATCCCTTGGAACTGGACTTAAAGAGCTCACACGATGTTGAGCCATCATGTGGATATTTGTAATCAAACCTGAGTCCCCTGCAACAGCAACGAGTGCTCTAACCACTGAGCTCTCTCCAGAGCGCTCTCTGTCTCTCTCTGTGTGTTGTACATCTTGTGCTTTGTACATACATTTGTGTGCACATGTATGTGACGGCCTGAGGATGCAAAGACTCCTCCATCTTATTCTTTAATTCAGGGTCTCATTCAAACCCAGAGTTCACTAATATAGTCTCGCTAGCCAGCCTTCCACAGGAATCCTGTCTCTGCCTCCCGAGGTAGGAAGTACAGGGGAGCCAGCATGTCCACCTAGTATTTGTTCTGATTCCCCACACTGCCCAATGACCTTGGATCAAATCTCTCTCCCCTCTCCCTTTTTCCCTCTTTCTCAAGATTTATTTATGCATATGAACATTATTTGCATGTATGCCCGCATGACAGAAGAGAACATCAGACAGAAGAGGGAGTCAGGTCACATTATAGATGGTTTTGAGCCACCATGTGGTTGCCAGGAATTGAACTCAGGACCTCTGGGTGAGCAGACAATGCATGTTCTTAACCACTGAGCCATCTCTCCAGCCTGGAACAAATCTCTTGACAAGCAGAGCTGGACAAACCAGGCACAGGGGCATGTGCCTTCAATCTCAGTTCTGGCAGGCAGAAACAGGCAGATCTGTGTGAATCTAGAACTAGTCTAGTAAAACCTTCTCTTTAAAAAAAAATTTTTTTTGAAGTAACAAACAAGCCAAAACTAAAAGTATCTGGTCATTCTTTCATATAGAAAATACACTTAATGGCCTTAATATCAGATTAGCACAGATTCAAACATCAATAGCAAAACCAGTCATATAAACAGATACTGATAGTCAAAACAGCCAGTGCAATAGCTCAGCGAATAAAAGTGACTGCCACCAAGTCTGACCACCTGAACTTCATTTTAGGGCTCCACAAACGTACCAGTGAGACTATGCCCCCAGTACGCAGGGAGGGAGAGGCAGATGGATCTCTGTGAGTTGGAGGCCAGCCTGGTCAACAAAGCGAGTCCAGGGCTACCCAGAGAAACCTTGTCTCAAAAAAGTGAGCGGGGGGGGGGGGGGGGGGGGGGGCAGGGAGAGTGAATGAGAATGCCCCACCCACAAAAATTAATTAATGAAAATGACCATTAGAAATGATTTGATGGTACAGGACTATAAACCCAGAACTCAGGCGGCTGAGGCAGGAGGACTGAGAGTGCTAGGCTAGCCTAGGCTACATGGTAATAACAAAACAAAACAAAACAAAACAAAAACACAAAGAAACAACAACAACAAAAACAGGGAGAAAAATGCCTTCAGTAATGCAAAGGCAGAAATTCCCAGGGCTTTGATCTGTTTGGTGTATGTACATACCTGCAGAGGACAGGGGTCTGGAGTTCTGTTCTATTCTCTTCAATTCACTCCCGTGAGGAAACTCGCTTACAGAACCAACAAACAGGCTCCAGGGACCCTCTTGTCTCTGCCCCACAGCGCTGGGTTACAGGTGCATGCGTGGCCAGGGTGCTAGAGATTCAAACTGCTCATCCATGGAGCCTTTTTCCCAGCCCTGAATGGCAGAACTATCTATACTGCTTTGCCGCCCACATATGGACCGTTCTTAACAATATCTTTCAGGCTGCTATTTTAACACCCAGATTCCACTAAAGTAAACCAATGAAAATAGCCAGCTTAAAAACAAAACAAAACAAAACAAAACAAAAAACAAGCAAAAAAAGAAACAAACCCTTGTTGATCAAAGTGGAGAAAGTCAGAGTTTAGGATGCAGGGAATAGGAGCAAACCTCCATCAAAAAACTTGTGGGATCTGAAACGCCCTAGATACAGGTGCACCCTCGCATCCAGCCTCTTAGACTCATTCTCCTAGCTCAAGTCAACGGGACATTTTGGAACCATGATGCTTTCCATGCATAGATTTTTAATTCAATGGAACAATAAGAACTTGAATTTCCTCAGAAACTCAGACCTGTCCTCTAGCATGTATAGAGTTTATTTATCATATAATAGAAGTTTATTTTTTATAATCCCCCAAAATGAAAACTATTATTCCATAAAACCAAAACCTGCTAATAACTAGAATAAACAGTATATACATACAAGTACACACTGTATTAATAAGATCTATAATGTGAAGTTGTAAAGCAATTTAGGATGACAGCTCTGAATTTTATCCAGCTCATTCTAAATTCTATAATGTGGAAATAACTGAAACATCACATAATTCTTGATCACACTTTCAAGTGCTGGAAACTCTACACAGCACTGCACAACATACTTACCTAGGCTCAGTAAATGCAGGGGCTACACTTCACAATGCATGTGCATGGTGCATGCCAAGGCACACGTGGACGGCAGATTTGTGGATGCTGGCTCACTTCTACCTCGTGGGTTCAGGGGACTCAATATACACTGTCAGATTTGCTTGGCAAGTGACCTTACCCCTGAACCATCATATAGGCCCAAGTGGCTGTCTTTTTTACTTTGTTTTATTTTTCGAGACAGGGTTTCTCTGTGTAGCCTTCGCTTGTCCTGGACTCACTTTGTAGACCGGGCTGGCCCCAAACTCACAGTGATCTGCCTGCCTCTGACTCCTGAGTGCTGGGATTAAAGGCGTGCGCCACCACGTCTAGCAGGTGGCTGCCTTTTAGATCATGGCTTCTCAGTGGAATCTAGAAAGCAAACAGGCCTAGGGTGTCTGTGCTGAGGGGTGTGTGTGCCAGCCTAGCATGCACAACGGTCCTCATGAATCATGAGGGTTCTATCCTTAGCCTCCTCCTTCCCCAGTAACAGGTAAAGATCTTTCTGTCTCAAGCTAACATGCATCAATGCCCGGTTTTATGCACTACCAGAGACCCAAGCCAAGATGTCACACATGCTAGCACAGCATTTTGTCAAATGTTTTCATTCTTGTGCTCCTGCAAAGAATTCTATATGACAGGTGAAAACCACTTGAACAGAATATCATGCAGGAGGCCATTGTTCTTTAATATTCTGGACCAGAATCAGTTTTTCCACAACTGTATCTACCAACATGAAAACAGCGAGGCAGATAGCTTCCGGTACCTTTCACCTCCCCATGCCATCTTTACCAGTGGAGCAGTGTGACACACCCAGTGAAGAGAGATAAATAACCCTAATTAGAACACCAATACCTGGGAGGCAACTGCTACCATGCCTAATGACCTCAATTAGTTTCCTGAGGCCCAATTGGTAGCTGAGAATCAACTTCTACAAACAGTTCTATGACTTCCACATATTTGCTGTGGCATGTGAATATGTGCACACACATGCACATAAAATAAATAAATATAACTTTAAAGTAGTTATATTTACTTTAGTCACAAATAAACTGTGAAGTGGAGGGAAATGTTGAAGGTAGGCTGTTCACTTGCAGACCCATGTTATACTCAGGCTAAAAAGTCCACAACAGAGACTGACAGTTGTGGAACTGTTCAACCTAGCAGGCTCCCTCTTTAAAAGCACAGCTCTTCTGGAGCCCTGGCACGGGGAACTGTATTCCACTGAAAGCTCATTTTTCTGGAAGAATCTCTGTGACAAATAATGTGAAAAGTAAAGACACATGAGAGCCGTTCAATGATGCTGTGATTAGCTCTTTATCTAAGTCTCACCACGTTCTTCCAGAGGCGGCCACCATTGGAAGCCACTACTGACACCTAAGAAGCAGTTAGACCCAGTATAGCTGCTTTTCCACATCCTTATCTGCACAGGACACAGACTCCTTTCCCACGCGTTAATGCGTACAAGCTGGAAATAAATGGTACCTGATTGAAGGGGGCCCGGGGCCCATCACCTAGCAGAGGTGCTTTCTGCTGCTGGAATGGTATTGGCCCTTGAGATGGATGTGGCCCTCTTGCCGGATTCTGCTGTCCCTGAGGTCCAGGGGGTCCTTGCATGCCACCCTGGGGTGGAGGTCCCAGAGAGCCCTGGGGTGGCCCCTGCTGCCCTTGTGAGCCTGAGGGCCCGCGCAGTTCCTGGGGAGGGCCCAGCATTGATCCCTGTGGTGGAGGCCCCTGCAGGCCCCGCATTTCCTGAGGACCTCTCATTTCCTGAGGGCCATGTCCTAGCAATCCACTTGGAGGATGAGGTCCTCTCATCTCTTGAGGTGGGTGGCCAATCATCATTCCTTGAGGAGCAGGACCTTGATTCTCCCGAGGCCCTGGAGGTCCCTGCATTCCTCTTGGATTCAGTCCCATAAGAGGTCCCTGAGACACTGGACCTTGGATTCCTTGAGCCCCTGGCCCACCCTGTATCCCATGAGGATGAGGAGGTCCTTGCATTCCTCTGGGACCAGGTGGTCCTTGCATTCCTTGAGTACCAGGAGGCCCTTGTGGGCCCATGTGGCCCTGAGGAGGTGGACCTTGGGGGCCAATGTGACCCTGTGGTCCAGGTGGACCCTGAGGACCCATATGACCTTGAGGGCCAGAACTACCTTGAGGTCCAGGTGGCCCTTGAGGACCCAAGGGGCCATGAGGTCCAGGGTGCCTCTGCATTCCTTGTGGACCATGCATGTCCTGAGGCCGTGGCAGTCCCTGGGGAGGGCCCTGGGGTCCTTGTGGTCCCATGAATCCTTGCGGTCCCCCACCTCCTTGATGCAATGGAGGGCCTTGTGGTCCCATTTGTCCCTGGGGCCCAGGGGCTCTGAACTGGCCCTGTGGACCTGGAGGCCCCATTTGAGCCACCATAGGTATCTGCTGAGATGGATGAGGCTGCTGAAAACCTTGAGGAATCTGAGATATTGGACCTTGACCAGAAAAGGGCTGAGGTCCGAGGAGAGGTGTACCAGATGAGGGAGGAGGCTGGATCTGATCAGCCTGCTTCTGTGCAAGCCTTTCAATTTTAAGTTGCTGGAAAGGGGAGAAAGAAAGAAAGAAAGAAAGAAAGAAAGAAAGGGAAAAAAAAAGTCAGTGTACTGAATAAATAAGCTGTGTTGCTTTCCAACATTCATGTCTACATGCACACCATGTAAAAAATATTTTAAAACCACACTAAAGTAGGTAGAGAGGACATCAGTCAAAGATGCCAGCTGTTTTCTTAGCTCACATACCTCTAAAAGCTGTGGATTGGTATACTGTAATGTGGCCATCTCTTGCTCAATTTCTGCTTGTGTCTTTTTCTTCTCTTCTAATTTAATATCCTCTTTCCTGTCATTCAGCACCTCATTTGGAGCAGGAATTGGAACTTTATTTTGCATCCAGGCCTTTGGAAAAGAAGTGGAAACTAAATTATACGCAGGTATTAAAATTGTTAATAGATTTTAAAAAATCCCTAATGTCATCAATACAGGTGGCTGAACTGTCTTTACCTCTGAAGCCAATTCTTTGTGACATAATAGGATGGAGAAGGTGTATTAGTAGTTGGAAGTCACTACAATTAGGAAAGCTCCAAGTTATGGTTGGGACCCACAAACCATCATTTGGTGATGGCTTGGTCCCCAGGTGATAACACTTCAGGAAGTAAAAATTCTGGGTGGTAGAGCTTGAAGGAGCGAGGCAGCCTGGAGAACACGCCACTGAGAAGGACATCGGGCGCCAGGCCCCTTTCACCCTCCCTGCTTCTTGGACAGTGTGAACGAGACGCTCCATTCTACGACAGCTCCCCACCGTGATGTTCTCCTACACCACAGACCAGAGACAAAGCCAAGTGACCGTGGACCTTCTGAAACTATGAGCCAAGATAGACCTCTGTAACTTGGGTATGTGTCACAGTGACAGAAAGCTCACTGAAATATTGCAAGATCCTGCAGCCATCAAGAATTCCAAGGTTGCTAAGCACGTGAATGCGTATTGTATTAATGAAGCAGAAGACAGACAATACATTAGAAGTCAACATACTCAGCCTGCTGATTCGCTCTCTTCCTTCTCACAATGTAAATGATAACAATTGAGGCAATAATAAAAGCAGCCATAGAAAAAAACTGGTGTTGAGCTAGCAGTTAACCTTAGAGCAGCAAACGGGAAGTACGTTAAAAAACAAGAATGCAGAAGAAGCACGAAAAGAGCTAGATGCGACAGATTATCCAGAGACACCCATTTGTGAGCGTCAATTAAAGGAAGCAGGACGCGTCTCTTGGTGCCAGGCTGAGGGGCACGGTTAGGGACTGACCTGCTGGAACTGAGCAGGGATGGGCTTTGCATAGGGCACTTTCTTCTGGGGAACTTTCTTCTGATCCTTTTGCATTACTTCCTCCATTCCCCAATCCAAGCCTGGAATTGTCATTTCAATTTCATTTGATTCATCTTTCCCTGAAGCCATAGAAAGAACTAGTTAGTCCCTTAAACAAAAGAAGGTAGCCACTTAATAAATAAATGAACAACTTATGGGCAGCATGATTTTTAAGCTTTAGTTTTAAATTATTTTTATTCACAATTCTCAACATAAGCCATGTGAGCATTTTAATACCACTTACTAACAATCAATTTATAGCATAACTTATACAATTAATGGATAAACACAACTGCTCTTACCCATCTGTTCTTGCTCCATAGCTAATTTCAGTTGCTCTGGTATTCCCATCCCTGGGATCACGGCCAGGCTATTAGGTTCCAGGTCATCTACAAATAATACATCCATCGTCAATAGAGAATTTTATATTGCTCCCTACAAAATGAATCTTTATAAAAATAAGTAATATCCCTGGGTACAGCAGCATATGCCTTTAATCACAGCATTCAGAAGGCAGAGGCAGGCAGATCTTCAGACTACACGGCAATAGCAAGTTAAGTCAGCCAAAAATAAATAGTGAGACACTGCCCCCAAAACTAACAAACAAACACACACACACAGACACACACACACAGACACACACACACACACACACCCCAAAACCAACCAAACAAAAGAAACAGGTGATATTGCTGGTGATTTATAAATCAATAAATTATAAATCTAAAACTAAAGCTGGGTGAGCCAGTGCCAGTGTTTAATCTGAGAGGTAGAAGCAAGCAGATCTCTGAATCCAAACAAAAAACTAAATTATTTGGTGTGAGGGTTGAGAACACAGCACCAAGCATGCTAGGTAAATAATAGATCACTTAGTTACATCCCGTGTTCCAAATTGGTTTGTACAAGTCTCCTTATACTCATCACTTATAATGGAATATCATGAGCTTCAGAGGACACAGATGCAGAGCCTACCGTACTCTACTCCATCTTCAGACATGCCAGGTAAAAGGTTCAGGTTGTATCGATCTCGCATTTTATCACCTGGTCGGTTTCGAGTCCAGAATTTGCTGATGAAATAAAAGCAATGAAGAAGAGGACCATGGATCCAGATTCAGTGTTTTCTCTTGGGCATAATAACTCACATCAAGTTTTTACAGTACCATTCTCTCAAATATTTTAATTGTGGAAAGAGCATTTTAAATCAAAAGGCAAAACAAAATTTAAACAACCAAAGTTAATGTTTAATATTACACCTCTTTAATATAATGCCTTTATGTCAATCACTACCAAAAAATGACAGATTAGAAGCCATAATTCAGTGAAGGAAAAGAATCAGGACAAGAAATAATAGACTCAGTCTATGTATGCTTGGACTCCCTTGTAATCCTGGCACTGCAGGCAGATGCAGGACATGCAGGAGCTCAAAGTCATTTTCAGCTACACAGCAAGTTGGAGTCTGTCTAACCTGGGCTACATGACTCTTGTTTTAAGGGGGCAGGGGGAATGGCTGGCGGGGAATGAGTAGACTCAGAGAAAGAGAACAAAACATCAGAAACACAAAGAGAATGGTAAAATAGCTGGGAAGTGTGGAAAAAGAAAGGATAAAAAGTAAAAAAATAAATAAGCTCAGGTGAGATGTACAAAATCCTTTACGAGAGAAAACACTGGCAACAGCTGCCAACTGGCTCGGGGCCAAACTGCCAGCCAGCCTGGGCCAGCAGTGATTGCCAGGACTATACTAACCCTTCCTGGCGTGGTATCACAGGACAGTGAGCTGAGCTGCAGAGCTGTGCTCAGGGGAGGGCTACATTGTGGGTAGATCTCAAATAAAGAATTACCTCCATGAGACTGGCCTATAAACACGTCGGTGGGGGCACTCTCTTGATTATTAACTGACGTAGGAGGGGCTAGCCCACTGTGGACAGCGCCACCCTCAGGTACATGGGCCTGGGCTACATAATAAAGGAAACTAAACATGAACCTGAGGGCAACAAGGTGAGCAGTGTGCTCCACGGTCTGTGCTCCCAGCCCCTCGTCTGACTCTCCTAGTAATGGAGTTTGACCCAGCAGTTGACAAATGAAATTAACCCTTTCTTCTTCAAGTTGCTTTCAGTCGTAGTGTTTATCACAGCAACAGAAAAGCAAACTAGACAATATTCAAACTGGTTTCATCCCAGAAATGTAAGATTGATTTTATATATATATCAACAAATGCATTACAGTATATAAATAGAATTAAAGACAGAAATCATATGATCATCAATAGATGTGGAAGACAAAGCTCAATATCAGTTCATGATAAAAATCCCTGAAGAAAACAGAAACAGAAGGATGCTATATGAAGGATGCTATATTCCTCAATATAATGAAGACTAGGAAACAAACATACTTTTCTCCTAAAATCTAGAATGAGACCAGGATAACCCTTCACTCTCCTTTTAGTCGAAGAGTGCTCAAAGTCTTAGCTAAAACACTAGAGCACAGAATGAAACAAAAGGGACAAAAATCAAAAAAGAAATTCAATTACTCCTAGTGGGTGATGACATGATCCTGGAGTTACAAGATGCCTAAAGAAAAATTTTAAGCTGGTTAAACACTTTTTAAAAAGTAAAACACTTCAAAGGAAATCCTCAAAAGTAGTAGCATTTCTATATACCAATACTGAACTTTCTGAGAAAAAAACCAAAACCAAAACCAAACAAACAAAAAGCCAACAGCTTCAAAAAACCTAAAACAAAAAACAGGGTCAAAAGTTTAAGACATCATTGACTACATAGTGAGTTCAAGACCAATCTGGGACACACGAGATCCTATCTTTTAAAAAAATGAAAAGAAAACGAATCAAAGGGATGAAAAGATTGCTACAATGAAAACTTTAAAACACCAAATAAAGAAACTAGAAAAGAGTAGACAGGAATTCCTATGCCAAAGCGACAAAATAAAAGAAATTCCTATACCAGTGGATTGACAGAATACTGTGATGCTAAAAGTGATTTGAAGATTCAACCAAATCCCCTCAAAATTCCAATGATGCTCTACACAGGACTCAAAGGGGAAAAAAGGTTTTAAAACTCATATGGAAACAAGAATAAATAAAAAAAAACAATTATTAAAAACAAAACAATTTAGCCAAATTAATCCTTAATAGAAAGACCAATACTAGAGGTATTATTTAATACTTCATCTCAAATTATACTACAGACTGATGGTTAACAAAATGGCATAGCACTGGCACAAAAACAATAGACATTTAAACTAGCGCAATAGAATAGAGAGCTCAGAAATAAACCTACAGGTTGCATCTGTCTATTTTTGGCAATGACAGCCCCTTCGGCAAACAGCACTGGGGAAGTAGAAGCACATATTCAGAAGCAAGGGGCAGGGGAAGCAGAGGAGAGAACAGCTGAGAACAGAGATTGTTCCCACGTAAGCATGACTAGGGAGCCCATTTGCTTGCATGCTAACTTCCCCCCAAAATTAACGTCTCCTATAACAATGTTTCTAAAAATAATTTGAAATATAATCAAATATGTAATAAGTAAATACATATAATACTTATTTCCTACTACTCCCTGAGCACAGAAACTGACTGCTATTTTCAGTATGGTACTTACCTAGTATGGTCATTTGAGCCTGAGCAGAGAATATGGCCGAGAGGATGCCAAGCCAGACTCCAGATCATCCCTTCATGGGCCATCTCCATCCCACCCACTTCCTTCTCAACCCTGCAAACAGCACCAGCAAAAGAAACCGTGGAGTCAAAATCACCAAGAGAACAACAAAAACAAAGCAAAACAACACCAAAAGCACTGAAACAAAAGGATATTTTCGTTTAGTATTAAAAAAGAGCTCTCAGCTGGATGTGGTGGTGCACGCCTTTAATCCCAGCACTAGGGAGGCAGAGGCAGGTAGATAGCTGTGAGTTCGAGGCCAGCCTGGTCTACAAAGTGAGTCTAGGACAGTCAAGGCCACACAGAGAAACCCTGTCTCGAAAAGCAAACAAACAAACAAACTCCAAAACAACAAAACACTATCAACATCTTTTACTTTGAATCTTGTCAGGGCCGTGCGTTATATTAGTTTTTCATGAGTAGATTCTTTCAGTCAAACATAAGAGAATCATAGAAAAAAAATGCTTCATACATTATTTCAACTAAGAAATCTATTTTAATCTTCCGTAATGATTTCTATATTCAACACAAGTGCTGTCTTTTCTGCTCCAAGCTAGATTTACAAAATTGAAAACTGCAGGGCAGTCTCTGATATGGACACATTTTGAACATAGAAAAAATTGTGTGTGTGTGTGTGTGTGTGTGTGTGTGTGTGTGGTGCACAAGTGGAAGTCATAGGGAACTTTCAGGAGTCCCTTCTCTCCCTCTGCCATGGCTTCTAAGAGCAGAAGGCAGGTCATCAGGGTTACACAGCAAGTGCTTTCACCTGCTGAGCCGTCTCACTAGCCCAAGGTCATCTTCATCTGAGATTCTTAAGCCCAAATCTGCCATGTCGTCATACTTGGAGAAGCCCACGTCACACGCACTGACCACGTGCTCGTGCTACAATGGAGTCAGGCTTCAGAACACCAGTCCCCAGCCCACCACAATCTCCCTAGCTAAGGCCCCAAGTACAAGAGAGCCGAGACATCTCTGCTGCCATACCATGTGGGAATGTGCGCACACACACACACACACACACATTATCACTCTTCTACACAGTAAATAGTGCATACCCAACGTGCCAGAACAACAAAGAGCCATCAGATCCTCCACTGGCAAAAAGCCCTTCGTGAACAGGATGCCAGGCTACAGCTGTAAAACAGAAACCCAGAGAAAGATGAGAGATTATAGTGCCATCAGGGTCGCCAAGATGAGAAGCACGTCACAGACACTGACCTGTAGCTTCCTTCTTGTGACCTCGAAACACCTGAAGCTCCTCTTTCAGGTTTCGGATATCAAAAAGCTTACAAAGATGGTCCCGAGATGCCGTGAGGAGCCAATTGCCATTAAGGTTTAATTTCACTTCCATCACTGTGTTTTTATGGGCGTGACTAGAAACAAAGCACCAAGAGTGTAACATGTCAGGATACAAACTGAGCATCACTTAATATAGAGTGTCCTTTTAGTTGAAAGCACATGGATGATGATGGCAAGTGTGGCCTGGTAGTAACAGCACATGTGTCTAAAACCAGATGTGTCCAAAATCACACTTTTAAGTATACGTGAAAACCCGTTTGCACGCCTTCAATCCCAGCAAGGGAGGCAGATGCAGGCAGACCTCTGAGATCATGGCCAGGCTGGTCTACAGAGGTTCTGGGAACAGTTCTGGGATACATAGAGAGACCTTGTCTCAAAAAGAAAAAAAGAAGGTGGGGGGGGGAGGGGCAGGGGGGGAACCGGACCCAGAAAACAAATAAAACAAAAGCACCTCTGCTGAGGACAGTAATAAAGTCTTGGATCTAAACACAGCTCTCACAGTCCAGCTAAAAGAACAATGGGGTTCTGGTGGACAGAAAAGTTCACCTACAAACAAGGGAATGACTTAGAATATAAATTGATAAGCCGGGTGTGGTGGCGCACACCTTTAATCCCAGCATTTGGGAGGCAGATCACTGTGAGTTCGAGGCCAGCCTGGTCTACAGAGTCAGGCCAGGACAGCCAAGGCTACACAGAAAAACCCTGTCTAAAAAAAAAGAAAATCTAAAAAAAAAAAAAAAAAAAAAAAGAATATAAGTTGATAATCAAGTTTATCAGATTTCAAAAATTCAATGACATCTCTCTCATTAAGACTAAGTAGGAAGCAGGCACAAATTTAGAAATAGTGTGAGAGTTAACTTGAACTAAAGGCAATGCTTTTGCCCCAAGGCCTGCAGATGCTTAAATCCGAGGGCTCACAAAATACTGTGTGCCAGGCTTGCCTTAGCCAATCTGAGCTGTGGATGTTTCATTTCCAATTAGGGCCAGGATATGGCACCCATGTGCCCCAAAAGACACACTCATGTAGTTGTAAATAATTACAAATAATGCCAATAAAAATCACAGCCACATATGTAAGCAAGTCTCCTCGAGCAGGAAGCGGGGCAGAGACAGAGATGGGAAGGGAGACGAAGGCAGAAAAGAGGAGAGGACGAGAGAGGAGGAAAGAGAGAGAAAGGAGGAGAGGCAGAGGGGAGAGGTGAGTGGAGAGGAGAGGGAAAGGGAGGAGGGAGAAGGGAGGGGGGAGGAAAAGAAAAGGGGAGAGAGAGAGAGAGAGAAAGGGAGAGAGATGGGGTAAAGAAGAGAGGGAGAGAGAGGAGAGGAGGGGGAATGAAGGGGGAAGAGAGACCTGGCACCAAAATGGAAATCTTTGTATTTCAATGAAGCAAGCAGGGGAAGCTGGGCCATGGCGAGTAAGAGGCACAGATACTAAAACTGTAGGTGCGGGGGTGGGGGGGGGGTGGGGGGGGGGTTGGGGTTGTTATTCTAAAGAGACAAGGAGACAACCCCATCTCATCTTCCCGCAATCCTGTAGGATAACCCAGTAAAATGTGGGCCTGTGACAGAACAAATGTCTGCTTTCATTAGAAATTTACAAGTCATAATTAACAAAATATGCAAAGATTGAAGTCCATCTGTGCCCAATATTTATTTTATTTTTAAAATAAATAAATAAATAAATAAACAAACAGACAGATGGAAACAGAAAAGGAGAGAAAGCTAAAAGTAGCGCAGGCTGCCTTTGGTCTCTCCTCTTCCAGGGACCACAGAGGGGTTCCTATCACTTACAGTGTTGCAAGACTCTGCCCAGTCTTGGGATCCCAGAACTTGATTGGCTGCTGGCTATCTTTACTTCCTGAAACGACTAACCCCTTAGTTGGATGCCAGTCTACACACTTCACATCAGCACCATGACCTGTTGGGAAACCAGTCAGAACAAGAACCTCATTGGTCATATGCGCTGCAAGTGGGGCTCCCTTCTAAAGGAGAAAAGCAGAAATCTAGCAGATGATTTGCTTTAGTGTTTTGTTGACTTGAACTTCCTGAAAGGTGTCTGAAGTCTACTGGACCCAGGGCCAGCTCCCCTCCGACGCTGCACCCACCACTCAGTGTCTGTCTTCTCTGGGAACTAAGTGCATCTTGTTCACCTACCCAATGGCAGGTGAGCGAGGTTTTTTAAGCGTTTAATGCTCTTCCTGATTATTTTAGTTCTAAGAATCAACCTGTACTGTTCACTTCTGTGTTCCTTCTTCATGGTAGTCTAAATCCAAATTTAGACACTATGGCTTTCGAAACAGGAAGTTAACAGTCCAGTGTGGGGTTTTTTTTCCTGTTGTTTACTGAAGTATAGAAGAATCTTAAATGTCTGATTCACACATGAGTTAATATGTAACAACAAAGACATAAGTGCCTTAAAACCACAATGAACAAAGCAATGTTTATGGTTTTTGAAAAGCTGGATGATGTACACGGTCAAGAGTATTTTATGGGGTAAATGCACTAAGAACTGGGTGAAGAGTGAGAGAACTTTTAAAAGTGTCTTTCTACACCTGAAACAAATTCAGGTCTTAGAAATTTCGTGTGAATGTAAATAAATTATATTAATTTTTTAAAAATTTCATGTGAGAAGGGAAAAGGAGGAGTGAACAAAGATAAATAGAACTGAGAAAGAGGGGGCTGGAGAGATGGCTCAGAGGTTAAGACTCTTCCAGAGGTCCTGAGTTCAATTCCCAGCAACCACATGGTGGCTCACACCATCTATAATGTGATCTAACGCCCTCTTCTGGCCTGCTGGTGTACATGCAGACAGAGTACTGTATACATAATAAATAAATAAATAAATCTTTAAAAAAAAAAACAGAACTGAGAAAAAAAGAGATGGTCTCAAGACATTGGAAGTAATTTATATTCATAAGACAAAAAAAAATTGTGTCATGTATATCACATGGGTTTGAGTTCATCTCAGACCAGTTCTCCCTCTCCTGCTACCCAGCAGGCAGGGAAAGATGCGGCAAGATCCTGTGATCTCATAATCCCATGTCATAAAGGATTTCTCTAAAGGATATGTTGATGCGGTTTGTTCTTAAACAAAGTTCAAGTATATTCCAAAATAATTGCCAAACAGCAGCACAATACTTAAAGGAGTGTGGTCCTACAGGTAACTCAGTGCATAACTGAGATGTTCACAATACTAAGCTTATTTTTGCTTGAATCGATATGCACTGACACCACAGAAGGCAAACACAAGTGTGATCTTCCCTCCCCGTGAGCATCTGTTTCTGATGTCTTCTAACAATAGGCATATGTAATGACTGAGGTATGAGGACAGGAAAGGGACGCTCTGCAGTTACACTGAGTCAAAATGATCAGCAGGCACAGACCCTTGTTGACAAGCCTAACCGTTCCATCCCCAGAACCCACACGATAGAGAGAAGCGATTCCCACAAGCTGTCTTCTGACCTCGACACATGCACCATGTGCACCACACCCTTCTCCCATAGATACACACAAGATAATTAAAAAAAAAAAAAAAGAATGTAAAAAGGACAGTATGTCTCATCATGGTGGTGCGAGCATACATCTCGGCACTCGAGAGGTGGAGGTACAAGGATGAGGAACTCAGGGGCCAACCTCAGCTGCACAAGTTAGAAGACAGCCTGTGCTACATGACACCCTGTCTCAAAACAACTGGGTTGGGGGCTGAGTGCAGTGGCATAAGCCTTTAATCCTAAGCAGCGGCAGGCTAGCCTGCTTTCTATAGAAAACCCCAGGTTACCCAGAGCTACATAATGAGATGCTCTCTCAAACTAAACAAAACAGGGCTGGGGAGATGGCTTCTTGCTAAAGCACAAGGGCCTGAGTTCAAATCCCCAGCACACACACACAAAAACTAGGGTAGCACTGTGCAACTATAGTGTGAGATCTGTACTGGAAAACTGGCTGACCAGTTAATCTATCCAGAAGGGTGAGATAGATCCAGGTTCAATGAGAGACACCATTTCAAAAAAAAAAAAAAAAAAAAAAAAAGGAAAAGTGGCTGAAAAACAAGATCCCAATGTCAACCTCTGACCTCCACATGTGCTCAAGCAGACAAGTATGCACCCAGAGATGAGAGCACCACATACATACACAAATAGACAGGAAAAAAAAAAAGAGCCCAGAACGAGACCATGTAGTCTTTCTAACCTGCCTGACAAGACCACCAAAAGAATGCCAGGGAATATAAAATCTAGGGGTCATTTGCATCTAAAATATTACGCACTACCATGCATATGCATGGATTTTAACCAGTCACATAGGAGTTTATGCAAAAGCAATGTGTTCTTAACCACTAAGCCATAATCTTTCCAGTCCCTATTGTTAATTAAAAAAAAAACAAAAACTAAAACAATAATACAAGCAACACAATATATTAATGTATGGTACTCCCATGTCCTGAGTTATCATCTTACACTAAAAACTTAAACAGATTCTACAGAACGATGTGGCAGAGCAAGGTACGTGAGTGTCCCTGACGTTTCACTGGACAATTCAGGAAGCAGGCCCAGAGCCTCTGCTGGCCCTGCTAGGATCACAGCGGTGCATCAGCACATTCAGCCTACCCAGTGCTTTGTGGATAAGCAGACATGCTGCAGCAGCTTGGGCGCAGGCCCTGAGGCTGTGCTCTCAAGCACTATTCTAGATTGATTCTTACACATAAGGATGAGTTTAAAAGCTACACAGGGAGGCAAGGCTATGGAGAAGAAAAGACTCTCACAAACAAACAAGAAAAAAAAAGCTACATGGAAAAAAGAACAAAAATATACGCTTCCCTGTTCAGTTCTATACGCATGAAGGCATCTGGAGGGTGCCCAGCAGACAGAAAGTAGAATGGAGAAAGAATCCTCCAGCCTTTATGTTACATTTTAGGCATATGATGATGATGATTATAAAAGATGTGCTTTAATTATGTAGCCCTTGGCTGGCCTAGAAGTCACTTTGTAGACCAGGTTGGCTTTGAACTCACGGAGACCTGCCTGCCTCTGCCTCTCAAGTGCTGAGATTAAAGGCGTGTGCCACCATTGCCTGCCATTTTTATTTTTTAATTAAAACATTTTTTGAGTGCATTTATGATTGTTATTTGTGTGCATGCATACGTGTGTGCTGCTGTTCCAGGGTATGTGTGAGGGTGTGAAGGAATTAAGCTTAATTCCCAGTGATCACATGGTTGCTCACAGCATTCTGTAGCTGCAGTTGCAGGGGATCCAATGCCCTCTTCTGCTCTTCATGAGTATCAGGCAGGAATGTGCTATATAAACATGCTAGCAAACCATACATGCACATAAAATAATAATTTAAAAAATAAAGGTAACTTAAGAAAACAGCGACAGGCTACTAACATTTGTGGCCTAAACAGACACAAACACAGAGGTGGGGGCGGGGGTGGGGGTGACAGACTCTGGCAAGAACGCCTCTAACCCTCCTGCAATTCCAGCACCCTGAAGGCTGAAGCAGGACAAACTAGTTCAAAATCAACCTGGGTTACATATTGATTTCCAGGAAACAGAACTAAACAAAAAACATTTATCTGCTCAAAATGGCATAAAACATGTATAAAAACAATACGTATTGAGCTAGGCTCCACGGCACAGCACTTACCTAACAGAAATAACACACATAAACATACCCATACACTCAAACACAAAAATTCAGGACTCTGATACTAATTGCCTCCAAGGACAATTCAGTAAGTTTGGAGACAAACTTTTCACCATGTAAATTGAATATCTCTGGCTCAAATACCCAATATCTAAAATTGTTTATGTGCCAGCATACCATAAGCAACCAACTTACACGAAACATGGTTTTGTGTACAAAATTGCTGAAAGTACTGTATACAATAACTACCATATTATGTATAGAAACATTTTATGTTTAGATTTGGGTAACACATATGAAAATAACTCAGCATATGTATTACTTTGTGAATCTCTAGTATCAAGGAAAAATTCCATTTAAAAACCCCACTAGGCCAGATGCTGTGGGGAGCACTGGGGAGGCAGAGGTAGGTGGGTCTCTGTGAATTCAAGGCCAGTTTAAGCTAAAAAAACAAAACAACAACAACAAAAAAAAAACCCCAAAACCGTACTAAATTTACTAAGTAACAGCAGATCGCCTCTGGAAAGTAGGTATGAAATCTTCATAAGGAGCTTATACCATTTAAGTTTTTTCCAAATCTGTATGTATGCATGTGTCTGTGTATGTGAATGCCACATGTACGCAGTTGCCTGAGGAAGTCAGAGAGGGTAAGATGCCTGGAGCCGGAGTCAAAGGTTGGGAGCTGCCCACTGTAGGTGTTGGGACACAGAACCTCCTGCAAAGCAGCGTGTGTTCTTAACCACGCAGCGACTTCCCCTGTCCCTGCCATTTATTATACACACACATGTACATAGGAGTGCATGCAAGCGCGCGCGCGCGCACACACACACACACACACACACACACACACACACACACACACACAGAGTTTTGTTGTTGTTATTTTCAGGATTTCTCTGTGCACCCCTGGCTGACCTGGAGCTCATTCTGTAATTCTGTAGACCAGGCTGGGCGGGAACTCAGAAATCGGCTTGCCTCTGCCTGCTGGGTGGGATTAAAGGTACACACTACCATTTTTGTATTTGTAAATAAAAGAGGAGGGAGGGAGGGACGGACAGGAGGGAGAAACTAGGCTGGTCCAGAAGCAAACTGACAGGAAACACAGTTTTTACTTAGTGTTAATTATGTTGCCCATGCTAAGGCCCCCTCCCTCAGACTCCTAAAGCTGCTCCAGGCGCTGTATGCACACCCACTCCCAGTCCTTTTGTTGCTAACTTTTTATTTCATGACAAATGGAATGGCTCAGCAGTAAAGGTGTTTGCCCTCAAGCCTGATGACGTGGAACTCATGTGGTAGAATAAAAGAAATTACTCTTGCAAATTGCCTTGTGTCCTGCACATCACACACTCAAACATACACTTACAAGGTAAGTGATGTAAAAAACAGCAGCAAAAGACTGCCATAGATTTCTCCTAAGAAAAAAAATTTAAGCTGACATGCTAAAATGTGAACTTCAGCCCTGAGCAGCAGCACATAGCTGAAGTTCCAGTTACCTGACGGCAGAAGCATGAGGACCACGTGAGTCCAGAGCTCAAAGTCTGTACACTCTGTCTCAAAAAAGGAGCCCCCATAAAACAATTCTATATGTTGAAGATTGTATCAAAAGTACTGTTCATACAGTACTCATAGCAAAAATTAGATATAACTTTTATAAGTAGAACAGTAAAATTTGCCATAGTTTCCAAATTTAAAAATCATATCACCATTAAAATGAAAGATTTTAGAAGCAGCTCATGAAAACAAGCAATGGAGCAGATATGTAACAGAGGGTAAGAGTGCTTGCTTGCAGTGCAAGCCTGATGGCCTAAGCTAAATAAGTTGTCATGTGACCTCCACACACACAGTGGCACGTTCAAGCCTACATTCATAGACATGCACATCACACACAAAAAGAATAATGTTCGCCTAGCTGAATAAATGCAAAAAAAAAAAAAAAAACCCCACTCATAAACTACAAATGTTATGGGGTGATTGTAAGAATGAACCTAGTTACATAAGTGTAGGTACACACTCAGGAGGCAGAGGCAGGAAGATCCTGAGAGTTTGAGGCCAGTTTGGTCTACATAGTAAGTTCTAGGACAGCCAGGGCTATGTAGAGAAATATAAACAAACAATAGACAAGAAAAAAATGAAATTTATGTTGGTATAGTGTGATATTGGGGGTCACAAATAAATAATGTGGGGTAAAATTTGTGCACAATGTTCTTGGTGTGGCTTTAATATAAGAAATTGTGTGGTAGCTCATACCTGTCATCTCAGGACTTGAAATGCTGAGGCAGGAGGATCATGAGAAAACAGTTTGAGCTATTTAGGAAGACTGCCACCAGGGGTGTGGGGCAGTGAAAGAAGGAAAGAAAGCAAAGGAAGGGAGTCATCACTGGATGTCACTCAGTTAACAGTCTTGGCACCAAGTTCCACATCAGAAAAACCTGTGCATGGCACTGCCAGGAGCTGGTCAGAGGAACAGGCTCCCCTGTGACAGGACAGTGAACTAGTACAATTCAGAGGAAAAAGGTGACCATGCATAGCAGCAAGATTTTATTGGCACACAGCCTTTGGTATGACAAATCCTCTAGTAGAAACTGACTATGTGCCTGTAGAAGCAGAGCAGGCATTATGTTCAAAGATGATTGCCAGGCAACGGTGACACACACCTTTAGTCTCAACACTAGGGAGGCAGAGGTAGGTGGATCTTTGAGGTCAAGGCCAGCCTGGTCTACAGAGAAGCTCTGTCTCAAAAAAGAAAAGAAAAGAAAAAACAAAGAAAAGGAAAACAAAACATGTTTACTGCATGCATCATGTCTGAACTGACAAGACCACTACATATGAATCAGTGAGTGGCTACCTAGAGAAATCAAGGTAAACTCTAGTAAAACACAGCTTTTGAAATTGAAGCAAAAATACAGACTTTTGATGCTGAAATTTTCTGCATATTGGACACAGTGTGTATGTTTGTCAAAATTCATAGACGTGTATACCAAATTGGATATTACCTTATGTAAATCATACTGCAGTAAGCCAGGGCCAGCAAGAAGGCCCAGTGGGTAGAAGTACTTGCCACAAAACTCAAGGACCTGAGTGTGATGCCTGGGACTCACATGGGTGAAGAGATCTGACTCCTAACAACACGTCCTCTGTCTGTCCTTTGCACATACTGACAGCACACCTACTTAAACAAGCATACAGGCAGAGACAGAAGGGACATTGTAGTCCCAGTTGTCTAAAGGATTTCAGTTTAATTAGCAATAATCTCTTAGGGAGGAGTCACTGCATGGATTTTTAAAGACTATTACTCAGGCTGGACATGTTGCCTCACACTTTTAATCCTACCCCTTGGGAGGCAGAGACAAGTGGAACTCTGTGAGTTCGGGGCCAGCCTGGTCTACAGAGTCAGTGCCAGGACAGCCAGGGCTACACAGAGAGACCTTGGAATTTCCTGTTACGGGCTGCTACTGAGTTGACCTCACTGTTACACACACACACACACACCATTTGCAATATTAAAAAAATTAACACTAACTTGATGTAAAGTCTACTTAGGCAGATTCCACTTGATCTAAAAACATTTGGCAATGAATATTTTTAGGTTAACAACTACTTGAGGTTGGAAAGAACCTCTAAAAGTGGCATTAAAACTTTTTACTAAAAGGTTAAAACACTAGACAATAGGAAACTGGCCCTTAGGACACTTAAGGGTGAGCACTGGTGGGCCCATGAGATGGGACAGCAGCTGTACAAGCCTGACAACCTGAGTTCTGTCCTCAGAACTCTCAAGCAGGAAGACGAGAACCAAGTCCCACAAGCTGTCCTCTGGCCTCCACATACCCAATTTTTTTAAAAGGTCGATCAGTTGTGACCCAACAGGAGTTCACAAGTAGAATGTGACAGGCACAGCCAGCCCTTCAGGAAGCCAGGCATGAGGTGCCTGAGTCTAGGATGACTAGGAAGATCACAGTATTTATCCATTTTATTCAGATTACAACTGGACATGGAATATATGCAGGGAGTCCAGAGGTGCAGTTTCTCTTACAAAGCTCAGTTTCCAGCACCCATGTTAGGTGTCCCACAGGTGCTCGTAATTCCAGCTCCAGGGGAGCCCCTGGCCTCCATGGGAACACGTGGAAACCCACGCACGAACACACATCTTTTATATAAAAGGTAACTTTAGCAATGAAAAGATGGTTCTTGGGCTAAGGATGTTGCTTGCCTGGTAGACAGGAGTGTTTGCCCAGTATGGTTAAAAGCCATGGTTCAATCCTCAGCATGGCACAAAACCTGGTGTGGGTCGGTCATCCACACCTGTGATGCCAGCACTCAGGAAGATAAAGGACTTCACAGCCCTCCTCAGTAATGTTAAGGCTAACATGGGCTACAGGAAATCCTGCTTTCCCATCCCCTCCCCCCCAAGAAAGACTGCTTTAAGCAATGCTTTAGGAGGAAAAGTTCTAAGACAAACAGGATGTTTAAGCTTTAGTTAAGCTGGTGAACAGATAGGCTAGGCTTTTACAAAGAGTGGAAACTTCCCAGAGCTTCCTAGTCCAGAAGTGTGGTGTGAAGACTTGAAGCCAGGATGGGCTAGAGGTCTGTTCCCCGGCTTCTATGAAGTTTACTGTAACCTTTGTGAGGAGCCATCTTCCCACGCCCTCCTCCCCTGTCCACGAGCTCCTCAGATCATGGGGCCTGTTACCACACACAGGTAAACAGCCTTGATTTAACATGGTACATATGACCCAAGGCTCGGGAAACAGTCCAAAAACCAATACATAACGTGTTTTATTCGAAGGTCAGAAGTAATGTCCATTTTCCCATTTTATTTTTCCTGAATCATGTCATTATATGAACAAATATTAGGAAGAATATACATGACTTACAAAAAACACCAGTTTTTCTAATACAGAAAGAAAACAAAGCAAACAATGAATCCAAGTACCATTTTGTACAATATTAACAGTTAAAGAACTGTCACTCAGAAAATGTGGTAAACATTAACAGCAAACTCAGGCTTTCTGCCAGCTGTGGAAACATAAAACGTAACAGCAATTTAAGCGTAAGCAAAGCCTTGATCCACAGGCTAGATACTTCCAAAGATCAGAAGACTCAAGAGCTGGGAAACTTAAGGTCTAAGTAACTTCTGAACTGGTCAGGAAGCCTGGGGCTTGTTTGAAGTTCATCTTCCCGTTATGTAAAATCATTATTGACACGGTCCAATCATAAGACTATCTGGGGACAACTGCTAATAGCATGTTTGTTACCAAAACCTAGAAAATTGCATCAGTAAGAAACTACGAAGCTCAAAGTTAGCGGCAGAAGGGGTACACTTCTAGGCAGTTTTCAGTGTATATTCCAAGCGACGTCACAGACTCATAGGCAATGAAGAAGTGTTTAAATGGACAAGATTTTCCCTCCATACCTCAGAACTTCAATGTGTGCAACATATAGTATAAATATGTGGGAGAATTTGGTCACAACGGTTCTCTCAGTGTACTGCAACGTTCACCACAAGACTAATTTGAGAAACTAGAAACGCTAGCTCAGTTGTGTTCCTGACACAATGACATCCCTAAATTCAGGAAAGTAGAAGAGCCATTATCTGTAATGTGGGTTTAAGAAATCAGAAATATGACAAGATAAAGATTTAATTAAACCTAAATACTAATACAAAAGAACTATTCAACAAACCTGTAACAATTTTCAAATGTATGGTGTTAAAAGAGTGACCAATACACAAACCCCAACTCAATGGGATAAAAAGGGCAGATTTATCTATCAATCATAAATCTCCCAATCTCCCTCCTACTTAAGTCACACCTGTATAAGCAGGTGAATTGTTTCTACAGATTAACTGCATGTTTAAATGGAAAACTCCCAAAGGCAGATCGAAAGGAAACTGCTAAACAGCTTAGAAAGTGAAATTAATCATATAATTTATAAGCTAATATGGTGTAACTACTTGAGTACCTTAATATCAAAGTGAGTTCTGTTGAGCATATATGAGTCAAACAAAACCACACAGGCGTGAACTTTGCTGAAACTTACGGAGGCTGAAACCACAGCAAACTCTGCAACAGTCTTCCAGAAAAAACTACCTAAGGATGTTTAGAGTTCTTGTCAGTCTACTAGATTATTCAGTTACAAGAAACAATTTGACTGTTTTCTTTATGCCAACCAGCTTTATAAAAATGTCAATCATGTTAAAAGGCAATTTTGGAGAGTCTTCATCAAAGATTACGGGGAAGAATGCTGCAGCCTTCAGTGCTCTGCACTTCCAGGTCATAAGGCACTTGAGCCACTTGTTAAGAGATACCGCCCCACATATATTCAGAAAAAAAGGGAGTCCGCAGAAAAAGGTCGTGTGTCTGTGTGTGTGCACGTGTAGTTCAATAGTCAAATACCTCTAGTAAACATCTCCATAGATATTAATAACTAGAGTACGATGGTCAAAGTTACTATTTGAAAAGCTACAAAGATGTAATCACCACGCTGTGAGTTCGAGGCCAGCCTGGTCTACAAAGTGAGTTCAGGACAGCCAAGGCTACACAGAGAGACCCTGTCTCGAAAAACCAAAAAAAAAAAAAAAAAAAGAAAGAAAAAAAAAAAGTAATCACCAAAGAAACATTTACAGGATTTGATGGTGGGGGCATGGTTGCCCATTTCATGCATGCCCAACAACTTGGAAAGTGACAGTAGGATAATCAGTTCAAGGTCATCCTCAACTACAGGCTATATCTGCCAGCCTGAATTCAAAAAGCGGGGGCATAAAGGCACTACATCTTTAATTCCCAGCACTCAGGAAGCAGAAACAGTCAGATCTCTGAGTTTGAGGCTAACCTGGACTATATAGAGAGCCCCAAGTCAGTAATGGGAACCATAGGAGATACTGCAGGAGAATGTGTTTCCTGGCACATGTGTTACAGGAAGCTATAGCACATGTGTGCAGCTTAATGTACTCAGGGAGGCGAGGTAGGAGCAACATTTGAACTAAAAGAGTGTAAGGCCAGCCTAGGAACAGTTTGAGATATTCTCTTAAAAATAAGGGAGTAGGCAGGCAAAGCTAGATATACCCTGCTGGAACAATATTTATTGGTACAGGTAACCAAGGCCAAGAATAAACTGGAGCCATGACTGAAACTTTTAATAAAGGAGAGAAGTACAATCAAGAATCCAGAATGAAGCCAGACATGGTGACACACACCTTTAATCCCAGCACTCGGGAGGCAGAGGCAGGAGGATTGCTGTGAGGCCAGCCTGGTCTAAAAAACGAGTCCAGGACAGCCACGGCTACACAGAGAAACTGTCTTGAAAAACAAAAACAAACAAGCAAACAAAAAACAAAAAAACAACAACAAAAAGAATCAAGAATAAAAATAAAAGCTGCTTGAGTGATACTCTGGAGTAAGTCTTCTTCCAAAAGTAAGACAGAAGGTGAACTGGCTCCTTTTCAGTTAAAAGATAATAGCTACTTTTTTAATGTCCTAAAGTACACAGAAGCAGTATGTGGTTGTAGCCAGGTGTTTCATTAGCCTCACATTAACCAGACTCAAAGCACCAACTGTAGCTGAATGTGGAACAGCCCAATGCCCTTTGTAGTGGTGCCCTTATCTCAAAGAAAAGTAAGACAGCTGTAACACAAGTGCCCCTTCAAGAGAAGCAGGTCAGGAGCAAGGGAGTCTGCTAGGAGTATCTGCTGCAGTCTCCTACAGGCTGTACAAGCTCTTGCCCCAAGGCTTTGCTTTGGTTTTCTTTTCCTTTTTTCCCCCCCATAAATGAGGATTCTGAAATGACACGTATTCCAACTGGATCTTGACAACTGTCCTCACTTGTTACAAACAGAAATGAGAAAACTCCAAATGAGAGATGATTAAATAGTGCCTAGTTCCCACCATATTAAAAGTATTTTAATAAAAACACATTTTGTCAGTCGGGCATGGTGGCGCACGCCTTTAATCCCAGCACTCAGGAGGCAGAGGCAGGCGGATCTCTGTGAGTTCAAGGCCAGCCTGGTCTACAAAGCAAGCCCAAGACAGCCAAGATAACACAAAGAAACCCTGACTCAAAAAACTAAAAAACAAACAAACAAAAAAACCACATTTTGTCCATACTGATTAAATAATTGATATACATATGTATATATTGGATCAGAGATCCCAGAAATAGTGCTAGTGGTTACTCTACACTAAAAGAGGCTGCAGCTGGAGAGATGGCTCAGAGGTTAAGAGCACTGGCTGTTCTTCAATCCAGGAATCACATGGTGGCTCACAGCCATCTACAATGAGATCTGGTGCCCTCTTCTGGCCTCCAGGCATACACGCAGACAGAACACACTAAAGGAGGCTAAGAACACGTAACTCCCTGACTGTTGATTGGAAGCTGTGCATGATTTCATTCTAAAAGTACACTTTAGAAAAGGGACATAAACACAGGTAACCTCAAGTCAAGTCAAATCAACAGTATGTGTTCTCAATAATGAAATCAAAACAGTAGCTCTGATCTTCTTCCCCAAGCCAGAAATCTCAAGTCTAATCATGAGGAAAGAAGCTGATAAACTTTAGCTGTGATAAAGCTACAAAATACAATGAAATCATTCAAAAATACAGACTCCAAGACAGTGGGGGGCTGGGAGCTCTGAGTCTGGTGAGACAGTACACACCTTAAGCCCAGCACTCCCAAGGCACACAGAGGCAGAGGCCAGCCTGCTGTACACAGTGAGACCTGGCTCAGAAAACAAACAAAAAAGTTTTGCACATAGAATTCCAAGCCTTAGTATAATAGAGGCATGTAGTAAAGATCATGTGAACTTTTAATATTTTGTTTCTATTCTCTCTACTGTAGTTCAGGCTATATTTAACACTGGAGCAATCCTGCCTCAGCCTTACATGTGATAGTATTATGTTTGAACTTCCTTTTTTAATCAGAGAGAGAGAGAGAGAGAGAGAGAGAGAGAGAGAGAGAGAGAGAGGGAGATCAAAAACTTTTAACAGGCAAAAGTGTGGGCCAAGGATGGTGGCATGCACTTTTAGTGCCAGCACTTGGGAGGCAGTGGCAGACAGGTATCTGTAAGTTCCAGGCCTGCCAGGGCTACACAGTGAGGCTTGTCTTAAAACAAAACAAAACAATGTGGAGTTAGAATGTAGCTCAGTGGCAGATTACTTGCCCTACAAGATAAGGCTCAATCTTCAATACTACAAAACAGAAAACAAAAACTACTATCTGCGTAGTATTGAGAGTGAATCATGGAAATCTAAGTTCAACCTTCAGTAATTCCTTGCACAGGAAAGGAGTAAAACCCTTCAACACACACTTGTAGAACCAGTATTCAAAAAACTAAAGCAAGAAGAGTTCCACTGTGAAGCCAGCCTGGGGTACACAAGACCTGTCTCAATAAAAGAGAACTTAGGCTGGACAGATAGCTCAAAAGTTAAAAGCACTTAGGGCTGGAGAGATGGCTCAGTGGTCAAGAGCACTGCCTGCTCTTCCAAAGGACCCGGGGTTCAATTCCCAGCACTCACATAGCAGTTCACAACTGTCTATAACTCCAAGATCTGACACTTTCACACCAACACACATAAATTGAAGTTAAATAAAATGTTTTTTTAAAAAAAGTTAAAAGCACTTGATGATATTGAAAAGACCCAAACTCAATTCCCAGCACCCACATGGCAGCTCCTAAGCATGCCTAACTCCAGTCCCAGGGGACCCACCACCCTCTTCTAACCTCCTTCAGAACCAAGGATGCACCTGGTGCACATACATATATGCAGACAAAACATTAATACACATAACGTTAAAAAAACTTTTAAAATAAAGAAAGATAATAACTTCAAAAGGTAGGATTATGGGCCGTAAAGATGGCACTTGTTAGTTTTCCTAAGGACTTGGGTTTGGCTCCCAGAGTCTACATGATGGCTCACATCATCTGTCTGGGCAATCTGATGTCTTCTTACTCGCACAGACACCAAGCACACACATGCCACACATACATACATGCAAGCAAAACACTCATACAAATGAAGTAAATATAAAACCAATAGTTTTAGAATTTGGTAAGATAGAAAAACAAATAAGTAATTTAGGAAAGTACATTTTAATATAGTTTAAGTCTAATAGGTACTTGAGTTTAGTACTCAAACCCTATACAATAGGTAGTAGTCAAAAACTTTTTAAAAAGATAAGCAAATATGCCTGTAGCTCAGATGTCATTGTACTAGTTATCTGCTTGTGCAATTTATTAAGGCTTAATATTGGCATATGTAAAATGGAGATTATTACTCAAACACTAGATTATTTCAGAAATTAAAAGAAACACATGAAGCGGGGCTGGAGAGATGGCTCAGCGGTTAAGAGCACTGACTGTTCTTCAAGAGGTCCTGAGTTCAATCCCCAGCAACCATATGGTGGCTCACAACCATCTATAATGTGATCTGATGCCCTCCTCTGGCCTGCAGATGTACATGCAGGCAGAGCACTGTATATGTAATAAATAAATATTAAAAAAAAAAATTAAGAAACACATGAAGCACATAGCATCACTCCTGGGATGCATAATAAACTCAATAAATAAGAGCTTTAGCTTTGATCCAATCTCCGTCCTGAAGGAGCTCACTGTGGCAATATTCCAAAAGACCTAGTTATCCAAGAACTGTTGCTACTAGGAAGAGCACAGAGGCAAAAAAAGGAATAAGGGTCCATTAAGTTTCAGTTTTCAAATGATCCCTGAAAGAAAGGGGCATTAGTTCTAAATCTCAGCATCTGAGACTGCATGAGCCTCTGGTGTGCTTCCCAACACACTTGCCCCAGACACACAATTAAACACACACACAATGCTTCTAGTTCTCTACATTCCACAACATTAAAGTATTATTTCCATTTCTAAAAATATAATAATCACTTCTTTTCCATTTACAATATAAATGTTTGTTGACTTTCTTTACATCATTTTCTCTAGTTTAAAGACTAGTAAGATATTTCAGAGGGTCACGAAGGTCATAATGGGTTTAACTTATGAGTCTTTAGTTGATCTAATTCCTCCAAGGCCATGGACAACCTTAAACCTTACTGTATGATTTAGGGATGGTAGATAGCTCAGTGGTACAATGTCTGCCATCTAGCAAGTATGAGCAAACCAGATTTAAATCTATGCACATTTATTTGTTTTTTATTATGTGTGTAAGGATATGTATAGAGGCCCCTGGAGGCCATGGGCATCAGATTCTCCTGGAGCTGGGGTGGCAGGTGTTCATAAGTCACTTGATGAAGGCATGCTGGGAAATACTCTCTGCAGGAGTAGTATGCACTCTTACCTCTGGGACATCCCTATGGCCCCACACTTAAAGTTTTTAAAGAAATGGAGAATTAAGCCAGGCATGGTGGCATATGCCTGTTGTCCCAGTTACTTGGAAGGCTGAGACAGGAGAATCACTTGAGTCCAAGGTGTTCTGGGCTTTGGTGCACTATGCTGGTGTCAGCACTAAATCTGGAAGCAATACGATGACAGCCCAGGAGTGAAGGACTGCCAAGTTGCCTAAGGAAGGGTGAACCAGCCCAGATCAGAAACATAAAGGTCAAGAAGTGGAGAAATAATCCAGATGTATTGATATATGCCTTTAATCCCAGCACTGTGAAAAGCTGAGAGATCTCTGTGAGTCTGAGACCAGCCTGGTCTACAGAATTCTAGGACAACCTGAGCAACTTAGTAAGATTCTGCTTTCAAAAACAACAATTAAAAAAACAAACAAACAACAACAAAAACAGACAACAACAAAAGCAAAAATGATAAAAAGTAGGACTATTAGGCCGGAAACTAGGAATCTGTTGCAAGAAGTCTCAAATATGAAAAGGTAAGTGTGCTTTGGCATGGAATCATGAGCTTAGTGCAGTCACCTAACAGTGGACACGTGAAATATCCTCAATTACAGACAAAGAGAGGTCAGCTGACTCAGTGGATAAAAACCTGAGTTCAGACACACATGGCTGAAGGACAGAACCAATTTTCCAAGCTATCTTCAGACCTTCACATGTGCAGAAGGCTTTCACACGCATACACAAATAGATAAATGTAAAAACAAGTAAAAGTGAAGGCTCTGCTTAGTGGCAGCTCAATGGCAAGGGTTGGGGTGCAACACAGGAAAAGACAATTGAACCCGCATAGAACAAACTAAAGTCATCCCACATCAGACTTCAGCAAACTTCCTTTGTAAATGTTTGCTTTTCTCCATTCTCCTCACTACACTCTCACCACAATGAGGCCTTGCCTCCAGGAAAACCGTGGACCTAACTCCAAAAGAAAGATGAGATACCTAACCAGGCAAAACAAGCTACTCTTCAAATATATAACCAACTGGGCATTAGTACAAGATTAGGAAAAGTTAAGCACAAAGACTAAGACAAAGGGACAGATTAAGTGTCTCTAAGAACACAAATGTGAATAATGAAGTGGCCAAACAGCATATGCTTCCATGGCTACCCATTAAAAGCAAACATACTTGGCTCTATGGTAGAGACCTTGCCTAGCATGCTCAAGGTCCTGGTCCCTTAACCAAGATGGAAAAGAATAAATTAACAAAAAACCTGGCAGAGAAGAACAATAAAACAGACTGCTAAGAAAAATGAAGTCTAGAAAACAGGAAGGAACTCTTGTGATCTATAAGACATGCAACTTGGCAAAAATAAAGATCATCAGATGAGATGAGTAACAGACTCAACATCTGTCTGCTAAGAATTCCACATAGAGAGAAACAAAGAATACTCAAATGGAATGAAGATTGTAAATTAAAGGTAAAGCTGAAGTTCCGGAAGTTTCATCCACACACAGAAAAATATCAGCTATGGGTGCCAGAGGGCTGGAGAGAGTCTCGTGGTGAAGACAGCTTGCTGCTCTCACAGGACTAGAGCTGAGTTCCCAGCACCCATGCAGCTGGCCTGCTTACCACCACCTGGGACTGCAGTTCCAAGGAATCGAGTGCCTTCTTCCAGCCCCCAAGGGTGCACACGCGCCCACCCACCCACCTACACACATCTTGCCACACACTCACACAAGTATTTTTTTTTATTGTATTCAAGTGCCCAAAGGCACCAACCTGATCTACATAGTAAGTACTAGGCCAGCACGGGCTACAGAGCGACACTATCTCAAACATTAAAGGGGGAAAGAAGACAAATTAAGAGGCAAAACCCAGGAGGCTCAGACTAGCACCTTACTTCTTGTCAGGAAAACTGATGCAGATAACAGAGGCCTTTTCATTTCTGAGGGAAGGCTGGCACAGTGACAAAGGCCTTTAAGTCTCTGAAGCCACCATTTAGCAGGCAGAAGTGGATCTCGCTGAATTTGAGGCCAGCTAGGTTTACATGAGACTGTCTCATCAAACAAACAAAAATACAGCATTAAATTCTGAATTAATAGAAACGTTAAAAAATAAACTTAAAAATGTGAGGAAAAAGCTCTTGAAAAATGTAAGCGCTATTGGAGAGGCTGCTCTTCCAGAGAAATTGGGTTCAAATCCCAGCAAATGGTGGCTCCCAACTGTAAATCCAACTCCAGCAGATCCAACGCCTTCTTCTGACCACCTTGGGCACCAGGCACAAAGTGGTACACAGGGATACATGCAGGCAAAACACTCATACACATTAAAATAAAAAAATAACTAAGATAAAATATTTTTTAAAGGAAGATAAAATTTATTTGCTCAAAATGCCTAAGTGAAAATCTAAATTGTGGGGCTGGAGAGAGGGGTCAGTATTTAAGAATAATGGCTGCTCTTGCAGAGGGCGTGAAGCTCCTGGTGTCCATGTGGTGGCTCACAACAGTCCCTAACTCTAAGTTCCAGGGGACCCAGTGCCCTCTTCTGGACTCCAGTCATCAAGGACACACGGTGTGCTTCCATACATGCAGATCGAACAGGACTCCAGTCATCAAGGACACCCGGTGTGCTTCCATACATGCAGATCGAAACACTCAAACGCATAAATAAAAGTAAATGAAATTTTCCTTTGGTTGGTTTTTGCTTTGTTTTTACAAGACAGGGTTTCTCTGTGTAACTGAGCCCTGGCTGTCCTGGACTCACTTTGTAGACCAGGCTGGCCTTAGACTCAGAGAGATCCACCTGCCTCTGTTTCCCGAGTGCTGGGATTAAAGGTATGAGCCACAATGCCCAGCCTGTTAAAAAAAAAAATCTTAAAAACAAATAAAACCCCCTAAAATTTGCAGAGATTAAGTGACACTTAGAAAAATAACTAGAAGATAACAACTAAAGATAACTTCATTGTGACATTGTTAATAGCTCATAAAATGAAAGAATTAAGAAAAATTATCATGAGCTAAGAAGGTTCAGTGGGTAAAGCCATTTCAAATTTAATAACCTGAAACCTGACACATATACCATGGCACACACATTCACATACACTCAAGACAAGTAACATTTTCTAAAATCATGTCACAATTATCTTAGTTTGCAGTATATTGCTCTGTGACTAATAGTATCAATCTTGGAAGAAACTCTGTGTCTTCGTTCCTACTCAGAATTTGTGCTGGGGGAGGAGTCCTATGTATGCATGTCTTTACATACATGTGCTCTTGCATGTGGAGGCCAGATCATCTCAGCTGTTGTTCCCCATGTGCCACATTCCTCTTTTTTAAAAAGTGAGTGTGCCGGGCAGTGGTGGCGCATGCCTTTAATCCCAGCACTCGGGAGGCAGAGGCAGGCAGATCGCTGTGAGTTCGAGGCCAGCCTGGTCTACAAAGTGAGTCCAGGACAGCCAAGGCTACACAGACAAACCCTGTCTTGAAAAACAAACAAAACAAAAAAAAGTGTGTGTGTGTGTGTGTGTGTGTGTGTGTGTGTGTGTGTGTGTGTGTGTCGGGGACTCTCAATGGCCTAGGACTCATTGAGTTGGCTAGGTTGCCCGGTCAGCAACCCTGAGGAACCCATCTGTCTCCACCGTCTATACTGAACCATCATTCCGCCCCCCACCCCACCCCATCATCCCTTTTAAAATGAGAGTTCTGGGGCTTGAACTCACATTCTTATGCTGGTGTGGCAAGTACTTCAACAACTGAGCTCACTCTCCAGCTCCCATTTCTTAAAGTTATAAATAAAAAAAGAACAGAACAAAAATTATTAAACATCTTTTTATAATGTAAAGGGAAAATAAAGATAGTAAAAGGGGAAAAATGAGGAGGAACAGATTTCCTTTAGAAAACTAATCATAAACAGATACCACTCCCTAAAATTGGGGACCAAAGAGAACATGGAAAGCAGGGGCAGGCAGATCTCTGAGTTAGAGAGGTCTGGTCTACAGAGCAAGTTCCAGGACAGCGAGGGCTAAAAAGAGAAACCCTCTCTTGAAAAACAAAAACAAACCAACAAAACAACCCTCCCCCCCAAAAAAACCCAACAACAACATATGAAAGCAATAATAGCAATGCCTGAAATAATTAAAATCATTTAAACAGAACCAGAAAGTGGAGGCAGAGCTATCAGGGAGAGGTCCCTGAACTGCTACTCTTTCAGAACAGCAAAGACATACTATGCCCGGCAGACAAAAAAGTTGTTATTTGACATTCTAATAAGCACAGTTTTTAAATAAAAAATATCTTCACAGATCTCTGGAGAAGACTGGCAGATTCTGACACTATAAAAATCCTTCCTTAAAAACAAAGGTTTTACCTCTTTTTTTTTTTTTTTTGGTTTTTCAAAAACAGGGTTTCTCTGCATAGCCTTGGCTGTTCTGGACCTTATAAATTAGGCTGACTTTGAACTCAGAGAGCACCACCTGCCTCTGCCTTTCTTAGTGTGCACAGCTGTGGTATTTTTGTAATTAAAGAAAGTAAGATTAAGGGCTGGAGAGATGGCTCAGCGGTTAAGAGCACTGTGGGCTCTTCCTGAGGTTCTGAGTTCAATTCCCAGCAATCATATGGTGGCTTACAACCATTTACAGTGTGATCTGATGTCCTCTTTTGGCATGCAAGTGTATGTGAAAAAAGAGCACTCATACATAAAATAAATAAATCTTAAAAAAAAAAAATCAACTGTGGCTAAAAATCTCAGCAGTGGCGTTACAAGTAGCTCTAGAGAGCTGACTGCTTCTGCAGAGGGTTTGAGTTTGGTACCCACAGAGCGGCTCCAAACCTCCCACCTGCACACAAGTGGTCCACATCCATACCCTGAAGCACACAAACGTTAAGCATGAAACTTTTTTAACTGGAATATGGAGTAGCTGGAGAGGTAGTTTAAAAGCACTTGATGTTCCTGGGCTCACTCCCCAGCAAGCACAGGGTAACTTACAACCATCTTTAATAGTTCCAAGGGACCTGGGGGTGGGGGTGGGGGGGTGTCCAGTGTCCCATAACTGCACATGCATACATGCAGGCAAAATACTCATACACATAAAATAAAAATAAGATATTTTAATTAAACATGTAGATTTCCTCAAATGGTATTTTCTTAAATACTGTTAAATGACTTTTGAAGACAATTTATCTTCCCAGAGTGTAAATAATTACACACCATGATGTTACAAATATAAACGTACGAAGAACCTTAGAATAAAATTTTGTCTTAACAAAGCCATATATGGTGAAGAAGGGATAGTGCCAGTTCCAGGTCACCATGGTCTGTGTGCCGTGACCACCAGAACGTTACAAAATGAAACCCCACCTTCCTCCCATCCCCTGCCCCTACACCCAGAAAAAAAAAAGTAAAAATCCTTGTGTCTTGGAGCTGGAGAGATGGCTCAGAGGTTAAGAAAATTGGCTGTTCTTCCAGGGTTCAATTCCCAGAATCCCATGGCAGTTCACAACTGTCTGTAGCTCCAACTCCAAGCGATCTGGCACCTTCACCCTTCACTGACATACATGCAGGCAAAACACCAATATACATAAAAATAAATAAATCTAAAAAAAGCAAACAACAACAACAAAAATCCTATGTCTTAGCAAAATTCGTGGCTTTGGCTTTTAACTCCAGTTCATGAAACTAAGGCAGGAGATTCGTGAGGAATATGGGGATGGGGGGAAGGATGTGAGTGATGTAAAATACTTTCTCTCCCCTCCCCAAGACAGGGTCTCTCTGTGTGGCCTTGGCTGTCCTGAACTTGCTTTGTAGACCAGGCTGGCCTCAAACTCACAGAGATCTGCCAGCCTCTGCCTCCAGAGTGCTGGGATTAAAGGTGTGCACCACCACACCCAGCTCAATGTAAAATACTTCCTGGGGTAATTTTTTTTAATTTTTTTTTTTTATTAATTTATTCTTACCTGGGGTAATTTTTTAAAAATAATTTTATAAGCCAGACACGGTGGTGCATGCCTTTAATCCTAGCAGTCAGGAGGCAGAGGCAGGTGGATCTCTGTGAGTTCGAGGCCAGCCTAGTCTACAAAAGTGAGCCCAGGACAGCCAGGGCTACACAGAGAAACCCTGTCTTGAAAAACCAATATGTATATATTTGTATAGTAACTCTGGGAAGATAGAAACAAGGCCAGGCATGTTGCTCAAAATCCCAGCACTTTGGATAGCAGAGCAGAATAAACAGATAAGCCAGCCTCAACTCTGTAGTATTTTTGTTTAAAACAGAAGAGAGGTGCGGGAGCCCACAAAAACACTATTAACAAAACAGTGCTTACCTTGGGCATGAGACTGAAAAAGGACTGCAAGAATGATATTTTACTACTTTAATTCCAGTTTAAATTTTCAATGAACACTCAACTACTTTTGTAAAAAGTAGAAACACTCAGGAGAAAGCACTTCTTCATTAATCTCACCCAGTTCTTTCCTGGCTCTCCACCGCTCCACTTCCAAATACTAGTGCATCTGCATGGACCTTACACTTCTCCAGCTCTAGTTTCTGGTGGCTGCACAAAACAGCACATGTGTTACCGTACGTGACTGGAGGGAAGACCTTAGCCCTGCACTTGGTCTTCAGCCGGGTTGGTTAGGAAATGGAGTTGCCCATAAAACCAACTCATAAGTGAGAGCCCACACAGGTCAGTGATGCTATGTCTGCTGATATTGTCATCAACTGTGATTTTCCCAGCCTTACAGGACAAGACATGTCAATACCAAAGTCGATCCTTTTAACCAGATGGAATGAGCCTGGTTAAACATATACCAAAAGCAAGCACCAGTGGTGTGGTTGTTTCCTTCACAGTGCAGCTGTATTGTGCATCTTTTATGAATAAGCACACAGAAATCCCATGATCAATGTGTCCCAGTGAAAAGCTGTTGGCTAGCCAGTTATGTGCAACAGTGTGGCTCCCAGCTTCTGAACTCAACTCAGCCTGTTATCAGAGGCAACATGAACCCAAAGTCAAAGCAGCATGGCAGCATGAAGGCTTCTCACCTCTTCTGCACTTAGGAAAGGGTTCCGTGGGTTTGGAGAGATGGCTCCGCAGCTAGGAGCACTAACTGCTCTTGCAGAGGACTCAGGGTTAGCTTCCTGCACTCACACAAGCAGCTGCAACTGCCTGGAACTCCAGATCCAGGAGATCCAATGGCCTCTGTTGGCACCTGCGTGCACCTGATACATATAAACTCTTCTGGGCACACACACATACACACGCACATAAAAATATACATACATACATACATACATACATACAAACTAACTTTGAAAAAAGTTTTCTTTCACTGCACAATCTTAAGAACATCAATAATAAAATAAAATAAGCAAAAGGTGATGGAGAAACAGGTGAGGCAATAAAAGTCTAAGTCACAAACATTCATAATGGAGGACCTGGTGGTTCTGTTGTTGAAACAGGACCTGCAGCCCAGTGTGGACTAAACTCACTATGTAGCCCTGGCTGGCATCAAACTCTTACCTCAGCCTGGCAAGTGCTGGAGTTATAGGTATGCATCTCAGCCACGACACCAACTGAAGTATTTGATTTTTACCCTCATTAAAATGACTGTTAAAAATGTTCAAAGCACTCAGGGAAGCAGAAGCCGATCTCTGTGAGTGAGACCAGGACAGCAAAGGCTACACAAAGAAATCATATTAGGGGGTTGGGGTGTGTGTGTGTGCGTGTGCGTGTGCGTGTGCGTGTGTGTGTGTGTGTGTGAGTAGGACAGAGCACTTGCCCTAAGTTGGATTCTCAGTGCTGGAAAAAAGCTAACAAAAACCACAACAAAAAATGTTCAAAGGACTCCTGGTTCCTGAAGTGGAAAGACACTGGACTCCCAAAAACTGCTCACCAACATCCACAGCCAATCTACTGTACTCACTCGCACTGATAATAACTTTTTACTGTTCAAAAAAACAAAAACAAACAAACAAACAAACAAAAAAAAGACACAGCAATGGAAAAAAATCACTTTGCTATAAATCTGTAAAGTAAAACTTAGTATAATATCTCAACAAACAAGAATGTACCTACCTAGAACTTTACAAAGTGGCTAATGGGTCAGGAAAGACTGAAAAGCATGGATGTAAAAGACAAAGGCCCAGTGTGGTAGTGCACGCACATACTGCCAATCTTTGGGAGTAGAGGCAGGAGAACAAGCCCAGCTGGAACTACATTGTGACACTAGTTTCCCAAACCAAGCTAGTGGGCAAGCACACACAGTAAAAATAAACCTAGAGATGGAAATCTAGGAAGTGAATTCTCTTTAAGTAAGCCCATAATTCTGACAGGAGGGCAAAGATATGAGGATTAATATAAAAGGAGCCGGGAGATGGTGGCACATACCTTTAATCATATGAAATGATATCCTAAAAGGTTTATCAGAGCCATGACTTAAGCTATTTTAAAGTCATGCATATGGAGCAAAAATAAGGTAATGATGTGTTAAAGCAAGAAAGGAAGCTGAGCAGGGGTGATGCACACCTGTAATCCCAGCACTCAGTGAGGCAGAGGCAGGTGGATCGCTGTGAGTTTGAGGCCAGCCTGGTCTACAAAGTGAGTTATAGGATAGCCAGGGCCACACAGAGAAACCCAGTCTCAAAAACAAACAAATAAATAATGTTTTTTAAACCTTCAAGTGATAGCACACATCTTTAATCTCAATATTTGAGACAGAGGCAGAGGCAGAGGCAGACTTCCAGACAGCCAGAAGTATATCATTGGACCATGTCCTCAAAACAGAAAGTCATGTTATATTTATATACTCGTGGGTTATACACAATTATCTTTATCAATGATACATCTCATGTGAGAGTCACTACAAAAAAAAAAAAAAACAGTATAATCATATCCTAATCTCTCAATCGATTTCCCTTAAACAAATCTTTTACTGCCTCGTAATCACTTCTAACCTCCTCTGCCCCCTGCCCCCTGCCCGAGACAAGAGTTTCTCTGTGTAACAGCCCTGGCTGTCCTGGACTCTCTTTGTAGAACAAGCTGGCCTCAAACTCACAGAGATCCTCCTGCCTCTGCCTCCTGAGTGCTGGGACTAAAGGCGTGCGCCACCACGCCCAGCTCCTCTTCCTCTTCCATCTACTAAAATGTACATTCTTTTCCATACTCATGCTTTGCCTTTTAGTATCTTCCCTTAGTGTATTTACGTAAGCAACACTCACGTGTTCTCCCTGAACTGTGCAGAATGCCTTCTGTGCATATCTGTGACCCTCACAACAGTGAGGAGACTACCATTAACCACAATTTAGACGTGGAGACACAAGCTCAGACTTCCCCACTGGCAAAGACAGGATTCAAAACCAGCACTGTTGGCCATAGCTGAATAATGTTTAAAGTACATCAAGAAAGAGCTAGAACTCTGGAGATAGCTCAGTGGATAAAGTACCTGCTGCATAAGTGTGAGTGCAGATCATCCCCAGAGCCCACATAAATGCCAACAGAGTGGCCGAGGGTGCAGAAGGCGAGATGGGGACTCACTGGGGCAGGCTGCCTGGTACAAGGTCGGAATTCAAGAGAGACCCTACCTCAGTGAATAAATTAGAAAGCAATCAAGATAGACTCCTGATATGACCCCCAGGTGTCCATATGCATGTGCAATTACACACAGGGATATGCCCAAATAAACACCCATGCATGCATGACACACTTTGTAAATCTATTAACATGACATTTTTTTTAAAATTCCAAGAGTCCCATAAAGAAAATGATGTAGCTAGAATTCTGGGGTGGTGGGAGGGAAGAGGCTCAGCCACTATAAACAGCTTTTCCCCTGCTGACACTTATCTATTTATCATTTGGGAGAGGACACACACATACCACTAAATGTATATCGAAGTTAGAGAGCAACTTTCAGGGGGTTGTTTCTCCATCATTCACGTCCTGAACAAAAAACAAAACTCAGGTTGCCATGGAGATTAGTTGGCCAGTGCATTTACCTGCTGAGCCATTGTGTGGGCTCTGCTGCTGTAATTTAAAGATGGTAATACACCTACCTGTTTATTCCTCTTTAATTTTTTTCTTTTTAAAGAATTGGTCCATTTTCCAGACCTTATCCTTCCTTTTACAAAGAAACATAAGACAGACTTGGTGCAAACTGGTTCTCATCAGTTTCAGAAAAGATGTAAACAAGGGTCTTGGTTTGACTTCTTGAAACAGCATCTAGCTCTGGAGTCCAGGCTGTCCGAAAAGTCACTGCAAGTCTGCAGTGAGGCTTTCAGGAATGTACTGTCACACAGACAGACACAAGTACACACAGGGACACACAAACACACACACACACAAAGAAATACACACACCCCAACACACATACAGCACCACACACACACAGACACACAAAATAGACTGTAGGCAAAATTCAATGATACGTTTGTCTATCACACACAAAACCCTGAATTCTCTTTCCAGCACAGTAAAACTAAAACCAAATCCTATTTGAACCAGCCTTTTTGTGTGAAAGTCTTTAGCTTTTTTCTGTGAAAATCTTGTTTTAATACTGTCAGCCATCTGGGCAGTGAGGGCACCCGCTGTTAATCCCAGCACTTGTGAGGCAGAGGCAGGTAGATCTCTGTCAGTTTGAGGCCAGCATAAACTACAGAGTAAGTTCTAGGACAGCCAAAGCTACACAGAGAAACCCTGTCTCAAAAAAACAAAAATAAATAAAATAAAATGCTGCCAGACATGGTGACTCATGACTGGTAATAACGCTGTAAGAAAGGCAAAATCATGAATTCAAAGCCAGCCTAAGCTACTTCACAAATTTCAGGCTGGCCTAAAATTGTTTGTTTGTTTGTCCCCTACCCCTTTCCCCGAGACAGGGTTTCTCTTGTAGTCTTGGCTATCCTGGACTGACTATATAGACCAGGCTGGCCTTGAACTCACAGAGATCCATCTGTCTCTGCCCCCCTGAGTGCTGGGATTACAAGTGTGCACTACCATACCTGGCTAATAATTGATTTATATTTTATGTACAAGGTGATTTGGCTGCATGTCTGTGTAAGGGTGTTGGATCCCTGAAACAGGATATTTGTAAACTGTCATGTGGGTGCTGGGAATTGAACCCAGGTCCTCTACACCTAAGCTGAGCCATCTTTCCAAGCCCAAGTTTTACATTCTTAAGTTTGTTCCATATAAATAAATTTTAATGTTACTATGCTTCTACATTCCACATTAATTGTTTTGTTTTCTGGGTTCTGGAAAACAACAAAGATTTCATTACCGTATATAACATTTTTCTACTTCTTTTTGAGGGGAGGTATGAGGGATACCTTGGCTGGCCTGGAACTCACCATATAAAGCAGACTGACCTTGAACAGATATCCACTGCCGCTGCCTCCTGAGAGTGTCACCATGCCCCATTTACTGTTACTGCTTGAAGACATTTGTCTTGCTTGTTCAGTTGTGTTACAGATGAAATACTAACCAGATATGCTCTCAACTCTTACTTAACTATATGAGAGTATGGTATGAGAGTATGGTGTAAGGGGATGGGAAGGTGACTCAGCCAGTGGTGTCTGCTGCACAAGCATGAAGACTTGAGTTTACCTCAGAATTCACGTGTTAAAAACAAACAAAAAATCACGCTTTTAATCCCAGCACTAGGAGGCAGAGGCAAGCAGATCGCTGAGTTCAAGGCCAGCCTTGTCTACAAAGTGAGTCCAGGACAGCCAAGGCTACAGAGAGAAGCCATGTCTCAAAAAACCGGGAAAAACAAAAACAAAAACAAAACCAGAAGCATGCTCCTGTCGCTGGAGAGGTGGCTCAGTTGTTCAAAATGCTGCTCTGAGGAACCACATGGCAGCTCAGCACTGTCTCATTCCCAGTGCCATGCCCTTTTCACCTCCCCAGGAACCAGATATGCATATGGCACACAGAAATACATGCAGGGAAAACACCCACAACATTTTTTTTAAGTAGTCTTATAAGCTCAGTTGGAGAGGTCTGCTGGCAGGCCAATCTAGCCTACTTATAATATCTAAGCCGCAAAGAGATACCGTTTCAACAACAACAAAATGCAGATGGCTGAAAACTATACTCAAGGCTGATTTATGGCCTCACGCACACATGAGAATGTGCACACACTTACACCCACACACACTTACATAAGGAACTCATTGTTAGAAAATGTCCTCAGCCGGGCGTGGTGGCGCACGCCTTTAATCCCAGCACTCGGGAGGCAGAGGCAGGCAGATCGCTGTGAGTTCGAGGCCAGCCTGGTCTACAAAGTGAGTCCAGGACAGCCAAGGCTACACAGACTCTGTCTCGAAAATCCAAAAAAAAAGAAAAAAAAGAAAAAAGAAAAAAGAGAATGTCCTCAGCTGGGTGTGGTGGCATACTCCTTTAATCCTAGCATTCACGGAGGCAGAGGCAACAATAATCTCTGAGTTCAAGGCCACTCTGCTCTACACAGAGAGAGAACAGCCAGAACTACCGAGACCCTGTCTCAAAAAATAAAAAACAAAATGAAATTACACACAAAAAAGAATATACTTGGTTTATCATGAAAATATGGAGGAGACCTAACTATCTTGGAGCTTTTTTAAAATACAAACTTTATTACAAAACCTTCCATGTTTTAAAGATATCACTATATTTTCATGAATGTTCAGTACAAATTATGGTTAAAAATTACTTTTATAATCACAATAATTACCTCATCATACAGGAATAGCCTCTATCCTATGATGCAAGTATGCAGTGCTTTCAAAGCAAGTATCTCTGGCCATCATTTATACCGCCATGAGGATGTCAGTGCTACTAGCATCTGTGAACCCTGGACTGTGAACCCAACAAAGCAAAACCAAAGCAAGGACAAAAAATCCTTTCGCCAAGTGTGGTGGCACACACCTTTAATCCCAGCCCTCAGGAGGCAGAGGCAGGCAGATCACTGTGAGTTCGAGGCCAGCCTGGTCTACAAAGCGAGTCTAGGACAGCCAAGGCTACACAGAGGAACCTTGTCTCGAAAAAACCAAAAAGAAAAACAAAACAAACCTTCTTTCTTTGTCCATAGTCATCTTGAGTGAGGTTACAGGGAACGAATGTCACAATTAGTATACCTTGTGAGTGTACCAACAGTTCACATTCCTTCAAAGCCTTTAAGTCTTTGACAGTTATTGTTTCCTGTGAAGTTGGCTCATACATAAAACAAATAGTTGACTCTAGCCAACTGTAAAGAAACAACTTAAAATTTAATTTTTAGACAATACACTTAGTAAATTCTACTCTTCTGCTTTCCTGCTATCAAAAGGATCAAGGTTTTACTCCCAGCACCTTTGTGGCAGCTCACACTGTATCACGATCTGAATGAGAAATGGCCCCCATGGACTCTGCTTGGTCCCCAGTTGGTGGAACTGTTTTGGGAAGGATCAGAAGGTGTGTCAACCTTTAGGAGGTGTGTCACTGGTGGAGGTTTTAAAAGCCCAGGCCAGGCCAGGCTGTCTCAACCCCAACACACAAACACAAACACACACACTCGCTCTCTTGTTCTCATTCTCCCTCTCTCCTCAATCTGAATAAGATGCAGCTCTCAGCTATGGCTCCAGCGCCATGCCTACCTTCCTGCCTGATGGCATGTTTCCCACAGTGGTCCCTGGAGTCACCCTCTAAAACTATAAGCAAGCTTCCAACTAAATGCATTCTTTTATAAGTTGCTTTGGTCATGTGTCTCATCACAGCAATAGAAAAGTACCTAAGATAACTTGTAGCTCCAGTTACAGAGGGCCTGACCCTCTTCAGTCTCCATCACACATATGAAGCACATACGCTCACACAGCTCACGGACACACACACATACACAAGAAAGAAAGAAAAATGTAAATAGACTAATGTTGGAAAACTCAGTTATTTGTTTTTCAGTTTTATTTGCTTTTTGAGAAATAACTCATATAGCCAAACTTACTTTGTAGTTTATAGCAACCTTGAACCTTTGGTCCTCCTTCCTCTACCTCCTGAGCACTAGGATTCAATGCATGCACTAGTATGGCTGATTTATGCAATGCTCAGGATTGAACTCAATGCTTAGCATATGCTAAGCCAAACATTCTGGCTCCCACGCTACATTTCCAGTCTCTTTTTTCTTGAAGGTTTATTTTTATCTATGTGACATGTATGCAGAAGATGACATGTGATCCTCAAGAGCTGAAATTTCAAGTTATTGTTAGTCATGCAATGTGAGTGCTAGAAACCAAGCTTGGATCCTATGGAAGAGCAGCAACCATTCTTAACCACTAAGTAAGCTCTCCTGCCTTCCTTGTCTTCTTGCTTTCTTAAGATTTATTTATTTATTATATATACAATGTCCTGCCTGCATGTGACTTCTCACCAGAAGAGGGCACCAGACCTCATTAGATGGTTGTGAGCCACCCTGTGGTTGCTGGGAATTAAACTCAGGACCTCTGGAAGAGCAGTCAGTGCTCTTAACCTCTGAGCCATCTCTCCAGCACTGCACCACCCCATATGTTTTATTTCTTAAGAAAACATATTCATACGTCAATGACAAAACTATTTTTTTTTTCAGTTTTATGTACATGAGTCTTTTGGAGAATGATCCTTTAGAATCAAGAGTTATGAATAGTTGTGAGGCACCATGTAGTTGCTGGGAACTGACCCCAGGTCCTCTGCAAGAGCAGCAATTGCTCTTAGCCACTGAGTCTCCACTAAACTATTTCTTTACAGCCAGGTAAAAACACAGCGTATGAAGCTGGGTGGTGGCGGCACATGCCTCTAATCCTAGCACTCAGGAGGCAAAGGCAGACAGATCTCTGTGAATTCAAGCCTAGTTTACAAAGAGAATACAGGACAGCCAAGGCTATAACAAAGAGAAACTCTGTCTCGAAATAAAAAACAAAAACAAAAACAATACCCCAAAACAATGCCCAGCACACGTGGGCTAATATGCCACCAAATGCATCCCAGCTTCTGCTTTATAAAAACCTTCATCATTGATGAGGCTTGCCCCACTTGCTATGTAACCACACATCACTGCCACTACATACTTCTGACCTCCCCACAACAAGGAGAGGCTTTGGGGGGGGGGGCAATTCCTTTTCCCTGGAAACTGATTGCAAGTTCCTATCTAAGCCTCTTTTGGCCAACCTCACTGACCATCTATCTATAACAAATGAGGTGATTCTGAGATCACAGGAAAGCAAGGTAACAATCCAAATGCAGCAAGTCGATGTGTACATCCATTTTATGCTCCAAACAACTCTTTACTAACTACATACTTGTCCTTGTTCAGGTTTACTCTACATATACAAATGTGATAATCACAGAATTGCCTCTACTTCTGATCTGACAGCACTAAATCCAGAGCAAGCCTCACCTCATTAAATGCCCTCCTAAGCTACCTAATCAAAGACCACATCCTGGGATGTGGATGCAGTTAAGCAGAAGTCCATACCAAGCAATCCTTAGTATAGCAAAGTGAAATGCCCTGTAATAAGCGCTTTAGACCACATCCTCTACTGAAACACTCCAAATTCCCTATGGCCTGTATATTTTGTTGTCATAAGTAAACAACCAACTAGGGCCCTTAAGATGGCTCAGAGGGTAAAAGCACCTGCTCCCAAGCCTGACAAACTAAATTCATTTTCCAGACCCTCAGACAGAGTAGGAGGAAATCCACTCTCATGGGCTGTCCTGTCCTCCACAGTGTGCCATGGCATGCAAGTACCCACACCACAAACAAATAAATGTAGTACAGTATTTTTTTTAACCCAGTTGTTTTAACTATGTTCCTAGTGATCTTCGACTGAAGGGCGTTAACATGTGAATGCAGCCAGGCGTGGTGATGCACGCTTTAATCCCAGCACTCAGGAAGCAGAGGCAGATGGATCTCCGTAAGTTTAAGGCCAGCCTGGTCTACAGAGTGAGCTCCAGTATAGCCAGGACTACACAGAGAAACCCTGTCTTGAAAAGCCAAAACAAACAAACAAACAAAAACACCCTAAAACAAAAAATTATTCGCCCTAATGGTAGGATGAAATTAATCAACATATTCTACTTACAAAGTACTCTAAGACACAGATGAAGGCTAAAGAATGGGCAAGCACTGCTGTGCTTGGCACCCAAGAAGAGCTGAGTTTCCATCCACAGAACCCACAGACAGACAGGCCCAGTGACAGGTGCCTGTAAGGCCACCGCTGGGAAGGCAGAAACAGAAGGCGCTCTGGGGCTCACTGGCCAGCCACTAAAGCTGGCTAGGTAAACTCCAGGTTCAAGGACAGACCTGTCTCAAAAAATAAGATGGAGAGTAACTGAGGAAGCCACCTCCTCAGCACTAAAGCCACATGTACACACCTGCACAGCCACAGAAACAAGTGAATGTACACACAAATAAATATTAAAGTGAATAAATACATTTGTAAAACTACAAATGAACAATATGCACTTTTTAATTCAGAGAAGGGTCTGGATACCATACTAACCAGTACTAAGTAATGAAATATAAAACATCACTGGCAATCACACTGAAAACTGCCTAAGTGCAAAGTGTTTCCCTTAACTACTCAACTACCTAGTTAGTAAGTTAGTTCTCAGGAAAAAAATAGGTCAAGCTAAGGCTCACCCCCCTCTCCCCAGTAAGAGTCTTGTGAAGCTAAGGCTGGCCTGAGACTCCCTGTGCAGCCAAGAACGACCACGGACTTCTGATTTCCCTCATTCCGGGCATTAGCTACCATGACAAGCATTCATTCTGTCACCTGGGTTTTCACAGAAGACCATTGCTGGTGCTACTGTTGCTGGAAATGGACTCTAGAGCCACAAAATGCACACTAAGTGCATGCCATTCAGTCAAAAAAGACATTTGTAATGTGGAAAATATTCTACTTTGCACATCAATGCTACTTTTGTTAACTATTAGCCACACCAGACAAGAGGTATAAAAGCTGAAAATGCAAACTTAGTAGAAGCAAGCAGCTTCTGTAACACAAAAGAAGCTTCCTGCCAAAGATGTGCACATTTTAGAGCTGGAAAGATGGCTCAGCAGGTAAAAGTGCTGCCCACCGCTCCAGAGGACCACATGGCAATTCACAACTACTCCAGCTCCAAGGCACCTGGCACCCTCTTCTGGCCTCCATGAACACCAGGTACACATACTATGCACAGACAAACACACATAAAGGCCAAGCAACCATACATAAAAATATAAAGCCTAAAAAACAGACATTAAAGGATGCTGAGGATGAGTTCAGTGGGAAAGCGTTTACTATATACAATGCAAAACACTGGGCTTGACTGCCAGCACTGGGATAAAAAACGACAGAAACAAAACCAAGAAGTCCTACAGAAGTTGAAGGGAATAAGTAAAATGGTAGCCATCTCTGCCCTAAAGAACAGTAAGAAAATATGTAGTCAACTATAAGCTTGGCTGTAAACAAAAATACTGTGGTTTACAAAACAAGCAAGCAAACAAAGAAAAAGACCAATACCCAACAAACAACTAGACCCAGGGCTGGAGAAATGGCTCAGAGGTTAATAATAGCACTGACTGCTCCTCCAGAGGTCCAGAGTTCAATTCCCAGCAACCACATGGTAGCTCACAACCATCTATAATGTGATCTGATGCCCTCTTCTGGCATCCAGGTGTATGTGTAGGCAGAGCACTGTATACCTAGTCATAAATAAATAAATCTTAAAAAAAAAAGAACCAGACCTGGTGGCACACACCTTTAACCCCAGCACTTAGGAGGCAGAGGGAGATGATTCCTGGGAGACTGAGGCCAGCCTGGGTCAACACAGTGAGACAAAGCCTATTAAAAATAAAAAAATAAAATAAGACATGTCTAGAGTGTGGAAATATGGAACAAATAAGTGCATGCTGCCCATGATTTAGGACTTCCTCCCTGTCCATGGCAGATGTGAGCTTGAACCTCGTGTGAGATCTAAAATGCTGTCTTTTAGGTATTTGCACCAATGTTGAGTTTTGACTAAGAAAAGCTGGCCTCTTTGTTGCTACTATACACATAAAGTATTATTGGAAATAGAACCTGACTCCTCTTTTTAGGTTGGCGGAAACACGTGTAACAAGCAGAAGTAATGAAATAAACCTATGAGGTTATCATCCAATTCAAACCCAAACTGGTTGTTTCAGGTTTTGCTGTTCTAATTCACGCTAGTCTTGAATTCTTTTTTTTTCCCCCCTTCCTTCCTTGAAGTGGGAATCACTATCACACTGGCTGGCCCAGAGCCTACTATGTAAAGATGACTCAGCAGTTAACAGTACTTGCTGTTTTCGCAGAGGATGACCAGGGTTCACTTCCCAGGATTCATTTGGCTGTTTATAATTATATGATTTGACCCAGTTTGGGGGATCTAACCTCCTCAGGTACAGAGGAAACATCTAACATCCTCAGGTACAGGGGAGACATGTATGCACACAATACATACATGAAGGTAAAACATTCATATAGATATAAATTATATATAAGAAATTATACATATTATATGTTAATGTGTATGTGTGTATGTATATATACACATACATAAAATTTTAAAAACAAAATTAAGCCAGGTGTGGTAGCACACACCTTTACTCTCAGCACTTAGGAGGCAGAGGCAGTTACCTATGAAATGGGGACCAGCCTATTCTACAAAGCGAGTACTAGCCCAGCCGGAGTCTGGTACTCTGTATGTGTAGGTAGTTGAGACCCTGTCTCAAAAAACAAACAAACAAATAACAAAGAGTTACCCCGAGGTACAATGCACATTTTCAAAGTTAGATCATGTCCTTCAACCTACATTTATAACACACTACCATGGCTGATTTTTCCACTGAATCTAGTTTTATATAAATCTCTGAATTTTAACTTTCAAAATATAGACATTATCTAGCAAATTTTAGCATATATTAAATTCTAGTATGAAAGCATCACTGTGCTGTGTGGGGGACTGTCACTTGCAAGTTCAGACCTCACAACTTGTGACAAACTCTATCATGTATAATAATCAGTTTTCCCACATGCTTCCTTGTTAAAGACTTAAACCAGTCTTCCTTCAGACTAGCCTTTCAATTACTTAACACTTCAACAAGCTGAAATTCCCAGCTTCCTAAATCAAACTTCTATCATGTTATTCTTCATTAGAGAAGAACGTATTGTGGCCTACACTGGGGGAGGTCTGTGCACATGAACATGGGAAAACCAGCGCTCGACAGTGGGTGTCTCCCGACTCACTGAACCTGAAGCTCAGCAGTGAGGCAGGCTGGCCGGCCGAGGAGCTGCAGGGACTCTCCAGTCGCCGCCTCTGTGCACTACAGGATTTCAGGCACAGGCCATGAGTATTTGTGCTTATATACCAAACACTTTACCAAACAAGCCACCTCCCCAATGCCTTTTTAAAAAGATTAAATACAGTATTTTATGGCAACTGATGTAATAATTTACTGGCTAGAACTCAATCAGCCAAATCACTCAGAAGATTACTGGTAGTATGCATCTCAAAGAGAAATTAAAATATTACAACTATAAAGCATTCAAGCTCAAAATTCACACCAGCAGTATATTTGAAAAATATATAAATGGGATAGTCTACATCAATTTTTGGAACTTAAGTGAAATGATCTGATCAGAAGGAAAAAAGATTACAAAATAGTATTTTTAAAATGTTTTTAATTTTATTTATGTTTGTTTAATGTCTATTGATGCTCTATCTGCATGTACACCTACATGCCAGAAGAGGGCATCAGATCTCATTATAGATGGGTATGAACCTCCATGTGGTTGGTTGGTCAAAATTGAACTCGGGACCTTTGGAAGAGCAGCCAGTGCTTTCAATCACTGAGCCATCTCTCCAGGCCCTAGAATATTATTAACATCAAACTCATAACTACTTAATAATTGGGGATCAAGGAAAAGCAACTAAACCTGAGTGTTGTGCTATAAAGCCTCAAGAAATGAGCAGGAGTTAAATGCAAAAAACCTAAAAATGTTCTTCTATTCCAGACATCTCCTTTATTACGATACCTGTCTTCTCTAATTGCTTGGTCAGACCCTGCACTGTCTTTGTCCTAGGCATGAACTTAGCTCCAGCATTGCAACATCCAACCAGCATCTCTTTATATTCCAGCCAGCCAGTTGTTGGGCTGACGTGTGATAGACAGAAGGGATTGGGGAGAGGTTAATGGTCAGCTGGGTGCTTTTGCTGCCTCTCTGAGCTAGGAGGTTTTCACCAACATCTGGCTTCCAAGTCTCTATTGGTAAATTGAGATTTTGTTTAAAAACAACATTTGGCACCAAGCTTGGAAAGAACTCTAATGAAATATTAAAGCTCTATACTTAAATCTTATCTATGTGTACAAAAAGGGCCAAGGCCTTTTCCCTCCAAGACTCCCTACTTTCATATCCAAGGTGTGGAGAAAAAATGGAGGAGAAATTAAGTTAATTGATAAGTGTCTACAGCATCCCTGTTTACTTACAGTACTTTGCCAAGTCACAAAATTGTATCTGAACAAGGCAGAAAACTAAGATGATTACAAGTGATGCAGGGGAAAGAGAAGACTATCTAAATGTGTATCAGCAAAGAAAAAAGTACATCTTTGTCACAGTGAATAATCATAACAAGACAGATCATTAAATGTTTGGTAAAACCAAAACTTCACTCTTGTACAGACCAATGGCTGCATTTATATATTACCTCTATATTAAAGTCTGTACTACAATAATGAACAACAATCTTTAATAAAAAAGAAAAAAGAAAAGAGGCTTGGGATATAGGCTAATATACACGAAATCCCAGTACTACAAAATAAAGCCAACCATTTGTAACCATGTGTCCCACATCTGCAAACTAAAACAATCTCACACCTGTGACATCAGGAGTAAAACACTATGCATGTCTGTGTGAGGGAGTTGGATCCACTGGAACTTGAGTTACAGACAGTTGTGAGCTGCCACGTGGGTGCTAGGAATTGAACCCAGGTCCTCTGGAAGGAGCATCCAATGCTCTTAAGCCACTGAGCCATCTCTCCAGCCCCCTAACGCACTGATTTTACTCTCTAGCTTCAAAATAAATAGAAGGGCATGCATGAGAGGATATGCATGTGTAGGCTATCTGCAACTACCATTTTATATAAACAACTTGAGCATCTGCAATTTTGGTTTCTGCAGAGATCCTGGAATCCATCAAGGAGGAGCTAATTATACACTCTGAAATAACCACTTTTATCCTAGGAAGCTGTGAAATTAGCTCTGTAAATCACCTAACAGAAGCTCTCATTGAAAACTCTATGTTCAATAACTAGTTTGACAGTTCTCACGAACTTGTCTAACTCACACACTAAGTCAAAGGGGCTATTATTAATTATCATTTTCCACCAGTTGAACCTGCCCCAGTGTCCCATGTTGCTAAGGTCTAAACTGTGACTAACATCTGGGGTTAAGAGTGTGTAGTTGTTATATATATACAGTATGGCTTCCTTATATTCTCTTTTTTGGTATTGTTGCTTTGCTTTTGTTGGGAGGAAGCTGTTATTTTAAAATGAATGTTTGCTAGAACTGTGATTTAGTTTTTGCCAAATGGACACAAACCAGAGTCACCTGAGAGGAGGGCTCTTCAATTGAAGAACTGCGGAGACCATATTGGACTGTGAGCACGTCTATGGAGAATGGTCTTGATTGATGACTGACACAGGAGGAGGACCCACTGTAATAAGGCAGTGCCAACTCTGGCTCAAGGCTCCATAAGAAAGCCAAATGAGCAATGAATGAAGGAGCCCGGAAGCAGCGTCCTCTGTAGATCTGCTTTAGTCTTGCCTCCAGGTTCTGGTTCTGGCTTCCTTTGATGAAGGAAATAACCCCTTTCCTCGAGTTGCCTTTTGGTCAGTGGTTTATCATAGAAACTGACACTACTTTCTCTACACTGATCTTAAACTGGTGATGTCAAGATATCTTACCTAGGCCCCCCCAAGGCAGCCACAGCTACGTAAACAAGCCAGCACGCTTAGTTTGGTATACTGACTTGTCTCATGTTTAACTGAGTAGCAGAAAGCTGGCAGCTGATGTTAATCATAAATATATTTTCAAAAAAAATTGAGGTAAACCAATCAAAGAAATTAAGACAGTTTAACCAACAAAAGGTGAGATAAAGGAAACCATAAACAAACTAGGAAAAGAAAAAATAATAATTTAATGAAAGTATTTTTCAAAGCTAGGACTTGGCATTCGAAGATGGGAAAGAGGTATGAAGGAATCTCTGGATATCTGAAATTTTTCATTTTATCATAGAAGTAGTTAAGATGGACTTAGTGTAAATACATAAAAAAATAACAGGTACAATTTATGGTGTGTGTGTTTGTGTGTAGTACAAATCAAGCATATTAGCACATGCCTGTAACCCCAAAACCTGAGGGGGAAGACCCCTCACACCAGAGTCTGCAACTAGCTTGTGCTAATGCAGGTTCTGCTTCACAAAGCTGAAGATGGCGCCTGCTGCACCACAATGAGAAGATGCCCAGCACCCAGGTAAAAGGGCAGGTGTGCTCGTGCCCCCTGGAATCCCAGCACTGCAAGGGTCTCAGAGAGAAAAGGATGGCTTGGGCTTTGCTTGGCCAGCCAGCATAGCCCTAACTCCTCAAATTTTAGGCTCACTGAGACCTTAGCTTAGATGAGTAAGGCAGAACTAGAGCAGGGTACCCCATGTTGTCTAGTCTTGATGAAACACAACATGTACATGGACATTATTTCGGATTGAATCCTTGAACAGGCAACACCACATCCTCAACTTTCTTTTGAAACTACATAGAAAAGCAGTTGGTTAAATATTATAAAAATCTATCAAAAATTATTTCCCTGACAGTAAGAAAATGTTAACACAACTTCAACAAAAAGACACCCAATAGTTTGTACAACAAATCGTATGTATGTATGTATGTATGTATGTATGTATGTATGTACGTACGTACATACGTACGTACATACGTACTGGACTAAAGTAGAATCTCCCAGGAATAGTCCTGGTAGTTACTCTACACTAAAAGAGGCTGGGGCTAGAGAGATGGCTCAGTGGTTAAGAGCACTGGCTGCTGTTCCAAAGGTCCTGAGTTCAATTCCCATCAACAACATGGTGGCTCACAGCCATCTGTAATAGGATCTGATACCCTCTTCTGTCATAAAAACATACATGTAAATAGAGCACTACACACAAATAAATATTTAAAAAAAAAAAAAAACAACAAAACAAAAAAACCTCCTGATCATCCTGCTTCCTGCTAACAGATTTGTACACATTTGTGTGGTGTTATAGATGAATCCAGGGCTTGGTGCATTAAGAAAACACCAATTAAGCTGTATCCTCAATACTGTCCCTCCTCAATCGTAATTAAAGCACAAAACCAAGGCCAGTGTGCACATGCCTTTAGTCTTAGTGTTCAGGAGGAAAAGGCAGGCAGATCTCTGAGTTTCAGGTCAGCCTGATCTACTAAGAGTTCCAGTTGAGCCACAGCTAAATGGGGAGAACCTGTCTCAAAATAAACACACCCATAATCCTTGCACTTGGGTGCTGAGGCAGGGCAATGACGATTTCCAGGACAGCCTGGTTTAAACAGTAAAGGCTGGTCTCAAAACAAAAACAAAGAGACATTAGATATTACAGCAGCATCCAGTTCTGCCATCCCAAGATTGCACATTTGTTTTCAAAACAATGTTGCATTTTATGTACATTTAAGTAAGCAAAGATGGAAGGAATAAAGCTTAAAAGAAAATTTAAATTCCTATAAAAATATGAATGCATATATAAACCCATTACTGAGAACATTAATTTCTTAAATGATGTATTTCTAAAGTTATATTTTGTCATTTCCTTCTTAGATATGAGTTTAGAGGACCCAGTATTTCCAGGAAATAGAACAGAGAAAAGCACCGTCAGCAAACTCTTGGTCAAAACAGAAAATAGACTGGTGTGTGTAAAATGAATCAACCTGGCTGTGTGATTAAATGAGATGTATTAAGTGAGTATTTCTCTATTAGCACACTTTCTGCCCAGAGTAGTTTCCAGTGTCTTAGCTAATTCTCTATCCCTGTGATAAGATGCCGTGATGACAGCAATTTAACAAAGAAAGCGCTCATTTGGGGCTTATAGTTTCAGAGGGTAGGGCAGTCCATCACCATTAAGGAAGGAAACATGGCAGCAGACAGTAGGAAAACAGACATGACACTTAAGCGGTAGCTAAGAGCCTACAATTTGACTCACAAGCAAGAGGCAGAGAGTATGTCGCAGCTGAAAGGACAGAGCCATTTATACCTTTTGACATTGGACATAGAGCTGTAGGATTGAGAGTTCGCCCTGCTGGGTTCCAGTCTTGCTTTGGTCCAGTATTTCCTCACTATGCCCCTAGTTCTCCTTCTGTGTCACTGTATGTTGAAAGTATGTAATCTGCTTTTTGATTTTGCAGAAAGTGACAGGAACCTGCCTTGAGTCTAGAGATTTTGGACTTCTAAACCATGGTACACGCCTTTAATCCAGCACTGGAGGGACAGAGGCAGGTGGATCCCTGTGAGTTTGAGGCCAGCCTGGTCTACAAAGCGAATTCAAGACAGCCAAGGCTACACAGAGAAATCTTGTCTTGAAAAACAAACAAACAAAAAAAAGTGTGGTCTTTTTGAAGTATGTGAGTCACGGGGGACAAGCTTTGACTGTTCAGAAGACTCAAACTGTTCCCACTGGCTTCCTTGCATGTTTGTATCTCAAGATACAAGTTCTCAGCTCCTATTTTCCGTGCCATGCTGCCTGCAGCTGCCATTTTCCCCCAATGACGGTTTATAGGCTCTAACCCTCTGAAACTGAAAAACCCCAAAAACTCTTCTACAAGTTGTCTTTGTTAAGGTGTCCTCTTATGGCAAAAGAAGAGTAACCAAGACACTAACACAGACACTACATTATAAAGATGATGTTGTTTGTGTATTGTCAGATAGAGAATTTTATCAAATACTATAAAAATGTTATAGATAGGTAATAAGTAAATTCTTCATAATGAGGATCACAATTTTTTTCTGAATACTCAAACCACAAACACATCTTTTACACATTTTAAAAACCTATTATCAAACTAAAAAAAAAATATTTGTAGTAGAGGCTTATTTAGTAAAAACCAAAATTGAAAGCAATCAAAAACTATACATAGAAATTTATCAAAAAGTGCTGTATTCTCTCTCCTGTGTCTCTTTTTTGGTTTTTCCAGACAGAGTTTCTCTGTATAATAGCCCTAGCTGTCCTAAGCTCACTTTGTAGAATGCTGGCCTTGAACTCAACAAAGATCTGCCTGCTTTGCCTCCCAAATGCTGGGATTAAAGGAATGTGATACCACGCTTGGCTTGTACTTTATATTAAGCTGTGTGAATATGTAGGTTCATTTTCTCTCACTAAGTACTAGAGTAAAGAGAAGGCCAGCGGGGCTGGAAAGATGGCTCAAAGCTTAAGAGCACTGGCTGTTCTTCCAGAGGTACTGAATTCAATTCCCCGCAACCATATGATGGCTCACAACCATCTATAATGAGACCTGGTGCCCTTTTCTGGCATGTAATACCTGCAGGCAGAACGCTGTATACATAATAAATACATCTAGAGAGAGAGAGAGAGAGAGAGAGCGTGCCAGCACCTGGGCAGGTGAGGTAGAGGAGCACCATCGAGTTCTAGAACAGTAAATACTACATAGTGAATTCAAGATCAGCCAGGACTATACATAATAAGACCCTTTCTTAAGGCAAAGCAAAATGAAATAATAAAACAGATTTGGTTTTGATTTGCTTTTAGATACAAAGTTGCATTTTGCCCAGGTTGGTCTCAAATACTACATAGCAAAGGGTGACCTTGAACTTCTGATCCCACTAACTCCACCTCCCAACTGCTAAAATCACGGGTCTATACTACCTCAGTTTTATGTGATACTGGGGAACGAACCCAGGACTTCGTGCATGTTAAACAAGCACATACCAACACATTTATTCCCCATCCAAGGTACTACCTCTTGAACATGAACATATATATATTATCGTAGCAACTATCTTAAAACCCATTTTCGGTCTCAACATTTTGTTATGATTTAATGTTTTTATGATTCAGTATGTGGTACATAAAAAAGACAAGAAACTATATGGACAGTTCTTTGTTTTGTTTAACTTGTTTTTATTTTATGTGCACTGGTGTTTTGTCAGATCCTTTAGAACTAGAGATACAGACAGTTGTGAGCTGCCGTGTGTGTGTGCTGGGAATTGAACCCAGGTCCTCTAGAAGAGCAGCCAGCGTTCTTACCCAGCTCCCTATATAAACTCTGCTCACACTCCCCTAACCAAATCTTTACTTCATAACTCTATCACCATAGCACAGGCAGACAATCTATGATGACATTTCTTTTAAAATGTAAGGGATAAGACTGGAAGAGATGGCTCAACGAGCACTGTCTGCTCTTCCAGGGGTCCTGAGCAACCACATGGTGGCTCACAACCATCTATAATGAGTTCTGGTGCCCTCTTCTGGTGTGCAGGTGTACATGCAGACAAAATACTGTATGTAATAAATAAATAAACCTAAAAAAAGAAAATACAAGGGATATAGCTCAGTGGTTGGGTATGTGCCTGTGTCCTTGGCTAAAATAAGTAAGATAAACATAGCAGTAAACTCAAACCAAACAGCCTGCCGTCCAGCCTGAGCCCTACTTCTTGGGTTTTTGTTGTTGTTTTGTTTTGTTCAAGATAGGGTTTCTCTGTGTAACATCCCTGGCTGTCCTGGAACTCTCTTTGTAGACCACGCTGGCCTCGAACTCACAGTGATACCCCTGCCTCTCTGCCTCTGAGTACTGGGATTAAAGGCGCCAGCACTTGGCCTAGCCCTACTTCTAATACTAGATGAATGATCTTTGGCAGATTTATTTAACTCTGTAGTGACCATGTCATTCACTTGTAAAGTGAAAAGTAATCAGTTCTTACGCCAAAAGGTTGCTGAAAATGCTAAATGAAGTACTTATAATATTTCTCATCAGTGTGCCTATTACTGGTAAAATCAAGAAGGTACAACAAAAACTTAAGTACAGTGAGTTTCTGGAGTAGATTCTTTTTAAAGTCAGTACAACACTTACTGCACTTTATTGACGCACTCTTACTGACTGCATGTTCTCAACTTGGCAGGAGAAAGTTTGTATACTTTAAAGACAGGGCTGCAGGTCTTCTTCCCTCTTCTATGTCAACAAGCATTTTCTAACAAGATTTTTGTTTGTTTGGTTGGTTGGTTTTTAGACAGGGTTTCTCTATGTTAGCCGTGGCTGTCCCAGACTCGCTTTATAGACCAGGCTGGCCTCGAACGCCTAGCTCTTACCAGTATTATTAACTTTATTCTCTGCTCTCTGCTTTTTTTTAAAAGACTTATTTATTATTATTTATATAGTATTTTGCCTGCATGTATACCTGCAGGGCACTAGGTTTCATTATAGATGGTTGTGAGCCACAGTGGGGTTGCTGGGAATTGAACTCAGGACCTTTGGAAGAGCAGAAAGTGCTCTTAACCTCTGAGCCATCTCTCCAGCCCTGCTCTCTGCTTTTAAGCACATGAGGGACATTTTCAAGATGTGCCAATTCTGTGCTATATTCAATTTCATAAACTTATGCATCAACCAACCAAAGCTTCTGTACAACAAACCCCCCAACAATTGCTCTATGTCCATCTTAAAGATAACTGTGCTTCTCCCTGCCCCCCTCCCCCTCCTCTCTCTCTCTTTTGAGACAGGGTTTCTCTGTGTAGCCTTGGCTGTCCTGGATTCGCTTTGTAGACCAGGCTGGCCTCGAACTCACAGGGATTCGCCTGCCTCTGCCTCTTGAGTGCTGGGATTAAAGGCGTGCGCCACCACACCCAGCTATGTTTCTTTTGTATAACTTCTTTTACATGAAGATTTAAGAACAATTTCAAAACCAACCAAAAAAAAAGAGTAACTGTATATTCTGTACTGAAAAGTATGGCATTATAACTTCTACAGAAGACTGTGTGCTGAAAGCTGAAAAACTTCAAGAAAGAAAAAGACATGATTGTGATTTCTAAATACGTAACTGGATGTCAAACAGACCAGACTACAGAGGGTGGTTTTGTTTATGTTTTTTGAGAGTGTCTTGTGTAGCCCAGCTGTCCTCCACCTCTCAAGGGCTGAGATTCTAGGCGTACACTACATGATTTTGCTTCTTATTTGCTTCTTCGATATTCCAAACGGAAGAACAAGTTATAGAGAAGCAGATTACCAACATAAGAGAAGAATGTTCTAAAAATTAGACCTATTATTGGAAAGGGGAAACATGAGGTAACAAATACTTTATCACTAAGAATCTGGAGTAAAAGTCTGGTTTTTACGGATGATGGAGAAAGGTTAAATATGCGATAAAGCCTTAGACTCTATGATCATCACCTCCCCTCAACAAGTGTTTTCTTGAATTTCTAAATACTTAACCTCTCAACGTGAGTGCCTGACACAAACCATAAGAGACGGGTGTAAGCTTGGTTGCCTGCAGATGGGCATGGGGGCATGGGTACACTATCTGACTGCTGCTGCTCTTAATATAGGGCAGCTGACATTGTAGAAGGCGGAACTGATCTTCTGATCGCCTTGTCTCAATTTGGCCTTGGGATCCAATGTTCTTTCTGATGAGATAACTTCAGATCTTTCCTTCTAATTTCTGTTGAACAATTTTGAATTCTCCTAGAGATAATCTCCCATAATCACAAAGGCTCTTAGCTTCACAGAATTTAGAAAGCCGAGTAAGAGAAAATGGTAACTAAAATCTAAAATCTCATTGATTATGTGAGACTTGCTCTCAAAACTGCTTGGATTGTTTAATGAATTCAGTTGAGTATGTTCACATTTGCCTCATATATTTACTCACTGAGGTAGTTAGGGCCATAAGAGTAAAAAAAATGTTTCTACAAGTAAGAAAATGACAAGAACAAATCCTGTAAGTACATGGGGATCCAGCATGGTTTTGTGCATATTTTAACACCTATACAAAGCCCAAAATAGACAGTCCTGATGAAGAGAATAAAACACTCATTTAATTAATAGATGATATTAATATACCTGAGTTTGTATTGTCTACTTAACAGAACCTATTTTATGTAAATTCACCTGGAGTCAAATTAGTAATAAAAAGGTTCACCTAACTCAAATCTAAATCAAAATAAAACAAAAATGATAGTTGTAACACTTAATTTCACAAAGGCTGCTAGGCATAGAAATGTTTTTACTATCAAAAAATGAATAGCTCAAAAAAAAAAATAGCTCTTCACTGGTAAGATGAAAGAAATATTAACATATAAAAGATTTTCTTTTAATATAAACTGTTGAGAGGTGTTATATGAGATGTCTGTTATCAATATTTCAAAGTATTTTGAAATTAATCATTTTAATTTCTCAGAATTGTTTTCAATAATTTTTTTTCTTTAGCCAGGTGTGGTAGCATACACCTTAAGTATTCAGGGAGGCAGAGGCAGGCGGCTCAGCGTGAGTTCAAGGCCAGCCTACTCAACAAATTGGGCCCACAGCAGCCAAAGCTTACACAGAGAAACCCTGTCTAGAAAAGAATTTTTTTTTCTTTCATCCTAAGGATTTTTCAAAGCCTACAAAATATTAACCTATGTCTGTTTAATGGCAAAGATTTCTAAGAATAGTGAGGAAAGATCCAAGCTAAAAGTCAAGTGGTTAAGATTAGAGCTGTGATATTGGGCCTATTTTATTTTGAATGTGTCATTTAAATCTTCTGGGTCATAGGTCCATAAAATAACTCAGACTAAGCATTCAAAGGCTGCCTCACTCTGAAGTTGCATGGCACACCATGAGCACCCCTCAATCTGACAGGCACCAACAAGATCCCTCCACTAGCAACAGCGATGCATCTCTGTACATGGATCCAAGCCAGTGTGAAAGCATATCCAATGATATTGGCTTGAAATGTGTTCTTAAATTGTTTAAAGTTTAGTTTTGTTTGTTTGCTTTACTCTGAGACAGGGTTTCACTCCATAGTGCTGGCTGGCCTGGAACTCTCGGTGCATCAGACTAACATGGAACCCAGAGACTGTAATGTTTGTGCTGATATACAGAACACAACTAATTCCTACACACTCAGAATTCATATAAAGGATGCAGACAGCCCCACTGTACAAATTCCATGTACGCCAGCTGCAGTGAAGCACAACTGCACTCCCAGAACTGGAAGTCCAAGATAAGGACTCACGCTTCAGGCTAGCACAGGCTAGCACAAGCTATACAGCAAGTTCCAGGCCAGCTTAAGCCTCATGATGAGAACCTCTCTCAAAGGGGGGTAAATAAATAACTATCAAGAAGTACAGCCACAAATACCTCTATTTTGTCAGCTAATTTGTTACCTATACAAGGGCTGCCATGAATATGTGAGTTGTCTATTATTCTGAAATGTCAATGTCAGGAAAGAGTACTTCCCTAAAGGATATCACACAAGATAAACACGTGATGGGGAAGAAGGAGAGCTTGTATTTAATTTGTAGCTGAAAGAATTCAAAGAATGCAAGCTAGAGAACAGCTGTGTTTTGTTGACAGGGATGGTAAATGTAAATACTTTAATGGAGATACAAGCCAATATTGTGTAGTGTGATGATTTAACACAAATGCCTTCCCTATTTAAATATTTCAATCAGTACTGTTAGTACACATACCTCGGAGAATTCTTTCCTCATGGCAACGAAGAAAATCCCAGATTCTAACAGTGCCGTCATCAGAGCATGTAGCAAATTTATTATCCGTGGGTGAGAAACTGTTACATGAAGACACACAGCAGGGGAAAGAAGTCAGCATTTAACAGATCATCCATGCTTCTCAGACAGGGAAAAATAAAGACACTGTGCTGCGTTATAAATAGGAGAAGGAAGTATCCAGTGAAGACGCCCTTAAAGAGAATGTAGTCAGCTAACATACGCATCTCATCAAAAGACTTCAAAAGAATAGGGTTTTTTTCCAGTTTTCTCTCACTATTGAGAGACCTTCTCAGTGCGTTACTAGTCCTAACATTACCTGTGCTCCTTTTAGTATATTTCCTATATCAATAAAACATAGGGAGCTGCCTGAACAGTGAAATTAATGTATTCTACTCTTAACAAAATTCCTGCATATAGTCATTTAAGACACCAGAGAAATACTGCTCGAAACATGAGCATCAGTTTCTGCCTTGGACACTTAAACTTCAAAAATGAAAGGCTAAAACACTTAAGCAGGCTAGTAAAACTATCTTTTCAACATCCTTATGTATAATGTCTCTCATTTATTTAATTTAAAGGCTCTTGAAAACCTCTTATCTTCTTCTGGGTGTAAAGCAACCCCATTAACACTGTACCTTTAAATGAAAACTTTTAAAATATGCATTCAGACTTCTGTTTTAAACTCAATGACTGTTTCACATGAGGGAGCCAGTTTTCTTCCTGTCTGTGAGAAACCATCAAGATTCCCAGTGAACTTATGAACTCCCTTGAACTTCTGAATGACTAACGGTAAAAAAAAAAATTATGAGCACGACACTGAGGGCAAGTCTTTAAAGCAGAAACATGTGTATGCAACAAGTTCTGTAGATTCTGAAAGTAGCAACAAGTGACTGCCAATGGTATTTCTAAAGTCAATCTCTTCCCAGGCGTAGATGGCACAACCTTAAAAGAATGCTGCTTAGCTTTATTCTGAGGCTGCAGCAATTCTTCAGGCTTGTTTGTGAAACTCTCCCAGGTTTACTATACATTTCTCACTGTTACGTAAAAACATACAACTCACTGAAAGTGTTTTAACTCCACTCATACATTTGCATATGTCATGTTATCAACAGTGAATCAGAAGGAAAGTCCTAGAGTCTTCTTTGACAAAGGTGTGCTTACAGCTGCAAAGCATGAAGAACCCATTCATTAATCCGTTAATGTTTGCCACGTCCAGAGAGTTATCTGTGAGGTTTTTAGTCCTATACTTTCTTTTTGAAGTCGTGGCAGAACCAAGCCAACCAGGTCTTCACTTAAGCCTTTTTTTCCCTTGAATTTTGTGTGGATTCTGAAGGTGACTTCTGTAGGCTTTAGATTTTATTCAGCTGTATAATTAAAGACTGAATTCTTTATTTGGAATATTCTTGTCTTACACAGTAGATAATAAAAAGGAGTAACGTACACATATTATTAACCATAAATGAAAAGAGAAAACCAGTGCAAAATGTGGCAGACAGTACATCTCTAACATATTGCAAAGGCTGATACCAGGACAAAACTAATTCAGAAAGGTGCCAGCAAAATGGTGAATGTGTGAAAACAAAGAGAAATATTGTGTTTATAAGGTGCAAAAAGTTTCCCAGAATCTGAGAGAGCCCATGCATCTCTGCACCCAGAATACACTTAGAGAGTAATTTAACCATGACAATAGGGACTACAGAAAATGGTATATTGTGTATAAACCTGGCCTCTCTAATCGCCTCCTTATGTGCCTGGAACATCTTGACGTTGTTCATGTTGGATTGCCAATATTTCACATATCCTCCATGATCTGCTGTCAACATCCACATGTCATTATGCGACCAAGTCATGGCCCTCACAGGGCTATCATGAGCCTGTGAAAACAGAAAACCTTTTTAAGTTTTTCTGTAAGAGAATATATGGCTGAGGTTGGTAGGAACCTATAGTACTCAGAGAAGTAAGCTGTCCAATTAATTAGTTTTACAAGGCCAATGAAGTTGTCTACTTGAGTTCTTAGATGAGCTACCATCTGGTAGCTACTGTTACCTGCAATATGGTTTCAAAGTTGAAAGTCAGCCCATTCCACAAGGTGAACTCTCCACTAGAAGCTCCAGTGACCAGCCGTCTTCCTTCTGGGGTCCACTGGAGCAGGAAAAAGAAGACAGGTTACACCTAAGCACAAGTCTTCCAATTTGACTAATTTAAGAAATTCTCTCTCTCTCTGTCTCTCTCTCTCTCTCTCTCTCTCTGTCTGTCTGTCTGTCTCTCTCTCTCTCTCTCTCTCTCTCTCTCTCTTTTGGTTTTTATTTGTTTGTTTTGTTTTTTCGAGACAGGGTTTCTCTGTGTAGTCTTGGCTGTCCTGGACTTGCTTTGTAGACCAGGCTAGCCTTGAACTCACATTGATCCATCTGCCTCTGAAAGGCATGGGCCACCACAACTGGCTCTTTTTTTTTTTTTTTTAAAGTATAGTGCTCTGCCTACTCATACACCTGCAAGCCGCAAGAGGGTACCAGATCTCATTATAGATGGTTGTGAGCCACCATATGGTTGCTGGGAACTGAACTCAGGACCTTTGGAAGAACAACCAGTGTTCTTAACCTCTCCAGGCCCTTAAAAAATATTTTCAAAGGCTTTTTGTTTGCTTGTTCTTGTTTTTATTTGGGAGGGAGGGAGGGAGGGAAGGAGGGAAGGAGGGAAGGAGGGAAGGAGGGAAGGAGGGAAGGAGGGAGGGAGGGACAGTGTGCGTGTGTGTGTGTGTGTGTGTGTGTGTGTGTGTGTGTGTGTGTGTGTGTGTGTAAAAAACACTATAGCTAGCAGGTGCCCATAGAGGCCAGAAGAAGGTGTCATATCCTCTTGAGCTGGAGTCCCAGGCAGTTGTGAGCTACACAATATGGGTGAGGGGAACTAAACTCGATTCCTCTGCAAGAGCAGCAGGTGTTTTTGGTTGCTGAGTATCTCTCTAGTCCCCAAGTCTATTTTCATAAAATATTAAATAATCAACATAAAGTAGGCAATACCGAGTTTCATAGTTAATGTATCTTTGTAAGTAGACTGTCAGAAAAGACTTTGGATCATACATTACAAGGAAAGCACTAGCACCCTGACTCATTAGCTAAATTTAGAATGAAATGTAATGTGAATACATCTATGTACTTAAAAACCAAGTTATATGTAAAGATTTCACTTTTTTATAGGCTACACAGTAGACTAATATAAACAAGGTGAATAATCACTATTAAAGTCAAAATGACTGAATGAAAAATAAGGACATCTTTCATGTTATTGGAAAAATATATAAAGAAAATAATCAGTGTGGTGGTATATAAAAAGCACTTGCCAGCCTGATAAATAAGAGATCACCAGTTGAGGCAGGCCTCAGCTACACTGTAAGACTTCGCCTCAAAAAACAAAGTCAGCAGGGTGTGGTGGAACACACCTGTAATTCCAGCTCTTGGGGAAGACAGAGTTGTGAGTTCAAGGCCAGCTTGGTCTACAAAGTGAGTCCAGGACAGCCAAGGCTACACAGAGAAACCCTGCCTCAAAAACATTCAAAAGAAAAAAAAAGTTACAAGAGGGGCTAGTTTGCCTAGAAAACACAAAAACCCTGCATTTGATCTCACACAAAAAATAAACTGTGCTTAGTGGCATATGCCTATAATTGTAGTGGTTAACAGACTGGAAGTGGGTTCAAAGGTTCAAGGGTGTGTGCGTGTGCATGCGTGTGCGTGTGTTTCCAGACCAGCCAGAAGTACACAGTGCAATCCTTTTGGGGGGGGGGGGGAGGACCAAAGCAAAATCCCACATTATGCAGTTGTTATAACTGAGCAGCAGAACACTTGCCTAGCATACATAAGTCCCTAGGTTCAATCTCAAGACTACACACACAGAGTTATTTTATACTCTTCTAAATGCAATGCCAAGTTTCAGGCCGTATTATTTAAATAGTAAACAAGAATCGGGGCTGCCAGGAAAGAAGGTTGTTATACGTAGATGCTGACAGTTCAAGGCCAGCCTGGGCTATATAATGAGCATGAGGCCTGCCCAAGTTCATTACTAATAGCCTACCTGAATACACAAAATACAAGGAAAAACAAAGAAAAGAAAAACTAAACACACTGGAACAACAAATACAAGACTATTTTAATGTTACAGTATGTATGGTGAAGAGAATCTGTGATATACTTGCTAGTTAAAATATAATGTGTAATTTGTTTTTGCCAAGTATGGTGACACACACTAATAATCCCAGTACTAGAAGGCAGAAGCAGGAAGGTCTCTATGAATTTAAGGCCAGTTTGGTCTACACAGTGAGTTCCATGCCAGCCTGGGCTACAGAGTGAGACTTAAAGTGTGCGTGCGCACGCACACACACACACAAAAGATAAATTCATAAAAACACATGTCTGTGTGTATATAATTCATTTTTCCTTTTTGTTCAGTCTCATTTTCCATAAAACATATAAATACACAAAACGTCACAGTTCTATTACCCTAAGTAAAAACTGATAGCTGAAAAACATGGGAATAAAGAAACACAATAAAATAAATCAAACAAAGCTTATTTGGAAAATGACATAAATGCATGTTATGATTTGTCTGAATAAAGCTCTTCCTATCTTCCCAGATTTTGTTATCCGCTATCACCCCAACCCCATCTATTCTGCAGTCAACCACACTGTAAATACAGACCCCACAGGCTTCATTTCTTAATAACTTTCAAGAGACTGTGTCTCTAATATACACACAGTTCTGCCAGGCCTGGTTGCACACATCTTTAATCTCAGCACGTGGGAGGCAGAGGCAGGCAGGTCGCTGTGAGTTCGAGGCCAGCCTGGTCCACAAAGCTAGTCCAGGACAGCTAGGGCTACACAGTCTAGAAACCCTGTCTAGAAAAACAAAAACAAAATGAGTTCAAGACCAGCCTGAAGTTTATTGTTTTGTTTTTTCTTAAGGAGTGGGGAGCAACGGATGTAATTCAGAGCAAATGCAAGGCCCTAGGTTCTAGCCCTAATAAATAAGGGGAAAAATAAACATACAAGCTCCTTGGATTCCATTTCAAAAGGTTTTCTGTATTATAAAGGATATTAAAGGACTAGAGAATGCTCCAGCAGTTCAAAGTGCTTGCTGCTCATCCAGAGGACCAGAGTTAGGTTCCGAACGCTCGCAACCACCTGTTAGCTCCAGCTCCAGACATCCTGAGCTCAACTCCTAGAACCCACATAAAGGTAAAAGAGAAGCAACTCCATAGGTGATCCTGACCTCCACATGTATATACATCATGGGGGAGAGACTCCCCTCCACACACACAGCAATAATTTTGGTGGTTTGAGGAGGTTTGGCCCCACAGACTCATGGATTTGGATGCTTGGTCCATAGGGAGCGGCACTATTAGGTGTGGCTGGCCTATTTGGAGGAAATATGTCACTATGGAAGTCTAATATATGTTCAAGCTCTACCCAGTGTCAATCAGTCTTCTTGCTGCCCACAGAGCAGGATGTAGAATTCTCAGCTCAGTCTTCAACTGCATGTTGGCCTATATGCTTTCATGCCTTCTGCCATGACATTTATGGGACTAAATCTCTGAAACTGTAAGCCAGGCCCATTTAAATTTTTTGTTTTACTAGAGTTCCTGTGATCATGGTGTCTCTACACAGCAATAAAAATTCTAAGATAATACTAAGTTTAAAAATAAAATAAGAAACAAGAGAGCTGGAGAGATGGCTCAATGGATTTTTTTTTTTTTTTGGTTTTTCGAGACAGAGTTTCTCTGTGTAGCCTTGGCTATCCTGGACTCGCTTTGTAGACCAGGCTGGCCTCGAACTCACAGTGATCCACCTGCGTCCGCCTCCCAAATGCTGGGATTAAAGGCGTGCGCCACCACGCCCAGCTTCAATGGATCTTTTAAAAGGCCTGAGCTCAGTTGCCAGCATCCATATAAGGCAGCTCACAACCTGCAACATCAGTTTCAGAGGACTGGATGCCCTTTTCTGGCCTCTGAAGGCACCTGCATTAACATGCGCATGCATGTACACACATAGTTTACAATGAAATCACATAGTTGGAGACAGCTTCACAGCTAAGAGTACTTGCTGTTCCTGTAGAGACCTAGATCTGATTCTTAGCACTAACATGGCAGCTGACAAAATGCCAGTAACTCCAGATTAGGAGATCCAATGCCCTTCACAAACAATGCATGCACACGATGCATTTACATACACAAAAGTAAAATAAAGCTTCTCTCTCTTTTTTGGAAAGAGGGCCCTGCCCTTGTTGGCTTATAATTAATTATCTAGACTACGTTGGCCTCAAACTCAGAGATATGCTACCTTCTGCCTCCCAAATGATGTGATTAAAGGCATGCACCACCAGCTTATTAAAAAAAAATCTTTTAGGCTAGGCGTGGTGGCACACACCTTTAATCCCAGCACTGGGGAGACAGAGGCAGGTTGATCATTGTGAGTTCGAGGCCAGCCTGGTCTACAAAGTGAGTCCAGGACAGCCAAGGACACACAGAGAAACCCTGTCTCAAAAAACCATAATTAATTAATTAAAATAAACAAATAAATCTCTTTTTTTAATAGGATTGTGTGGCATGCTTTTCGTGTTAGGCTTGAGCCAGAGGCAAGAAGCTCTTTGAGTTCAAGGCCAGTCTTGTCTACAGAGTGAGTTCTAGGACAGCCAGTGCCTACACAGAGAAGCCCTGTTTTGAAAAACAAAACATATAAATAAATAGATAGACAGACAGATAAGAAAGCCAGGCAGTGGTGGCATACACCTTTAATACTAGCATTTGGGAGACTTAAAAAAAATGTTTTAAATAAAAAATTTAAAAATCAGAATGAGAAAGTAAATGAAATAAAAAAGACAATGATTACACTATCATCTATGGGAAAACAAGGTGAATGGTCAATATGGTAGAAATTTTTTTACTGCAAAATCCCTTTAAAATATTAAGAAACAATGTGAATAAATTCCTGATTATAAATTCCAGAGAAACTACTAGGCGCCTTCACAGAGCTGTTGAGTATGATGTACCATGCTCTCCTAAAACATCATTTCCTATCAACACCTGACAGCTTCTCATTCACCTTGGGCTGCTGCTTTTCCAACAGCAACAAAGGCATCTAACTATTCAAGGCTAATACTGAGGCCTGCTGAGGTATGAACCTACATATTCAAAATAAAATAGAAATTGTAACATGATAAAAAAAACAATTCAGAGCACATTATCCTACCATTAGTGAACAAAATGGATAAAAGAATGGATTAGAAAGTAAAACTGTTGGGGCTGGAGACATGGCTCAGTGGTTAAGAGCACTGATTGCTCTTCTAGAGGACCTGGGTTCAATTCCCAGCACCCACATGGCAGTTCACAACTGTCTGTAAATCCAAGATCTGATACCTTCACAGATATACATGCAGGTAAAATGCTGCACATAAAAATGAAAATAGTTTTTTTTTTTAAGTAAAACTGTAATTAGCAAACCAACTATTATCTTAGGTACACATTTAATATAATGTTTAATTTTTGTTTTGTCAAATCCTTTTTTTGTTTGTTTTTCAGTCAGGGTCTCTCTATATAGTCCAAGTTATCCTGGAAATGTGTAGACCAAGCTAACCTTGAACTCAGAGATCCTCTTGCTTTGGGATTAAAGGCCTATACCACCTTATCCAGCGTTGTCCAATACATTTGTAAAATTAAGGACTGATTTTTCAAATAAATATATTATCAGAATACTTACCCTCACAACAAATACTGGACATTTTACTTTGTTTGTTGATGTCCTAACAAATTTTGTTGTTACTGCATTCATAGGATTATTCAACATTCCTATAGGTGGAACCAACTATTTAAAAAAAAAAAGAAAGAAAAGAAAGTTAAATACCTACTAGTATTACCTGGAACTTAATTTCAGTGTCTGTTTAAGTATCAGATTTCCTAAATTGCTTCTCAAAGTCAGTAGAGTAAAGCAGGTTTGCAAAAACCCAACAAAATTAAATTTTCTATTAAAAGACTTTGAGGCTGTTCAATCTTTGGACATCGCTTTCTGCCCCCAAAGTTTACTCATCATTAAAGGTATATTTGAGACAAAATTAAATCATGGTAAATATAAGCACACTACATTACCCTTTTGAAAATAAGTTAATTATAAAAATACAAAAAGAAAAAGACAACTTTGAACCTGAATTCACATGCTTAGAGGTTTACACGGCCAAACAAGGAGGTTTTTAGTAAGCTAGTGTGACAGAACTTAATACTCACATCATTATAATAACCTGCATCCGGCTGAATTGCCCGCATATCTCTCTGATCTCTTTGCCATATCCTGTTCTGTTAAAAAACAAATTAACGAATGAGTATAAGGTCTTGTGACAGTCATGTAAAATGTAATTATTAATGAAATCTAATGTTTTTTCATTTATGTGTATGAATATTTGCCTGCATGTGTATGTACGTGGATGCCGAGGAACACATGCACACATGGATTCCACAGGGGTCAAAAGAATACCAGACAATGCTGACACTGGATGGCTATGGGCCACCATGTGCACACTGAGAACCAGATGCAGGTCCTCTAGACGAGCAGCCCACGCTCTTAACCACTGGGCCGCCTGTTTAGCCCCCAAATGTAATATGTATTTAAAAAGGAAAAATCAGGATTCATATGTGTTATGATTCTTTCCTCCCCTCCACCCCCCTCACCCAACCCCCAAAATAGAGCTTACTGTATAGCCCTGGCTAGCCTGCAACTCCAACTCCCTATATACACCAGGATGGCTTAGAACGCAGAGAGATCCACACACAAGGCTATTTTTTAAACACAGATAAAAGTGATGGCACTTCCCTGATTTCCTGCTGCCCCTGCTTAGCATCTCACTCAAGCAGCCATTATCCTACTCTTCACTTTTGATCCCCAGCACACCCTCACTCTTATACCCTAATACATGGATTGGGGCTGGGGGCACTGGAGAGATGGCTCAGTGGTTGAGCAGAGTCTACTCCTCCAGAAGACCTCAGTGCCAGTATCCAAATGGCCCACAGCTTGTCAACTCAAGTTCCAGGGGGTGTTCATACCCTCTCCTCCCTCTATGGGCACCAGGTATACACATGGTAGACACACATACATGCAAGTAAAACAATCTAATCATATATATATAATAAAATTATTAAGGAGAAGATGAGAATAGACTGGCAACTATATTAGCACAAAACAGTTTCTTGTATCTTGCTTTTGGCTTTTTTATTCTTTCCCAATTCTAGCTTCATACTCTAATTTCCCAAATGAAATTGCCAAGAAACTTTTCTAAATCAACCAGTGTGACATCACATGTCTTAATCTCAGTATTTGGGGAATGGAGAAGGTTCAGGACTTCAAACCCAGCCTGTCTTAATAAAGAAAAAGAGGAAGCCAGGTGTGGTGGCACAGGCCTTTAATCAATTCCAGCACTTAAGACAGTAGAGGAAGGTGTATTGCTGTGAGTTTGAGGCCAGCCTGGTCTACGAAGTGAGTCTAGGGCAGCCAAGGCTACACAGAGAAACCCTGTCTTGAAAAAAACAAATAAACAAACAAAACCAAAAAACCCACCAAAAAACAAACAAAAATAAAGCCCAGGTACTTTGGGCATTAGAAAACACTCACTATACTTACCTCTAAATACTTAATTACAGAGGGATTGTAGTCTATGGTTTTTCGGTTTACAGCTTTTCTCATCCGTTTTCCATCAAAGGTAAGCTGCTGCATTGCTTGCTGCTGTGCAAAATCGGGTCGCTTATAAAACAGTTGTCGTGGTGCCTGGTGTTGAAACCTTGGCATATGGAAAAACCGTGGAGGAGAGCCGATTTCTGTAGCCATGGTGATGTTTTCCTTCTAGGTCACTAGAATAGAAGACAAAGTATTTTCAGTACACATCACTTGACAACCATACCTAAGAACATATTATTTCTAACCTAAGAACATTTTTAGACTTTTAAAAAATGTGTGTGGATGTTTTGCCTGCAAGTATGTGTCTGAAGAGGCCAGGAGGGCATCAGATTCCCCGGAACTAGAGTTACAGATGGATGTGAGCCACCATGTACATGGTGAACATTAAACATGGGCCATCTGGAAGAGCAACCAAGTGCTCTTAACTGATGAGCCATCTCTTCAGCAACAATCTAAAACCATTGTAAGTGAATGCTTTCTAAAATTTTTATTTATTCATTTGTTTATTTATTGGTTTTTTTGAGACGGGGTTTGTATAGCCCTAGATGTTCTAAAACTAGCCCTGTAGTAGATATACTGCCTCACCTCCTGAATGCTGAGGTTAAAGACATGTGCCAAGTCTACGGAGGTCAGATGACAAGTTGGAGAAATGATTCTCCCTTTTATCATGTAGACCCAGGGATCAAACTCAGACTGTCAGGCTAAGCAGCAGGCCTTTATCTACTAGCCACCTTGCCAGACCAGTGAATACGTTACAGTTTTCTTCACTGCAGTGTTTGCAAGATTCAAACACTATTTATAAAATGAAATATGAGGGCTGGAGATGTAGCTCAGTAGCAGAGCGCTTACCTAGGAGGCTTAAAGTCCTGGGTCCAAACCCTAGCACCACTAAATAAATATAGGCACTAAAAGAACAAAACATTTTACAGAGTAAGTACTAATAAACATTTACTGTAAAAATTTGGCCTGATGAAAGACAGCAAAATGTATAATGGTTTGCGGTATTATTGGGTTGTGTTTATTTTGTGTTTCTTCTGGGGAAGAAAAGGCAAGCATGAACTGAGAATTATTAGCATTTTTCAAAATTTACACGCCATGCTGTGGGCTACATGAGCCCTTGTGTCAAAGTAATAAAGGCAGAGGAGGAGGTTATGGAGAAAAATAGGACCTGAATTAAGATCTTTATTTTATTTATATGTGTGCACACAAATGTGTGGGTGCCGGAACCCTTGGAATTGAAGTTACAAATGACTATGAGCCACCTGACTTGGGGGCTGGAAACCAAACTTTGGTTTGGTCCTACTGAAGTCCTCTCCAAGAGCAATATACATGCTCTGTAACTACTGAACCATCTCTCCAGCACCACCATTAATATTTTCAAATGAAAATTTCATTTAGATACTTTACAGTCAATCTATTAAGATTACTATGAAACTTTATTTTATACAATTCTATTTTATATTATTTTATCATAAAACTCTATTTTATCTTCTAAGAAGTTGTAAAGCCTGACTTTCAAATTTCCTAACACAGCTGTAACTCCAGCATTAGGGAATTGAAAGCAGGTTTCACAAGTATCCTATTTCAAAAGAAAGCTTATAATTTTTCATTATTTTTTGTTCTTACATTTAGTTGTTACTCTCCACATACCTTTTTAAAGGGCCTAGGAAAATTTTGTGGTTTTCTTCAGATAAAAATGGTCTTGGTGCACAGTATGGTGGCACACATCTTTAATCCCAGCACTCAGGAGGCAGAGGCAGGTGGAGAGCTCTGCGTTCAAGGCCAGCCTGGTCTACAGAGTGAGTCCGAGACAGCCAGGACAGAGAAACCCTGTCTCGAAAAACAGAAAAGAAAAGGTCTTGGTACTACTTCATTTGTGCATCATTTGCACTGGGCTAGTGTGACACACACCACCAAGCAAACAGGGCCGCTGAGTAAGCAACGTGTGACTTCTACTACCAGGAAGCAGCTCTTGAGCCGCAGCCCCAGCACAGCAGTAAGTAGCCATGTGTGAATTACTGTGCACAAGAGCACTTGAGGCTGGTGAAGGATCTGCTTCCCCGACATCCCATGAACACAACTACTTCTCACCAGTGAGCCTTAAACTAAAAGCTTCAATCCACATATCTAGGCCAGTTTTTCTAAAGACCTAATTATTTTTTTTCCGGCACACTCTCATTATGTAACTGAGTCTAGTTTCAAACTCAGGACCTTCTGCTCTCTACCTCCCAAATGATGAGTTATGTGCCCAGTCCACATGAAGGTGTCATTGGGCCTGGCGGTGGTGGTGGTGCATGCCTTTAATCCCAGTCCTGGTGGGCAGAGGCAGGTTTATCTCCAGGCTCAAGGCCAGCATGTTCTATAGAGTTCCAGAACCAGGGCTACAGAAAAATCCTTGCTTATTTATTGTTTTTTTTCTTTCTTTTGAGGGGAGGGGGTTGTTTTGTTTTTCTTTGTTTTTCGAGAGGGTTTCTCTGTGTCTCCCTGGCTGTCCTGGACTAACTGTGTAGACCAGGCTGGCCTGGAACACACAGCGATCCCTGAGTGCTGGGATTAAAGGCATATGCCACCACACCCAGCTATTAATTGTTTTGTTGGTTTTGTTTTTTTAATGTTTGTTTGTTTGTTTGTTTGTTTATTATTGTGTATATAGTGTTCTGCCTGCATGTACACTTGCAGGCCAGAAGAGGGCATCAGATCACATTATAGATGGTTGTGAGCTACCATGTGGTTGCTGGGATTGAACTCAGGACCTCTGAAGGAGCAGTCAGTGCCCTTATGCTCTGAGCCATCTCTCCAGCCATTTTGTTGTTGTTGTTTTCCCAGAGTTTCTCTTTGTGGCTCTGGCTGTGTCAAGGCTGGCCTCAAACTCAGAATTCACCGAGCCACCATTTTTTAAAATAATTGTAAATTTTCTAATTTTGTTGGAGTAAAATTAGTTTCAACAAAAAAATTATACAAATTATAATGTGTATAATGCTAAAGTATGTTAAATGAAAGTAGCCATACACAAAAGGCCACATGACTCTTTTTATATAAGAAATCCAGAATGTGCTACACAGAGAAAGCGTTTCAACTACAGGTTACAAGAGTTCAGGGAGAAAGAAATGAAAAAAAATTTTAGAACCAGGAAGAAGAAGTGGTAATATCACACTGAATGTGCTAAATGGACTGAATGATACATTTCAAAATAATTTAAAAGCTGGTGTTGGTGGCATATACCTTTAATCCCAAGACTTTGTAGGCAGAGACAGGAGGATCTCTGTGAGTTCCAGGCTAGCCAAAGCTACATACAGAGATCGTTTCTCAAAAGAAAATAAAATAGTTTTAAAAGTGACTTTAGTAGCTGGGCATGGTGGTGCACTCCTAAAATCCCAGCACTTGGGAGGCAGAGGTAGGAAGATCGCTGTGTGTTCAAGGCCAGCCTGGTCTACAAAGCGAGTCTAGGGCAACCAAGGCTACACAGAGAAACCTTATCTAGGAAAAAAAAAGTGACCTTAGTGATGATGTTAAGTACATATCAACTAAAAAAACGGGAAATTAAATCTATTTCAGGAAAGCATTTAAATGGGTATCAAATGAAACAAGAACAGAAAGCTAGTGATCGTTGAAGCTACATGCAGGAATGGATAGTATTAATCCTGAGATTCTCATGAGAAAAAACAATTCCACCACTCTGAGCCAAATTTGATCAAGTTTTATGAAATACTGACCAAGACAGACTTAGGTTATAGGACCACTCCTTGGAACTTCCAGCTGAGTGTTCCCAGACTCCTGTTGTAGGGGTTTATAAAGACAAACCCATAGGCAACCATATCTTTCCATGATGCTTTTGTTATTTTCCAAGAACTACAACTCCCAGCATTCCAGAAGTTAGCTGGTCCAGGCTTAATTTAGGGTATTACAATAGAAAGCACTAACCAAGGACTGACAGCATGAATGACAAAGGTCTAATGCAAACCAAGCAAGTAACTGAATAAAATTTGTTCTACAAGGGCTGGTAGTGTGCTTGGTCCATCTCCAGCACCATATAAAACTAGAGTGATGGCAAAATGCCTGTAATTTGAGAAAGGAAGAAGTTTCAGAAATCCAAGACCACCCTTGGCTACTAGGCAAGCTAAAAGCCAACCTGGAATAAGGATGAAAGAAAGGAAGGGGCACTGGAGAGAGAGCTCAGAGGTTAAGAGCACTGACTGTTCTTCCAGAGTTCCTGAGTTCAATTCCCAGCAATCACATGGTGGCTCACAACCATCTATAATGTGATCTGATGCCTCTTCTGGCCTGCAGGTGCACATGCAGAGTATTGTATACATAATAAATAAATAAAGGAAGGAAGAAGGGATGGGATGAGACGGGATGGATGGAAGGAAGGGAAGGACGGAGGGATGAAAGTAAAAAGGAAGGAAAAAGGCAAGAAAAGAGTGAATTCCAGGACAGCCACCTATATATAGTCAGTCAGATTCTGCCTCAGAAAAAATATATAAAATCAAATCAAATAAAAAATTATTCTGAGGCTTGGCAGTGGTGGCACACGCCTTTAATCTCAGCACTCTCTTCAGAGGCAGATGCATGTTCTGAGTTCCAGGCCAACTAGGGCTACACAGAGGAACCCTGGCTTCAAAAAACAAAAGCAAAGAACAAAAAAAAGAGGAAAAAAGTATAACTCTATTTCAAAATAAAATTCAGTCCTCATGTAAGTAACATTACATATTATTCACTTCTGTCAAATGCTATAAACATTTATTAACTAAAAAAAAAAAAAGTAAGCCTCCCCCCCCTCCACCTTGTAGAATTTTTATGAAAATGTTCTATTACCCTCCAATTAGGTAAAAATTTTTGCTTACACAAAGGTCCTGCTGTGGTCTCAGAATTCAGTGACTTTTATGTGATTTCCTTCATTTCCTTCACTGTGATTCTTTTCAACTAGACAATCGAAAAAACTGAGAGGTTGGCCTCTGGTGGTGGTCACCACCTGCTTTAAAATAAAACCCAAATGAGCTTCTTGCCCCACTGTGCCTCTTTCTGTTTTCTCAATAGTGCACCTTATCAAAAGCGCAGCTCTGCCCTGTTGAGCCACTATCTGGAGTGGTACTATTTTCCTTTTTGACACTCAGTTGTCTTTTAAGTGATGGCTCAGGGGCTGGTTCAAAGTCCTTGCTACCATGCCTGATGATTTTCTAGGACCCATATGATGTAAGGGAAAAAACCAACTCCCACTAGTTATCTTCTGATATCTACCCACCACCAAGGCAGGATTAGGCCGGCCCACATACACACAACCAATGGAAAAGTTTAAAAGTCTAACACTAACCAGAAACAAGTCTCACCATACAGTGACCACGAGCACACCTCACATAATGCCTTGCAAGCTTCATCTTCAAGTCAGGCAACCCATTAAATTACTTAGTGGGGGAGGGGGCAAGAGAGGGATTGAGATTACTTAGCCAGTACCGTGGCCTGGGTTCAATCCCTAGCATCACAAAAATAAAAATAGCTGCAACAGTGGTGTACTCATGTAACCTTAGATTGGCACTCAGAAGGTGGAGGCAGAAAGGCAACCCTTCTGATACATAATGAATTGGAGGCTAACGTAGGCTCCATGAGTTTTTTTCTCAAAATGAGGGACAGGAGAGAAATCAAACAAATAATACACTAAATTTTTTTAATTTCTTTTGGCCAAATCTTTTGGGTTTGGTTTGTTTTTTGTTTTAATTTGTTTTTTGAGACAGGACTTCTCTGTGTAGCCCTTGGCTGTCCCGGATTCAGGCTAGCTTTCAATTCACATGTCTTTTTTTTGTTTTGTTTTGTTGACTTTTTTCAAGATAGGTTTCTCTGTGTAGCCTTGGCTATCCTAGACTCACTTTGTAGAATAGGCTGGCTTCTAACTCAGCAATCCACCTGCCTCTGCCTCCCCAGGTGCTGGGATTAAACACGTGTGCCACCACGCCCATCTTGAAAAACCAAAAGAAGAAAGAAAGAAAGAAAGAAAGAAAGAAAGACAACAAAGTGTGTCGGGATAAAGATGGAGCAGAGACTGCGGGAATGGCAAGTCAATGACTGGCCCAATTTGAGACCGCCCCATGGGAGAGAGCCAACCTGTCACTACTAATGGTACTCTGCTATGCTTACAAACAGGAGCCTAGCTAAATGTCTTCTGAGAGGCTTCATCTAGCAGCTGATGAGAACATATAGAGACCCACAGCCAAACAATAGGAGGAGCTTGGGGAGTTCTGTGGAAGAGTGAGAGGAAGGACAGAGGAATCAGAGGAGTCAAGGACACCACAAGAAGACCTACAGACTAAAAAAAACCCGAGCCCATGAGGGCACACAGAGATTGAGCCACCAACCAAGAAATATGCACGGGCTGGACCTAGACCCCCTACACACACAGAGCAGATGTGCAACTTCGTTAACATCTGGGTCCCCTAACAATGGGAGTGGGGGCTGCCGCTGACTCTGTCACCTGCTTCTGGATCCCCTTCCTCTAGGGGACTGACTCACTGGAAGAGGTTGTGCTTATTCCTACTGCTACCTCAAGTGCCAGGGTGCATAGGTACTCCTTGGGGGCTGCCCCTTCTTTGAGGAATGGGGGGTGGGGGAGGGACTTGTGAGAGTGAGACTAAGGGGCAGGAGAGACGGCTCAGCCTTTAAAGGCTAGGCTCACAACCAAAATATAAGAGAGTGAGACTAAGAGGGCAGTAGGAGGGGGCTGGGATCAGCCAGTAAAGTGATTAAATAAAAAGAAAGATTAAAAGTTTAAAAACAGAAAAATCAGTGACCCACATAGAGAAGAACCTCAAGTCCTTAAAAGTTATCTATCCTTCAAGCTTAACAATAGACCTAGCTTTATTAATCAAATGGAGAGGAACAGTAGCTTCAGCCTTTTGAGAATTAAGATTTTGTACTCGCTGTAGTATAGATGCAGCACTAGAATGATAAAACTCAACAAAAAGTTAGGCTTCTCACAAATGTATTTATCTCGTAACTGAACTGGGGGATGAGAGAGGTGGGCAGGTGAGTCAGAACAGAACCACAGGTAAGGAGGAGACAAATCAGCTATAATACTTATGAGTAACCTTAGGCAAATCATTTGTATAACTGAACATCCAAATTGTTAAGGATAAAAATCCACTAAACAGCTAAATTCATTTCGTCTTTCCCCTAAATATAAATCTCTAATTTCTCCAGCAAGGAGCACAATTCTATCGAGACGTTGCTCTACATCACATACGTCAGGTAGGCGCCCATCACTCTGACTCGCCACATACCAACACTCACTTTCACAGAACACCAGTTTTCAGGCTCCACGGCACCTGGTCTACTTTATTTTTATACAGCAGATATATCCTGACTATACAAAATTCCACAAGGGGCAGGGGTTAGGGGGTTGTCGCAGGCCTTTAGACTCCAATACTCAGGAAGCAGAGGCAGGCAGATCTCAAAATTCAAGAACAGCTTGGTCTACAGAGTGAGTTCTAGGACAGCCAGGGCAATCCAAAGAAAGCTTGTCTTGGAGGAAAGAAAAGAAAAAAAAAAAAAAAGAAAGAAAAAAAAAAAAAAAACAAAACACCACATGGGGCTGGAGAGATGGCTCAGTGGTTAAGAGCACTGACTGCTCTTCCACAGGTCCTGAGTTCAAGTCCCACCACCCATATGGTGGCTCACAACCATCTATAATGTGATCTGGTGCCCTCTTCTGGCCTGCAGGTGCATATGCAGGCAGAGCACTGTGTACATCATAATAAATAAATAAACTTTAAAAAAAACATATCAAAATAACTACAAAACAAAAAACCACTTGGGTGTGGTGGCGCACGCCGTTGATCCCAGCACTCGGGAGGCAGAGGCAGGTAGATTCATTTGAGTTCGAGGCCAGCCTGGTCTACAAAGCAAATCCAGGACAGCCAAGGCTAACAGAGAAACCCTGTCTCAAAAAAACCAAAAACCCAAAAAACGGACAAAGTAAAAACCTGCCAGGGAAGGTGGTGGTGCACACCTTTAATCCAAGCAAGTTGGGAGGCAGAAGCGGGCAGAAATCTGTGAGTTACAGGCCAGCCTGCTCCATAAAGTGAGTCCAGGACAGTCAGGGCTACACAGAAAAACTGTCTCGGAAAACAAACACGCGAACAAAATACAACAAGCACACCCTGAGCCTTCAATCTTTCAACTACTGTACAGAATCAGACAAATCATTTGCAATGGTTTGAATAAGAATGGCCCCACAGGCTCCTATGTTTGTTTGAATGCTTGGTCAGCTCACTTCTTTCCCTGCCTTCTCTTCCCTCTGTCTCTCTGTCCCCCTTCACCAGTCTGCATCTATTTTCTCAACTCAAAATGAAGTAAATGTAGACAACACAAAAGACTTGTTTTGCTCAAAGATATTTTTTTTTTTTGCAAGAAAATGATGGGTCAGTTGGACAAGCTGGAGTACCCAGGCTTAGCTGTCCTTATTTTTAAGTGCAAGTTCTCAGCAGAATTATAATTGTCTCAACTGCTTTCAAAGTAACTTCTCATCTAATCTTAGACATATGATTCTATTAAAGTATAGTTGAAGACAAAGTAGATAGATACCACATACATTCAGCACACAGAGACACACTATACACATAAATAAAAATTAAAATAATAATTTTTTAAAGTACAGAAGAACTCAGAGAGTGATATGGAAGAAGACAGTGCAGTGGATAAAGTTTTTGCCCCGTAAGCAATTAGGCCTAAGCACAAATCCCCAGAAACCATACAAAACCTAAGTGTAGTGACACACTTGTGTAGCTCCAGCACTGGTGAAGGCAGACACGAGCTCACTGGCCAGCCAGCTTTTTGTTTTTTCAGACAGGGTTTCTCTGTATAGCCTTGGCTGTCCTAGACTCACTCTGTAGAGCAGAGTGGCCTCGAACTCACAGTGATCCACCTGCCTCTGCTTCCTGCGTGCTGAAATTAAAGGTGTGCGCCACCATGCCTGGCAGGTCAGAAACTTTTTTTTTTGGTTTTTCGAGACAGGGTTTCTCTGTGTAGCCTTGGCTGTCCTGGACTCACTTTGTAGACCAGGCTGGCCTCAAACTCACAGTCTCCTGCCTCACTGAGTGCTGGGATTACAAGTGCAATTATACTTCTTCATTTATACAAAAGTTGAAAATAATTTCTCTGGAAAATCTTCACATTAATGTTTATAGCAGTTATACTACAGCAGCTAACTAGGGGAGCAATCAGAATGCCCTTCACTAGGTCATAGGTGGTAGAGCCATGTGCTGATAACATGTATCAACTGTAAAAAGATAAGGAAGAGGACCCAAGTGTGATTCTCAACAACTAGGTCAGCAGGTTCAGAATTCCAACTCCAAGGGATCCAACACCTACATTCAAACATGGGCAAACCTTCAATCAAATACACACATATATGCATAATTTAAAATTAATTTTTAATATTTCACTTTGTGTGATATATTTCTGTATTTTAATAAGCTCAGTTTCACATACTGACCACAATCAAGATATAGAAACTGGGGCTAAAGCTACAGCTCATTTGTCAGGATGCCTGCAAGCATGTCAAAGCTCTGGGTTTGGCCCCAGCACTACACAAACCAAGTTTGGTGGCCTACATCTATAATCCTGGCACTCAAGAGGTAGTGACTTGGATGATCAAATATTCAAGACCAGCTGGGCAGCGGTGGCATACATCTTTAATCTCCAGGCCAGCCTGGTCTACAGAGCAAGTTCCAGGACAGCCAGGGCTATAAAGAGAAACCCTATCTGGAAAAACCAAAAACTAGTCAGAGGTGAGGGGTGAGGGCAGCGCATGCATGCAACAGCTCTCAGGGAGGCAGGGGTGGGTGGCTCTCTATGAGGCCAGCCTGGTCTATAAAGCACTTCTAGGACAGACAAGGCTACACAGAGAAACACTGTCTCAAAGAAATGTTCAGTGTCATTTTTAGCTACACAGTGTTTTGAAATGAGCCTGGGATGACACCTACCATTAAACTTATATTCTGCATATGTCTCTCACTCTACACAGACACAAAGACACACACACACACATACACGAAAGAAAAAAGAAAACCTCATTCCCACATATATCCTATATTGTTCCTTGTATCAGTCACCAACTCTAATCTTAACCACAGCAACCACTGAAATGTTTCTCATCACTACAGTATATTTTCACAAACATCATACAAACAAAACTGTATTTCATAAAGCCTTTTGAGTATAGCATTTTCGCTTACAATGATTTTTTTTAAAAGAATCAATCATGTTGTTTTAATTCCTCCTCTCAGTCAATCAAACCAGGTGCAGTGGTACACACCTGTAATCCCAGCACTTAGGGAGGCAGAGACAGGCTGATCTCTGTGTGTTTGGTGGCCAGCCTGGTCTACAAATCGAGTCCAGGACAGCCAAGACTACACAGAGAAACCCTGCCTCAAAACAAACAAACAAACAAACAAAAACATAAAAAATGTATTCCTTTCTTTTTGCTCATAATTAAAACTTTATTGAAAAATTGATACCAAAATATATCGCTGTTGCATACTTTATAAAATCAAACATAATTACATTGTCTTGGTAGGGTAACTGAAGTTGATAAGGCTTTCTGGAGAGAACATAAACTCAGAAACTCCTAGATGCTTAGTGTTGCTTTCCTCTGAGTGACCAAACAGCCTTCTGTGAGTCTGGCTTTTCCTCCTGTGGGCTGGCACAGGGCTGCTGACAGCCTACACAAAGAACCACTGTCTGAGCACGGCTGGAGACTGCAGTCATCTTGTAGCAACCTGGACATTTCACATCCATGAAGTAAGAACTTGGGCTCTGCACCAGCTGTTTCTTATGTTTTTTCTTTTCCTCTTCCAAGGAAGGGTGCAATAGATCTCTAGCCAGAGGCATGGTGACTGCTCACCAAGCTCAGCCACTCCAGTTCTCTGAGGTGAGCAACTAGCCTGTGAGCACTCAGCAGCAACTTATCCCTTTCTTTTATTGCTAAATTCTACGGCCATAACCGAAAAGACATTTGGAATGCATGCTGAGTTCAGCAATTTGAGTGTAACTACTATAAACACTAGTACAGAATCTTCTGTGAATGTATTATTCTTTTCCTAGTGTAAAAAACGGGAACTGAAGCCGGGCGTGGTGGCGCACACCTTTAATCCCAGCACTCGGGAGGCAGAGGCAGGTGGATCGATGTGAGCTAGAGGCCAGCCTGGTCTACAAAAGCAAGTCCAAGGCTACATAGAGAAACCCTGTCTTGAAAACAAACAAACAAACAAACAAAAGAAAAACAAAACTGGAACTGAAACTTCTGAGTAATTTGATTTTGTGATCAATCTTCTGAAAAACTGCCAACCTATTCTCAAAACCAGCAGTATTTTACACTCCCAATGGCCTAACCTGTGTTCCATGCCATCCCTAGTACCATATTAGAAGCATATTAAAAACAAATTTCCACTCAGGAGGCAGAGGCAGGAGGATCACTGTGAGTTCGAGGCCAGCCTGGTACACAAAACAAGTCCAGGACAGCCAAGGCTACAGAAAAATCCTGTCTCCAAAAAAACAAACAACAACAGCAACAAAAAGAATTAGAATTCTGTCAGGCATGGTGGCAAAGACCTTCCATCCCAGCAATCCCAGGGCAGAGGCAGGCAGATCTCTGAATTTCTAAGCCAGCCTGGTCAACACAGTGGATTCCAGGCCATTGAAGGGCTACATAGTGAGACCCTATCAACAAAGGTATGAAAAGAGACAGGAAGGGGGAGGGGGAGGGAGGGGGAGGGAGGAGGAGAGCAGGGAAGTGGGGTTAAAAACAATAAATGTCCTGGATTGCCCGCCACACTGCACAACCATGTAGCAGAACACAGACTACCATCAAATAAAAGCCCTGACAGTAAACCCACCTAGTTTAACAGTCACCAAACTGTGTGTATAGTGGGCACAATGGACCATGTCAATAATTTGGGAAACTGAGGCAAGATGACAGTTGAATTCCAAGAAGAGCTTTAGCCATCTAGACAAAAATAAGTAAGTGAAGTTCGAAGTGTATTTTATTATGCCAGCAGAAGTTTCATGCTTGTCTCTTGTACAACGGGCAGGTGTGGTGATGCATTCCTTTAATCCCAGCACTCAGGAGGTAAAAGCAAGCACATCTCTGTGAGTTTGGCCAGCCTGGTCTATAAGAGTAAATTCCAGGACAGCCAGGGCTACATAGTGAAACTTCGCCTCAAAAACAACCAACCAACCAATAGATGAATGAATAGATAGAATACAAAACAAAAATAAGAAATCAGGACACCCAGGGCTACACGGAGAAATCATGTCTGGAAAAACCAACCAAACAACAACAAAAGCACCTAGGTTATGGTAGTATCCCTATAATCCCAGCTCTCAAGAGACAGGTAGAAAACAGCAAGTTTGAAACCAACCTAAGCCACTTAGGAGAACTCTATTTAAAAACAAAAAACAGGAGCTAGAGAGATGCCTCAGCAATTAAGAGCACTTGCTGCTCATCCAGAGGTCCTGAGTTCAATTCCCAGCAGCCATATGGCAACTCACAACCATCCGTAATATGATGTGGTGCCAGTCTTCTGGTGTGCATGAAGATAGTGTACTCATATACATAAAATAAATAAATCTTTAAAAATAAGTAAATAAATTTAAACACAAAAAACAAGTGGGGTGTGATGGAACACACCTGTAATACCAGCATTTGGGGAAGCAGAGGCAAGTAGTTCTCTGTGAGTTAAAGGGCAGACTGGTCTACAAAACCTAGTCTAGGGCAGCCAAAGCTACACAGAGAGACCCTGGAGGTGGGGGAGACGCAACACAAAACAAAAGCCAATAAAAGCAGGCTAGAGATGGCTCAGTGGTTGGGAGTGCTTCTTGTTCTTCCAGTAGATCTGAGTTCAGTTCCCAGCACCCACATCAGGTGGCTTACAATTGCAAGTGGAGATTTAATATCCTCTTCTACACCTGGGAGGCAGAGGCAGGTGGACTGCTCTGAGTCAAGGCCAGCCTGGTCTACAAAGGGCGCCCAAGGACAGCCAAAGCTACAGAGAAAAACCCTGTCTTGAGAAAAAAAAGAAAAGAAAATATTAAAACATCCTAGCAGGGCACGGTGGCACACACCTTTAATCCCAGCATTCGGGAGGCAGAGACAGGCAGATGGCTGTGAGTTCAAGGCCAGCCTGGTCTACAAAGTGAGTCTAGGATAGCCAAAGCTGCACAGAGAAACCATCTCAAAAAACAAAACAAAACACAACAAACAACTGAAAAATCCTCTTCTAGAATCTGTGGAAACTGCACAACACACATATACATAATTAATAACTAAACTTATTTTTTAAAATAAAAGCAAACAACACAGACATAGTAGTACATACCTTTTTTTATAAAGGCCTATTTTTGTTTTTTTGATTATTGATATGTGTATGTTCTCTGTGTGGGCATGTTGCAGGTGTTCAAGAAGGCTTCAGATTTTCCCTGGAGCTGGAGTTACAGGTGGTTAATGAGCCACTCAACATGGTCCTGGGGCTCCAAGTCCTCTGAAAGAGCAGTACAAAGTCTTTTAAATCTATTTTATGTGTCTGAGTGTTTTGCTTGCATATATATTAGTACCATGTGTATGCTTAGGGCCCACAGAGGTCAGAACGACATGGAATGTCAGGAACTGGAGTTACAGATGGTTGTGAACCACTATGTAGGTGCTGACAAATGAGACCAGGTCCTCTGTGCGAACAAGTGCTACTAACTTCTGACCCATCTCTCTACTCTCAGTACTGCACTCCTTTTATTTAATTCCAGAGATTCATTTCTAAAATGAGATAGATAGCCGGGTTTGGGTGATGGCGCACATCTTTAAATTCAGCTATCAGGAGGACGAGGCAGGCAGGTCTTTTACGAGCTGAAGGGTATACAGTAACACCCTGTAATCTCAACACTTGGGAGGCAGAGACAAGCGGATCAACATGAGTTCAAGGCCCACCTGGTCTAAAAAGCGAGTCCAGGACAGCCAAGGCTACATGGAGAAACCCTGTCTTGGGGGAGAGAGAAAAAAAAAAAAGACCCTGTGAGAGACAGAGACAAATACAGACACAAGAGACAAGTAGACTTGGTGTAAGTCTTAATCCCAGCACTAGGGAGACAAAGGAAACAGATTTCTGTGAGTTTAAGGCCAACACAGCAAGTTCCAGTACTACATAATAAAACCCTGTCTCAAAATAAACAGCATAAAGGGTAAAGGAAGAGTTGACATCTACCTGTATGGCTTCCATGTGCAGCCAATGCATTACTACACACAAAGAATTTTTTTAAGTAAGTATATTTAATGTAACTATTTTTAGTGCTTTTAAGTTTTAATGAAAACTGAAAAGAACTTATCATCGTGATCCAGCTATCGCACTCCTAGGTATGTATCACCTTAAATTTAAATACCAGAGATACTTGCACACCCTGTGCTATTCACAAAAGGCAGTAAATAAAACCAATCTAGAAGCCATCAACCAATGAGTGAAGACAAAGTGGTAGAACACACATCTCTAACTTCTCCCCCTAGGGAGGTAAAGACCAGGGATCTGTAAGCCCAGGCTGGTCTACCTCAGCTGTGAGTGTTCGTAGTGTACAGATTCAATAAATGTTCATACTTCTTACTGGGACTGGAAATGGTGAAATCACTTTTACTTTTTCTGTCTGTTTCATTGTTTCTTTTCTTTTTTCTTTTTTGAAATAGGTTTTCACTACATAGACAGCTCTGGCTGGCCTTGAACTCACATAGACCATGCTGACCTCTGCCTCCCGAAGGGCATGTACTATCACCTCATAAAAATTAACATTTTTATATATAAAGAAATTAAAACACTGTTTAATTAACTGACCACCCCCCTCCCTTGTTTTTCTGGTAGTCCTGGCTGTCCTGGACTAGCTTTGTAGGCCAAGCTGACCTCAAACTCTCAAGAGATCTGCCTGGCTCTGCTTCCCTGAGTGCTGGGATTAGAGATGCGAACCACCACACAGGGCTTAACTGACCCATTTTTTAAAAAATGTTTTAGAGCCGGGCGGTGGTGGCGCACGCCTTTAATCCCAGCACTCGGGAGGCAGAGGCAGGCGGATCGCTGTGAGTTCGAGGCCAGCCTGGTCTACAAAGTGAGTCCAGGATGGCCAAGGCTACACAGAGAAACCCTGTCTCGAAAAACCAAAAAAAAAAAAAAATGTTTTAGAGCTGGAGGTTTAGCTCAATACTAGGACACACACTTAATATAGGTAAGACCCTGAATTCAAGACTCATCACCTTCTCCCGTTTGCAACCCTCTACAGAACTCCATGATTTTCTTTCCAATGTCTCTCCCTCAAGTTTAGAGTTTATAAACACTCAAATTGAATAAACACTTTCACTCAAAAGTAAAAATAAAGCACTACACAAATTTTATGAAGTTGTTACTCTACTTGAAAATTGCTAAAATGTTTACAGTCCAGAAAGAGTAACGTATTCTCCAATATGTTGACCAACTTTTGTGTCTAAAATAAATGGTTTGATGTAGGAAACATATGTCATCAAAGAACATATGCCCAAGTTAAAATCTTTTTTTTTTTTGGGGGGGTTTTCGAGACAGGGTCTCTCTGTGTAGCCTTGGCTGTCCTGGACTCGATTTGTAGACCAGGCTGGCCTCGAACTCACAGCGATCTGCCTGCCTCTGCCTCCCGAGTGCTGGGATTAAAGGCGTGCGCCACCACGCCCGGCTTCCAAGTTAAAATCTTAAACCTAAACCACAGCTAACAACAAAGATAAAATACTTAAGTATTACAATTGGTCAGGGGCAGCTGTGGTCATCAGTTCAGTGGGTGAAGGCAGCTGGTAACTTCAGGAATGCACAGGATGCAAAGAAGAAAATCCAACTTTAATTTGTCCTCTGACCTCTACACACACACACACACACACACACACACACACACACACACACAGAGTAAAAGGGTTCCTCTGTGTAGCCCTGGCTCTCCTGGACTCACTTTGTAGACCAAATGGGCCTAGAACGCAAGAGATCTGCCTGCCTCTGCCCCACTGGGATTAAAGGCATGCACCACCTTGGCCAACATAAATGTTAATTTGTCATAGAGGAAACAAACAAACAAAAAACCACTCTTGATAGTGACCAGTTAGCTTCAATACTACATTAACTAAAAAACTAAAAACATAAGTAAAATACCAAATTTACAATAAAGAACCTCAGAAAGATTACATAAATGCATTCCTGTAAATTTAAAAGAAAAGCTTTCAAAATCTTTATTGGAGTTATGAAACTCTAACATAACCTATTTTTCATTCTGAAATACAAAAGTTTGAGCTTGGCAACAATCAAATAATATCTACCAAAACCAAACAAGCAAAAAAGTAGTGAGTAAAAAAAATGGACCTTTTGTTACTTTAGTAAAGCAAGCTCTGAATATAGGACTTAAGAGGTCAGTAAAATAACTAGGTATGGTGATGCACACACAGCACTCAGGGCAGAGGCAGGTGGATTGCTGTGAGTTTGAGGCCAGCCTGGTCTACAAACGGAGTCCAGGACAGCAAGGGCTACACAGAGAAACCCTGTCTCGAAAAAACAACACACACACACACAGGTTTAGATCAAGATAAGACTGCAATGACAAAATAATAGTCATTTTGTATTTTTTTAACATTTACTTATTATTATGTATACAGTGCTGAAGAGGACAAAAGATCACATTATAGATGGTTGTGAGCCACCATGTGGTTGCTGGGAATTGAACCCATGACCTCTGGAAGAGCAGTCAGTGCTCTGAACCGCTGAGCCATCTATCCAGCCTGTCATTTCATATTTTTATTAACCAAAGAAAGGAATAAAAACTAAGCTTTCAAAGCCGGGTGGTGGTGGCACCCGCCCTTAATCCCAGCACTTGGGAAGGCAGAGGCAAGTGGATCTCTGTGAGTTCAAGGCCAGCCTGGACTACAGAGCTAGTTCCAGGACAGCCAGAGATGTTACAGAGAAAAACCCTGTCTCGAAAAACAAAAACAAAAACAAAACAAAAAAACTTAACAGTAACCAACAGTAGGTCCCAGGCAGGCATAGTGAGCACTCCTTTAATCCCAGCACTCAGGAAGCAGAGGCAGGTGGATCTCCGTGAGTTTGAGGCCAGCCTGGTCTACAAAGAGAGTCCAGGACAACCAGAACTATTACACAGAGAACCCTGTCTCGAAAAAGCATTTAAAAAAAAAAAAAAGCAGGTCCCAAATGCAATTAAGATTAGAAAAGAAAAAATGCCACGAGGGAAACAATTAAAGTGTTTTCCTTTAACTGTCACTAAGAGCTTTGTTTGGGTTAAACATTCATAGGTGAAAAACTGCCTGCATCCAGGGTGTACGTGAAAGTTCCCAAGAGGTATATGTAACCACTGTGGTTTGGTTCCTGTCTTCCAAAGCTCGGGAATAGCTCATGCCTCCCATTCAGAGACTACAGCATGCCTGACAGTTCTCACACGCTGACACACACTTTTCTGACTTTGATTCTCAATCCAAGGAGGTAATACAGCCACCAATCACAAGAGTTATAACCAAGTGGCAACATTTACTTTTAAAAAGTACGCACAAGAACGTGACCCCATAGATGGCTGAGCGGTTAAAGCACCTACTGCAACCTAAGTTTAATCAAGACTCACTTGGTGGAAGAGCGATCTCCAGCAACCTATCTTCCGACCTACACATGAGTGCAGAAGCGAGCGAGCCAGCAAGCAAGCGCGCACACACACACGCACACACTTCTTTAATTAAAAAAAAAAAAAAGCACAGGAAGTCTAGGCCAGGTGTGATGCCCGTAATCCCAAGAGATCAAAGAGTAAGGCCAGGTCAGGTACATAGCAAGTTACTGCCAGCCTGGGTTACAGGCAAATCTAGTGGGGCTCAGGCTCGTCACCCCATCGCTTGGGAGAATGAGACGGGATGATAAGCGCTGAGTTCGAAACTTATGCTACATAGTGAGTTTCTACACCAGCCTGGCTACAGACTGCAACCCTGTATCAAGAGAAAAAAAACCAACCAACCAAACAAACAAAAAGAACCGCTAGCCTAGGCAGGTAGCGCGCTTTTATAGATTGGAAACTCTAGGCGAACGTGGGCAATACAACTAGACCAGTTTCAAAGAAGTGGGGGGAAAGAAGAAAAGGAAACGAGAGGCCCTTTCTAATACCATAAATATCTAGCTGCTTTTGCTCTTCTCACATATTGCGACCAGTGTTTAATTTCCAGTTGGAAATGGAGAATTAATGCTTTAAACGAGACATTTGTAAGGAACCAGATAGGAATAAAGTCGTGCAAAAGAGCAAGGCTCTCTCTGCCTTTCTCCTGGCCCCCAACAGAAACCCCAAGTGTAGGAAGCACCCAGGCTAACTCTCCAGCTGTTTCTCTGGATTCCTAACAACTTCTCCAGGCCCCTGCTGGGCAGCCCTCAAAGCCGCACTCGACTCCACTTCCCTCCCGTCCCAACGCGCTTCCTTCCTCCGAACTCCACATCTCCGCGGCCGGCCTCGCCGTCCCGGCTGGGCCTAGCTTGCCACAGTGCCCCCTCCGCAGGGTCCCCCTGCCGGGACCCCCCACCGGACGCCGCGGGCCCCGCGGAGGTCCGTTCTCCTCTCTCCTGTCCCCTCCGGACCCCCGAAGCACGCAACGGCCGGGCCCGAAAATGGCGGAGCGCGACCGCCCGCGGCCTTTACAGGCCCCCGCCGCGCACTCACCGTGGGGCGCCAGGAGAGGCTCCTTAACCGCGAGCGCGGCGACCCTCGGCGCCGCAGGGAATGTCCCTCCGGTCTGGCCCTCTTCCCCTCTTCCCACTCTCAATTCCTCTCCTTCAAAGATGCAGCCGCCATCTTCCCCGAGGAGCCACTGAGCGTACGCCTGTGCGTCATCACGGCCTCACGGCGCTACGTCACGCGCGCCTATGCCGCAGGTCTACCGGAGGGCTCAAGTAGAGCATGCGCGCAGGTGAGGCGGGGGTGGGACTTGGATCTCGGGCGCCCAAAGATTTATCAGTCTCTGCCGGCCTACGAGATGTCCTAACGCAAGGGGTCTTACTAACTTCCTTCACCTTGTGGGCTATCCTGGATGCTCTCAAAACGTCCCACTTTACGGAACTAGATTAGACACTTGTTCAAGCCGGGTTTGGTGGCTCATGCTTGTAATCCGAGCATTTAGGAGGCTAAAACAGGAGGATTACCATGAGTTCAGGGCCTATCTGGAAAAACCAGAGCCTGAGCCTGTGAGATGGCTTACCCAATAAAGATGCTTGCGGTCTAGCCTGACTTCCTTGGTGTGCGCACATACAAAAACAAAACATTATAATTAATAGAAAGGGATGTGGATTGTTGCTCAGTCAAGTATTTGCCTAGCATGTAGGAGGCGCCCCCCCCCCTCCTTCCTCTTTGGTTTTTGGAGACAAGGTTTCTCTGTGTAACCTTGGCTGTCCTGGACTCGTATTGTAGACCAGGCTGGGCTGGAACTCAGAGATCCGCCTGCCTCTGCCTCCCGAGTGCTGGGATTAATTAAAGGCCTGCGCCATCACCCGCAGCTGGGTTCTCTCTCGCACTGCATAAACGAGATGTTTTAGCCTATGAAATGGAGGCCCGAGGGTCAAAAAGTTTAAAGATATCCTCGAATTCACAAATTCAGGCAGGCACACCTCTGTAATCGCAGCACACAGGGAGGCAGAGGCAGGAAGATCTCTGTGAGTTTGAGGCCACCTTGGTCTACAAAGCGAGTCCAGGACAGCCAAGGCTGCACAAACATTGTCTCTCAAAAAAACCAAAAACCAAAGCAAAACAAAAACCCATGAAGTTAGGGAAAATAACTCTGCAAGGTAATTTCTTTTTGTAATGGGATTAAAGACATGCTCTGCCATAGTCAGCCTTAAATGGTTTTGCATGTGAAAAAATATGCAGAAAACAATTGAGAAAGACACCATTTACCTCTGGCCTCTATACACACACACACACACACACACACACACACACACACACACTGGAAACAGGAAACTGTAAGCACCCCAAACCTCCACAGAAAGTCTGTACTAGTCAATGTCACTTTTATTTAAATGATGGAATTGCTTCCTAACTGTTCCTTTACAATCTTGTGCTGGAGAGATGAGTCAAGCTAGAATCATTTGGGAAGGCAGAACCTCCATGGAGAAAATGCACCTACCAGATCGACCTATGTGCAAGTCTGTGGTACACTCTCTTCATCGATGATTGGTGTTGACGGGCCCAGCTCACTGTGGGCAGTGCCAACAGGAGGTCTGTGGTTCTGGGTGCTAAAAGAAAACAGGCTAAGCAACCTATGGAGTACAAGGCGGTAAGCCGCACTCCTCAGTGGTTTCTGCATCACTTCTTTTCTCCAGGCTCGTGCCTTGGATTCATGTCAACTCCCTGCAGGGCATGAGGGACTGTAACCTGGAAGTGTAAGCAAAATAAACCCTCTCCTCCCCAAGTTGCTTTTGGATATGGATTTAATTTATAGCGCTGGGTGTTGATTCTGATTTGATTTAATTGTAACTGTGCCCTGTTTTTAACTTTTTTGGGGGTTTTGTTTGTTTGTTCCAGGTTTTTTTTTTTTTTTTTTTTTGGAGGTGGGGTTCAAGACAGGGTTTCTTTGCATAGCCTTGGCTGTCAGGACTCACTTTTGTAGACCAGGCTGGCCTCTGCCTCCCGAGTGCTGGGATTAAAGCCATGCCTGGCTGTGGCTTCTAACCATTTTAACTCCAGTTTCAGGGATTGTTAGTGACTGATGTGGAAGGGCCAGGCTAGGGAGGGGGGCGGCAGTCACACATGGGCCAGTGGTCCTTAGTTATATTACAAAAGCAAACGGAGTGCAAGCGAGCCAGTGAGCCGTGTTCTTCCTCTTTGGCTTCTGCTTCAGTTCCTGCCTCTTGATTCCTGCCCTGATTTCTCTCCATCACCGTCTGAGACCTCGGATGTATAAACCAAACACTTTCCTACCACAACCTGCATTGACTAATACTTTATCAAAACCACTGAAAACCAAATTAGAACATCTAGAATTTGGGAAGCCCCAAATGGGGTTTGAGGCCCCCGATAGCATATAAACAAGGTTTGGTGATGCAAGTCTGTAATCCTGGCACTCAGTAGGTGGGGGCTAGGAGTCAGAGGTTCAGTCAGCCTTGGCTATGAACAGAGCATGTTTGAGCCCAGCCTGGGCTAAAGGAGGTCCTGACTAACAGAAAAACGAAAGAGGACAGATTCATTTTACATACTGTTTCAGAGGTTACAATTACAGTTGGCTGGCTCTGCGGCTTTAAGACTGGGGTGAGGCAGAGCATCATGGTTTCAGAAGAAGGTGCCATGGAAAGCTGCTTAGTTCACGATGGTCAGGAAAAGAGGAAAGAACCAAGGGTAACACCTGAGGGCATACTTCCAATAACCGATTCCCTTCACTTAGGTTCTGCCTCTCCTAAGTGCTCATCACATTCCACAGTTTATCAAACCATCACGATACAGTCACTTTCCCAAAGGCCCAACTTTTGAGTGTTGCTTAGCTAGGAACCAAGCCCTACACAGGATCCTTACAGGGCTCATGTTTCACATGCAAATCATTACCCTCCCCTTGGTACTATTTTTAGTGGGGGGTACTTTTTAAGGCAGGGTTTCACTCTGTAGTCCTGGCTCACCTGGAACTCACAGAAAGCCACCTGCCTCTGCTTTCAAGTGCTACTTTTGTACGTTTATTAGACATCTTACACAGCTTCAGATAAGTAGCCTACGGCTTCCAGACTGTTTGTTTCGGGCCACCTGACCACACTATTTTCCTCTCACTGGGGGTGTCACTTTTTCTTTGAGACAGGATCTTATGTAAGCCAGGCTTGCTCCCCTCTCTCACCACCACCCCCCTCCCAAGACACAGTTTCCATGTAGCCCTGGCTGTCCTGAAACTCACTTTGTAGACCAGCTTGAACACAGAGCTCCACATGCCTCTGCCTCCCAAATGCTGAGATTAAAGGCATGCCTTTAATTTGCTATGGAGCTGAAGATGCCTGAGTCCCTGATCCTTTTGCACCTACCTCCCAAGTACTGAGGTTACAAGCTTTACAAAGAATTATTTCATGGCTGGGGGCGGATACAGCTCAGTTGGCAGAACAGTTAACTAGTGTGCAAGGGGCCCTGGGCTCAGTCTCCAATACTATAAAACCAGGAACGGTGGGTGGCGCAAGCCCATAATCTCAGCAGTCTAAAGGCAGAAGATCAGAAACTAGAGGTGAGCCTAGACCATGTCTCAAAAAATAAGGGGGTTGGGATAGAGGAGAGACTATGTCATACTATCTTCTTACCACCTCTTCCTGGCAAGGATTTTTTTTTTTTTTGTCACAGGGTTTCTCGGTGTAGCCTTGGCTGTCCTGGACATGCTTTGTAGACCAGGCTGGCCTTGAACTCACAGCAATCCGCCAGCCTCTGCCTCCCAATTGCTGAGATTAAAGATGTGAGCCACCATCGCCTATCTGTATTTTAGGTGGTTTTGTGTTTTCTTGTTGTTTTTTTTTTTTTTTTTTGAAACAGGGTTTCTCTGCATAGCCTTAGGTGTCCTGGAACTCACTCTGTAGACCAGGCTGGCCTGGAATGCAGAGATTTACTTGCCTCTGCTGGATTAAAGGACTGTGCCACAGGACCCAGCTAAAAACAAAGTATTCTTTGGATGAATAGTCCAGTAGGTGTCCAGGATATGTAAATAAGCCTGTGACACTTGTCAAAAAAGAACTCAGTCTATCTACTGTCTACATCACACACCCGCTCCCTGTATTCTTTCCTGCTCCTGCATACCTTCTCTTTTGGTTACCCGGCCTCATTTATTTTCAAAACTCCAGAAAGTTTCCATGTTTGCATCACTTCCCCCCACCCCCAACCCCGAGACAGGCTTTCTCTGTGTAGCCCTAGCTATCCTGGACTCGCTTTGTAGACCAGGCTGGCCTTGAACTCACAGAGATCCACCTGCCTCTGCTGCCCTAATGCTTGGATTAAAGGCGTTCACCTTTAATGTTTTTTGAGACAGGGTTTCTCTGTGTAGTTTTGGCTGCCCCGGACTTGGCTTTGTAGACCAGGACGGACTTAAATTCCCACCTGCCTCTGTCTCCCCGATGCTGGGATTAAAGGCCTGCGCCACCATGCCCAGCATGCACTCTGCAGTTTTTGCAAGCAGATTCTTCTCTGACTCCCCAGGCCTCCTCATCCACCCCTCCAGCCTCTGACTAACCGACCTGGACTCATCCTCCTGATCATGCGTGAAGCACGCCTGGCTTGTTTAGCTCATTCTTCTCCTATCCTGTTCCCTTCAGGCTGGCTATCAGCACCATCACCTTGAATCAGAGCAGCTTGTGGTCACTTAGAGGACTTCAGGAGCTCTGGCCTGTTAACATCCAGAAGAAGCAGAGGATCATAAGGTACCTTGAGCTCATGAGCTCTCTCCTTTCACAACCAGTGCACCCCCACCCGACCCCCGCCGCCAAGGGTCTCTTATGTAGGCGTAACTGTCCTGGAACTCACTATGGGTAACAGCAGGCCGACTTCAAACTCAGAGATCTGCCTCCCTCCACAGTGCTGGGCCACCTGACAGAATGAACCCAAGTCTAGCACTGAGACAGGAGCACAACTCCTTCCCCACCACCTGTGTGACAGAATACCTGTCACTAAGCATCAAACAGAGGTTTGGATTTGGATTAGATATCTTTTTTTTTTTTTTGGTTTTTCGAGACAGGGTTTCTCTGTGTAGCCTTGGCCATCCTGGACTCACTTTGTAGACCAGGCTGGCCTTGAACTCACAGCGATCCGCCTGCCTCTGCCTCCCGAGTGCTGAGATTAAAGGCGTGCACCACCACGCCCGGCTATGGATTAGATATCTTATGAGGAGACCTCCGTGTTTACATCTTCAAATCTGGCCTGTGAAGAGATCTTTTTTTGTTGTTTTGTTGGTGGTGGTGGTGGTGGGGTTTTTTTTATTTTTTCTGAGACACAGTTTCTCTGTGTAGCCTTGACTGTGCTGGACTTGCTAGACCAGGTTGGCCTTGAACTCGCCATCCACCTGCCTCTGCCTCCAGTGCTGGGATTAAAGGAGTGCGCCACCACAGCCTAGCGAAGAGATCTTAATTTGAAGGCACAATATATATAAACTCTTCAAGGCCACTCCACATGCACATTCTTCAGGACAGCCCCTTGCCACCAAGAAGAAGTACATCTACGACAAGGCTAAAGATCTGGGGGAGACTGATTTCCAGGGTGTGCTTCCTGCCTGTCTCCATGGTAGGCACAAGGACACCAAAGTTCTTTCAGTCAACTGTGCTCTCATCCTTTAGACACTTCAGGCTGGCGGTGAGGTTGGCTCAGTGGGTAAGAGCACATACTGTGCCAGCATGGAGGTGTGAGTTTGTACCATCAGCACTAATGTTAGTGAGAAGAGTGGTGTGCTGCATCTGGGCGTGCCTGGATCCCCAGTGTCTAAGGGCAGTGAGGGAGCGGAGACAGGATTGCTGGGGCTTGGCATCCAGCCTAGTTCTAGGTTCCATAGGAGAGACGCCATTTCAAAGGACAGAACTATGAGCATACACCCATTGTCCTCTGCTTGTCTCCTTACACGGCTGCACACACTATGTACAACACACAGACATAAACACAAGGAATTTCAGAGCTAGAATGTTACTCAACGGTACCCACTTGTCTAGCATGTGCGGGGCTTTGGGTCTGATGCCTTAAGTTTCAAAGATGAGTATGTAAATAAAATAAAAATAATCTAGGGACCAGAAAGATGGCCCAGCACTTGCCACCAAGCCTAATGGTTGAATTCAATCCTGAAAAGCCACACAGAACACAGAACTGACTCCTGCAAGTTATTCTCTGACCTCCACACACATGTTATGGATCGTGTATCCCCCTTCCCCATCTGTTGGGGGATGGTCTGATGTATTTTGATGCTAATCAGTGCTTACTGTCTCTGTGACCAACCTTTGCTTAATAAAAAGCCATCCCACCTGGGCAGGGCAAAGGAGATAGGTGGGGCTAGGAGGGAGGGGAATTCTGGGAAGAAGAAGGACTGCCACGAGGAGGAGAGAGACTGAAGTAAAGAGAGGAAGGCCGCCACAGGTAGCTGGAGGAAAAACACACAGCGGCGTGGATGGAGAATGCAGCCCAGATAAAGAATGCTAGCAAGTATTTGGGATCATAAATGAGAGGTAACTTGATAGAAGTTATTAAAAGCAGATGGCATGGGATTGAGACAGGGATCCCATGCCTGCCACACTGTGAGAGGTAGTTTAGAGGATTGATATCTGCCCTGCCCTAGGTTAACTAAGGATATTTTAAAATATAACAAGTGTCTGTGTCTTAATTGATTGCTAGCCAGGCCTACAGATGATGCCGATAATACATATAATTTTAAAAACAATACCCATCAGTAAATACATACAATCTTTAAGAATAATAATAATAATGACAGTGTTCTGGTTTCTCTCTCCCTTTTACAACTAGATAAGAACATGTTTCCCCTATGTAAGTTTTTATATGACAGCTTCAAAAACTACAAAATATAGGTTTTTCTGAAATGTATAATGAAAAAAATATAATTGAAATGTCAAGAACAAGAAATAATAACAGGGGGTCCAAAAAACCGCAGTAGGAGTCAGTCAACACATGCTTTGTGCGGCAGTCTACTCACTGGTTCAGGACTGCAGCACACTTCACCGCAGCAGCCCTTACAAGGCTGCACCAAGGAGACATGATAAGTCTGGTCTGAGAGTCACTGTGGGGACAGCAACCTAGACTATCACCAAGCCAGCCTTTCCTCACACCTGTAATCCCAGCACTTGGGAGGCTGAGGAAGATAGACTATACAGAGTAACATTCTATCTCAGTAAAGCAAAAACTACAACAGCAGGCCCAGTGTGCTGCGCCACAGCAGCCTTCCCCGGATCCGACGCAGGCGTGGCGGCTGCTGCTATTCTGGAGTCATCGCAGGAGCAGCAGTGTCTGGCGATTAGTACTGGAAGCTGCGCTTGGTCTGGATGTCATCGAGAATCTGCTGCAGTTCCTCATCTTCAAACCGCCCTTCCAGGCTACAGGAAGACAATGAACCTTAGTGGCTTAGCAACTGGCAAGTCTCCCACACCGTTTTTCAAACAGGCATCATCTCTGAGTGCAGCTCACTTTGCTCTGCCACCTTTATAGTTAAACTGCATTTCTCTTTGACATTCCCTTATAGAACCCCTAGAAAGAGCAGGGCGTGGTGGTGCACGCTTTTAATCCCACCACTTGGGAGGCAGAGGCAGGTGGATCACTGTGAGTTTGAGGGCAGTCTGGTCTACAAAGAGAGTCCAGGATAGTCAGGGCTCTGTGTAAAAGAGAAACCCTGTCTCAAAAAACCAAACAAAAAACTAAAATACAACAACAACAAAAAACACACACTACCAGGTGCTTGACTTATTTTATAGTAATTCACATGTGGATTAACTTTACGATTGTGTCTGATATCTGTTATCACCAATACTACAGCAACAAACACTGGAATATCTTTTTGGATAATGGGAAAAGGTCACATTGATTTTATTAGATAAGTCAAATTGCTCCACTACTGCCTGCAGTGTGTGAGAAATCTGCCTGTTTCTTGTGCTCCTTTGTGAGGTGCTGAGAGCGCAGACTCAGAGCCTCACACACAATGGCAAAAGTTGCGCCACACAGTTGTGTCCCTAGCAGGCTGTGCCACAGTCTTCCTGTCCGTGTAGTATAAATCACTATTCTCAGACTGGCAAGACGGTCCAGCTGGTAAAGGCGGCTTGCCACCAAATCTAACCTGAGTCTGATGGTGGGAACCTATGTGTAAAAGGAGAGAAGTTGTCCACTGATCTTCATACACTTAATGTAACATGCATGTGCACACACACATGCACACATACACAAATAAAGAACAATGTAGAAACACTCGATCGGGGCTGGGCGTGGTGGCACATGCCTTTAATCCCAGCACTCGGGAGGCAGAGGCAGGCAGATCGCTGTGAGTTCGAGGCCAGCCTGGTCTACAAAGCGAGTCTAGGACAGCCAAGGCTACACAGAGAAACCCTGTCTCAAAAAACCAAAAAAAAAAAAAAAAGGCTGGGGGGGGGGGTGCATGCCTTTAATTGCAGCTACTATTCTTAAGCCAGCAGTGACTCTCACATCTGTAGTCTCAGCCGTGCCATGTGGAAGCACAACACACAAGAGCTCAGGGAAAGCCTCAGCTCCCCAGACTGCCACCAATGTAACAAGACCAGCCCCACACCATTTCTCAAACACCATAAAATTGCATTCTTATTCAGTGCTGGCATGTTACCAACCCAAATGTTAAATTCATACAACTTTTAGATCTAGCAATTTAACCTGGACAAATCTGTACAAAACAGACAAAATTTGTCCCATCTGGTACTAACCTTGGAATGAGAGCTTTGGACTCCTCAGCAGTCTCTGGGCAAAGATTGGCTAAACAGGCCAACTCAAACTTATGTAGCTTTTTCTGGAGAAGCAAGCTGATTGTAGGGTAATATAAAAAGACAAAAAGACAAACAAGAGAGAGTGGGAATGAAACAAGAGCTGTAACAGGGGAGAAACAAGTATGATCAAAATATATTATATACATGTATAAAAATGTCATAATGGAATCCATTATTGTGTATAGTTAATATATGCTAATAAAAATTACATTCTTATTCAGTGCTGGTCAAATGTTAAACACTGATCCATAGCAAAAGAAAATCAAATATAGTTGAGAAAAGATATTTACAATCTGTGATTATGGTCATATGGGCAACAGAATCCCCTTTGATATCACTTCCTGTTCCTATCCCTGAAAAACAAGAAGTACCACGAAAAAAAGAAAAAAAAGAGAAATGAAACACAGCAGGCAGAAGCAAGAAAACTGAAATCAGCATAGCAGGGTTTTAGGTTTCTGCTGGGCTGAGAAATGGCACAGTGGTTAAAAGCTGTTCTTTCAAGAGGGTCCAGGTTCAAGTCCCAGTAGCTATATGGTGGCTCACAACTGCCTGAAATTCCAGACTCATGGGATTTTATAGCCCTCTCTGGCATCCATGTATACTGGGCACTTGTGTCGTGTACAGGCAAAAGACTCACACACATAAAATAAAATTACACTTAATAGTGTTCAGGCGTGGTGGTGCACGCCTTTAATCCCAGCACTCAGGAGGCAGAGGCAGGCGAATCACTGTGAGTTTGAGGCCAGTCTGGTCTACAAAGAGTTCCAGGACAGCCAAGGCTGTTATACAGAGAAGCCCTGTCTCGAAAAACAAAACAAAATGTAATAAATACTTTAAAAAGTCTCCCTCCGTGAGGTAACTAGCTCTTTGCTCTTCTCCCTACCTTCTGTCACCGCACAAGAAGTGCCTCCCAGACCCCCTGAACACCACAGCAGTGAAATATGACGGTTTATAGGAATGCCTTTCTGTTTTCAAGCTGACTGATCAAGGCCACAAAAAGGACTCAGGAACCTAACTGTGACATCAGCCTGTTCTTATGGGAATTCTTTTATAGGAATACCAAGAGCAGAAGACAAAGGGAGGAGAGCGGACTGTAATACACTTTGGCCAACCATACAAAGCAATATTGCATTACATTTTTGGTTAGCTGGACAAATAATTATCAGCTAACCTTTAAGTTGACTGGTCCCAAGTGAGGGAAGTGAGGCGGTGGTTAGGGTCTTTCAGAGTACATCCAAAGTGTGGCCAGGTGTGTAGATAACAGAGTCCAGACAGATGTAGCCAGAGGGTAGTGACGTGCATGGATAACAAAGTGCATCACTGAATCATCTAGTATAGGTTAACTCGACCCTCTGGCAGTGAATGCTAGTGTCAGCTATGAGTAACTGCTTGTAGGAAGCAGAGGTAAAAAATTAAAAAGATTTTGAACTGAAGTTCACCTTATAAACAAACAGAAGATGAATATAGAAATAGCTGCAGCTTTGTCAAAGAGCAGACCTCAACCCTTTGATAAGCTAATGTCAAGCAAGATGGGGGATTTGACTGGCAGTCTATCAAGTATGTTGGCATAGAAGTGCCTTTCCTCTAACTTTGAAAATAAGCACACCAAACTCTCCTTTGTGAAAATACGTGCATAAACTGCATCTTCATGGTTTCCATAATCTACACTACAAAAATAGGCTTTCTAGGATAGGTTTGGTTTAAAAATGACGAATTAAGAACTTTTATTTGGCTGGGCATGGTGGCACACGACACGTCTTTAATCCCAGCACTTGGAGGGCAGAGGCAGGCAGGATCACTGTGAGTTCAAGGCCAGCCTGGTCTACAAAGGGAGTCTAGGACAGAAAAGGCTACTCAGAGAAACCCTGTCTCAAAGAAACAAAAGAAAAAATGAACTTATATTTGGGGGACCAGAGAGAAGGCTCAGCAGTAAAAGCACTGGCTAGTCCTCAGAGGACTGGTCCTAGCACCAACAACTGGGTCGCTCACATATGTCTGTAACTCCTCTTCTGGCCTCTGCTAGTGCTGGCACTGAATGGACATGGTGCAATACAAACAGGTGTGCACATACATATAAGCAAAACAAATGCCTGGTGATATATGCAGGCTCACAGTAGCCTAGTTTACACAGCAAGTTTCACACTAAGTAGAACTGTAAAATAAGAATCTGTCTCAATAACAACAACAACAATAATATTTTTAAAAGACCAGGTATGGACACCTTTAATCTCAAAGGATGGGGAATCACTGTAAGTTAGAAGACAGCCTGGTCTAGTACTGAACTCTGGGCCATCCAGGGCTAGATAGTAAGATTCTGCCTCAAAAAAATTATATAGACAGCTGAGGTTATACAAAGAAATATTGTCTCAAACAGTATATATAAAATAAAAAGAAATAAAATAAATTCTATTTGGAGGGCAGAGAGTGCATGATGGCATATACTAGTAACCCCAGAATTTGTCATGCAGAGGAGAGAATTGGACTTGGGGAAAAGCTGAGAGGTTTTCTCGGGGTGGGGGGTGGGGAGTGGGTATTGGTTTCTCAGTGTAGCCCTGGCTGTCCTGGAACTCACTGTGTAGACCAGGCTGGCTTCGAACTCAGAGCTCAGCCTGCCTCTGCCTCCCGAGTGCTGGGGTCAAAGGTGTGCTCCAGCACTGCAGGCAAGGCTAAGCTTGATGATGAGACTCGGTTTCAAGAAATAAGAAGCAGAGGCTGGAAAGGGAGTGCAGTGGCCAAGGGCACCGCCGCTTTTGCAGAAGAGGGCCTGGTTCGGTTCCCGGCTTACAACTATCTGTACGTCCAGTTCCAGGGCCTCTGACTCTCTTTGGGCCTCCATGGACCTCTGCACCCACTCATACACAAAAAATAAACAAATGAGTTCGAGGCCAGCCTGGTCTACAAAGCGAGTCCAGGACAGCCAAGGCCACACAGAGACACCCTGTCTCGAAAAAACAAAGCCAAAAAACCCAAACTTTTTTTATAGGGCTGGAGGGCTGGTTCAGCAGTTACGAGCACTGGCTGTTCTTCCCGAGGACCTGGGTCCTAAGTCTAGGCACTCACGTGGTGCCTCACAACTGCCTGTAACTCCCGGGGATCGGATACTCTCGTCTGGCCTCTGTAGGCATAGTGCACACACACGATGTCCAGACATACGAGCAGGCAGAACACCTATAAGACATACATAAGTAAACTTTAATTTTGAACTGATTTTTTTAGTACTCACCTACGAACACTGGCAATGGTCTCTCTGTTTTTGAACCGGCTGAAACGAGCCGTATAGTTTAGGGTTTTCATGAAGACCTCCGAGAGCTCCTGCTCGTCCTCCGCACTCTCGTTCTGCTGTTTCCGATGCTCCAGCAGCATGTGAACTTCAGAGTTTAGGAGCGTCTCGGCTGTTTCAAACTCTGTGAGAAGAGTAAGTGTGAGTTGAAAATATTCCTTTTAAAAAAGCACGTCTTTGGCTCTAGCGCTTGGCAGGCAGAGGCAGGAGGATAGTGAGCTGTGAGACGAGCGGAAATACATAAGAGACTCAAAAACAAACAAACAAACAAACCCCAAAAGACAAAACTAGTTTTCCATTTTGGAGGCTGGAGAAATGAACATGTAGTCCTCTTACAAAGTTAGTTCAACTCCCAGCACCCACAGCAGACACCTCACAGCACCTCTGGCCTCTGCAGGCACCGGCACACGTAACAGTAACATAGGGGCCAAGGAGACCATTGAGCACTTAAGAGCACTGGCCAATCTTCCAGAGGATCAAAGTGCTGTTCCTAGCACCCACAAGGTGCCTCACATTCCTCCTTGAGTTGAGTTCCATGGGGATCCAAGGCCTACGTCTTGTTCCTATGGGCACCAGATATGTATATAGACATACATGCAGGCAATGTCCTTAGGAAATTTTAGAGAGAGAGATTATCTCAATTAAAAGAATACACAAAAGACAAAAGCTAACATCTCCTTTGGGGGCTGGACAGATGGCTAAGTGAATAAAGTACTTGCCACACAAGTGTGGGGAAGAGAATTAGGGTCCTCAGAGCCCACAAAATAGGTATAGTGTGCACCTGTAATCCAGTAGTTGTTAGGCAGACAGGGGACCGATTTCCTGGGGCAAATCGACAAGTTAAGACTAGCAGAACTGGGCTGGAGAGATGGCTCAGAGGTTAAGAGCACTGTCAGTTCTCCCAAAGGTCCTGAGTTCAATCCCCAGCACCCTCATGGTGGCTCACAACCATCTACAATGAGATCTGGTGCCCTCTTCTGGCCTGCAGGCACACATGCTGGAACAATACTGTACACTGTATAAATAATAAATAAATGAATCTTTAAGAAGAAAAAAAAAAGACTAGCAGAACTGCAGGCATAGTGGGACACGCCTTTAGCCCCTGCACTCAGGAGGTAGAGGCAAGCGGAGCTCTGTGAGTTCAAGGCCAGCCTGGTCTACAGAGGGAGTTTCAGGACAACCACAGAGAAACTCCGTCTCAAAATAAAAACAACAAAACAACAGACTAGCAAAACTGACAAGCTCCAGGTTCAACAAGAGATTTTTGTCTCCATATGTAGAAAATCACCAAGGAATTTACTCAACATCAAGTCCAGGCCTCTGTAACCACCGGCACTAGAACATGTGCCCACACATATGTACATACCACACACACATACACAAATACATAAATATCACTGTCTGGACTGAGAATGTAGCTAACTTGGGAGAATGTTCCCCCAGTATGTACAAAGCAATACATTCCAGAGGCAGGTGGGTCGCTCTGAATTCGAGGCCAGCCTGGTCTACAAAGTGAGTTCAGGATAGCCAAGGCTACACAGAGAAACCCTGTCTCAAAAAAACAAAAAAACAAAAAAACAAAAACAAAAACAAAAACAAAAAACAAAAGGGGGGGGAGAAACAATACAGTCTATCCAAAGTGCCACATAACTAGTCGCATGCCTGTAATCCCAGCACCTGGGAGGCAGAAGCAGGAGGATCTCTGCATGTTTGATGCCAGCCTGGTCTACACAGAGTTCAGGCTAGCCACATTAGACTGTGTCTCAAAAACAAGAGGTGAGGAAGTGGGGATGGCAGCTGTAGAGATGACTCAGAAGTTGAGGGACTGCTGGGGGCTTTTGTTGTTTTGGTTTTTTGCTTTGCTTTGGCTTTTTGAGACTGGGTTTCTCTGTCTCGCTGTCCTGGACTCACTCTGTAGACCAGGCTGGCCTCAAACTCACAGCCATCCATCCGCCTGCCTCTGCACCACCATGCCCGGCTCAGGGTTTGTTCTTGAAGGGAACCCAAATTCAGTTCCCAGCACCCAGTTCAAAGTAGCTCACAACGACCCATGTTCGGCTCCAGGGAGTGTAACAGCTTTGGCCTCCAAAAGCACCTGTACGCACATGCTCACGCACACAGTTACTCTGTTTTCCAAGACAGGGTTTCTCCCTGTAGCCCTGACTGTCCTGGACTAACACTGTAGCTGGGCTGGCCTAGAATTCAGATTCACCGATGGAGGTGTGTGCAGCCACTGTCTGGTTTATTGTTATTATTTACTGTTTCTTTTATTTGTGAGATGCTAATCTAATTACACCATTTCCCCTCCCTTTCTTCCCTCTAAACCAGAGGTTCTCAACCTTCCTATGCCGCAACCTTTCCATATTATGGTGACACCCAACCATAAAATTATTTTCATTGCTATTTATAATTCTAATTTTGGTACTGTTACGAATCATAAAGATGATGTGCAGGATATCTGATATTTGACAACACCTGTGAATGGGTTAAGAACCACTGCTCTAAACCATCCCTAAACCCTCCTTGTTCTTTCAAAGCCATGTTGTCTCAGGATATTTGATCACACTGTGAATGAACCTTGAGGGGAAAAAAAAACCACCCCAAAACTGTTTCTAGTTGTGTGGCTCAGCCCTAAGCACACACCTTTAATCCCTCTGGCCGGAATAGAAACATGACCTTAGTACACGCCTTTAATCCCAAACTATGAAGGTGAGGTTAGTTTGTAGAAGAAAGCACCCATGTTTCAAAGGGATGTCTACAGAAAAAGCAATGAATCAGAGAAAGATTTGACAGAATAGGATATGCCCAACTCTCACAATCAAAGAGAGGAAAGGGAAGCTCTTTAGGGGAACAGCACAGAGAAATAAAAGAGAAAAGAGGCAGTTTTACCGGTAGGCTTCACAGAGACAGGTTGAAGAGAGACCAGGCTAGACACGGGTAAAGACAGATCGAGCCAGAGAACGAGGAGCCAGAAGATTAGAGCAGACTGCTAGAGTTACTTTGAGGCCAAGCAAAACAATTATGGGCCAAGAGAGAAGCCAGGTTGAATAAATCAGCTGAGACAGGCGTTTGAGCCAGAACAGCTGAGTTGAACCAGGCAGCCAGAGTTCAGAAAGAGCTAGAAAGGATGAGCTTATTCAGCAGTAAGTCACAGAGGCTGAAAGCATTCTAGGCCTAGATTAAGATTGTACAGAGGCTGTTAGCTTCCAGGGCTAGGCCCAGGTGAGCAGAGACAGTAAGCCCTGAGCAGACATTTGCATCAAGTGAATAAAACATAAGTTTTACACAATGGCCTCTTTTCATTCATTGTTGTTACACGCATATATGTATATTCCTAATGTAAAGTGCTCAGTCTGTATCACATTACCCACAGGTGTGTTTTCAGGGCTGACCATTTGGTAGTGGATAACCAATTGGTGTGCTTTTCTCTGGGGAAGGTCGTTTCTCCCCAACCCCTTTTTTTTGTTTTCCAATACAGGGTTTCTCTGTGTAGCCTTGGCTGTCCTGGACTCACTTTGTAGACCAGGCTGGCCTCAAACTCACAGCGATCCACCTGCCTCTGCCTTCTGAGTGCAGTTTGTTTTACTGTATTTATACAATATTCTGCCCACATATGTGTTTGCATGCCAGAAGAGGGCACCAGATCTCATTATAGATGGTTGTGAGCCACGATGTGGTTTTTGGGAATTGAACTCAAGAACTTTGGAAGAACTGACAGTGCTTTTTTTTTTTTTTACCTCTGAGCCATCTCTCCAGCCCCATTTCTCCTCCCACCCCACCCCCTTTTTTTTTTTTTGGTTTTTCGGGTCAGGGTCTCTCTGTGTAGCCTTGGCTGTCCTGGACTCGCTTTTGTAGGCCAGGCTGTCCTTGAACTCACAGAGCTCCGCCTGCCTCTGCTTCCCAAGTGCTGATTTCTCTCATTCTTAACAGTCCTTAGTTGCCTGTACAGATGGTTCTGTGGTTAAGAGCACAAACTGTCCAGGATAGCCAAAGCTACACACAGAAACCCTGTCTGGAAAAACAAAAAACAAACAAACAAAAAAAAGAGTACAAACCGTTGAGTTCCCAGTGCTCACATGGCGGTTCTGAACATCTCTAACTCCCATCCCGGGGGGGTCTGATCTTTTGAACACTGCAGTACCAGGCATGAATGTGATGCACATACATACACGCTTTAATTCCTTCAGGCAGGGTCTCTCACTGAACCTGGAGACAGGCTGGCAGTCAGCAGGTCCCAGTGATCCTCTTGTCTCTGACCGCTACAAGGCTTAAGTTACAAGTGCACATGGCCACACCGGCTTTTTTATTTTAGTATACAGACACACAAACACTTCCATACACACAAGTATCTTGCCTGTGTACATGTGTGTACCACAGGTCTAACTGGTATCTGGGGAGACTAGCAGAAGGCACTGGATCCCCTGGAACTGGAGTCATAGATGGTTGTGAGCCACCATGGTGGGTGCTGGGAATTGAACCTGTGTCCTCAGCAACCAGTGCTCTAAACCACAAAGGTATTTCTCCAGCCAACCGCCCACCACACACACACACAATCTTATAGTCCTCATGTTTGCTTAGCAAGTGTTCTTACCTGCTGAACTCTCTCTCCAGCCTCAGACACTGTGCTATAACTTCAAAGAGACCTAAGACCTCTCCGTAATAAACATTTTCTAGATGAAATCACCACTGTGGCAGTCTCTCTCTCTCCCTTCCTCAGACTCAGACACGCGCGCACACACACACACACACACACACACACACACACACACACACACACCACAGTTATCAAAAGGAAAATGAAATAGATTAGGGAATCCTTGTACAAATATTTTAAGAACAAAATTTATTGCTCCTTGTTCCTAAAGAAGGAAAAATTCATTATTTAATACCTCATCTGGTAGTTTTTCTCTAGACACTTTTGTTACAGATATCAGTAAGATTTTATGATAACAGTGGCCTGTTGGGGGCTGGGCATAGAGCGTACATTTAATGCCTAGCACACATAAACCCAGTGTGTGGCTCACATCTGTGTTCCTAGCACTGTGGAAGTAGAGGCAAGGTCATTTTTGCCTACTTATCTAATTCCAGGCCAGTCTGGGCTACATGGGACCCTGTCTCAAAACAAAACTCACAAAAGCACAGCATGAATCTTTGGGGTCTTACTGTAATGCCCAAGCTAGCCTTGAACTCTTTGTTTTTGTTTTTTTTTTTCTCGAGGCAGGGTTTCTCTGTGTAGCACTGGCTGTCCTGGACTCTTTGTAGACCATGCTGGCTTCGAACTCACAGTGAGCCACCTGCCTCTGCCTCCTGAGTGCTGGGATTAAAGGCGTGCGCCACCATGCCTGGCTTAGCCTTGAACTCTTGGTCTCACACTATTCTACCGCAAGCTCCAAGAAGCAGGAACAGAAGGCATTATGCCCAGCTGCTGGCACATATTCATCCAACAAAAGGAGGCACCAGCCATCCCAGACTGGAATCCCATCTTGCTCCCAACTGGCATTTGTTTGGGGGGTTGATTTTTCAAAACAGGTTTTCTCTGTGTAGCCCCAGCTGTCCTAGACTCACTTTGTAGACCAGGCTGGCCTCAAACTCACATTGATCCGCCTGCCTCTGCCTCCTGAGTGCTGGGATTACAGGCGTGCCCCACCAAGCCCGGCCTCCCCAACTGTTTTTTCTAACCCAAAAAGCTACAAGGGCCGGGAAACCAATGGCAATAGCATTTCTGCTCAGAGGCAAGAGCACTGACCACTTCTGACATATAGACCTTGAAATGCTTTTACTAGCACTGCGATAGGACCGTGGCTCAGCTTCTGTCAGCTGCCAATTTAGAAATAAGATCTCTCTGGCCGGGCGTGGTGGCACACGCCTTTAATCCCAGCACTCAGGAGGCAGAGGCAGGCGGATTGCTGTGAGTTTAAGGCCAGCCTGGTCTACAAAGGGAGTCCAGGACCGCCAAGGCTACACAGAGGAACACCGTCTCGTAAAAACCAAAAAATAAAAAAAGAAATAAGACCTCTGCTCTAGATTTGTCTTTTGCATGGCAGAAAAAAGGGACATAACTTAAATCCTCTTATATGTCAAGACTGATTGACACTTGCCTCTAATTCCAGCACTCATGAGAATGCGACAGGAATGTGACAAATTTGAGGCCAGCCAAGGAAACGTAACAAGACACCCTCAAAAACGAAACTGCTGGCTATGGTAGAATGAACTGAACTACTCAAGGGTCCATCTGTGCCATGCTGACCAAGTCCCCGTACTTAGCCCTTCGCAGCCCTACGCCGTGCCAAGCCCGAATGTTCCCTGTGACCAGGGAGCAGATATTGACTATAACTCAAGGACGATGTCACCTCGGAGTCGAGCTGTCCCGGGTCCCACCTTTGGGAAAGATGAGCTGAGAGGCGTCTTCTTCTACATCGCCAGCCCGCGGATCACTTCCACCCGCCGCCATTGCTTTAGGATGTGCCGCCAAAGGCACCGCCGGAAACGGAAGCCGCGAGGGCGGGCTTCCACCAAGGAAAAAAAAAAAAACAACCCATCCGACTCGGGGGCGGGGCTAGGTGAAATGGGCGGGCCCCGAGGAAGCTGAGTAGGCGGGGCGGGGGCCTTAAGTCAGGCAAGGAAGACTCTACCGAGAACCTACGGAGCTGCGCGAGAGGAAGGCGCTCAGGGCGCAGTTCTGGCGGCTCCTGGTCGTTGGAGGTGCTTTCTGTACTGCCGGCTTGGAGATAAACTGTTTCTTTTCTGCAACACGCCCTTGCCGTGGGACCTGGGATGATCTGTAAGCCATTTCAGGAGAAAAGGATGAAGTGCAGTGCAGGAAAAAACTAAGTGACCAACCCAAGGAATGGCCTATGATGAGAAGCTGGGTAAGGTGACTATAGAAACATACTGAAATGATTTGATTTCAATGATTTGTTTATCTTTTAAAAAAAAAAGATTAACCATTGAGCGCGAGGATAAAAAGTTAAAGGAGAGCGGTTTGTAGTGGCGCATACCTTTAATCCCAGCATTTAAGAGACACAGGTGGGTTTGGGCTTGGGTTTGGGTTAGTTCCTGGCCAGCCTATTACAGAGTTAGGACAGCCAGAGGTACACAGTGAGACCCTGTCTCAGAAAGAAAGAGAAAAAAAGAGAGAGAGAAAGAAAGAACAGTTTATACTGAGGCTTCGTTATATAGCAAATTCACTATGGCCACATACCATCCTGTTGCAAAAAGAAAGGGCGGGAGGGCGTTTCAGATTGTTTCTAGTGTATTTAATAATTCTGAGCAGGCAAACTCTGATTATTGAGCACCCTTTAGCATTATCTTTTCGCACATTTGATAAGTAGAAAGTTAAATGGAAAAGTGATGCTATTTTCAACTTGAGAGAAAACAAAAGTTTTGTTTTGTTTCGTTTTTTTGAGACAGGGTTTCTCTGTGTAGTCTTGGCTATCCTAGACTTGCTTTGTAGACCAGGCTGGCCTCGAATTCACAGCAATCCTCCTGCCTCTGCCTCCTGAGTGCTGGGATTAAAGACATGTGCCATCCTTCCTGGGGAGAAAACAAAAGTTTATACAACGAGGAGAAAACTCTTCTGCAGTGCTTGGCTCATTAGCGAACAGTAGTCAGCTCTGCTAACTTAATAGAAATGCACTGAAGGAGCTGGAGAGATGCTCTGTGCTTAACACTTGATGCTTTCAGAGGCCCTGGGTCCATTTCCCAGCACCCACAGCAGCGGACTCACAAGCACCTGTTATAAATGCATCTTTTATTCACCTGATGTAATTGTAGTCTCTGAGGTTTAATACCTCTGTGGGCTAACCTAGACCTAGTCCTGGAAGCTTCTAGCCTTGTTAACAATCTAATCTAGGCCTAGATTGTTTTCAGCCTCTAAGACATACTGCTGAATATGCTCACCATTTTTCTTTATGAACTCTTGCTGGCTGGTTCAACTCAGCTGTTCTGGCTCAAACTCCTCTCTAGGCTGATTCAAATTGGCTTCTTTCAGCTTCTGACTGAATTGCTCTGCTTGCCTATTGTCTCCTGGGAACAAAGGTGTGCCTGTATCCCAGCCAGATCACACAGACCTTTCTATGATCTCTTGCCAGAACAGCCATATTGTGAATTAAAATTCCTCTGTAACCCGTGACTCTAGCTACAAGGGAGCCAAAGCCCTCTCTGGTCTCTTTTGGAACACACACCACACATCACACACACACACACACCACACCCTTTACATACACACAAAATAAACCATTTTAAAAATAGGTGGCAGTATTTATTGCCAGACAGAATTTTGTATTTTTTACTAGTGGGGCCATACATACCATGGGACACAAAGGAGATTAGAGGATAATTTTGTGGCGGTCTCTGCGTCCACCTTTCTGGATTCTGGGGATTGAGCTCAGGTCATCAGAATTGAACATCACGTGCCTTTATCTGCTGCATGATCTCACTATCCAAGAATAGCTAGTTGTTTGACTTGTAAATAAAATTATTTTTACAGAGCTGAGCTGGCTGTGGTGGTGCATGCCTTTAATCCCAGCACTTGGGAGGCAGAGACAGGCAGATCGCTGTGAGTTTGAGGTCAGCCTGGACTACAAAATCAAGTCCAGGACAGCCAGGACTATTACACAAAGAAACCCTGTTTTGAAAAAAAAATTTAAAAAGTTTTTACAAAATTGCTATGTATCTCTATTTATAGAAGGAATGCATTGGTTAAAATAAATGGCTATATATTATTGGCAGAACTTTTTCCCATTTCACAATTCTTCCCTAAACAGCACACTAGAGCTGGAGAGATTGCTCAGCAGTTAAGAGCATCAGCTGCTCTTACAGAGGCCTTGGGTTCAATTCCTGATGCCCAGAGTGGCTCACACCAACTATAACTGTAATTCCATGGCGTCCAATGTCCTCTTCTAGTGTGCACACACACATGTAGACAAAATACCAAGCACATGAAATAAAGAAATAGATTTTTAAAAAAATATTTATTTATTATTTCTGCAGTATTCAGCCTTCATGTGAGCCAGCAGGCCAGAAGAAGGCACCAGATCTCATTATAAATGGCTATGAGCCACCCTGTGGTTGCTGGGAGTTGAACTCAAGACCTTTAGAAGAGCAGCCAGTGCTCTTAACCTCTGAACTATCTCTCCAGCCCACATAAATAAATCTTGACATGTAAGCTGGGGACTTATTAGAACTCCTGCAAAAATATTAAGGACAATAGTTCATGGTCGTACTGCATCTAGGTAGTAGAAATGAGCTTGAGATTCAGTAAACACACACACACACACACACACACACACACACACACACACACGGAGGGGGAGAGAGAGAACAGGAGAAAAGTCACCAGGTGGAGAGAGAAAAAATAGAGTAATACAAACATGGATGACATTGCACAGGTTGGCTTGTTCATAACATTTACATTCTAGAAGTCATTATAAAACTATCTGTCAGGCCATGCGGTTAAATTGATGAGTTAGGTATGCATCTGCCCTCACAATGAGCCTATAAAATACTCCCGCCTTAGGGTCTGTCCCTAGGGATGAAGCTGTCACCTTCCCTTTCTCTGGGGCTTGATCTTTCGTCTCTCCCATATCAGCTGGCTGGTGCCCTAGATGGCCCCTGGCATCCTTGTTATAGAGCCTTAGAACCCACATAAAGTGCTCCTAATCACAGCGTTGGACAGAAATACACTCCCTGGTGCTCAGTGGCCAGCACACCAGTACTCCTGACTACATTCCTGAGTCTGGGCTCCAACGTGGGTCTCTGGCCTGTACATGTATGTGTGTGTACCTGCGTATATACACACAGGAGAGAGAGAGAGAGAGAGAGAGAGAGAGAGAGAGAGAGATAGATAGATCTCAGTGGGTAAAGGCACTTACCACCGAGCCTGAGGAGCTGAGTTTGATTGCTGTATACACGTGATGGGAGGAGAAAACTGACTCCCAGAAGTTGTACTCTGGGCTTCATACATGTACCATGGTTGTGGACATGTATATGTACACACAAAAATATACTTTTTTTGCTTTTTGGGTTTTTGTTTTTTGTTTTTTTTTTTTTGAGACAGAGTTTCTCTGTGTAGCCTTGGCTGTCCTGGACTCACTTTGTAGATCAGGCTGGCCTCGAACTCACAGAGGTCCGCCTGCCTCTGCCTCCTGAGTGCTGGGATTAAAGGTATGTGCCACCAACACCCAGCTAAAGTTTAAATTTTTTTTTTAATGGCCGGGCATAGTGGCACAGCCAGGACTACAAGAGAAACCAGGTCTCGAAAACCAACCAAACAAAAAACACTAAATGATTTTTTTTTTTCCGAAACAGAGTTTCTCTGTGTAGCCTTAACTGTCCTGGACTCACTTTGTAGACCAGGCTGGCCTCGAACTCACAGAGATCTACCTGCCTCTGCCTCATGAGTGCTGGGATTTAAGGAGTGCTCCACCACTGCCCGGCAACTAAATGATTAAAAAAAAAAAGTAGTAGTAAAGCCTAATAAGATGTCCTTAGACCACTGTGGCATGGCTTTAGGAGGGATTAAAGCAGCTAGTACTGTTTGTACACAGACTCTGCGTTTCACCTTCACCATGTTTCCTCTCTCTTTTATATACACTCTCCATGATACCATGTATAGTAAGGTCCTCAACAGAGCACTGTGCCCTTCAACCTTCAGAACTGTAAGGCTCTGGAGGTTAATCTTGACAATCCTGACTGTCAGCTCGAATGGCTTTAACCAGTGGCCCATCTCCCCAGCCCCTTGCTCTTCTCAGGGATTCTGGCAATGTGAAATCGAGGGAAGAACAGGTCTTTTTGTTACCGTATAGCATAACTTAATGTCATCTTGATATTTTAAAGATTTAATTTATTTTGTATGTATGAGTGGTTTTTTTTTTCCTTCTTGTTCATCCATGTACCACTTGGATGTCTGGTGCCCGAGGAAGCTCTGAGAATTGAACCTTGGTCCTTTGCAAGATCAAGTGCTCTTAACCACTGAGCTAACTCTCCAGCCCTATCATCTTATTAAGATGGGTTTGCTGGAGAGATGGCTCAGTGGTTAAGAGCACTGCCTGCTCTTCCAGAGGTCCTGAGTTCAATTCCCAGCAACCACATGGTGGCTCACACCCATCTATAATGTAATCTGATACCCTCTTCTGCAGATGAAGCACTCATATGCAATTAAAAAAAAAAAGATGGGTTTGCTGGCCAAGCAGTGATGTTGCATGCCTTTAATCCCAGTACTCAGGAGGCAGAGGCAGGTGGATCTCTGTGAGTTCAGGGCCAGCCTGATCTGTAAAGCAAGTTCCAGGACAGCCAGAGCTACAGAGAAACCCTATTGGGAGGGGGCAGGGCACGGGTGGATATGGACTGACTCTAGCAAAGGTTTGGAAAACTTCTCCTACCACAGTGCTGAAGTAAGTGAGTAAGGCATGACCTTGACCAGAGAGAATTTTTCAGGGACACAAAAATGTCCTACTACTATATCACTACAGGAGGATGGAAAGCATCTTGGAGATCGCACTGCCTCAGGCTCGGAAGGCCTTAAAACTCCAGATCTGCTGCGGTGGCAAATGCAGTTGGGTCTCTATGTGTCAGAGATGACATAGTGAGTTCTGGGCCAGCCACGGCTACACAGCGACACCCTGTCTCAAAGCAACAAAACTTTTAGGTCTCAAGCCACCAAGATGACTTCATGCTGCCAGGCATCATGACCTGAGTTCAGTCTGAGACCCATGTGCTCTCAAGAGAGAACCAACTCCCAATAGTTGTATGCATACAGAAATATACACACAGGTACAGGCACACAAATAAACAGCTGGGGTCTCTGGACTGGGATGTAACGCAGTGGTAGAGTACTCATCTAGTGTGTGTAAGACCCTGGGGTCAGTTCTTAGAAACATACACACACACACACACATACACACACACACACACACACACACACACACACACACACACACACAGAGACACAGACACAGACAGAGACTGAGAAACTGAAAAACAGAGAGGGACCGAGACTCCAGAAATGTCAAGACAGCCGAAGTTTGGAGGCTTTCAAGCTTATATGTCACAGGTTCTTTGGAGAATCACATGAAACCCTCAACAGCCTCCATCCCTTTGTTGTTGTTGTTTTTTTAAGATTTATTTATTTATTTATTATGTATACAGTGCTCTCTCTGCATGTACACCTGCAGGCCAGAAGAGGGCATCGGATCACATTATAGATGGTTGTGAGCCACCATGTGGTTGCTGGGAATTGGACTCAGGACCTCTAGAAGAACAGTCAGTGTTCTTAACCTCTGAGCTATCTCTCCAGCCCCCTCTTTGATATTTCTGATTATATTAATAACAAAGGGAAGGGTTACATGAGCCATAAGATAATTTGCTAGTTTTTTGTACCTTTGCCCTCTTTAGTAACATTTACTAGCAGTCTTCCAATAACAAGAAGAGATCTTTTCTAAGCAAAGTGACTCACCAGAAAGTTGCCCTCTGACCTCTAACATGAGAATTGTGGCATGTGTATACACACACACACACACACACACACATACACACACACACACACTTAAAAGAGCAAGAATGTAGCCCACATATGCCTATTTTCCCAGAATCTGGTTTTGTCCATAGCTTAGGTCTTCTGAGCCTTTGTAACCTGTAGCTCATTACCAGCAGGTGGCACCTCTGGAAAATTTGCATGAATTCCGATGTGTACTTAGAGCCACATAAAATAGGATCTTGGAGTTAGGGTTGAGGCTCAGACTGCTTACCTGTTGCATGCATGCATCCCTGAGTTCTGGCCCAAGCACCTCATAAAGGTGGTGCGGTGTAGGCACACCTGTGATCTCAGCAGATTTTAGCTGCACAGTAACACTAAGGCCTGCTTGGAATATAAGAGAACTTGCCCCACTCCTCCAAAAGGGAAGGGATAGTTACAGGGCAGTGCTGGCATTTTTCAGTGGTGTAACTGCTTCTGAGTTGGCCATGCTCCAGTCAGTAACCATAATAAACTCATCTTTTGCCCAGGTGCACCGGCCCAAAGTTTGGCTGGTCTTGAATTCACAAACATTTGCCTGTCTCTGCCTCCTCTGAGTGCTGGGTTTACAGGCATGGGATATCTATAAGAACAAATGCTTCTGTCCCCCGGATCGCCACCATCATAGACAGGAGCCTGTGCGGCCCATCAAGCTGGCTAGGGTAACCAAAGTGCTGGGCAGGACTGGTTCTCGGAAACAGTGCTCATAGGTGCTTGTGGGATTTAGGGATTACACCAGCCACTGTATCATCTGAAACGCCAAAGGACACATTTGAGAGGGCGATGTGCTCACCCTGTTGGAGTCAGAGAGGCTCAGGTTGCACTGACCCTGCTGCTGGGTCCTGGGTATCCACCACTTAACCCATGGGAAGACCTGCAACTGTTAAGGCATTTGTATTATTTAAAAAAAGACAAATTCTCTCAACTAATGAGCCATTTCTCTGGCCCAGATTGGTTCACAATATTGTCCAGGCTGGCCTTAAATTCACAGTAATCATTCTGCCTCCTGAGATGGATGAAGGGCATGTGCCACTCTACCAAGGCTTTTTTGGTTTTTTGTTTTGTTTGTAAGATTTCATTGTGCAGCTCACACTGGCTTTCAACTCTTGGCCATCTTCCTATCTCAGTCTCCCAAATCCTGGGCTTACAAGCATGAGCCTAGTTTTAGAAAAAACTTTAAAGAATCTCTTTTTAAAATATTTATTTATTATGTATTCAGTGTTCTGTCTGAGTATATGCCTGAATGCCAGAAGAGGGCAACAGATCTCATTATAGATGGTTGTGAGCCACCATGATTGCTGGGAATTGAACTCAGGACCTTTGGAAGAACACACAGTGCTCTTAACCTCTGAGCCATCTCTCCAGCCCACTTTAAAGAATCTTATCACCGCCTACTTTCAGCAAGAAGTAGCACCATTGACCTCACAGAGGGAACAAAGATGGCCAAAAGATAGGAATCTTGGTTGAGAGTTTCTCTGTAGCCTTGGACTCACTTTGTAGACCAGGCTGGCCTCAAGCTCAGAGCAATTCGCCTGCCACTGCCAAGTGCTGAGATTACAGGTGTAGACTATACTGCTTAGCTAGGAATCTTTTTTGGTTTTTCGAGACAGGGTTTCTCTGTGTAGCCTTGGCTGTGCTGGACTAACTTTGTAGACCAGGCTGGCCTCAAACTCACAGTGATCCACCTGCCTCTGCCTCCCGAGTGCTGGGATTAAAGGCGTGCACCCCCAGGCCTGGCAGAATCTTGTTTGTTTTTTTTTTAATCAATCCCTTATTTTGTGTGCATGTATGTGCCAAAGTACCTGTGTAGAGGCAGAGGACAGCTTACTAGCATTAGTTCCCTCCTTCAAGTATGTCCCAGGGCTAGAACTCAGGTCAAATTCGGTAGTGTGTACCTTCATCTGCTGGGCCACCTCATCTGGTTTTGCTTAAGAGACAAGGCCTGTCACTGTGTAGCCCTCCAGAGTGTTGGGACTGAGGGACTCCTCCACCACACCTAGTTCATAAGGTTTTTGTTTTTTTATTTTGGTTTTTCAAGATAGGGTTTAGCCTTGACTGTCCTGGACTCACTTTGTAGACCAGGCTGGCCTCGAACTCACAGCAATCCACCTGCCTTTGCCTCCCAAGTGCTGTTTTTTTTGTTTTGGGTTTTTCTGAGACAGGGTTTCTCTATAGCTTGGGTTGGGCCTGGACTTGACTGGCCTTGAACTCAGTGGTGTATACCTTTAATACCATCTATTTGGAGGCAGAGGCAGACAGAGCTCTTATGAGGACCATAACTGTCTAAGATAATTCAAGTCACCTGGTTACAAAGAGGCAGAAGACAGTTTTCATCCATTTTGATTTATTCTCTACAATACTTCATTCAAGACCTTGATGACTTGTACTCAGAAGTTATATAGCCAAGAGGCAACCAAGTGTAATACAAATAATTGGTCTGAAGTCTTTGCAGTGAAGGCCATACAGCCTCTTGTTTGAGGGAAACAAAGTGAAAACATAAAAAACACAGTTTTCTAGGCTTCAGAGATCTCAATGGAAAGTAACACTGTTAGTGAAATTGTAGATGTTAACATGGAAACAGATTTTGCTCAAAATATTAAAATTAACACCCAAGACTTCTTTTATATAGATTATTTTTATTATAAACAGTAAAATATATGTAATGTCTCAACTACAAACCTTTCCCGGGGAAAGGGTTTCTAACATGAGTTATTTTAACATTATGAAGCAAACCTCACAGTGGAAACAACCCAACACTGACAAACTAGTGATCAAAGACATTCGCATTTAGCTCAGGAAAACAAGGACAGTTCATAATTACACAGAGTGTCCTAGCTGTGGGTATGATGAGACAAGCCAACCTTCCAGACCAAAAGGCACTCACAGCTAGGGATGGAACCAAACCAAGCCAACAGCTTGACTGGTTCTTTGATAAGAGGAGACCTGTTAGTTTGAGCAGCCTAAAGCCAAAGGCAGGAAATCCAGTCCCTTTGCTCTACTGTCACACACTGGTCGCCATTCCCACTGCTTTGGTCAATGTGTAGAAGACAGCTCAGTTCTAGTTCAGAGTTTTGCCTCCCTATGGAAAGTCCCCATGTGGATAATCCACACTTTGCTGTTTTGTTTTTGTTTTTTCCTGAGAGCCATCTGCCACACGTTCCCATGAGGTGACTGAAACCGTGCACTTCTACTTCTGAATGACTAGGCTCCAGTCAGGACAGACATACCAATAGAGCCCGGTCCTTCTGGGCCAAACAGTTCTCCTTGCCTGACTCCCAAGTCCCCTTGACAAGGCAACGCAACCTGAGCGTTCCTGCTGCTGGACTTCTGTGGGAGCACAAGGGAGTGTGCAGGGAGTAAGGCTTCTTCACTCCAAAGCCACTGAGCCCACTGCAGTGTGACACTGGGCTTTGCCAGCTGGATTCCTGTCCACTGACCCCCTCACCCTTGCCTTCTTGGGTCTTAAATTTTTCTATTCATTTTCTTAAATGGCAGGTATTCTACCCCACCCTCCAAAAAAAAAAAGGAAAAAAAAAGACATACTTTACACGGAGAAGACAGATAGGGCAACATTTCTATAAGAAAAACAGGCTTGAGGAGCATGGCACTGTAGATGCTTGCATGACCAGTCTCACTGAGAGTGCTCAGGGGTGAAGTTTAGCACCAATTTTTTTTTTTTTGCTTTAAATCTTTAGAAATTAAACACAACTCTTAACATAGAACACTTGAACAGTAATGAGTGTAGCCCTATGTACCAATACTGTTGTACAAGTTGGAGGTGGGTGGCTCAGTCCAGATCTGAGCACCCTGACATCTATCCATGGCACCTGAGAGCACCTGCTGTCACTCTCTGTAACACTACCTTCATTACCCTCAGTTTGAGAGCCTTCATCTTTGTGTGTGTGAAGGAACCCAGCCTGCAGTAAGGGGCACGCACCCTGGGCAATCCAGTGTCAACAGCACCTCCCTCATCCATCCCAGGGCCTTGATCACTACTGCTACAACCTTTCTGCTCCTTTAAAAACAACAAAAAATTAAAAAGCCTCCCAGGAACTTGAGGGTGCTGCCTAGAATAGTACATAGGAAGTACTCCTACTTCCCTTCTTCCTCCATTCCTGGCAGAAGAAACTCAGATGATCTTTTGACTTGAAATATGTGCCCATTTTGGAAAGCCACATCAGTTCTGAAAAATAAAAACACTGAGTTGAGGCCTGTCTGCCTCATGAGTTCTCTATGACCCTGCTGAGAACCCATGCATCATCACCGAGAGCCTTTCTTCCAGCTGGCCATCTCTTCCTCTGAGCTGCCTGAGCAGTGCCCTTGAGACAGAGCTTTCAGAGCCCCTCCCTAGTCTCCTACTACTATTCGTTTTGCCACCAAGTGAGTGAAAAAAAATATGCTGACAGCTATTTTGGAATGAATAAAGATGGGAAAGGGAATGTCAAGAGGCTAAATGAGCAACACGAGCAACTCGGGCATTTGCACTGGTGGTGAAGAGTCCCAGTATGGTAGGCAAGTGAAAGGTTTGCCTTGCTTTATTACACAGCTTTGTTCTAGAGTCCTACAAAAGACTGATATAGCAAGTCTTCCCACTTCTGCAGGCAAATCAGAAAAAAAGAACCCGGTACTTAAAGGTCCCTCAGGATGTTTGCCTGTGAAGAAAACCAGCTCCGAGACCCTGGAAGTTCTCCTGTGGCCGTGTGTCCTAAAGCCCAACCCAACCACCTGTTTGCATGTCTGTGCTTCTGAGAACCTAGATGCAGCTACATAGGCACTGCTACCAGAAGAGGATTGAGGTAGCCGGGTGGTGAGGAAGAGATCTCTCTTTTCACACCTGCTTATGATGATGACATTAGGACCTCTATGGGCATCTCCATTCCATGCCTCAGCAGGCTATGCCACAGAGCTCTGTTCAACACCAGGAGACTCAATGCAGGAAGAGTATCAGAAAGTCCAGCCGAGAGTCAGGTCAGCTTGAGAGACTTCACAGCTTACTGCACAAAGCAATGCCATCCACAGGACTTCTGATCCTGGTATGGGTCTCTTGTCCAGGACTCACAGGGGCTCGTGGTGCCCACACTCAACCCTAACATGGTGTTCACTTATGAAGCGTGGAGGTTGTGGATCAACTCTTGGTACACAATAAACTGGAAGTTTAAAAAAAGGAATTTAAAACAACCTAAAAGTGGTTCATGTTGGTCTCCGTTGCCCAGACTGCCAGGGGAGTACACCTAATCGATCTGGTGGGCTGTGGGGTGTTGGGGAGGAAGCCTCCATGGATCATCATCAATTCCAGTTTTCAGTTTGTGGCCAACACACATGTGGGAAATCACCAAAGGTCTTCTGAACCCACACAGCCATTCTCACTGGTTATTGGGGAGCCCTGATCCAACAGAATCCCAGATTGAGGAAAGGCTGATATAAGGCTTGGGCCCCTCATATTCTGTTGCATTCAAATTACCCCCCACCCTCCGGTCAGCAGGAGGCAGGCTTGGCAACGGAAGCTAGCATCATAAAATGGTGCAGTAATAGAAGTAACTGGACCAGGAAGAGGAGGCATCTGCTCCAATGATGTCATAGCCATTGGTGGCCACAGGGGGGTGGGACTGGTCATGTAGCCGTGTGTCAGGAGTAATGATTGTAGAGGGGCGGGGCATGAAGAGCGCCATTCTGGAAACAGTGCTGTCGAGAAGCAATGTACTCTGCATAACTGATTGTCACCTTCTCACTTCGATACCTGTATAAGGAAACAGGCAATGGTATTAGGAACCCCAAACATCTCAGTGTGAAGAGTCACTCAGTAGAGAAAACCAAAAGCTTATCCCACAGTTTCAAAGAATAAAATGGAAGAACAAGAGCAATCTTACTTACAGAAAATGAAAAGACGGCACAAGAAAATGATGCTGTTATTACAAATGAACAAGATGAAAAAGCACAACCACAGTTCACCCCTGAGAATGTATCTCAGCACATCCCACCTCAAAACGCTACATATGCTTATCAACAGGCTGCTGGTAAGCAATCTGCTACCAGGATCTGATGAGGAATTTCAACGTCAAATTACATGGGTGGCAGATTGGAAGATGGCTGCACCAAAACCCAGTGTAAACTGCGTTATCTATGTCCAGGTTATAAATGAGATAAATTTGACAGAAATGCAACCTCAACTTGTAGAAGAGCAACAAACAGTTATAACTAAAAGGGGCATAGATACCTAATTCTGGGTCAAATTCTGATGAAGCAGGTTAATGGATCCTTGGCTATAGGAAGGTCTCAATCCCCAGATGAATATGCCATTATCACGGGGTCATCAGAACAGAATTCATAGCACTTTGGCTTTGCTCTGGAAAGAGCCATGAGTCAGGATGCAAAGCATGGGTGTTACAAACCTATGGAGCCTACTACAGACCACAGGAGCTGGGTGACAATCCTTACCCAGAGCCATCTCTTTCCCACTGTTATCACTCCTCCACTGCAAGGTGATTATTCCTGAATTTTGACAGGGAAATGGCTGTTCAAATAAATTGTAATAGTAATGATGCTTTGTATTTGCAGTGTTTTTAATTATTATTATTACTATTACTACTACTATAGTTTGGTGCTGGAGATGGAACCCAGGGCCGTGAGCATGCTATGGATTGAGCTCTACCGGGGAGCTGGAATTTAATGCCTTCAAAACCACTGGGTTATCTTCCAAACAGACCTGTGAGGCTAGCATACGATGACTCAGCATTTTGTAGATGAGGGTCATAGCAAAGGCCCACCAAGCTAACTTCTCTTTGTTCCCAACATCAGCAGGAAGTGGTATAACACTGACATCCAGTGAACACCTCCAGTGTTGCCCCGGCCCTTGGCTGGAAACTATACCTTACCTTCAAACCTGAAGTAATTACAATTCAACATCTTACAGACAGGAAACAGTTCAGAGAGATGGACTATCTGGCCCAGATTACATAGCCAATAGAAAACTAAGCCTGGGATACAGACCTAAATCGGTACACCAGTAAGCTTCCCCTAGAAGTACTCTAACCCAAATGGTGCCCTTTTAGCTGACTGCAAATCTGTCCTTGACTCTCCTCTATCCCTGCCATCTGCCTTAATGGGGACCAGGAAGAAGCACCTCACAAGTGACTCTGGGATTTACAGTCCTGGAGCCCTTACCTTTTAACTCCAGCCTCCCTTTAGCCCTCAGAAACACATGGGTCTGGCAGGCCTGACCATGCTAGAGTCCTGACAGTCTGGCTATGGAGACAAAGGAGAGCTGGGAAGTGTGCATTACTGCAGCCGTTGCTTCCTCAGCTCCTATTTCACACACTCCTTTGGCTTGGGAGTATAAACACTGTTTCCTTCCCCTTCCCACCACAAATATCCTGTGTTCAACCCCTAAGAAAAATTAGCAAGGAGAACAGGACAGCTGCTTACCTGGTGAGTTTGATTGATTTTCTGAATTCACTGGTAATGGGAGCCTTAAAGCCACCTTTCCTGAGCAACGAGTCTATTGTCTGGATCTGATCCCAGTCTGAGAACACAAGCCACAATACGGTCAGCACAGTCAAAACCAGGGCGGGAACTTGCTCTAGTATAACCAGTGTAGGAGCGTGCTGGCGCAAAGGAAGCACTGGGTCCTGGTCCCACACACTGGAAGCCAATCAGCCTGACAGTCCAGTCATAGACCCTGAGATATGACGTTACAACTCAGTGTGCCATGAAGCTGTCCCCAGTTCCCTACTTTCCCATAGTTGTAATTTCTTCCCCCTTTGTTTTATTTTATATGCGTTGGTGTTTTGCCTGTATATATATATATATATCTGTGTGATGGTGTCAGATCTCGGAGTTATAGTTGTGAGCTGCCATGTGGGTGCTGCAAATTGAACCCTGGTCCTCTGGAGGAGCAGTCAGTGTTCTTAACCTCTGAGCAATCTCTCCAGCCCTTGTTTTTTCTTGAGACAGGGTTTTTTGAGGCAGGGCTTCTCTGTGTAGCCTTAGCTGTCTTGAACTCATTTTGTAGTCCAGGCTGGCCTCGAACACACAGATCTACCTGCCTCTGCCTCCTGAGTGCTGGGATTACAGGCAAATGCCACCACCACCACCCAGCTTGATAGTTCTTACCAGGTATTACCCTGTTATCCACGTATAATTATTCCGAAGCTCATGTTGTACCTAGGGTTGCTCTATGGGAAGGCAGGGTAGAAAGACAAGGTCTCATTACATTGTCTAGGTTTTTTGTTGCTGTTGTTGCTTTGTTTGCTTGTTTTTAAGATTTTCTTTTTCTTTTTCTTTTTCTGTGTATGTGAAAGTTGGGAGGTATAACACATGAGGCCAGAACGTGGTGTATATCCCTGAAACTAGAGTTACAAGTGGCGAGCAACCCATAAGGGTGATGGGAACCATGATTTAGGTCTTCTGCAAGAGCAGTTAGAAGCACTCTATTATTTATTTATTTGTGGGGGGTTTGGGTTGTTGTTGTTGTTGTTGTTGTTGTTGTTATTATTATTATTATTATTATTATTATTATTATTATTATTATTATTATTTTGGAACAGAGTTTCTCTGTGTAGCCTTGGCTGTCCTAGATTCACTTTGTAGACCAGGCTTGCCTCTGCCTCCTGAGTGCTTGGATTAAATGCGTGCGCCACTACTGCCTGGCTATTGTTTGTTTGCTTATTATTATTATTATTATTATTATTATTATTATTATTATTATTATTATTATTATTATTATTATTATTATTATTATTTTGGAACAGAGTTTCTCTGTGTAGCCTTGGCTGTCCTAGATTCACTTTGTAGACCAGGCTTGCCTCTGCCTCCTGAGTGCTTGGATTAAATGCGTGCGCCACTACTGCCTGGCTATTGTTTGTTTGCTTCTATTTTATTATTACTATTTCTTAGTGTTCATTGGTGTTTTCCCTGCATGTGTCTGTGTGAGGGTGCCAGATACCCTGGACTGTAGTTATAGACAATGTGAGCAGTCATGTGGGTGCTGGGAATTGAGCCCATTTTCTCTAGAAGAGCAGCCAGTGTTCTTATCCACTGAGCTGAGCCATCTCTCTAGCAGCCTCAAGTAATTTCTCACCCTCCTGTGCAGATTAGACTACAGGCCTGTGTCACTATAGAAAGGGGGGGGGGGGTTATTTTACAATTCATTATTTTAAAGTGTGTTTCTCTATGCGTGATGCTCCAGAGGTCAGAAGCAAAGGAAACCCTTGGAGATGAAGTTATAAGGCAGACTTGGACCTGGGAATCAAACTTCCGTTCTCTGAGCCATTTCTCCAGCCCAATTACAGCTTTTCCTGCCTTGAGCAACCTTTCTTCAGGTTGATAACTGGTGTGACAGAGAACTGATAGCAGAAGGATTTTCCTTGGCAACAGGAAGCCCTTCACACTGTGCTGCTGCTTGTGTCCTTGCTGGCTTTTAGACACAGGGTCTTGTTGTGTATGTGCCCCAGCTCAGGCTCAGACTCGAGTGCAGTCCTTTTACTTCAGCCTGAGTGCCAAAGTACCGCTAGGACACCTCAGTCTTATACGAGGCCTACCTCAATCTTACACTTAAAAAGAAAAAGAAAACGAAAGAAAAGCCAGGCATGATGATGGCACACACCTGGAATCCCAGCACTCGGGAGACAGAGGCAGGCATTGAGGCCAGCCTGATCTACAAAGTGAGTCCAGGACAGCCATGGCTACACAGAGAAACCCTGCCTCCAAAAACCAAAACCAAAACCAAACCAAACAACAAAATTGAACCCCCACAGGGCGGTAGTGGGGCATGCCTTTAATGCCAAGGCTCTGGAGGCAGAGGCAGGCAGGGTCGCTATCAGTTCGCGGCTAGCCTGGTCTACAAAGTCCAGGACAGTCAAGGCTACACAGAGAAACCTTGAAAACTAACAAACAATTGAATTCCCTCCTCCCATTTTCTCAACTTTAACATGGGAGAAACAATCTGATCATTTAACTGACCATGTTAGATTTATGATCTAACCAAGCTGTCTTAAAAACCCATCTTATAAATATTTATGTGTATGAGTGCTCTATCTGCATGTATACCTGCATGCCAGAAGAGGGCATCAGATCACATTATAGATGGTTGTGAGCCACCATATGGTTGCTGGTAATTGAACTCAGGACCTTTGAGCAAGACAGTGCTCTTAACTACTGAGCCATCTCACCAGCCCAAAACTCATCCTTTTCATGCTACATACACACTGCTTTTTGAAAAAGTTAAAACACAACCACAATGAAAACCAACAAGGTGATTGATTTTCCAGTACGTAGTTCATTAATATACTTAACTGGATTTTTCTCTATTCTAGGTTCACACCCAACCATTACTGTGTTTCACATATTATTCAAAACCAAACTAATTCCAAGAAAGAAAATGGGGTTACATATCATGGAAAGTACAAGAGTTAGACACTCTCTCAAAGAGAAACTGTGCCCACCCACTTCCTGCCTTTGCTGTCCGCATTCTAAGAGCTCATTAACTACTGAGATTTTTTTATTTGTTGGGCGTCTCTCTATGTAGTTGAGTGGCCTTCCAGCCCTACATAACCAGGCTGACCTTAAATTCACAGAAATCCACCTGTCTTTTTTCTACAAAATGCTGGGATTAAAGGCATGTGCCACCACATCTGGCAACTACTAAGCTCTTTAAAAGCAGTAGGGAAAATGTTTATACTTTACCAAATATAACACTGTGTACAGACTTCACAGCTAAATATATCAGATTTTATAATGAAAGCTAAAACTTGGTCAAGCTAGTTTGCTGGGACTTCACTCTGATAATCAGAGAAGCTTCAGGGGACAAATAAATAGTAAGAGCGTTATCCCCCTCCCCGCAGGCTTCCAGTGTCTGTGTCAATTTCCCTTGTCCGACAGGATTTAGAGAAGAACAGCATTCATGCTTGGTGGCAGTTGAGCTGGACCTTCTCTCTTGCCCTTAGTAGTACCATTCTCTAAGTAGCATCTGTCCAACTCACCTTGTTCCTTAGCAACCTCAGGTAAGTATGTGGCGGTGCGTTTGATGCCTTTCTCATTGATGAATTCAATCCGAATCCCATGGACCCCTACCTACAGAAAAGCACAACCAAGTACATGGCATTTTCTGATTGTAACAATACTTCAGTCACCCACATATAAATCAACATTGTCTCCTGAACTGCTTGACCCAGGTCTGAGAAAATTTTTTACATGACTAATTAATTCTAAAGCATAGAAACCAATGGGAAGGTCAGATATGTGTGTAGTTGCACCTGAGAATGTGAAGGTTGCAGAAATAAATTCTTGAAATAGCATACCTAAATAGCTTAAATATTTTACTGCTAGACCAATTCTACTATGTGAACATGTCAAAAAGTTCATGGTCCTTCAAATTCGGTTCCCCTTGGATTTGGTTTATTATTATCTTATTATTGGTGGGGGGGCGAGGTGTTAAAGGCAGTATTCCTCTGTGTAGCCTTGGCTGTCCTGGACTGGCTTTGTAGACCAGGTTGTCCTGGCATTCAAGAGATCTACCTGCCTCTGCCTACTGAGTGATGGGATTAAATATATGTACCACCATACCCAGATGGATCTTAGTGAATCAGAACAGTGTGGAGTGGGAAGAAATAGCAGGCTGGTCTTAAACTCATAGAGCTCCACTAAGTGTTGGGATTAAAGGCACATGCCACCACACCTGGCTCATAGGAGTGTACTGATTTTCCATTTCTTTTCTATTCCTAGTGGAGAAGTACCTTTCTGTCACTTCCATTCTTAGACCCTCTCTGAATGAAGGAGATACATTACCATGTACTAACCCGAACCCAAATGCAACGAGAGATGCAGAGTTCCAAATGCAGCTGTTCTCACCTCCCAGTCCAGGTAATCACTGGCATCTTCAAAGTTAGTAAGGAGGGAGACAGAACAGAAAAGTTTGGGCAGCTCCTCTCGGGTCAGGGGGGGGAATCGGCTGTCCTTAAGTGCACTAGAGGGGACAGAAAATATAAGTGAGGCTGCCTCCAGTTAGGAGACAACATTGCATGCCACAGAGCCCACAAGGCTGAGTCCTGAGATCTTCTGACAGCATCTAACATTGCTGCCAGCATTCATGGTCTTTACAGGAGCTTATGGACAATTCACCAGGCTGCAGCCCTTACATTTCTTGACTACAAAAAGGGACTGCTCAGATGCTAGCAAACACTTTGAAGAAATGGGCTATACAGCATTTCCAATTCTAGTTAATGTGTGCACACTTTCTCACGTTTGTGTCATTACCTGGTTAACGTGTATTCCCTGAGTCCTGAATGAAGATTCATGGCTGAGAAGGTCCCAATGCAGCCCCGAAGCCGCTTGTCTCGCCCTGTCTTCCAGGTCACAAAGAGAGGACTAAAAAAGCAAAAACATAAAGTATTCTCCAGCCCTAGATTAATCGGGGATACATTCCTGTTCATTTCTGCTACAGCCCTGACTAGAAGCACAAAGGCTCATGAGATAACAGGAAGAGCTGTGTAGCCTCTCCTGTGCTCTGTCCTCACAGCTGTCACTCACTTGGATACGCTCTTTTCCTCTTTCTTGCTTTGAGCCCAACTCTTCCTTTTTGTGTCAACATTACCTGGGTAGGCTTGAACTTGAGATATTCTTGCCCTCACTCCCACAGTGCTGGAGTTACAGTAGTGCTCTACAGCACCCAGCAATCTCCCCTCCTTCCCACATCCTCCCTCCTTTACACTATTTCAGTGAGCTCCATCATTCAGGATGACACCTTTTGCCCATACTGCATTCCCCTAAGCTACAAGCATTTTTGTTTTGTTGTTTTGTTTTGTTTGTGTGTCGCTGTGGCTATCCTAGACTCACTTTGTAGACCAGGCTGGCCTCAAACTCACATCAATCTGCCCGCCTCTGCCTCCCAAGTGCTGGGATTAAAGGTGTGCATTACCACGCCTGACTTTTCTCACAACTGTAACTACTGGCAAACTACAAATAGTTCCTGCTCATAGACCTTTCAGAAGAGAAAAAGACCTTCTCAATAAAGCTCTACTTTAACAGAAATTGCCACTTCCGCTCTTAGGCCCAAATCAGGTTTCATTGTCTCTATCAGATCCATGACAGACTGTCACAGAGTTGTCCCCCTTCCTGAGATCTCTCCTTATGTTTCAGATTTCTGATTTAAGGCTGGAGAGATGGCTCAGCCATTAAAGGCTAGGCTTACAGCAAAAAATAGATTTCTGATTTAGTCATTTCTCACAGGCATGAAGTTACCCTGACAGGGTTCACTACACAGCGCTGGTCAGCCTCAAACTCACAAAGACCCCCCTGCTTCTGCTGGAATTTTAAAGGTGTCACCATTTTTGGCTTATATTTTTCTGTTTAAAAAAAAAAAGGTTTTGTGCTCCTGCATGTAGTGCATGTAGAGGTCAAAGGTACTGGTCTTTGTCTTCTACGTTGTTTGAAATAGGAACAGGGTCTCTTGTTCTTTGCTGCGTACACCAGACTATGTTCCACATCTGTGGATTCTCATGTCTTTACCTCCCACCCCACAGTAGCACTGGGAATACACACATTCACCATGTCTGATCCTATGTGGGTTCTGAGGCTCCTCCCCTTGCATGGCGAGCACTTTCTTCATGGAGCCATCCTTCCAGCCCTTACCTACTATCTCTTTCTTTATTCCAGCAGACAGAGATCCCACCTACTCTTATTTCCTTCAAATAACATACCTGCACCATACCAGTCAAAGCTGCTGTGCCAAACCTACCCAAAACCACTCACGGGTTAAAGGCCGTGAGTACAGTGACTCTACCTCTATATCTCTTCTGCAGGCTGGGATCTGCTCAGTTGTCAGCTTCTGATTACAGCACCATATATCAAAAGTTCCCTGGAATTCTGGTATGGCCCTCGCCTTTTAGAACCAGCACTTGGGAGGCAGAGGCAGGAGATCCCAGTGAGTTCGAGGCCAGCCTGGTCTACAAAGTGAGTCTAGGACAGCCAGGGCTATTATACAAAGAAACTATGTCTTGAAAAACAAAAATGAAAACAAAAAAATAAAGAAGTTGGATCCTCAGAATCCACATTAATGACAGTGGGTGTGGAGGGCCATCTGTAATTCAGACTTCAGAAGGTGGGGGCAGCAGATTCCTGGCCCTGAGTCTCCACTTGCACAAACACATGCATGCCCCCCTAACTAGTCTACACACATGCATGAAAATGGACAACTTTAGATGTCTTAGGACAACCAAAAGAGTATTTCTTAAATGCATTGTTCTCAATGAATGAGAGCGCCTAGTCTTCAGCTTAACCTTCAGACACTTCTAATTCACATTTACTTGGATGACAACACTATTGAGGTCCCCAATGGCATGATAATGTAGCTTCTCTGACTACCCTATGCTGTGTTGAACCAACAATAGCAAAAATGCCTGTTCCCAGAATCCTTTAGACAGACCCAGTTTAGAGAGTAGCCTAAGTAAATGTTGCCGTGCCCTCCACATTGTCCCATGCCCAATTTACTCACTAGGGGTCATTGGTGAATCTAGGAAGTCGTGGCTGTGGGAAGCCATAGAGGTGACAGTAGAGAACATCAAAGCAGTAGCAGCACATTTCTGCAGTCACCACCAGGTTCTTAGTGGTATTGGCAGTTCCATTGGGCCGGGGGAGAGGGCTCAGGGCTCCAGATGCAGGATTCATTCGTGTGATAGGAGAGTTTCCAGGTCCCAGAGTTAAGTCCGATACATTTTCCCGCCCACTGCTGCTGTCCACATGCTGGTGGTTTTGAAGAGGTCCTGAACTAGAGCCAGGAGCAGTTGTGGACTGGTTGCCGTGACTGTGTGTTCCACTTCCAGACAATTTGGGCTTCTTGACCCCACAACAGCCTGCTGCCAACTTGGGCTCAAGGGGAGGAACGCAACGTCTTTTTCCCATCCTGATTTGGTATTCGTGATCTGGAATGCTGCAGAACCCTATCCAAAAGAGAACAGTTAAGTACTGACTGGAATGATTCAACAACAAAACAAAGTTGCTTGCATGGATCAGTTAAAAGCTGTCAAAGATCAGTAAGATGGCTCAGTGGGTAAAAACATTTCCTGCCAATCCTGAAGACTGTGTTTAGCCCCTATGACTCACAAGGTGGCAGGACAGAATTGACTATAGCAAGTTGTCTTCCCACCTTGACACAGGGCAAAATGGTTCTTGTTTCCCCCCCCTTGCAGAAATGAATAAATGGAAAAGATTTTTTAAGCTGTCAATTTTTTTTTCTACCAAAAAATCCAGGTTAACGTGGTCAAAAAAAGACATCGGGCTGGAGAGATGGCTAAGCGGTTAAGAGTACTGACTTCTTCCAGAGGTTCTGAGTTCAATTCCCAGCAACCACATGGTGGCTTATAAAGTTATATATAGCCACCATGGAGAGAGGCAGGCCTTGAGCAGCACTTCTATCCCAAAATACCATCAAGGCCAAAGGGCAGACTGGCTGAGGACATTTTGTTTATTTATTTTTGGGTTTCTCTGTTTAAGAGCCCAGGCTGTCCTGGTGGTAGTGCGCGGCCTAGAATCCCAGCACTTGGGAGGTAGAGGCAGGTGGATCTCTTTTGAGTTTCAGGCCAGTGTGGCTACAGAGTGAGTCCAGGACTGCCAAGGCTACACAGAGAAACCTTGTCTCAAAAAACCAATTTTCACTCGGGAGGCAGAGGCAGGCGGATCGCTGTGAGTTCGAGGCCAGCCTGGTCTACAAAGTGAGTCCAGGACAGCCAAGGCTACACAGAGAAACCCTGTCTCAAAAAACAAACAAAAAAACCCCAAAAAACCAAAACCAAAAACAAAACAATTTTAAAGGAGCTTAATAATTATCTGCCAAAATAAAGCAAATATTAATTAAACTAAAGGTAAGAAATGTAAAATGAGGGGCTGGAGAGATGGCTCAGAGGTTAAGAGCACTGTCTGTTCTTCCTAAAGGTCCTCAGTGCAATTCCCAGCAACCACATGGTGGCTCACAACCATCTATAATGAGATCTGTGCCCTTTTCTGGTGTGCAGGCAGGCAGAATACTGCATAAATCTTTTTTTTTTTCTAATGTAAAATGAGCTGGGTGTGGTGGTGCACACCTTTAATCCCAGCCCTCAGGAGGCAGAGGCAGGTGGATCACTGTGAGTTCAAGGCTACACAGAGAAACCTTGTCTCAACAAACAAAAAACAAAAATGTAAAATGAACCAGGGTACTGAGAGAAGATACCTCAGCCACCAACTATTATCAACATCAATACAAAAACCATTAACAATCATCTGCCAATTGTATCAAAACATTATCTCTAGGGACTGTAGGGATGGATAGCTCAGTAATTACCAGCACTGGCTGGTCTTTCAGGACCCAAGTTTAGCAGCTTACAACCGCCTGTAAGTTCAACTGCAGTAGAGCAATCTTTCTGGCCTTTCAGGGTGTCTGCACACACATGGCACACAACACACTCTTGTGGTTTGAATGAGAATTACCCCACATAGAGAGTAGAGCATTTAAGTCCACTGCGAATTGTCATGTTCAAGACTCTGGGATCTATTCCTAGTACCACAAAAAGAGAAAACCCTCAAACAAGTCTTTTATTAAATATTCTGCTACCTCTTCTAAAACTCAATCTGTTCTTCCCAAACGTCACCACTACCAATGCTGTGGCCAGGGTAAGCAGTGTGGCCTTGGGGGCAGAGACTTTCCCTTGACCAAAGCAAGGGACACTGTGACCTCTGGGCCTTGGCTGGTGCCCTGCAAAGTTTCTGGGCCAAGTTCAAGAGTCAGCAGCAGTAATCTTTTCCTACACAACTTCCACAATCAATGTGAACACAGTAGTTTACACCAAAATCCACCAGATGGAGACACTGCCCACGCTTCAACAAGAAGCCGAGGAAGTAGTAGTAGTTGGCAATTCATGATTTCAGGAATATAAGGAATTTCTCATACATCTCATCAAGATCTCTTAACCTTGCAAGTGTCAAACAGTTAGGCCCAGCCCCTTCCCCTGCTGTTTGTTGTGGCATCAGCTGATGGGGGAACTGAGTTCAGGGGTTCTCAGAGGAGTATATAAGCTTACACGCTTGAGACCCTAACATTATTTTAAAAGCAAAAAATCAAAAACAAAACCCACAAAAATCTGATAGCACACACACAATATGCATCAGGCTTGGTGGCACAACCTTTAGAAAAGCAGCATCGTCTATGAGTCCCAGGGGAGCCAAGCCTATATGGTAGGGCTATGTCTCAAACCAGACCCTGGAATGATGGTTCAGAAAACTGGGTGCTACACAAGCACAATAGACCTAGCACCTTTACCTCTAGCACTTACATTATAATATGCACACACATGTGGGCATGCACATGCGCACACTGGGAATGATGCCTGCAGCCCCGTATCTGTTGGGAGATAGAGACAAGCAGATTCCCAAACCTTGCTAGCCTGCCAGCCTAGGTCTCTCGTAAGCTTCAAGTTGAATTGAGTGATCTTGTTTGACTGCTGAGCCATCTCTCCAGCCCAGAGTGATCTTGTTTAAAGATAAAGTATTGGCTAGGCATGGTGGTGCATGCCTTTAATCCCAGCATTTGGGAGGCAGAGGCAAGTGGATCTCTGTGAGTTCAAGGCAAGGCTGGCCTGGTCTATAAAGTTGAGTCCATGACAGCCAGGGCTACACAGAGAAACCCTGTCTCAAAAAACAAAAACAACAAAAAAGATAAACGTCTCCTGACATCAACCACACACAAAAAAGGGGACAATCTGGACACTTCATTTTAAAAATTAGGTCAACTATTATATAAAACCTCACTTGGTCCAATTAATCCTGTAAACTGTCACCTTCACTATATAGCAGAGACCACTCTGCTTGGCCACAGGTGCCACTAACATGGGCTGACCCAAAGGCTTACTTTTGAGTAGATGATACAACCTTTAATTCCAGCACTCTGGTCTCAAAATAGCCCAAATGTGCTGGGGAGACAGAGGGCAGCTGGATCTCTGAGAGTTAGAGGCCAGCCTGGTCTACAAATGAGTCCAGGACAGCCAAGGCTACCCAGAGAGACCCTGTCTCAAAAATCAATCAATCAAACAAACAAACAAAAGAACACAGGTTCGACTTGGTGGTGGTGAAGCAAGCCTTTAGTCCAGCACTTATTCCAGTAATCTGGATGTTTTCAGGGGTAAAAATCTCTTGGGGGTGTTCTTGTTTGTCTTAATTTAAAATAAGGCTGATATAAAGCCAGGTATGCTGGCACAAGCCTTTAACCCCAGCACTTGGGAGGCAGAGGTGGGCGGGTCTCCCCAGCTTCACCGACAGCACTGCAGCACTCTTTGTCTAACAACCCTGGCTGTCCTGGAACTCACGGTGTAAGCCAGGCTGGTCCAGAACTCACAGATCCACGACGGACGCCTGGCTCAAAGAAATGTTCTCAATGATGGGACTTTTAGTGATCCATTATAGTGTTTATTTGCGGGGTAGCAATTTGTGATTTCAGAAATCAATACAAATAACTTCTCATAAGCTTGCTAATGTTCATAACTAAGTATCAGGGCTGGTATTCGGACAGGAACATGACATGAAGCTGCCCTGGCTGCTATGGGCAAACGAAATGGCCTTCCTTTTCCCCTGTGTATCTCTTTCAAAAACCCATCACAAAACCACCAGAGAAGCCCCCACCTTCTGAGGACAGAGCCTTGGCTTTGAGGTAGCAATCTAGCGCCAACCTTGGCTCAAATTCCAACTCTGAGGTCCAAAGTCTGACTGCAAACTCAAGCAAGCACTAATATCTTTGTGAACTTGCCACCACACAGGGCTAATTTTTGTTTTTGTGGGGTTTTTGTTTTGAGACAGTGTCTCTCTACATAGCCCTAACTGTCCTGGAACTCACTGTGTAGACTATTCTCAATGGCCGGGCATGGTGGCACACACCCTTAGCCCCAGCACTTGGGAGGCAGAATCAGGTGGATCCTTATGGATCCGTATTGACCTATGGCTCATTCCAGTGGCTTACATGTTCTGGTCTGGGTAGTTCAACAATGGCTTGACAGAAAGATCAAGATTATGATGACTGTTCAGTCTGAGTCTTGAATTCTCAGCATCTCAATCTGGCACAGGGTACGAGAGGAGTCCTAGGGAGATGTTGGTATTCAGCCTACACTGGAGGCCTGAAGAAGTCAAGTCAAGAAGGCCAAGAGGGTGGCCAGGGAAGGAATGCCTCAGCAACAGGATAGAGAAGCTTGCCAGTGAGAAGGAGGGCAAGCCAGACACATGGCACATGCCTGTAATCCCAGCATTTGGGAGGCAGAGGCAGGCCAGCCTGATCTACAGAGGGAGTTCCAGGTCATCCAAGGCTACACAGAGAAACCCTGCCTTGAAAATAAATAAATAGGGCTGGAGAGATGGCTCAGAGGTTAAGAGCACTGCCTGCTCTTCCAGAGGTCCTGAGTTCAATTCCCAGCACCCACATGGTAGCTCACAACCATCTATAATGAGATCTGGTGCCTGCTTCTGGTGTGCAGGTGTACATACAGGCGCAACACTGTATACATAATAAATAAATAAATACAAACAAATAAATAGAATGAGGGCAATCAGGCAAACCCCCAAAGTTTCCCTTATCCCTGTCCTGTTATGTAGGTATAACCTTAATTAAAGGCGTGCGCCATCTTGCCCAGCCACACAGTGGACCTGGCAGTGCTTTGGCACATGACTTGTACTAATGCAATTCTATAACAGCTACCTTATAGAATAAAAGACCTCAATACTTCTTTAAAAAAAGAAAAGTAATGGCCTCTAAGAAACGATTTATGATTTCTTTTCATTCTGTGATAGCAGAAGCCATAAAGAACATTGGAGGTCTCCCACCACTGAGAAGGCAGAAAGAATTTGAAGCTAGTTGAAGTTACAAAGTGAGACCTTGTCTCAAAAAAGAATAAAGCCAGTTGCAAGTATTTCACACCTTTAATCCTAGCACTCATGAGGCAGAGACAAGAGTATCTTTATGAGTTCAGGGCTATAATACAGAGTTATATATCAGCCAAGGGTACATAGAAACCATGTCTCAAGAGAAAAAAAAATTTCTGAATGAATAAATACTGAGATTATAGAAAAACACCAAAAAAGCACATAGAACATAAACTTTCTTGCTAAATATGCTGTTATAAGGATATTTTGACATATATGGAATGCCAAAGATTTTGTCAATCGGTTCCATTTCAAGCAATAATCACCCAAGAACTATATTCAAGGTTTACATACAGAACCAGTTTTTCAAATCTGTGGTGGCATTTAATAAAATATCATCATAGCAGATGATGTCAAAATGATCCAAACGCAGCTGGAGACCAACTCCACGTGAAGAGCAATGTTCAGGAACCTCATCAACCTCTGGGTTAGCTAAACTGTCTGCCCAAGCTCACTGTGTGACCCAAGATGACCTTGAAATTCTTATCTTTTAGACTCACTTCTCAAGTGTTAAGATTACTGTTCAGGAACTGAATTACCCTCTGGGTTAGTTAATTTGTGTCAAACTCATTATATGGCCCAAGATGACCTTGAATTTCTTATCTTTCAGACTCACTTCTCAACTGGTAAGAAGTAGAGCTGGAGGTTGACCTCAGGTCCTCACGCACTCTAGATGAGCACTGTAGAACTGAGGAACATTCCTAATCTCAGGAATCAAATAAAGCAATAATTAAGACCAAGGGGAAGATGGGCATGGGGCACACCTATAATCCCAGAACTTGGGAAGGCAGATCTCTAGCCTAATCTACAAAGTGAGTCCAAGACAGCCACATAGAGAAACCTTGTCTCAAAAAAAACTAACAAAGACCAAGGGGAAAGAAAGACTTCTTTGGTTGTCTTTAAAAGGGGGCTGGGCCCCCGGGAGGCAGAGGCAGGTGGATCTCTGGGAGTTGAGGCCAGCCTGGTCTACAAAGTGAGTCTAAGCCAGCTAAGGCTACACAGAGAAACCCTGTCTTGAAAAAACAAAACAAAACAAAACAAAAGTGGCTGGGCATGATGGCACACACCTTTAATTGAGGGCCAGGTTCGGTAACACATGCCTTTAATCCCAGCACTTGGAAGGCAGAAGCAAACAGATCTGAGTTCTGGACCAGCCTAGTCTACAGCATGAATAGGGCTACATAGAGAAATCTCATCTTGAAACGAACAAAATACACACTCACACAAAACAACAAAAGTATAGGGCCAGCAAGATGGCTCAGTGGGGAGAGGCATTTGCCACCAAGCCTGAAGTCCTGACATCATGAAGAAAACCTGGCCCCTTCAAGTTGTCTCCCGCCCTCCTCACCACATGCACTGTGGTGATATCCATGCACATGTGGGCACACATTAAATACATATAATCGTTGAAAGCATAAGAATTTCTTTTTTTTTTTTTTTTTTTGGTTTTTTGAGACAGGGTTTCTCTGTGTAGCCTTGGTTGTCCTGGACTCACTTTGTAGACCAGGCTGGCCTCGAACTCACAGCGATCCGCCTGCCTCTGCCTCCCGAGTGCTGGGATTAAAGGCGTGCGCCACCACGCCCGGCGAAAGCATAAGAATTTCAACATTAGGACCACCACACTTAATTGGAGAGAAATACGAATTGAGATACAGGCTCCAGACAGAAGCCAAAACCAAAACCAAAACCAAACAAAAAGTCCCACTTCAGGTATCCCCAAGGTAATACTCACTAAAAGCAGGAAGTTGATAGTCCCAGAAGAAACAGCTACAATAGGAAAGGGAAGCTATTTTGTCTCTGGAATGAATCTTCTTTCTTCCAATTCCATTCCTTCTTCCAATACCTAAGACGGAAATGCGGATGCAGTGAACAAAGTCTAGGTAGTGTGGAGGTCTTTGCGAAAGTTACAAAAATGTTTGTTTTTTGATACACAGCTTCTCTACTTAGCCCTGGCTGTCCTGGAACTTAGACCAGGCTGGAGTCAAACTCAAGAGAGCCACCCATCTCTGCCTCCCAGGTGCTGGGATTAAAGGTGTACAGGACCACACCGGGCTTTTTACCAGGCTTATTTTAATTTAAGACAAACAAAAGCCAAGAGACTTTACCACTGAAAATATTCTCAGATTACTGGGATAAATGCTGGGCTTAAGGGCGCATCACCAAGGTCAGGCTCAAAAGTCACAATTTAACAGAGCAATTTCTGAAACAACGACAACAACAAAACCATCTGGAGCATAAGCTCTCCTTCAAAATATGCTAAATATGAGATAAGTAACAGAAGTCCCACAGGAGGATTAAAGGCTGTAGTCTACTCCAGTGACACACACAGTATTAATCCCCACAACTCCCCACCCCCCCCCCCCACACACACACATTAGGGTCAAATCTTGCTCTTTCGCCAGGATCTATCACTTTGAGCTCTCCACAGGTTTCTGTGTACAAACATACTCCCATGTCTTATAAATTACCGAACAACATGCTAGGTCCCTGAGGACAAGGCACCTTGTGCCAGGAGGAGATGGTAAGTGTTGCTGGAGCCATTCATTCTTACTCAGTCTTGGATAAATCGCTTCACAATCTCTTCCCACCTTCCCCACTTGCCCAGTACTACAGAATGTGTGTGCAAAGCCGAGACTCCAGGCCCCACCCACTCAACCCTAAGAGAGAGGGCAATGAAAGCCGATAGGCCCAAAGGGATAAGTGAGCGAAGAGGAGTCAGATCAGGGCAAGGAATGAAGGGCAAAACACAGAGCTCCGAGGACAGGCATAAAAACCAAAGTTTAAGATGGAGGCATGGTAGTAGGCTAGGGGCACTACGAGTAGATGTTGGAAGATGGTGCTGGCGGGGGTGGAAAAAGTCCCGAGAGTGAAGAATTAAGCAAGAAAAGGAAGAGGCAAGAAGGAAAGAAGAAGCCGGAGTCGGGAGGGATAGAACAGGCAGAAGGAAAAGGTGAAAAGGAGGATGTGGGACGGGAGAGTCCAGGGCGCTGGGGGGGAGTTGGGGAAACGACAGGGCGACGGGTAGAGCAACTGGGTCCGGGCCGCGGGGGTGGAATCCAGACACCGGGCGGGGGAGGGGACGCTGGGTGGGGGCCACCAGGCGGCGCAGGAGACCACCAAACTTTCCACCGACTGTTTCCTGGAGGGAGTTCAGGCGCTGAGGCTACAGCTTGCTGTCTCGCCTCCTTGGCCGGGGGCGACCGCGGCCACCCAGAACCTGGGCACACGGCCTCACGATGTCGTTGGCCCCCGGCGGGGACAGGCGGCCCAGAGGAGGCCTTGCCCACCCGCGGTGGCCCTCCGTGGGCCCCTCCCCCATGGCGCCCCGGGACCCCCCTTCGGCGCGGCACCTCGAGACCCCACTCTCCAGGGTACTGACCGCCTCCGAGCCGAGCACGCCTCGAGAAGGCCTGGCAGGAGGAAGGGCGGCACAGCCCCCCTAGAATCTCCCACCTTTTCTCCTGACCCAGACGCGGCCGGAGCAGACGGGACCTCTCGCGCTCTTCCTTCTCTTCCTCCTGCTTCATGGAGCCATGCGCCTGGGTGGAGGCTCCCGAGAAAAAAAAAAAAAAGCAGAGTCCCAAGGCGGGTGAGGACGCCCGAAGGAGGCCGGCGGGAGGGCAGAGGAGGAAGCGGCGGGGCGGCGGCGGCGGCCGGGGAGAACTAGAGGTATTCCCGGGGCGGGAGGAGGACTGAGTCGAGTCGGGACCCGAGTCCTCCTCTATCCCAGCAGCCACCGGAGGCAGTGAGGTAATGGAGGAAGAATGTAGGGAGTCCTCCAGTGGACCAAATGTCCTCCAGCGAGTCAGTGAGAACCATAGAGATCCCGAAGCTCTGGAAGTACCGCCCACTAGTCACGTGGCCTTAGTCCGCACATTTCTGTGATTGGCGCTGGTTAACGTATAGGCAACTGCTTTCCATTTGTGGGGGCCGAGTCTCAGGCAGATGGTAGTGAGAGAGACTCCCCGGGAAGACCTGGAACCTACTGGGGTCCCCTTTGCGGGCGCGGAGCTCACCCAGCCGGGCCCACGGATGTCAGTGTTTGACGGGCCACCCTAGCCAGGCCACGGCGCAGAGCACGCCGGGAATTGTAGTTCTGGCCGGGCGACGGCATTGTCCTAGAGGCTGGCAGGTGGCACTAGAAGCTGCCGCCCCGGGAGCTCCGGCCTTACCCTAGCAGTCGCCCACGTTAGCAATGCATTTCGGAGCTGCCAACGGCCTTTCTCCCTATGCGCCCACGCTTACATCACTCTACCTGACCCAAAGCGGCCTGGAAGTAGGCAGCTTAGAAATCAAGCCAAAGACTGCCAGAACCAGGCCCATGTGAACTGTGCCAGGCTGAATGTCAGACGTTGGCACCTGGCCTCCTTAGCTTCCCGCTGCACTGGAGAAGGGCAGGCTGACTCAGCTGTAGGGGTGGCCCAGGCAGCACTCCTCACGCCTGTAGTTCAGCATCACCAGAAACCCCAGATGACATCAGCAGAATACATACAGCACAGGGTTAGGCTAAAAGGACTAAGGAACTCCAGAGCCTGAGTAGGATGGATTCCTAGCACCCATAAGGCATCTCACAACTTCCTGAGACAGGTGGATCTCTGAGCTCGAGACCAGCCTAGTCTACAAAGCAAGTTTCAGGACAGCAACAAAGTGAGCCAGGCGCAGTGGCCCATGCCTGTAATCCCAGCACTCAGGGAGGCAGAGGCAGGCCCGGTGGATCTCTGTGAGGCCAGCCTGGTATACAAAGGAAGTCCAGGACAGCAAAGGCCACACAGAGAAACCCTGTCTCGGGGAGGAGGGGGGCGGGGGTGGGGGTGGGGGGTGGGACCAAAGCAAAACAAAAACAGTGGCTCAAGCACATTTGCTTTTCTGTTAAAGTATGAAAGACATGTTTGGTGTGTTTGTCTTGAAGACCAAAGACCAAAGAAAAGTTTTAATAATTGTAAGTTATATTTAATAGTGACGCTTTCCAGCAAAGCCCTTCTGCTCAAGAATACATGATGTATGAAGGGGTAGTAAATTCTACTAGTGCACACTTAACCTGTGGGAAACAAGACCTGAGGAAACTATGTTAATGCCTTTTGGACCCACGCTATTAGAGAGAATCCACCAAAGATGTCACTGAAGAAGAAAGACACCACTATGCCTTGTGGAAAGGGAGGTAACTTTTTTTTTTAAAAAAAATGTAATCCCTACACTTTTTACAATTCCTATCACAGACTTGAACTGTTTATTGCTTTTGAGGCCATGTTAGACAGTGTCTGTGTCTTCCTGTCTTCTGGAAGATCTGAAAACTATATGATCACACAGCTTAGAGCCAGACTGGCAGGAGACAGAAAACCAGAGATCAGGTCTTTGTGTTTTCTTTTTTGTTTTTCCTCTCTCTCCTTTTATTTATTTATTTAATTTTTTAGGTTCTCTGTGTTTAACAGTCCTGGCTGTCCTACACTCACCTTTTTAGACCAGACTGGCCTCGAACTCACAGTGATCTGCCTGCCCAGTGGTAGGATTAAAGGCGTGTGTCACTACGCCTTCTTAATAAGAAAGCAAATTCCAACGCTAATAAAAATAAATTTCACACAGTGAAGGTCTTTTCTAGCTGACTGTTTTAAAACATGACATCTGGGAAAAGGCCCCAGTCTATTGCTCCCAGGGTGGTACTATACAGCCAGCCAGCCCAGAGCTAGGGGAGTTACTGCTCCCTGGTTATGGAGCTGCCAGGAGATAAATAATAGAACTAAGCGGGAATTGAAATGTTCTCAAATTAAAACAGTTGTTGCTGTGAGCTGGTCAAAAGCATTTTATTGAGAAGTAAGGTCCAGATGCTGTCTTTGTTTTTAACTGATGCTGAAAGGCAGGGGAGGGGAACAGAACTTAGAATGAAAAAAATATATATCACTTCAAAGTCATCTCATCCCCAAGCAATGATCAGAATTGATGAGAACAAACAAAGTGGGGCTGGGGCTGTAGCTCTATGTAGTAGAGCACTTGTCGCACTACTGTGGGGGGGGGGGGGAGAAAACAGAATGGAATTGTGAGCAGGAGGGGGAAAAAAACTGTCTTCAGGATGTCACGTCTTCAGCATGGGAAGGGTTGTGAGTTTCTTGTTTTCTGCATTACATGCAAAAATACCCCTACTCCAGACAGGGTTACTCTCTGTAGACCTGGTGGTCTTGGAACTCTATAGACCAGGCAGGCCTTGAACTAAGAAATCTGCCTGCTTCTGCCTCCCAAATGCTGGAGTTAAAGGTGTTTACCACCACCACTGGCTATGTAATACAGAAATCTAATATAATATAAATCCAATCTAATGGAAAAGGGAAAACGCCCAAAAGATGGGTGGTAGCAGCCCTCTACCTGATTGTGATATGCTGCCTTAATCTGCTGTGCTTAATTTTCTGTGACCAGAAAAAACTGTCCCCTGTGATAGACAAAACAGGTGTCCTGTGGGACTTCCTCCCCTGAGAGCCCCCAGGATCATTGGCCACCAGTCCCTGAGGACAAGGGACAAATGGGGGCAGAAGTGACTAAAGGAAAGATTCAGATGGCTCATGAGGATGATGGGATAACTCTCCAGACCAGCTTCAGTGAGACTGATCACTTGGGGTGAACAAAGGCTATATAGTTCTTGGGGAGTAGGTGGAGGGTTCCCATGGTAGATGTACACTATTGGCTGGGGCCTGAAGTGCCAGGAATGCATTATTTGCATTTGGCAGCATGGTCCTATCATATGAAAGGAGACACAGTAACTAATTACCCTATGGCGAATTGGGGAACTATGTCAACGGTTATATTCCAGCTGTGGTTAGAAACATCTGTCAGGCAGAGACAAAGAAGCCTCTCCTGAGAAAGAAAGGGAGACCTCCACTCCTCACCAACCAGAGAAGCTGTTCAGACATGGTGGGCTGCGACATCACAGCAGTGTTCTCCAACAATGTTTGGATTTCCATCATTCCTTACCTTGAAGGCTAAGACAATGCTGTCACACAGAGAGAGAGAAAGAAAGAAGAGTTTGAGGCCAGCCAGAGCTACCTACCAAGACCCTGCCTCAACCTCTACCCCACCTTGGGTGGTAGAGGGGCTGAAATCAAACAAGCCAGGCATGGTGGCACATGCCTTTAATCCCAGCACTGGGGAGGCAGGTGGATCGATGTGAGGCAAGCATATCATTGTGAGTTCAAGGCCAGCCTCTACCAAGGGAGTCCAGGGAAGCCAAGGCTACACAGAGAATCCCTGTCTCATAATAAAATGAAATAAAATCAAAACAAGCAAATGAACAACCCTTGAGTCTCTTGATTTGGAAAAGGAAATAAGTCTGTAATGAAGGAATCTGCATAGCCAAATGCAGATGGCTCAGGCCTGACTAGCTACTTGGAAGGCTGAGGTGGGAGGATGGAACTTGAGGTAACCCTAACCAGCATAGCGAGCACAGTGAGGCCCATTTATGAAAGGGGAACAGATAGAGAGGGAAGGGAGGGAATTTGAGACCACACAAATTAGCAAAGCAAAGCTGAATCTAATATAAAGCTGATCTTTGTCTGATCAATTAAGAGTAGTGCTTGATTGCATAATGTTTTACCTTCAAATTGATTGCATGTTTGATGTGTACTTTTGTGTTATAGAAAAAAATAAAAATAAGGGACTGGAGGAATGGCTCGGTGGTTAAGAGCACTGACTGCTCTTCCAGAGATCCTGAGTTCAATTCCCAGCACCCACATGGCAGTTCACAACTGTCTGTAACTCTCAGATCTGACACCCTTACACAGATATACATGCAGGCGAAACACCAATGCACTAAAAATAAATTATTTTTAAAAAGAAATAAAAATAAAGTAACTGAAGAAACAAAACAAACAGATATGCTGAGAGGGTAATACAGCAACTTCCTGGTTCCCTGGGTTTGATCCTCAGCAGTAGAGGGGACGGGAGGAGGGAGGAACCAACAACTAACAACAAACAAGGGCTGGATGTGGCTGCACAGAACATAAAGATGCTGGCAGACCTCTGTGAGTTCCAGGCTAGCCTGGTCTACATAGCAAGTTGGAGTTCCATTCCAGCCTGGGCTGCATAGTGGGAAACTGTCTCAAAAAGAAAACAAACAAACAAAACAAAACCCAGGGATACAACTATACTTCAGTTAGTAATTTGTCTGGATTCAGCCGTCAGTGATGGATTAACTGGGTGTGGCAGGTTGTCCATGCCTGTAATCAATAGGATTAGGAATTCAAGGTCAGTCTTGTCTATATAAAAGGTTCAAGGCCAGCCTGGACTAGAGATTCTGATTAAAATAAATGGGGGGGGGGCAGGTGGGGAGGCATGCATGCTGAGACTGGAGGATTAGGAGTTCAAGGTCAGCCTGTGCAACAAAGCAAACTAGAGGGGCTGAGAGTGAACCTGAATTTGATTACCAGCATAAGGATAAGAAAACGTTAATTGTCAAAAGGCTTGCCACCTTGATAGAAAAATCTTCTTACAAGGTATAACCTCCATGATAGAAAAAAGCCAAGGTTAGAGAGAAACCCTGTCTCAAAAAGAAAAAAAGAAAAAGAAAAAGAAAAAAGAACAGAAATTCTCACAATGTACAGGCAAAACAGTCTATATCAAGTAAAAAGGAATCTAAAAGAAGTAACTGGAGAGGTGGTTCAGCAGTTAAGACCCTTCCTGCATAAGCTGGGGGTAGTGGGGCACACCTATAATCCCAGCACTCAGGGAGGCAGAGGCAGGCCTGTGTGGTCTACAAAGTGGGACCAGGACCACCAAGGCTACACAGAGAAACCCTGTCTCATAAAGCCAAAAATGAAACAAAAAAAGTTTTTTGCCAGTCCACCCCAGCACATAATGCCAAAAGTGTGACCATCAGATTCCAACTGCCTTTGTAAATCAGCATTCTGACTTTCACCTAGCAACTGATCCTGGGAAATATCAATACCTCTGCCTGACTGTTCTATAGCCATTGTAACTGAGGGACAGGTTCCATTTCTGCTGTTGTTAACTCTTTCCAGTCTCCGGGGGGATAATCCTGTTCTTTTTTTTTTTTTTTTTTAAGATTTTATTTATTATTTATACAGTATTCTGTCCCCATGTGTGCGGGCATGCCAGAAGAGGGCACCAGATCTCATTATAGCCGGTTGTGAGCCACTATGTGGTTGCTGGGAATTGAACTCAGGACCTTTGGAGAACAGACAGTGCTCTTAACCTCTGAGCCATCTCTCCAGCCCATAATCCTGTTCTTAGTTGACCATGAATTAAACATAGGATGGATTCATAGCATAGGAGACAATCACTTCCTTAAATCTCCTCAATCTAATATGACTATAGGATGCCATTTAAATTTATTATAACCAACTCTGAGTTTGAAGAAAATTATTATACCTTGGGGGTACTTATCATCTCCTGGCATGTCTTATATAGTAACTGGATGTACTAAGACTTGTTTTCTAACAACCTTAGCCCACCTCCCATTTGCAGTTTCATTATGCTGTGGCATGGCAGGCTTGTGTCTAAATTCCTCTATCTGTATCTAACCATTTTCCTTAGGTCTTTCTAAGGTTTGTCTAAATTCCTCTATCTGTGTCTGAGTATTTTTCTTAATCTTATTTATAAATCTGTCTAATTTCCATTCTTAGGCTTGTATGCACTTTTTATATTTTTCTTTTTCCTGTATCTCTAATGGCTTCTTCTTAGAATGGGTACAGAAAGCCATTATGGCTATTAAGTGTAAAACAACAAAATGATAATAATCATCATAATTGGTATTGAGCCAATTTCATTAAGTTATTTATCTTTTTATTTAATGCTTCTATTTTTATGCCATCTGGAGTAACACTAAACAGGGTTCTAAAACCTATTAAGTTCCAGCTACTTAGCTGGGTGTGGTGGAGCACGCCTTTAATCCCAGAACTCGGTAGGCAGACAGATCTCTGTGAGTTCAAAGCCAGCCTGGCCTATAAAGTGAGTCTAGGACAGCCAAGACTACACAGAGAAACCCTGTCTTGAACCGCCCCCCCCCCAAAAAAAAAGTTCCAGCTATTTAGCTGGGCGTAGTGGCTTTAATCTCAGCACTTGGGAGGCAGAGCCCAGCCTGGTCTACAAAGCAAGTCCAAGACAGCCAAGGCTAACACAGAGAGACCCACCTCGAAAAACAAATAAAACAAAACAAGTTCCAGCTACTTCCCATCCTTAACTCTCTCCATGAGAATTTCCCAGATAACTTACCAAATCTGATGGCTTCTTAGTTTGTCCTCAGCTGGAGTGATCTCTCTGTGGGGTCCAGCTAGTTGTTGGAGCACCAAAATGTTGTTTTAAATGAAAATACCAAAAGTTCTATTTTACCGAAAAGATTCAGGAGCCAGCTGCTGGGGTGAAAACCTGCTAGCTTGGAGAGTCAGTGACAAAGCACCCAGATGACCTTTCTACTCAGCTGAAGACCCAATGGAAAAGGCCCAAAAGGCCTCCCAGCTGACAGCCCAGGAGGAAAAGGCAAAAAAAAAAAAAAAAAAATCCCCCAAGGCCAACAAAGGCAAAGGCCAAGGACCTAAAGAGCTAAAAGCCCAAGAGTTCCTTCTGCTTCTGCTTGCTGTCTTAAATACCTCTCAACTAGGCTGGGTGTGGTGGACCACACCTTTAATCCCAGCACTAGGGAGGCAGAGACAGGTGGATCTCTGTGAGTTCAAGGCCAGCCTGGTCTACAGCGTCCAGGACAGTCAATGTGATATAGAGAAACCCTGTTTTTTTGGTGAGGGGGAAATACCCCTCAACTCAAAGTCCCTCCTACTCTTTAATGCCTGTCAGCTGGTTTCTTGCAGTGCCTCTTGACCTACGGTTAAATCCTGTGTACAGAAAGCTCCTGGATTAAAGGTGTGTATTAGGGCTCTGCTGCACCAAACAAAAGACAGGTTGGCCTTAACTCACAGTGATCTGCCAGCCTCTGCCTCCCAAGGGCTGGGATTAAAGGTGTGCGCTACCACACCAGGCTAAAAGACAGGGTTTTTACAGTTCACAATATCAGGAGTCACAATGGGATCGAATACCCTGGGTTCATGTACTTCAGCTAATGAGAACAGTCAACCCAAAGTGGAACTACAAGAAGCCAAAGGTGAGCCGGGTGTGGTGGCGCACGCCTTTAATCCCAGCACTCGGGAGGCAGAGGCAGGCAGATCGCTGTGAGTTCGAGGCCAGCCTGGACTACAAAGTGAGTCTAGGATAGCCAAGGGGAAAAAAAAACCAAAAAAACAAACAAAACAAAACAAAACTCCCCCAGAACTATGGGTCTTTCTTTTCATTTTTTGGCTTGTGGTACTGTCTACCTGCTGAGTTTCATGGCCTGAATGGTACAGCTATAACAGAGTCAGTTGTGCTAAGGTTCTGGGGCCCTGTTACAGTAACCTCCTCAAAAGAGGAACTTGAGGAGACAACCATGGTTTCTGAGATCCCTAAGGAGTTTTCTGTCACAGCACCATCACCGCTGAATGCAGGAAGGGATGGCCTACACCTCTCTTCCCACTTTCTACTCTTTGCTTAGCATTATCAGACTCTGAGAGGGAACGGGGTGATTCCGCATAGCTTGGCATTGGCAGCTGGGGGTTCTTTCTCAGCCCACCAATGCCAGGTTGAGAAAGCTGAACTTGGCCTGCACAATAGGTAAAGAAGGACATAGCTAGCCCTGAAAGGCCTAAGGAAGGGAGTTTGCCTCTTCTTCTGGAAACAGGCTAGGCACAGTTTCTTCTGGACCTGGTAGAAACCTTAGAAGTTCTGGGCTTTCTCCCAAGAATACTGAGAGCTGTCATCATCCCTGAACTGTCGGGCAGCTTGGGGCTTCCTGAGCTTCTGGATTTCTGGTTCCCAACGCTTCAGCCATCCAGACGTGCCAGGGGAAGGGAAGATCTGGGGTCAGCTGTTTTTTTTTTTTTTTTTTTTTCTTGGCTTCTCTGAGCCTGGTGGGCGGCAGGCCAAGAGTTAATGCTTCACAGCTGTTACAAGGACACTCGGGACAGTGGGGCTGTTAACGGTGCTCAGAGAAGCCAGTCCAGGGGAGCAAACTATTCTGGCTGTCCTTCTAGATGTTGGCCCGCAAAGAAGATGGAGGCAGCTGTGAAGCTTGCTAGACAACTGACCTCTAACCACATCCCATCTTGGAACAGTAAGATGTTTCCCTACATCTGGCAGCAACCTGATTTAGAAGCAAACTGTTTCCTTCAAGTTAACTTTTAGGAAGAACCCCCTACCTAGCATCTTACCTTTATGCACAGCTGGGAGTGCATATGGCTTAAGTCCTATGCATTATGACAAGGACATGCGCACTAAGAAAAATAAATGTGTGATCTACTCTATCAGTCAAAATAGACTATGCCCCTTATTAATAAGGAAAACCATAAAAGGAGGCCTTGAACAATCAACAGTCAGGGCCCTGAGCACTCTTTTTTTTGGGGTTTTGTTTTGTTTTGTTTTGTTTTGTTTTTTGAGACAGGCTTTCTCTGTGTAGCCTTGGCTATCCTGGACTCCCTTTGTAGACCAGGCTGGCTTCTAACTCACAGTGATCCGCCTGCCTCTGCCTCCCGAGTGCTGGGATTAAAGGCGTGCGCCACTACTGCCCGGCTCTGAGCACTCTTTTTGTTTTGGCTTGGTTTTTGGGTTTTTGTTTGTTTGTTTGTTTTCTTTTGCTTTTTCGAGTCAGGGTTACTCTGTGTAGCCTTGGCTGTCCTAGACTCACTTTGTAGACCAGGCTGGCCTCAAACTCACAGTGATCTGCCTGTCTCTGCCTCCCAAGTGCTGGGATTAAAGGCATGCATCACCATGCCTGGCCCCTGGTTTTCCTGTTTTTCTTTTTTCAAATATTTTATTTATTTATTTGGTTTTTCGAGACAGGGTCTCTCTATGTAGCCTTGACTGTCTTGGACTTGCTTTGTAGACCAGGCTGGCCTTGAACTCACAGCGACCCACCTGCCTCTGCCTCCAGAGTGCTGGGATTAAAGGCATGTGCCACCACGCCCAGCAGAGATTTAACTTATTATGCATACAATATTCTGTTTTGAGCCATTCCTTTAGCCAGGCTTGGTGGAGCACACCTTTAATCCCAGCACTCCGGGAGGCAGAGGCAGGCAGATCTCTGTGAGTTTAGTGCCAGCCTGGTCTACAAAGTGAGTCCAAGACAGCCAAAGCTACACAGAGAAACCATGTCTCGTAAAGCCAAACCAAACCAGACCAAAACCAAAAACCCAGTATCCTGCCTGCATGTATGCCTGCAGGCCAGAGAAGGGCACCAGATCTCCTTATAGATGGTTGTGAGCCACCATATGGATGCTTGGAATTGAACTCAGGACCTCCAGAAGAGCAACCAGTGCTCTTTTTTTTTTTTTTAAGGATTTATTTATGTATTTATTTATTATGTATACAGTGCTCTGCCTGTGTGTACACTGGCAGGCCAGAAGAGGGCATCAGATCACATTATAGATGGTTGTGAGCTACCATGTGGTTGCTGGGAATTGAACTCAGGACCTCCAGAAGAGCAGTCATTGCTCTTAAACTCTGAGCCATCTGTCCAGTCCTTTTCAGGCTTTTCCAGACAGGATTTCTCTGTGTAACAGCCCTTGCTATCCTAGACTTGCCTTGTAGACCAGGCTGGCCTCGAACTCACAGAGATCCACCTGCTTCTGCAGTGCTGGGATTAAAGGCGTGCGCTACCATGCCCAGCTCATGTCTAGCTTCTTAGGGCACCTGCATTCACATTTAAGTATCCAAATACAGAATGTTGCTAAAATTCCTTCCAGCAGACATAAATCATATTTAACCCTCCTAAGGCCCCAATGACAGACCAATGTATGATTCCATTAAAGTTGACTCTAGAGAACTAATAAGTTTATTGGGCTTCTTAATTGGTGGTGGTGGCACATACCGGTAATCCCAGCATTTGGGAAGCAGAGGTAGGCAGATCTCTGTGAGTTCAAGGCCAGCCTGGTCTATACAGTGAGTTCCAGGACAGCCAAGGCTACACAGAGAAATCCTGTCTCAAAAAACAAAACAAGTGGCTGCAGAGATGGCTCAGAGGTTAAGAGCACTGACTGCTCTTCCAGAGGTCCTGAGTTCAATTCCCAGCAACCACATGGTGGCTCACAACCATCTATAATGTGATCTGATGCCCTTTTCTGGCCTGCAGGTGTACATGCAGACAGCACTGTATACATAATAATAAATAAATCTTTAAAAAACAAACAAAAGTTCTCAATAAAATACTTGCAAATTGTGCAAGAACACATCAAAAAGATTGTCTACTATGATCAAATATGCTTCATCCTAAAGATGATGGGATGGTTCTATTTATGTAAACTGATAAATACTGATAAATGTAATCTACCATGTAAAGAAGCTGAAAGATTTGTATTGTTCTGTGTCTGATGGGTGTCTTTGGTCCACAATTGGAAGGTTGGTCTAGGCACTGCTTGCCTCCAGGACGAAAATGGCAGACCTCAAGATCAAAGGTCCCAAGGTCAAAAAACAAAACAAAATAAAACAAAAAACAAACTAAAAAAAAAGTCCCTCTTGAAAAACAAAAAAAAGAAAAAAAGAAAGAAAAAAAAGAAAAGAAAGAAAAAGCCCCTCTTGGAGCCCAGCAGGGTGGCGGAACACCTTTAATCTCAGCACTTGGGAGACAGAGGCAGGCTTTGTGAGTTCAAGGCCAGCCTGGTCTACAAAGAGAGTCCAGGACAGCCAAGGCTACGCAGAGAACAAAAGTCCAAAGGTCCCGTTTCTTGCTCAGGGGCAGATTAGAGCGCTCAGAGTGAAGCTAGTGGCCCGGGTACTAGGCCAGGATCCTGGTCTCTCTGGGGGAGGTGGAAAGTGAGTTTTCCAGAGTGTTACAGTTTAGCTCCTTTAGAATGAGACTACAGCCGGGTATGGTGGCACATGTCTTTAATCCCAGAACTTGGGAGGCAGAGGCATGCAGATTTTGGTGAGCTCTGAAATCGAGCCCAGCATGGTCTACAAAGCAAGTCCAGGCCAGCCAAGGCTCTACAGAAAAACCCTGTCTCAATAATAATAATAATAATAAAAATAAAAATAAATAGAATAGAATGAGACTACAGGTATCAGACTGCAGTGGAGGTTTGGGAACTCTCCAAGCCCGTGATGTTACCTAGTGTTGCAGCTCCTTGTTTGAGCTGCTGTGCTAATAGGCAGATGTTGGAAAACTACTGGCAAGAAAGTCTGGTGAGACACAGGCCCAGCAGTGCTTCACTGGGGGGTCAGCACTGAGCTAGGGGCAGTGGTGGAGCAGGCCCCAGCAGCTGCAAAGGCAGTTCCGCCATTGCTGCCTAACCTCTGGGCATCCAGCAGTGTCCCCCACCCCCAGGAATAAATGGAGTCTCAGATGGTCACGGTGAAGGACAGGTAAGCAAGAGAGAGAGAGAGAGAGAGAGAGAGAGAGAGAGAGAGAGAGGAGAGAGAGAGAGAGAGAGAGAGAGAAAGCCCCTCCCCCACAGCACACCAGCCAGGCTTTATTTATAAACTTTGGGTGATGGGAAGGGTTTTTGAGGGTGAAAGTGTCTAATTCACTAGAACTAAGGATGCCAGGATACTTAATTTACACATGGTGGTACAGGACCTTGTTTACATGCAGTAACATGGGGCCCTATCACAAGAAGGAGAAAACAGCATTTATCCTATAGGTGAGGGAATGACTTCTAGGTACAATTAAAGGTCATTCACTGGAGGCTAGGATCTCCTCAGTTTAGGGTAGGGTACTTCCAGGAATTCTAAGTGCTTCTTGAAGAAGTTCCTTCTCAGGAAAAGATTGGCCTGTAATCTTCCTGCGGGCTATGTAATGCTCCTTACAAGATCTGGGATTACCAGATCAGTGGGAGTAGCAACCCCACTCAGAAAAAGGGAGTCCACCCACATAGACTCAGCACAAATGGCTATCCAGAGAAGCCAGACTTCAGCCTTATCCAGCAGAGTCTCACAGACTTGTATGATAAAAATGTTAAGAAATTCAAGAAGTCAGAAGATGTAAAGATCTCCCATAGTCGTGGATCAGTAGGATTAATATGGTAAAAAAAAAAAAAAAAAGGCCATCTTATGAAGAGGGATCTACCAATCCAATGCAATTCCCATCTGAATTTCAGCACTATTCACCACAGAACTTTTAAAAGGATTTATTTATTTATTATTTGTAAAGTATTCTGACCACAAGTGTGCCTGCATGCCAGGAAAGGGCACCAGATCTCATTATAGATCTTTGTGAGCCACTATGTGGTTGCTGGGAATTGAACTCAGGACCCTCTGAAAGAACAGACAGTGCTCCTAACCTCTGAGCCATTTCTCCAGGCCTCATCAAAGAACTTGAAAGGACAATTTTCGGGCCAGATGTGTGCCACACACCTTTAATCCCAGCACTCGGGAGGCAGACACAGGCGGATCTCTGTGAGTGAGAGGCCAGCCTGGTTTACAAAAGGGAGTGCAGGACAGCCTGGCTGGCAGAGATACCGTCTTAAAACAAAACAAAACAAAAAACAGGATAGCTTAAACAATCGTGAATGGTAAGAGAACTGCTGGAGCTATCACCATCTCTGTCTTATCCCAACTGCACTTCAGAACTCTAGCAATAAAAACAGTATCATATTGGCACACAGACACATTAGTATATGGAATATTGGAGTTGATATGGAGCCACTATTTATACAAATGTTAATTGTTTGCCCCCCCCCAAGATCCTTATGAGCAAATTCTCAAATATTCAACTGCCATGTTATAAACTTCCCTGATTGGCAGCTGCCTACAGCCTTGACTAGGCAGAAGAGAGGTAGGTAGGGCCAAGGTTCATGAGCTTGCAAGGTGGCAGAGAGAGACCATGAGGAGGAGAGACAAAGGAGGAGAAAGGAGCCATGGGTTAGCATGAACTAGAAGCAGGTTTCCAGGATGCTGCTGCTCTGAGGATTGGCATGATGGAGAGAAGCAGCCCAAATGGAGCATGTGTGAATGCTTATGGGGGTTTGGCTGGGAAGCAGACAAAGATAGCTTAGAGGATTAATATCTGCCCAGTCCCAGTGCATTAAGGCTTATCAAAAATCTACTTGCCAGGCGTGGTAGTGCAGGCCTTTAATCCCAGCAGAGGTAGGTAGATCCCTGTGAGCCCGAAGCCAGTCTAGTCTACAAAGTGAGTCCAGGACAGCCAAGGATACACAGAGAAAACCTGTCTCAAAAAAACTAAATAAACTGGGCAGTGGTGGTGGACCCCTTTAATCCCAGCACTCAGGAGGCAGAGGCAGGCGGATCATTGTGAGTTCAAGGTCAGCCTGGTCTACAAAAGAGAGTCCAGGACAGCCAAGGCTACACAGGGAAACCCTGTCTCAAAACAAACAAAAAAACCTAAATAAATAAATAAAAATAAAGCCAGATGCACTGAGTCTGAATTAAGAAAAAGTGGGGAATAGCCTTGCACTCATTGTCAGAGAAAAAGACTTCCTGACCAGGATACCAATAGCACAGGCACCACGAACAATACTTACAAATGAGACCTTGTGAAACTGAGAATCTACTGTATAGAAAAGGACACCATTATTTGGGAAAAGCATCGGGCTACATAATGGGGGAAAAATCTTTAGCACTCGGGAGGCTGATCTCTGTGAGTTCAAGGCCAGCCTGGTCTACAAAGAGTCCAGGACAGCCAGAGCTGTTACACAGAGAAACCTTGTGCCGAAAACCAAAAAAAGGAAAAAAATAAAAAATAAAAGAAAGAAGTGTTCAGCATTCTTAGACAGAAGGGAAATACAAATCAAAATTACTTTGAGATTTTCCTCCTACACCAGTCAGAATGGCAAAGATCAATAACAAGTGACAGCTCATGCTGGCAAGGATGTGGGGTAAACAGAACACTCATCCATTGCTGGTGGGAGTGTAAATTGGGACAGTCACTATGGAAATGAGTGTGGTGGTTCCTCAGGAAGCTGGGAATAGATCTGCCTCAAGACAGATGTATCACTCTTGGGCATTTACCCAACGGACTGTACATCCTACTACAGAGACGCTCATCCATGTTCATTGCTGCTCTATTCATAATAGCCAGAAATTGGAAACAACATAGATGTCTTTCAATGGGTGAGTGGATTTTTTTTTTTTTTTTTTGGTTTTTCCAGGCAGGGTCTCTCTGTGTAGCCTTGACTGTCCCGAACTCACTTTGTAGACCAGGCTGGCCTTGAACTCACAGTGATCTGCCTGCCTCTGCCTCCCGAGTGCTGGGATTAAAGGCGTGCGCCACCATGCCTGGATGAGTGGATTTTTAAAAAATGTGGTAAATTTATACAATGGAATATTAATCAGCCATTAAAAAATGAAATTTGCAGGTAAATTGATGGAACTAGACAAAATGACTCTGAGTGAATTAATTCATTCAGAAAGACAAATATGGAGCCAGGTGCAGTGGGGTAGCACAGGCCTTTAATCCCAGCACTCAGGAAGGCAGAGGCAAGCATATCACTGTGAGTTTGAGGCCAGCCTGGTCTACAAAGCGAGTCCAGGACAGCCAAGACTACACAGAGAAACCCTGTCTTCATTTGTTTGTTTGTTTTAGGTTTTTTTTTGTTTTTGTTTTGTTTTGTTGAGACAGGGTCTCTCTGTGTAGCCTTGGCTGTCTTGGAGTCTCTTTGTAGACCAGGCTGGCCTCGAACTCACAGAGATCTGCCTGCCTCTGCCTCCCAATGTGCTGGGATTACAGGTGTGCACCACCATATCTTAGAAGGGGAAATAGAATAGATATGGATGGACAGGGTCAGGAAATACCAAATGTGGAGTGAAAGGGGAGAGGGCAGCAAGGGAAAGCATGCAAGGTCGTATGGAAACCTAATACAGTAGAAGCTGCCAATAATATATACATATTTGTATGTGACCTAAACAGACTTGCTAAATAACGGGAGAGATGGAGCTTCTATTACACATCTCTCACCACCAAATGAAGCGTCCAGGTACCGGGAAGAGATTACATAAAGTCACGATGTTGGTCAAAGGGATCCCGTGGAAAACCCCAGCAACCCCATTATTGGCAAGGCTGTTGGTGGTGCTCCACACACTGGTAGTAAAGCCCTATTGCTGAAGCCATCCCTGTACAACCTTACTGACCATGGCAAAGTAGAACTGGGCCTGCCTAGCGCCCGCACCCCTACGGACTAGTTTCATGGTGCTTGAAGGTCCTTTGCATACTACCAAAGGTAAACACTAGCCCAGCTACAAACCTTTCGATCCACAAACAAAAAAGAAACTGCCCAACAGGCTTGCCTCAGCTCAATCTTATGAAGGCATTTTCTTTATTGTAGTTCTCTCCCCAGGGGACTAAATCTAGCTTCTATTAAGTTGATATAAAAACTAACCAGCACGTGCAGGCCATCTTAATTTTATCTTTTGTTTGTTTGTTTTGTTTTGTTTTTTGAAACAGGGTTTCTCTGTGTGGTCTTGGCTGTCCTGGACTCACTTTGTAGACCAGGCTGGCCTTGAACTCAGAGCGATATTTCTGCCTCTGCCTCACAAGTGCTGGGATTAAAGTTGTGTGCCACCATACCCAGCTTCTAATTCTATTCTTTTTTTTTTTTTAAGATTTTATTTATTTATTTTATGTGCATGAGTCCTCTAACTGCATTACACCTGCCTGAAGAGGGCATTAGTCACATTATAGATGGTTGTAAGCCACCATGTGGTTGCTGGGAATTGAACTCAGGACTTCTGGAAGAGCAGACAGTGCTCCTAACCACTGAGCCATCTCTCCAGCCCCTCTAATTCTATTCTTTTTTTTGTTGTTGTTTTTTGTTTTGTTTTTTGAGACAGGGTCTCTCTGTGTAGCCCTGGCTGTCCTGGACTCGCTTTGTAAACCAGGCTGGCCTCGAACTCACAGTGATCCACCTGCCTCTGCCTCCTGAGTACTGGGATTAAAGGCGTGCATCACCACACCCAGCCCTAATTCTATTCTTAAGAGCTCTATGGAAGGGCTGAGAGGTTAAGAGCACTGACTGCTCTTCCAGAGGTCCTGAGTTCAATTCCCAGCAATCGCATGGTGGCTCACAGCCATCTGTAATGTGATCTGATGCCCTCTTCTGGTATGCACGCAAGGTGTACTGTAGACATAATAATTAAATACACATATTTTTCAAAGAGCTACAGAAAGAGCTCTAAGAAAGAGAAAGGACAAACTTCAAGTAGCCACATGGATTCTAGAAAACAGCTAAAGCCCCTCAGGTTACCAGCAGCCAATGAAGCTTTCCTACACAAACACAGAAGTTTCCCTCCTAGCTCAGTCATGGTGCCCTCTACTTGAATTTCAAGCCTTTCCCACCCAGCAAGTGTGGTGTTTCTTTCCTTTCTCTGTTAGAAGACTTACGACTGTTCCGGGTTTACCTCTGCGCTAGAACAGCTCAAGAAACAGAAAGCTGAGCACATCTTCCCTTCACCAACTCACCCTACATTCGGGTGCCTACGCTTCAGCCATTCATAGGTCAAGAAGCCAAGGGCACACTGTGGGAAGTGGCTGAGCAGATGAGGACTATCCCCAGTGCGTCTTTCCCATGTGTTGAGTGGCGATCTGTTCCCTCCCCCGCCCTCCCTCCCCTCCCAGAAGATCCTTGGGACCTAGTTTGCTGTGTTTCTTGGCTTAGGAGGCGTAGGCTTGGTTCTCACAGGTGAAATCTCTGCCAGCCGGCCAGCTGTCCGAGATCAGAATGTGCTGCCCTGTAGGAGCCCAGTGCCCTACTCTGCTTCCTCCCGAGGGGTTGGCCTAGGCATTGTTGTGGTGTGCCCTCACGTGGATGGAGCCCTTGGAATGGGGGGCTGTCAAGGTCACTCTGGTGCCCTCAGGGGTATGCGGTAAGGTGTGTGAGACCTGAAGTAGAGGTCTTCCCAAGCCCCAGACGAGAGCCTTCCTCCCAAGAGCTCTAACAGGTGCTCATCTAAAGGACTGTCTAGTCGGTTCCCTTGGTGACACAAAGAACTGAAAAGGCTAGGAAAGATCAGGCTGCGCCAGTCAGCAGGTTTACTTTTTTCTTTTCTTTTTTTGGTTTTTTGAGACAAGGTTTCTCTGTGTAGCCTTGGCTGTCCTGGACCCGCTTTGTAGACCAGGCTGGCCTTGAACTCACAGTGATCCACCTGCCTCTGCCTCCTGAGTGCTGGGATTAGAGGCGTACACCACCACACCAGGCTTCAGCAGGTTTTCTGAAGGATTTTCCAGACCCCAGAGCATTAATTGGCCACTACTTCCTGTGCTGCTCTAGAAAATCAACTCTCCAAGAAAAGTCTTCACACGGACTTCCAGGAAACGACTCACAGTTCCAACAGCCATGAACCTGCATTAAGTTTATTGCTGTTCATGACTTCGCCAAGACTGTTGTGCCAAATACAGTCTTCTAGAGTGACCTTAAAGAATTAAGCTAATGGCAACTCTATGTCTCGTGGAAGCCATTCCTATTTTTGACCTGCCAACAGGAGTTGATTCTGGCTGCTTGTGTCTCCTTCTCATTCAGGAAACTTGGCAGGGAGTCATATCTGCGCAGATTCTATTGCCTCCTGCTCGAATTGTTCATTCAGCACATAAAATTGTACAACTAAAGGCCACGAGGTGGTGTGCACGCCTGTAATTCCAGCACTCAGAAGGCAGAGGCCAGGTGGATTTCTGTGAGTTGGAGTCCAGTCTGGTGTATAAGCCTAGTCCAGGACAGCCAGAGCTGATACACAGAGAAGTCCTGTCTCCAAAATAAAAATAAATAAATAAACAAATAAATGACAACTGAGTCCCCAAGAAAGCAGGCTTAAAGAGCATATCCATGTGTACCTTGATGACTGGTTCCATGAAGATCTCTAGTATCCATATTAAAAAGTCAGATGCATGGGCTGGAAAGATGGCTCAGAGGTTAAGCGCACTGACTCTTCTCCCAAAGGTCCTGAGTTCAATTCCCAGCAACAACATGTTGGCTCACAACCATTTATAATGAGATCTGGTGCCCTCTTCTGGTATGCAGGCAGAATATTATATATATATATATATATATATATATATATATATATATATATATATATATATATATAATAAATCTTTACTAATATTGAATTATAGTATTAGTAGGAGCCTTTTCTAATATCTGTCCTACCTTCCAAAGAATTGACACAGAGCCCTATTAGATTTACTTAAGAAGCATTAAGCACTATAAGTGGACAGATGTTCTTCTATTCTAACCTAATCATGCTAGTCTGGCTACCTCGCAGGCATGTGCCCCTGACTTGCAATCTCAGTCTCATCTGAGCTTCTGCTGTATCTCTCTGCCCTCACGGTGACCTCATGCCTGGACTGCAACCAGTTCTCAGGCCACAGAAATCAGCATCTGAATGCACGGTGCACAAGACCATCCCCCAACATCTCCCCATTTTAGTCCCATAAAAGGTTCTTTTTTTCTTACAATAATAGATTATATACAATAAGAACAATTATGAAAATTATCATGAAAGAATTACATTCCCAATGTCCAGTCTGTTTGTACTTGGCAACTTAAAAGAAAGTACTTTGCTATCTTTCCTATCAGAGTTCTGTACGTAAATAATTTTCTATCATAGCTTGCATTTATCAACCTAAAAATAAATCTACTAAGACCTAAAAATATCTTTTTAAAACATGCTCTTAAATCCTAAACAACTTAAGCACAATTATGATACTATAACTATCTAGTCTTCAACCCCATCAGAGACTTGAGAAGGAATAAATATTACCTGAATATGCTGGAAGTGCAGAGCAAGCACCTTCCAAAATTATAGAAATGACAGAGATAGCTGACAGTGTGGACAGTCACCCAAGATTCCTCATCTGGCCCAATTTAGATAGACTTTTTTTTTTTTTTTTTGTGAAGCAGGAATTATGGAGGACTGCTTACCTTGTCTTGGCAAAGCTTGGCAGTCGATTTCCCTGCATTCAGTTTGTCCAGTTTGGACAGCAAGCTGTAGCAAGGGCAGTTTCTTGTCCGGTGGTTAGTTTGTCACTTTTTTCCCCCATTGGTGTTTTGCCTGCATGTATGTCTGTGAGAGGGTGTCAGATCCTCTGGAACTGAAGTTGCAGACAGTTGTGAACTGCCTTGTGGGTGCTGGGGATTGAACTCAGGATGTTTGGAAGAGCAGCCAGTGCTCTTAACTGGAACCTTCTCTTCATCTCCTTTTTCTTGTTTGTTCTTTTGAGACAGGGTTTCTCTGTGTAGCCTTAGCTGTCCTGGACATATTTTGTAGACCAGGCTGGCCCCACAGAGACCTGCCTGCCTCTGTCTCCCCAAGTGCTGGGATTACAGGCGTGCACCGCTGCGCCTGGCTTATCCTGCCACTTTTGAAGCAACTCTACATGGAGGTTCTTTGATGCCCATCTTCTTCTTTGAAGTAGGCTGGAGGTGCTGCCAGGAGCTGACATGTGTCACTGTCAAAAAGCCTTTTATCCATAAAACATTTTAAATGCCATATCCTATGGATCTCTGAGGTTTTTGAAGATCATCTATCGATCTATCTATAGTATATCTGAATATACTTATTTAAATAAGGCCTATTTCTACGCTGTGATTAACCATACTAGTACCTGTAGTGGATGTAAACATGTTTTTGTTTGGATCCCAAGTGTGAGCTGGGGAACAGATTTGTGAGAGAGCAGGTGATGTTTATTCACTATAAGAGGAACCACCTTCTGTGGGCACTTGGTCTTTGCTGTCTAAGTATGGACTCTGAGAGGATACATAACTCTCAGTGTGTGTGTGTGTGTGTGTGTGTGTGTGTGTGTGTGTGTGTGTGCCCAACAATAATATACCCACTCTAGTTATTATTCACATTAAGCATATTTTTCACTGTTTCCGTTGGTGGGGGGATATTCTGTATGGCCTTCAAAATGATCCAGGATAGATTAAAAAAAAAAAAGGAACATACTTTATTTTTTGCTTTTATTTTTATTTATTATATATTTTATTAATTTATTCATATTACATCTAAATTGCTATCCCATCCCTTGTATCCTCCCATTTCTCCCTCCCTCCAGCTTTCCCCCTACTCCCCTCCCCTATGAGTATGACTGAGGGGGATCTCCTTCCCCTATATATGCTCATAGGGTATCAAGTGTTTTTTATTTAGAATGAATGAGTTTAAGTATATAGCAAACCAAAGTAAAAGAACTAGAGGGGCTGGAGAGATGGCTCAGTGGTTAAGAGCACTGCCCGCTCTTCCAAAGGACGCGGGTTCGATTCCCAGCACCCACATGGCAGTTCACAACTGTAACTCCAACATCTGACACCCCCACACCAATGTACACAAATTAAAATTAAATAAATATTTAAAAAAAACAAAACAACTAGAGCCGGGCAGTGGTGGTGCACACCTTTAATCCCAGCATTCAGGAGGAGGAGACACGTGGATCTCTGTGAGTTAGAGGCCAGCCTGGTCAACAAAACAGGACAGTCAAGGCTACACAGAAACCTGGTCTCCAAAAACCAAAACCAACCAACCCAAAAAACAAAACAACCCCCCCAAAAAAACCCCATAAAACAAAAAACTAGAAAGCGGTACATAGTGAAATATGGGTAGCTTCAAGTTGGGTGCTCAAACACCCAACAGAAGCTGAGGACGCTCTGTTGAGGCAGTCAGCCGGTGTTCCAGACAGAAAGGCTTGGCCAGAGCTGAACGTCTTTTTCATTGAGACTCCCAAAGGAAAGAATAACAACTGATAGAAACAACAGAATCAAACCAGGTGCGCACACCTTCTCCCATAACCCACTGCGGAAGTTGAAGCAGCCAGCTGGAGTTCCTCGTCTAGTTTTCTCTCTATGGCTGAACTTAGGGCTTCTTGTTCCCATGCCCAGCCTCTGAATTTTTAAATTTAATTCGAATATGGTCTGGTGCTTTGTTTTTGTTAATTTTTTGCCCCCTTAGATTGTCATGTGCCTCAAGTATTTTTGTTTAACCTTGCCTCCCTGTTTGACTAATAAGAAAGCTGAGCCGGACCTGAGGAAGGGAGGCATGGTAAAGGTTCAAGGACTTTTGGGACAAAGAGGATTCTGGGAAGAAGCAAAGGGGACCAGAGGATGATGGAGGAGGAGAATCGCCATGGGATAGAAAAGAGGAGAGACTGAAGTTCCACATGAAGGGGAAAAAAAAAAAAAAGGCCCGGGTGAACAACCTTAGCAAGTGTTTGGGATTATGGATGGGAGGTAGGCCAGATAGAAATTGTTAGGACAAGGGCCAGGCTTGGTGGCACACATCTTTAATCCCAGCATTTAGGAGGCAGAGGTAGGCGGATCTCTGTGAGTTTGAGGCCAGCCAGGTCTATAAGAGAAACCCTGTCTCGAAAAACCAAAAACAACCCCCCTCAAAAAACAAAACAAAACCAACAACAAAAAAACCAAACAAACCCCAAAACAAACAAAACAACAACAACAAAAAAACCAGAACTAGTAACAGCAGAGCTAGATAGATTGCTCAGAGGTTAAGAGCACTGACTGACTGCTCTTCCAGAAGTCCTGAGTTCAATTCCCCGTGATACCATGGAGACTCACAGCCATCTGTAACATGATCTGATGACCTCTTCTGGCCATGCAGAGGACTCATATACATAATGTATGTATATACACATATGCACACACATACATACATGTGTATATATGTGTGTGTACACACACACACACACATACACACACACACGTATATAAGAGGTGGCATTGGATAAAGGATGAGAGATATTGGAAGGTAGTTTAGGAGGTTAATATCTGCCAAGTTCCAGGTAAAATAAGGCTTATTCTAAAACACAACAAATGTCTGTCTTTTTTTTTAATGATAGTGGGTTAGATATTACCATCATAATAATTATAAGCCCAATAATAAACATTAGACCTTACCATTAAATAAACAGCAATGGTTTTTCTTTTCTTCTTTTCTTCTTCTTCTTTTTTGAGGCATGGTCTCACATAGGCCATGCTGGCCTCCAAGTTACTATGCAGTCAGGGATGACCCCGTCTTTGACCTACACACCTGATCTTACCCAGTGTCAGGACCACAGGCAGGCTTTCCTGTGTGCTGGACAAGAACTCTGCCACTGGAGTTCCACCCATCTCTACCCCTGGTCTGCTTGAGATCAGGTAGCCCAAGTTGGCTTTATGCTTTTCCTACCTTTGCCTTCTAGGGTTCAGGTTCCAATCCCATGCCCCTATGCCAGCCATGACGATTTTTGTCTCATGATTTGGGAAAGGCAAAGTAAGGAGGCTCCACAAAACAACTTTTAAATGTCTTGAAATTAAAAAAAAAAAAAAATTAAATAATTTTTCTCTGAATGCTTTGCCTCCATGTATGTCTATTCAGCATGTATGTGCCTGGTGCTCAGGGAGGCCAGAGTAGAGAGCCAGATGCCCTGAACTGGAGTTACAGAGGGGTCTGACCCCATCATTTTTATTATTTATTTATTTTTATATTTATTCATTTTGAGTGTGTGTGTTTGGTTTTTCAAGACAGGGTCTCTCTGTGTAGCTGTGGCCATCCTGTACTCACTTTGTAGACCAGGCTGGCCTCAAACTCACAGCGACCCACCTGCCTCTGCCTCCCGAGTGCTGGGATTATTTTGAGTGTTTTACCTGCATATATGTCATATGTAACCTAAGTTGGTCTCAAAGTTACTGTGTCTTGGATGGTGACTTAGAACTCCTAACCTTTCTGCCTTCATTCCCCAAATGTTGGAATTACAAGTGCAAGCCACCACAACTGGCATTAAACTGCTTTCTGATGTGTCTCCCCACTCCTGTTTCTCTGTGTAGCCTTTGGCTCATCTGGACTCTCTTTGTAGACCAGGATGGCCTCAAACTCACAAGAGATCTGCCTGCCTCTGCCTCCCAAGTACTGGGATTAAAGGTGTGCGCCACCATCGCCAGGCTTGATGATTTATTTTTTGGTTTGTGGTTTTTGTCCCTGAGACAGGGTTTTTCTTGTAGTCCTGGTTGTCTTAGACTCGCTTTGTAGACCAGCCTGGCCTCGAACTCACAGAGATCCGCTTGCCTCTGTCGTGAGTGTGCCACATGACTGGCTGATGATGTGTTTTTAAGACTATATAACTTTGACTATGCAAGCATGAATTGGACGTGGCTGACACCGATGAACATGCCGAATTTCATGGAGAAAAGCCCATGAAACCTCAACCCTATCCAGAGAATGCTAGGCAACTGATGAAAGCTGACTGTGGGAGAGGTGGACCTCCCCAGGAAGTGCATACCAACTGGCTCTCCAGTGCCAAACAGTTATCCCTGAAAGCAACTATACACCAGTAACATTATACAAACTTGTTAGGCTATATTTAGGAGATGTGTATATGTATATGTAAATACATATAAAGTGGCTGGGCACGGTGATCCCTGAGTTGAGGCCATTCTGGTCTACAGAGCAAGTGCCAGGACAACCAGAACCAAAAGTGTAAATGAAACATGAAGATACCAGATGTGACACTCATCTCTGGTTTACACCTGCACACACATGGGCAACTGTTATGGGCACACACAATCATGCACGTCCCCATCCCTAAATAAATACAGTAAGGTAATCAAGACTGGCTATCGTAGCACACAGATCCCTTCAAAGACGTCTTCAATCCTGTGAAGAAAATCTACTTACCCAGGCTCCATTGCCAGCATTACAGCCTTAACAGTCCTTGTTTTCATTATCATTTTTCGTTCTTTCTTCTTTTTGGTTTTTCCAGACAGGGTCTCTGTGTGTAGCCTTGGCTGTGTTGGACTCACTTTGTAGACCAGGCTGGCCTGGAACTCACATCAATCTACCTGCCTCTGCCTCCCGAGCACTGGGATTAAAGGCGTGCGCCACCACGCTGGGCCATTATCACTTTTCTTGAGACAGGGTTTCTCTGTGTGACCTTGGCTCTCTAGGAACTCACTCTGTAATCCCGGCTAGCCTCAAACGCACAGAGCTCTCCCCGCCTCTGCTTCCCCAGAGCTGGGTTAATGGTGTATGGTATCAATGCCTGGCTTTATTCCAGGCTCCTTTAAGTTAAGACAAACAAAAGCCAAGAGACTAAGCCACTAAACACATGGTCAGATTACTGGGTAAGTGGACTCAATGTGAAACAAAACTGTAGCCAAGTAGACTTGCCACTGTAAACACCAGTGTAAAAAGCAGCAGAGTCAACACCTCAGAGATGCTCGTGAGAAAGAGGCAAACTGCTCATCTACAAAACCTCTTCTAGTCCTTTATTAACACTTGGAGATGCGTGGTACATATGATTAACAGCATCACACCAGTAAGGAAGTACAGATAACCGAAAATGTACTCCAGAACAGGATCCCAGAGCAGTTTAGTGTTGTCCGCTCACAACCTCCACAAGAATCCAGCTCTGACAGGCAGGACAGACAATGTGACAGTATCACTTGGGAACGGTTATCCTGAAAATAGATGACAAGGACTGATCGCTGGAACTCTTCTGTGTGAGACGTGGCAGCTCTGTGGGTGCTGCGGCACCACTGCAGATTTGTAGATTTGGGCACTGGACGGTCCAACAGAAGAACTGACTGGGTGAGAACAGGTTTTATGTTGAGTCTAGAGATAAGAGATTGTCCAGGTGGATACTTTCAGCCCAGGCTCAGCGCAGGCCCTGCAGGAACCCACCAGATAAATAGAGTCTATGGACTGACAGGCTGACACTCAGCTTGCCACCTTTGTCACCGGTGTCTGGAGTCTCTGAAGATAGAGGTGTGATGGCGTGTGCCTGGAGGAAGGAGGACTTGCCATGACAGTCAAGTTCTGATCCTTCTGTGCCACCAGATCTGTTTCCTCAAGTGAGTGAAGAGCACTGTCGCGCATCTCAATGTGCCGTTGTCAAAGTAGCCAAAGCCCCTCCCCCTCCCCGCACCATCATTCTCATGAATTCCGTTTCCACGTCCTGATTCTTCTGGGTCTACACCTTTTCCTTTCGCTTCAATTTTGACACTTTCTTGACAGTCCCATTCTTGTTGAGGAGCTTCAGGACCCGATCTTTGTGATCCAAAACCTTAAGCATAGAGTCTCTGGCCTCACTGATTTGGTCCATCACTAGTTTACACCTCTGCATGTTTCCCTGGGACAGAAGAAGGCACATCATTACCTGGATGCCATGGAGATGAAACACCTTTTAGAGGACTTTGCTCAGGACAGAGGCATTCCATAAAGAACAAGGCTGACTATACACTGCTTTGAGTTCTTGGCCAGGGAGGCCTCTGTAGAAGTAATCTGGAAGACCCTATTGCTAAAGATGCTACATAACTTGGTAAAAGGACAATGGGAAGTCAAGCTGGAAGTGGACTTTCTTCTTGCTGGCTACGCTTTACTTTGTTGGGAGAATTGTTATCAACAGTCAATTACTTAAGCCTTACTCATGTGGACCCTGTGTGCAACAGTAACAAATGAGCCTAGTGATGCAACAGTGGCAAAGAACTGCCTCTGACTGCATCTGTGGTGGTCTCACAGGACAGAATCCATGCTGATAATGTAAACCTGACTAGAAACCTGTGGCTGGGGAGGTCATAGGCTCACAGGTAAGGTGCACATGTTTTGGTAAACACCCACCCATGCTCCTTATAAACAACTCTAATGAAACTCAAGAGGTTACTGAATGAAAAAGATTAATATAGAAAGGATACTAGTTGGAAAGAAAGGATCAGTGGGAGGGAGACAAAAATTAAAGAAAAAAATGAAAAAAGTGGCTGGAGAGGCTGTTCAGCGGCTACAAGTGCTTGCTGTCCTTTATGAGGAACTGAATTTGGCTCCCAGTCATGTCTGGTGGGTCACAACTCTTTGTAACTCCTGTCCAAGGGGTCCATCACCCTCTTCTCATCTCTGCAGACATGTGTGGTGCGCAGGTATGCTTGGACACATGTTAGCGCACGCGCGCGCGCGCGCGCGCGCACACACACACACACACGCACACACACACGGTAAAAGACAAAGGGAAGCTGTATATAGACATGCGTGCGCATGGACATGCATGAATAAATAAATAAATAATAAAGTAAATTAAAAAAGAACGCCTAAGCTCCTCGTAGTAATGCACACTGAAGCAAACAAGTCTGTACAGAAGACACTCTTGTAGTGGGGAAGGATATAGCAGAGTTTGGACAAAGGAAAAGGAAGACAGAAAAGTTGTAATCAAAACACAATTTCAAAAATAAAAAATTAATGACTAAATAAGATTCCTGTGGTGGGGAGGGCACAGGCTCACTGGGAAGGATGCTGTCATGAGCAAGTGGGCAGCCCGGAGGCTGAGGACGCATCACACCTGTATCAGCTCATTTATTCGATGCAAGTCGTCATCAGTTGCTGCTTTTTTCTTTGGGATAATCCCTTCCTGTAGGTTGGTAAGTCTTTCATACACGTCATGTTCTAGATTTGTCTGCAACACACAAAGAGGGAAACCCTGTGACTTCACAGACACCTTTCTGTGTCAATCTCAAAGCAAGAAGAAGCTGCCGGGAACACTCTGAGCTGCTGCAAGGGTGCTTTGGTGGTGAAGACCTTGCTTGCAGGAGCACGGCACTAACAGACACAAGCTGTGCCGGAGTGAACCAATATACACTTCATATTCTGTTCCAGCAGCCACAGTTCACACTCCATCCTCAAAGGCAACCGAACCCATAATCCTAAAAATAACTATCATTCTTACAGAAATATAATTTTATTAATTTAATCCTAGCCACAATACAAATGGTGTTAAAAGAGAAAGAGACAGTTTCACGTATGTCAGGGTTTCTCTGTGTAGCCTTGGCTGTCTTCAACTCGCTTTGTAGACCAGGCTGGCCACGAACTCACAGCGATCCACCTGCCTCTGTGTACCGAGTGTTGGGATTAAAGGCGTGCGCCACCACTGCCCAGCTAGCCTTTTCTTTAGATAGGACCTTAGGTAGCTCAGGCTGGCCTCTAACATAAAAGCCGTTCTACCTGAGCCTCACAAATATATACTATCTTTCTAGGTGTGGACTCACAGAAATCCGCCTGCCTCTGCAACCCTGAGTGCTGGGATTACAGGCATGTGCCACCATGTCCAGCTGATAACACTAGCCTCTTTTGAGGCTACTGTGGCTACTTTTCCTTCTCTCAGATGGTGAGATTCCTGTCCCATCCTGTAGAAATGGAGGGTGGGGGTGGGGTGGGGGAGAGAAGGCGAGTCATATAAGCTCCACCACTGGATAAACAGACGACAATGGAAACAGTTCATATTCATGCATGCATGCTTCAGCCAGGAGAAGATGACACAGTGTGCCATATGGGGCCAACATGGCTGCCCTCGGGAACAGAGTGAAGGAGCAGGGACTGTGGGAGGCAGGCTTTGTGGAGGATTTCTGCCTGTTCTCTAAAGGATGGCACAGTTTGTACCTTACTTGGACTAGTAGGTCACTTACGCCTGAAGTCTGTTACTGGTGAGAGGTAAACTGTGTGGTGGCCCATAGGGAGGGGCTGCTTGGTTACCGAACCTTATTTGAGGAAGCAGAGTGGTAGGGAGAAGAGGCTCATGGGAAGGCCACTTAAGGCCCCCCTCATTTCCTATGTCCTGACATGTAACATTCGCTTTGACTTCACATCTTTTTTTTTTTTTAAAGATTTATTTATTATTATGTATACAGCGCACTGCCTGCATGTACACCTGCAGGTCAGAAGGGGGCATCAGGTTACATTATAGATGGTTGTGAGCCACCATGTGGTTGCTGGGAATTGAACTCAGGACCTTTGGAAGAGCAGGTGGTGCTCTTAACCACTGAGCCATCTCTCCAGCCCCCTTGACTTCACATCTTACACTACAGCACTTGCATATATTCTGGATCTGAGCATCAGAACCAAACTTCAGGCCTGCACAGACGGCTCAGTGAGTACAGACACTTGCCCCAAGCAGCACGATCTGAGGTAGATGCCCTAGGACCTGCATGGGAGGAGAGATCACTCCTGTGTCAGAGCTGCCCTCTGACTTACCTCTATTAGATAAACAAATAAATAGTTACAATCCTCACACAGGGGTCACAGGCCTGTGTATGTTTATCATCCCACTTTAGCAGTTCTGGGGATCAAACCCAGGGCTGTGCCAGGCCAGGCTGGCTTCCTATTGGGCTGCCTTTTTGGCATGACACAGCTGGCAGATCTGTACTTACCAGCTGTAGTAACTGTGCAGCACAGAGGTGGACTTTCCAGCCTTGAGCGCGGCAGGACACTCCTTTCTGATTTGCTATTTCCTGTAGCATCGCTTTCTTCTCCTCTGGATCCACAAATGGATTAACAGTAAGTATATTTCATATGTTATAAAGCAAAATCATTATCTTATCAGAATTTCTTTCCTCAAATACTTTACGTAAATCTGCATTTGAATCAGGAGAATAAGGGTCAATAACAAGCTTCTACCTCCAAAATCAAATAAAAATCAAAACAAAAAAGCCACCAATATCACTCAGCAGGCTTGACATGCTGGGGAGTTAACCCGTGGTGCTCCTGCCACTGTTTCCTGAGTCCTGGGACTGTAGGTGTATGCTACTCTGCCGCTTTTATGTGGTGCCAGGAACTGAGCAGCCTAGGCATTCTTGCAGGGTGGGGAAGTTTTCTACCAGCTGAGGCATACGTTCCCCAGGCTTGTCTAGAACTTCCTAGAAGCCCAGGCTGGCTATCAGTTCAGTCTTTCTCAGCTTGGGCACCGGGGTGACAGGCATGTGGCTTCATGTACTGTCCTCCCGCATGCACTGGCCTATACCTGAAATGCCAAGCCGGAAAGGCTGAGACAGGTTCCAGGCTAGTCTGGGATATACAGCAGGGTAGTATGGTAGTATTTCGAACAATAAAAGTTTAGTTTTTACCCAGGACTTTGTACATATTATACAATTAGCCATTAATCTGCATCATTAGCACAGCTCCAATATACAAATCCATCTGTCCCAGCCTCGTAAGCCACCGGGACTGCAGGCACGAGGCACCTACCACCCTGGGTTTTCTGCAGTGCTGAAGACTGAACCCGTGTCTAGCGCATGCTGCACAAGCACTCCACCAGGCCTCAAGTATTTGAACACTTGGTGCCCAGCCAGTGGCAGTTTGGGAGTTGTGGTCATCACGTCAGACCACGGCATGTACATTACATTAGCTGTGACTGTGGCCTGATACAAAACAAAAAACTTACTTAAAACACTAGACTTTTTTTTAAGACACCCTTGATTTGTCATAAGTCAGTAAGTTGTTCAAACCAGACTCATTATGGGGCCAAGAAAACTATTATAAAAGTTCCCAAGTTGATTTTATGAAAACAAAGAACGACGTCCTATTTTGTGGAAATGTACAGTTCTTTATGTATTTATTATACTGGAGATAAATGATACTTAAAAGACCACCAAAGTAGCAGTATTTCAAAGTTATGGATCACTTTCATTGAATGTGGGTTTATTGAATGTCATACTAGGGCTGGAGAGATGGCCAAGTAGTCGGGAGCTGGCTGGTTTTCCAGAGACCCAGGTTCAGTTCCAGCACCTAAATGGCAGCAAGTTCAGTTTCAGGAGATCTGACATCCACACACTAACACATGTGCAGTCAAAACACCAATGCACATTAAAAAAAAGAAAAAATCAGAAAACGTCATAGTAAGCCAGGCGGTGGAGGCGCATGCCTTTACTCCCAGCACTTGGGAAGCAGAGGCAGGCAGATGGGTGTGAGTTCAAGGCCAGTCTAGTCTACTAAGTGAGTCTAGGACAGCCAGGGCCATTACACAGAGAAACCTTGTCCCAAAAAACCAAAACCAAAACCAAAACCAAAACCAAAACAACAACAACAACAACAACAACAACAACAACAAGAAGTCATAGTAAAAGCTGGGCATGGTGGCGCACGCCTTTAATCCCAGCACTCGGGAGGCAGAGGTAGGCGGATCGCTGTGAGTTTGAGGCCAGCCTGGACTACAAAGTGAGTCCAGGACGGCCAAGGCTACACAGAGAGACCCTGTCTCGAAAAACCAAAGTCATAGTAAAGTTCACCAACAAAACAAAATAACAAGTGTTTACCCTGGAGCAGTCCCTTTTTTTTTTAATTTTATTTTTACTTTATGTTTATGTACCACATGTGTTCCTGTGTCTACAGAGGCCAGGAGACGACACTGGATTTTCTGTAACTGAAGTTATTTTGTTATGTAGTTGTGAGACACCACATAGGTGCTGAGAAGTAACTGGGATCTTTATAAAAGCCAACAGTGTCTATTTTTCTTTTGTTTTTTGAGACACACAGATCATTTCAGCGTTGTAGCATTCTCTGTGTAACAACCCTGGTTGTTCTGGACTCACTCTGTAGAGCAGGCTGGCCTCAAACTCACAGAGATCCACCTGCCTCTGCCTCCCTAGTGCTGGGATTAAAGGTGTGTGACATCACACCCAGCTGCAACTAGTGCTCTTAACCACTGAGTCATGTCTCCAGCCTCCCCTAGGTCACTGTACGTGTTCCACTATGTGTTGACTGAAAGCTCTCTTTGTAGGCCGGGAGGTGGTGCCTGCGTCTTTAATGCTGCTCCTTATCCGTGACACTGAGGTTCCAATCAACACACAGCTTTCTGGAGGCAAAGACTTTTCCATTGTTATACTCACTGGACTTTGTGTATTTTTGTTGGAAATTAGGGAACTGTGATTCTGATATTTTGTTTTTGTTTTTTAAAGATTTATTTAATTTGAATGTTTTATCTGCATGTACACCTGCAGGCCAGAAGAGGGCACCAGATCATACTATAGATGGTTGTGAGCCACCATGTGGTTGCTGAGGATTGAACTCAGGACCTCTAGAAGAGCAGACAGTGCTCTTAACTGCTCAGTCATCTCTCCAGCCCCTAATTCTAGTACTTTTGTGATTATAATACAGCTTACATGTTATACCATTAAGTGATTAGTACTAGATGTTTCTGAGGAAACTAACCTTTGACCCGGACGTCACTGTACCTCTGAAAGTGGTGGTAAGCAGCTTTCCAGGGGTTCCGGTAGTGACGGAGCAAAGTAATGGGAGGTCTTGGTCGCACCGGGACGTATCTCACACCTTCTTCATCTATTCAAGAGAGAAAACAAGAAGACATTAAACGGCATGTTATGTATTTTCAGTAATCCTCGAAGTCCAATTCCAGTGAGCGAGAGGCAAGTGAAAGTGGTGCTGAGATGGGCTTCTGATTTGGGCTGGGCCAGGAGACAGCTAGCCCGAGGGCCTTACCAATATACTCTTTGGGAGGAGACTTCCGTTTCTCAGCCTTTACCAAGAGACTTTTGGCAGTGGACTTTTCATCGTCTGTGCTGTTTGTCTCCATCATGTCCCCTTCTTCTGTTGAGATCACGTGCTGCTGCTTTCGGGGCTTTTTCCTTGGGGAGGCACCAGGTGGTAGGTCACTTGTAGGCATGGACAGGTTGCTTGCCAGCAAAGCAAGAGATGGAGACACAGTGTTGGTAGCCAGTGGAGGGACTGCTGTTGGGGATGGAGCACAGACACCAGTGAGAACCCAAACCATGGAAGGCTTCCCTCAACTTCCAGAATTATGAAGATGCTTGGAAGGCTAGCAAGTACCGAGGTTTCTTATGGCCAGATAGTATGGCACATGCTCTGGGTGAGGCAGGGGCTGTGAACTGCTTCTTACTGTCCATTGGGCACCATGTGCTGACAAGAAGCCTTTGGAGGGAGGACGTCAACACTAGTCTGAACTAGAATAGATTGTATAGCTTGGGCTTACAAACTGCAACTATTGCTCCCTTCTATCAGCCACACCCTAGACCGCTGTCACTAATAACTGCAAATCTATCTTAACCACCAGCATTTAGCACTGTATCTCCAGATACTGGCTCTGAGCAGCGGCTTCCAGCAAGCCTCAGGCCTCGCTAGGAGCTCCTGCCTACTCACCCCCCCATGAGTGCTGTGTGGTCTTCACAGCCACCACATTTAACCTCACACTTGCCTCCTTTACTTCAGCCTCATCTTCTTGCTTCATCTCACTCAGCAAATCTGTAAGAAGTCTGGGTCCCCAATTCCTCAGTATGTACACAGATGAATGCACAGAGAGACACCACCAACACTACCTGGCCTCGCGTGCCATGTGTACTCAGCCATCCATAGTTTATATTTTCTACCTCCTAACATCTCTATCCATTCTTTGCTATCATCAGGAAATGACTACAAGATCCCAATTTTCTTTTTTCTTGGTTTTTCGAGACAGGGTTTCCCTGTGTAGCCCTGGCTGTCCTGGACTCACTTTGTAGACCAGGCTGGTCTTGAACTCACAATGATCTGCCTGCCTCTACCTACCCAATTGCTGGGATTAAAGGCGGGCGCCACCACTGCCCAGCAAGATCCCAGTTTTCTATCTCTTGTTTGCATGGTGACAATTCCTTCTCTCTTTTCCATTTCTTCCAACAAAGGCCAACTGCTTCAGGCGATCTCTGAAACACTGCTGGCTGGACAGGCCTCCTCCACCAGGCTGAAAGAACCTAACAAGTGATTTCCTAGAATAGAACCCTTCAATTCACCCCAGCCTCAAGAATATCATCAGGACAAAGCCATTTATGCCTGCAAACTATTAAAAGACTAATTTATCTCTTCTTTATACAGAGGAGCTGGCACTACAGGCAGGGAGCTACCTGGCCGGATCTCTTGCGCCCCTGAGCAATGATTTCTTCCATTCACACATTGAGCAGCACTAGCAATCTTCCTTTGCATTTTGGCTTGCTTCACTATTTCCCTTTTAGGTACTGTTGCTATGGTGCATAGTCAATGAAACACAACTTGACACTGTTTTCCTTTTAGTATACTTCATCATTGGATTCTTTCTTAAAACTATTCTTTTGTGTTTTGCCACCATTCATCCATTCACCTCTCTCTCTGCATGTAAACACACACACACACACACACACACACACACACACACACACACACACCAAACAAACAAACAAACAACCAAAACCAATAAACTGAGTCTCACTGTGTAGCCCTGGCTGGCTTTTAAGTCTCTATATAGAGCAGGATAGCTTAAACTCAAGAGTCTCCTGAGTGCTAAGACTAAGGGCATGTACCAATACCTGTCTTTTTGTTTGTTTGTTTTTTGAGACAGGGTTTCTCTGTGTAGCCCTGGCTGTCCTGGAACTCACCCTGTAGACCAAGGTGGTCTCGAACTCAGAGATGTGCTTGCCTCTGCCTCCTGAGGGCTGGGATTAAAGGCGTACACCACCACTGCCTGGCTTCACCATACCTGTCTTAAGCTTTAGTGATTTAGCCAATTACTAACATATTGTTCTCAGGAATCTCATGGATGACAGGTTAAAGCTAGGATCAGCCACTGGCAATACTGTTTATGTGGTTAGATGCTCAGATTAGCACAGAAGGACCCTCCATTATCCAAGGTAAAGCCTTCTGATCTCTCCCTTAGATCAGACAGATTGAGATTTTCCTTTGAATATGTATGGTCTGTGTCCCTCCCTCCCCCCATTCAAAAGGCAAAGAAGTTATAGAAAACGGATCTTTTCTGGGGGTGATGCACGTCTTTTAATCACAGCACTTGGGAGGCGGAGGCAGGCGGATCTTAGTAAGTTCTAGGACAGCTAGAGCCATGTAGTAAGCTCCTGTGTGGGGGGTGGGGGGGTGGGGGGGTGGGGGGGTGGGAGGGGCTAAAAACCAAGCCAAACCTAATTTAACTCCCTGGATCAAGGGGTTTTGTCTTACCAGCTGTTACCCCATGTAAGGAATATCAGAACATTTAGGTCCCTTAAAACCTTCTCACATAACTTGGGCCCTTAATCCTTTAAAGTTATGGTGAAGCCACTTAAACACGACAGACAGACTCTTCAGACTCCTACAGCCACACCTGGGAATAGTACACAACCTTTTTCCCCCCAAGCTATTCTCTATTAATCTGATATTTACGACTATGTTAAAATACATTAATAAGCTCCAATTCTGTTTCGTTAAAAACGTTTTATTTTTATAAATCTAAAGGCAAAAAACAAAAAAATGCTAAGGCCTACAGAGAAATGCTGTGCCAGTGTCTCAGGAGCTGCTTAACTTCAATCAGCTGCAGGTCCCAAGTGTCCACTCACTGGGAAGGCTTTGCGTTGGGAAGGAAGGCTACAACGAAGGCTCTCTGCTGCCGGGCTTTGCCTCTCCCTCAGGCATCCAGGCATTCTGAGGCTGCCATAACCAGGGTCCAACTAGTCACTATGGTGGATATGCTACTAAAGAACGTATTTTCTTTCCCAAACTCTGCAATGTCCTCTGCTTTGTGGCCAACAAATTCAACCTTTTCCTCAGCTACACCTTCCTGGGAGGATTTACTGCCCCATTACAAACACAAAGAAATGAGGTCAAAGCAACCGTTACCACTTTCTTCATCAAAAACAACTTAGAATGAAGGCATGGCTCAGCGGTGGAAAGCTGCCTGGCACATACATTGCAGGCCTTGAAGTAATTCTTAGCCCCACAAAACCCCAAACCTCCCTCTTGATATCATGCCTTTACCTCAGAATTGCCTAAAGTACCTCTATTTTGTCCTAGTTCTAGCTAACTTAATTTCATGCTTCACCCAACTGCTCCCCAGCCCCTGCTGAACACATCCTGCCCGGCAGCACTCTCTCTCCTGCAGCTTCTGGAGGGCCATTGTTTTACAACATAAAACAAATGCTTTTAATCAACTGCACTGACAGTTTTGAAACTTTGTTCAAACCCTGGCCTGCTTCTGGTGTGATGCGATTGTTGTTTCTGGCTTATAAACCCTACGTGGCCTTTCCTTGACTTGAGAGCCTTTCTTGGCATGAGCCTCTCTATATGAGCAAATAAGACTTTGAGTGGCATATTCTCCCCCGCCCCCACCTCTCCTCTTCCTCCTTCTCCCCCCTCCCCTCTCTGTCCCTTTTCACCCCTCCCCCTAGACAGGGTTTCTCTGTGTAGCCTTGGCTGTCCTGGACTCGCTTTGCATACTAGGCTGGCCTTGAACTCACAGCAATCTGCCTGCCTCTGCCTCCCGAGTGCTGGGAGAGTGGCATTCTCTATCCTGAGTAGAAACAGTATTTGGAGGCCCCAGTGAGATTTCTGCCTTGCAAGGGGCTCAGGCTTGTTCTGGGTCTCCCCTGCTCAGTAGATTGTGACATCTGAGATGGTCCCTGAGATATTCCAGGGCCCCATGACTCTCATACTGGAGTCCTGGATCCTGAAAAGACTGCTGTGTTTCCTAACACCAAAACTGATCAAGTCCTTCTGGTCCTCCCTACGACAGTGGTCCTCAACCTTCCTAACCCTGTCTTTGATATAGTTCCTCAAGCCGTGGGACCGCCATAAATTTATTTTGTTGCTACTTCCTAACTGTAATTCTGGTACTGTTATGAACTAAGGGGTAGGTTTTAATTTTTCTGTGTGGCTGGATGAGCTGAAGAAGAGCTGCAGTGTGTGTAGGCAAGAGGAGATGAGTCTTGTCCACCTGTGCTGAGGCCCCAGGCATCCTTGCAGCCTTGCCAGGTCCCCACCTCTGAGTGGCCAGAGGTTTGTACACGAGTGTCCTTTACCTGTACTGCTTGAGTGGGGACTGGAGACGGAAGCCATGGTGGTTCTTCCTACAGAATTCCAAGCCTGCCTCCTCTGAGATAAAACACTCTTTCTGTCCTTGGGATCACTGTGCCCTGTGCTGTGGTCTGCCTTTGTTTCTGTACCACCAAGCCTGGATACATTTGTCTTTGTTTACAAAGCAAAATAAACAACCAAAACCAAACCAACTAACCAAACCACTTCAGATGTTCTCAAAGTTTCCTTCAACGGCCTTGTTGGGTCAGGCCCAAGAAAAGCCTGGGAAGAAGGCAACGTACACTTCAGAGCAGCTGAGGTAAACTATTTCCAACAGAGGCTAATATTATTTATTTTATGGTATAAAGGTATTACAATAAAAATAATGAGATACTCATACATGAAAAGGATAAAAGGGACCCTCTGTCTAAATCTCTCAAAAACAAACCCAACATTATTATTAGCTAAATTCTGCTGGATGCTGAAAATATCAAATTAATGCTAATTATAATAAATAACTCTGGGGCTGGGAGATAGCACAGAGGTTAAGGGAACTGGTTGCTCTTTCAGAGGTCCTGAGTTCAATTCCCAGGCACTACATGGTGGCTCATAGCCATCTATAGTGAGATCTGGTGCCCTCTTCCAGCCTATATGCAGGCAAAATACTGTATACTTAATAAATAAAGGAAATCAAGGCAATCTCTACATATGTTGTTGAAGTTAAGCCTAAAGCAAGCAACTCAAAAGAGGCTTAAAAATAAACTTGAAGTTTGTTTAACATAATATTCAAAATCAGGTCTATTAAAAATGGTTATGGAGCCGGGCCTGGTGGTGCACGCCTTTAATCTGAGTACTCGGGAGGCAGAGGCAGGCGGATCGCTGTGAGTTCGTAGCCAGCCTGGTCTACAAAAAGCGAGTCCACGATAGCCAAAGGCTACACAGAGAGACCCTGTCTCGGGGGCTGCGGGGGTGGGGTGGGGTGGGGGGGTGGGGGCGCGAAGGGGTAAGGGTTATATGCTTTCAGGGCTGGGCACCCCTAAGCACAAGTCCATTTCCTTTGGGCAGGACACTGACTCCAAGAATAAATTGCATGCTAGCCCTTACAGGATAAAGATGCATGGGGAAATAGGCTTGCTAAAGTCTGCGGCTCCTGTCTCTGGCTGTGTAGGCCAGTCCAGGAGCACCTCTCCTCATCTACAGGGCAGATGAATTACTCGTGTGTCACATGGCAGAGTGATGGGTTCCCTTGCCCAGTGGAGAGTCTTAAATAGTCTGAACCACATCCTTACTGTCTCAACAACAAAGGCAAGCAGCAATTAACTCTGCTGTACAAGCATGTTGTGAAAAGTGCAACCAGGTACGTAAGCCTGCCACCTGACTAGTACAGGACCTGCGTGGTAGTTCAAGTGGCCATGCCCTTTGACTTTCAACTGCAATCCTCTTAGCAAAACTAATCCCAGGGCCAAGGAGTCCATCCCCGATGGTGTAAGGAGTCCCCACAAGAGTCTTAAATAGCCTAAGTCAGATATGCATTTAAATGCCAAATTGCAAGTGTCATCCCGTGGATCCGCCACACCCAAGTAAAGAAAGCAACAAGAGAGGATTAAGAGACCTGGACTGTAAAACTCCACCAGATCAGCCTCCCTGGGTCAGCCCTTCAGCCCTGCTCCTGCTGCAAGCCTGGAAGGCACAGGAGCAGGATGCCCCTTCCTCCCTCTGGACTCATCGTAGTGTCAGCCATAACGCTTCCCACATGGCTAGCAGCAGGACTGGACTATGACCGGAAGCATTTTACTAACTTTTGCTGTATCTAAGAGTAACAAGTTTGTAAACATTTTTTAATCTGATTTCTTTAATGAGTTGTGCTCGGCTATGCATCCAAATAACAGCTGGTCCTTGTAATAAACATAGCCTTACAATTCAGTGAAGACAGGGCCCGTATCTGTTAACTGCCGAGAAAGAGGACACCAATCCCTGGTTTACTTGGAATCTGCCTTACTCACAGGCCCCGTGGCTCCTCAAGTCACCCTCCTAGGCCTAATGATTGAGCATTGCTTAATTAACTGGTTATTAAGCTTTGCCAGACTACAAACAGCTGTTCAATTTATGTTCCTAAGGGCCCAATATAAGCCCCGTGTAGCGAGTCAGTGCTTTGACTCTTTTCCAAGAGAACCGACCCCATCTTCTGCTTCACCCACCTGCTCCCCAGCCCACACTCAGCAAACCCTACTGTGCGAACCACTTCATTCAGCTGCACCTGCAGCTTCTGCCGTTCAATGTTTTACAACATGAAACAAATAGTTTTCATAAGCTGGTCTGGGTCTATAATCACCCTCCCCCTACTCTCTCTGGGTCCACAGGCCTTTCTGGCATGAGCCTGCTAGCAGTAGAAGAAGCTGATCTGGCCTCCATTGAGGGGCATTCCTCGGTGTCTCATGTGGGCACACTACCATCCTTCTTTATTACAAAGCTCTCAAAAGTATTGCTTGAGCTGGGCATACACCCTATAATGCTAGTGCTTAGAAGGCTGAGATAGGTAAACGAATTTAAGACCAGCTGAGTTATAGTTGAGACACCTCAAAACAACAAACTAAGGGCTGGAGACATTACTCAGTTGCTAGGGTGCTGCTGTCTACCATGCAAGAAGCCCAGGGTTGAAGTCCCCTAAACAACACACACACAACAAAACGAAACAACAACAAAACCCAAGTGTAGTGATGGATGCTGGTCACCCCAGCATTTGGGAGATGAGAGGTGAGAGGACCAGGAAAGTCAAGATCATCCTTAAACAGTGGTTTAAGGCTATCTGGAATCACAGTGTGACCATCTCAAAAGTAAAGCATAAAAATCACATAATGCGAGCCGGAGGTGGTGGTGCACGCCTTTAATCCTAGCACTCGGGAGGCAGGGGTAGGCGGAATGCTGTGAGTTCGAGGCCAGCCTAGTCTACAAAGAGAGTCCAGGACAGCCAAGGCTACCCAGAGAGACCCTGTCTCAAAAAAAAAAAAAAAAAATCACATAATGCTAGACATTGTAGAACATGCCTCTAACCTCAGATGTGGCAATCTGAGGCAGGAGGATGGTGAATTTGAGGCTAGCCAGGGCTACATAGTAAGGAGAAGGGAACCTAGCCTGGATGTGGTGTATGTGATGAGAGCACTGGAAGAGCAGAGGCAGGAGGGTGGGACTGCAGAGCTAACCTTGGCTACAGAGTTCAAGAGGCATCACTCAGCACTCACTTGGCTCCAACTACCTTTCTCTTCACCAGACTTAAGCTCATCTGCACATTCCTGTGCCGGGCTTTTACTCTTACTGCTCTCTACACCTGGAGGGCTTGTGTGCCAGATCCCAGGAGGGTCAGCACTTCAGCTCTCTCACGTGACTCAAAGGCCACCTCCAGAATGAAGCTTTTTTTTCCTTCCAATTTCTTTCTTTTTTAAATTTTATTTATTCCTTTATTAAGTTTACAGTGTTTTGCCTGCATGTACACCTGCACACCAGAAGAGGCCACCAGATCTCACTATAGATGGCTGTGAGTCATCACGTGGTTGCTGGGAATTGAACTCAGGACCTCTGGAAGAGCAGGTAGTATTCTTAACCTCTGAGCCATCTCTCCAGCTCCTTTCCTTCCGATTTCAATTTGCACTTGTTTGTTTGTGTGCACATGTGCCAGGGCACATATGAAGATCAGAGGAAGACTTTTGGGAGTCAGTCTTCTCTTACTACCATGTGGGTTGGGCGACTGAATTCAGGTCATCGGGACAGGCAGGAAGCACCGCCACCAGCCGAGCATTTCTCCAGCCCCACAACGAGGCTCCTAAGTTCTCATGTTGGGTATTCATTGCTAGGACAAAACACCCAAGGGGAAAAGGAAAGAAATGTATTTTCTTCTTGTTGTTGTTATTGGTGGTGTGGGTACAGACTCCCAGGGCCTAGTGCACATTAAACAAAATGCTCTACCTCTAAGCCACACTTTCACCCCATGAATCTTATTTTAATTCATAATTTTAGCCGATGGCTGGCTCCACTGTTTCTAGGCTATAGCCCAGGAGTATGGTGATATAGACTTGCTCACCTCATAGAAGCCAGGAAGCAGGGAGGGTTGACTAAGAGGTAAGATTTGCCTGGATATGGATGGCACTATCCCATCAGCTGGCGGGCCAGGATGGAAAAAAAAAGGAGGGAAAGGAAAAAAACTCATTAAGGCAGGCATGTTGTTTCCTGGCCGCCATGACATAAGCTGTGCTACACCCTCCCTGCTATTATGGATGAACCCTCTGAACTCATGTGTCAAAGCAAATCCTCCTTCAAACTGTTTCTCTCAGGTATTCAGCCCTAGTGACCACTTCTGGGACCTGTTTTGCCTTCCTCAGGACACAGGTGAATAAACTATCTATAGCATTCATTGTGTCTTTTTACACTTCATCCCTTTCACTAGTTTATAAGCCTACTACACATAAGAGGGTGGTGACACATTTGTTTGATCACGTTGTGCTACTGGTTTGAGAATAATTCTCAGAGCCTTACAGGTTGACGCAGGACTACCACTGGCCTCTTGTCACAGACGGGTGGCAGAGTCTATGCAAATGTGCCAACAACCAGGTAAAGAATTGAGACAGTTTTATTTCCCTTCAGTGTTATCCATAACATCTGTCAATGGCAGTGTTGAAGGGAAAAAAAAAAATCCATGGGGTTATAATAAAAGCAAAATAGCAGGTGCTATTTGCTTGCTTATGTTTTTTTTTTTTTGAAATGGAGTTGCACTCTGTAACCCAGGCTAGCCTTAAACTCATGGCCATCCTCCTGCTTTAAGCTCTGAGTCCTGAGATTATAGGTGTTATGTTACCTGGCTAAACAGCAAGTTTGAAAAGCCATTATAGACAGCACAACCACAGGCAAACAGAGGCCTTTCCCCCAAACAGGCAAGTAGCATAGCTGAGCACAAAAATATTTGACTCCCACATCAGATTTTCTATTTTGTAAAGTTATATACATACTGATTAAATTACAATAAGTAGTCAGAAAACACATGATCCCATAATAAAATATTTAACACACACACACACCCCAAAACAAACAGACCAAAACCAAACCAAACCAACAACAAAGAAACTCTAAAAAAACAAAACAAACAAAACAAAAAACCCCACAACAACAAAGAAAACCTTTAGCAGAGCGTGGTGGTCCATGCCTTTAATCCCAGCCTTTAGGAGGCAGAGACAGGAGATCTCTGTGAGTTCGAGGCCAGCCTGGTCTACAAAGTGAATCCAGGACAGCCAGGGTTACACAAAGAAACCCTGTCTTGAAAAAGCTAAAACAAAAACAAAGAAAACCCTTGAAATAACTGAAGTTTTAGGGCTGGGAAGTTGGCTCAGTGGTTAAGAGCACTGGCTGCTCTTCCAGAGGACCTGAGTTCAATTCCCAGCACCCACATGCCTCTCATAACAGTTCCAGAGGATCTGATGCCCCTTCCTGGTCTTCCAGGTACACGGTGCACAGACAGGAATGCAGCCACAGCATCCACACACAGAAAATAAAAATAAGAAGACAAAAGCTGACTAGACTCTCACATACTGGAAACCCTGAGTTGAGAGGAAGAGGAAAGGGATACTCAACAGTTCATGGTGGCGCATGCCTGTAATCCCAGCACTGGGCGAGGTAGAGGCACACAGAGCTCTGTGAGTTCGAGGCTAGCCTGCTCTGCAAAGTGAGTCCAGGACAGCCAAGCAGAGAAACCCTGTCTCGAAAAACAAAACCCCGCAAAACAAAAACAACAACCCCTGCACTCCCCCCAAAGACTTTACTAATCACGTTTAGTATGAAGAGAGTATTTTTAAAAGCCAGGCATGGTAGTGTACACCATTAATCCCGGCACTTGGGAGGCAGAGGCAGGTGGATCTCTGTGAGGGAGGTCAGCCTGGTCTACAAAGTGAGTCCAAGACAGCCAGGACTACAAGAGAAACCCGGTCTCAAAAATCAAAAACAAAACAAAACCCCCATAAATCATATTTTATTACATAATAAAACAACCAAGGGAACGTGTTATAAATTAACAATATTTAGCTAAACTGTTTTAAATCCTTTTAAATAATATTTGCTTAATCAGCACAAGGAAGCTATACTGAAAGATACACATGGGGAAATTTATGATTATACCTAGGAATTAAGATTATAAAAGCGCAGAGAAATGCCTTTAGCTCTCAAGGGGTCTGTGGGATGGGCCTGTGGTGCAGGCAAGCCTGGTGACCTGAGTTAGGACCCTGGGTCCCACAGGGTGAAGAGAAGTGACTCCCACATGGTGTTCTCTGGCATTCATGAGTGGTGTGGGACATGTGTACCCACACATGTAGGTAATAAAAAACTATTTTTCAAATGTAGACTTTTGTTTCTTAAATAGGAAGAAAAGACAGGTATAGCACACACTGGAAAGTTCCAGAGTAGCCTTGGCACCCAAGGTGGGCTTCCAGGCTGACAGTCCCAAGAGAGAACTAGCGACGGGACGGCTACTAGTGGGCTGGGAATGAACTTACTGGAAACAGGCCTAGCGATGTCCATTGGTTCTACTTCTTCTTTTACTTTGATCTCAGGACCAGGAGGACCCAGGGCAGTGGAGAGACCGCCACCCACAGGGGCTGATGGTGTTGGTGCCGCGGCAATGGTAGTGATGGGTGGACTGACGGGGACCGCTCCAGGAATGGTGGAGAGAGAGAGGGCTGGCTGGGATGGAGGGCTGGCTGCTGCAACCATGCTTGGGATGCTTGGTGGAGGCTGCTGGGCAGTTGGTGGGACTGCGATGGTGGGCTGTTCGGCATTTTGATTGGATATGGTCTCCAAGGACACCGTGACTGGAGTGGCTATGGACACATGCACTTCGGATTTAGGTTTGGCACTGAAACACAGAAAGAGAGCATTATGTATCAACTGCGACAAAACCATCTTACCTTGACGCATCCTGAAGGAGGAGCATTTACTTCTTTTTATAGAGCACACACAACTGACATTCTATTCTTTAATTTTAGATGAACATCTTCAAGTTAACTTTGAAAGAAAACCAGCTCCTTATTTACCTCAGTGCCAGGGACTAAATACAGGGTTTTTGGCATCCTAACTACATGTTGTAGCACTGAGCTATACCCCAGTTCAGAATTCAGGTTTTTGAAATAGCCCATGTTATAAGCCTGGGAATACAGTTGAGTGCTAAAGTGCTTGTTAGCATGGTAAAGGCCTCAGGTTCAATCTCTAACACTACAAAAACAAACAAGGGGAAAAAAACCCCCAAAACAAGCAACAATTTTATTTCCCATCCTGTCAAATTTTATATGTAATAATTAAATTTAATTAAGAAACAACAAACATTAAAAAAGAAATCACCCGAAGGCATATTGCTGTACATGAACTATGAATTTTTAGTACGTATGTTGTTGTTGCAACTTTTTCTTCTTTGAGACAGGATCGCACTCTCTGCCTGATCTGCAACTCACAACTGTTCCTGCCTCTGCTTCCCAAGTGCTGGGATTAAAGGCATGTGCCTCAAAAAAGGGAGTTTTCTTCCTTTTAAGCTATAGTCATATTCACATATCATAGGTGCTTGAGTTTTATGTTTTTCTTTGTGTTTGTTTGTTTGTTTGAGACAGGGTTTTTCTCTGTGTAGCCCTGGCTGTCCTGGACTTGCTTTGCAGACCAGGTTGGCCTCAAACTCACAGTAATCCACTTGCCTCTGCCTCCTGACTGCTGGAGCCTGATTTTTTTAATTAAAAAAAAAATTTTTTTTTTTTTTTTGGTTTTTCGAGGCAGCGTTTCTCTGGGTAGCTTTGGCTGTCCTGGACTCTCTTTGGAGACCAGGTTGGCCTGGAACTCAGTGCTCCCCCTACCTCTGCCTCCTGAGTGCTGGAATTAAAGGTGTGTGCTACCACACCTGGCCAAGCCTAATTTCTTTATAAAGAAAAAATTTCACAAGTGGCAAAGTTCCAAAAGATATAAAAGGAGAGTGTTCAAGGCACTAGGATCAATTGCCAGTTGCATATAAATACACTCCAGTGTGTATCCTGCTGGGCACTGCTGACTGGTCTGTAACCGAAGCACTGTCGAGTCTGAGGCAGGAAAACTGTGAGCCTAAGGTTGGCCTGGACTACAAAGTGAGACTATTTTAAAAGCAAGGGAGGAAAACAACGGGAGCAGGGCAGATGGCTCAGCATGTAAAGTGCTGGCTGTATAGGTTTGAGGACTCAAGTTCAGATCCCCAGAACCCAAATAAAGCCCTAAGGTCCAGCTAAAACCTCTGCGCTCCTACAGTGAGGAGCAGAGACGGAGCCTCCCTGGAAGCTCCTGAGTCAGCTAACATGGCGTACGACTGAACAAGGAAAAAATTCTGTCTCAAACACAGAAGGCAAAGACAGGTACCCAAGGCTGTCCTCTAACATTCAAGTACATACAATGTGGCATGCACGTGTCTATACTAACACACATAACAAAATATATACATATATCCTAATCTTCCAATGTTACAACCTAATCATGCAACAAATTTTGTTCAAAGTTTTAAAAAATTTTATTTTATGTGTATGGCTGTTTTGCCCACATGTAGTCTGTGTACCAATCGGATGCCTGGTGCCCATGGAGGCCAGAAGAGGTTGTGGGTCCCCAGGAACTGGAGGCTAAGATGGTTATGAGGCACTGTGTGGGTGCTGGGAATGAACCCAGATTCTCAAAATTATTGTTATTTGGTAAATATTTCACTAAACTGTAATTGTTTACCTACTTTGGCACCATAGGTAAAAAACAATTGGACTATCATAGATAAAGAAATGAACTCTAACCCAAACCATGTACCACATGTAAAAACGTACTTAGTTTGGATCATAGAGATGAATGTAAAAAACAGTAATATGAAACTTTTAGGAGAGTATCTGAGATTAGGTTATTTATTCTTATTGATCTATTCGTGTGCCTGTGCCTGTGCGCATGTGTATTTGGGTCTCCCGGACCTGGAGTTGCAGGACTGTGAGCTGTGTGATGTGGGTTCTGGGAACCAGGCCTGCGTCTTCTGACAGAGCGGCAAGTGCTCCTCATTGTTGAGCCATCCCTGCAGCCCAATGAAGAGTTTTTATATATAAATCCAAATGTGCACCCTATAAAGGAAAACTGATAATAAAAACAATTCTATCTAAGAAGATGAACCTTGGAAATGTTTTGCTTAAGCAAAATAAGTCAGTTACAAAAAGCCAAACTTAGAGATGGAGAAATGGCTTAATGGTTAGGAATATTTGCTGCTCTTATGGAGGACCTGGGTTCAATTTCCAGCATGCCCTTGATGGCTCACAGCCGTATGTAAGGGAGCCTATGCTCTCTTTTGGCCTCCTTGAGCACTAGGTATGCATGTTGTACATATACATAGATGAAGGAAAAACACAGAAAACCAGTATTTTAAATTAATAACAATAATAAAAGCCCCATAATTTAGCCATAAACAAAAACCTCAAAACCAGGCAGGAGAAGCTCCCCTCCCCTCAACTTCAGTTGTTGGTCAAGGCTGTCCAAGGTACTCCCAGAACATTCTAAGTTACTGTTTTTGGTCTAAATTGCACCACAGAGGGAAGGTTAAATTCTTTTGACACAGGACCCAGAGGACTGGAGCTGGGTCTGACCTGAAGGCCGTCTCCCTAGTGTTCATGGTCCCAATAGGCACTGTGCAAACTTCCAAAGGAGGGAGGCCAACAACAGCCCATGTGACGTTTATGAACTGCAATGAAGATTAGAGCGCTGCATCCTTTAGGGAGCAATGGTGGTACCCACACCTTGGCAGTAACCAACAATTTTTAAATTGGACTTGAGGCTTATTCAAGAAGAAGAAATCATACCTGGAAATAGAAACCTTGTTCTCGCCGGGCGTGGTGGCGCACGCCTTTAGTCCCAGCACTCGGGAGGCAGAGGCAGGTGGATCACTGTGAGTTCGAGGCCAGCCTGGTCTACAAAGTGAGTCCAGGACAGCCAAGGCTACACAGAGAGACCCTGTCTCGAAAAACCAAAAAAAAAAAAAAAAAAAAAAAAAGAAACCTTGTTCTCTAACCAGGTCTAGTAAAGTCATACATCTTGGGAGAGAATCTACAATTGCCACTTTGTTAAAGCACATAATCCCTAACTACACTTAAATATTTAGCTTTTTACCTAATGATAAATGTAGCTCTCACCCTGCATCAAAATCAAGGAGAGTTTTTGTTACAACAGATGGAGACCATTATAGAAAAGTGATCGATAGAATTGTGGAGCCTGGTTCCAAATGGTACTTCTGTATCACAACTGTTTCTCGTTTTTTGTTTTGGTTTTTTGAGACAGGGTTTCTCTGTGTAGCCTTGGCTGTCCTGGACTCGCTTTGTAGACCAGGCTGGCCTCGAACTCACAGAGACCCGCCTGCCTCTCAGAGTGCTGGGTTTAAAGGCGTGCGCCACCACGCCCAGCCCTATATCACAACTCTTGTCTATCTATGCTGAAGTGCTGGGATTACAGGCATGTGGCACCACGCCTGCATTTAAAACTTTCTTTACCTTCAAGATTCTCTAAGCCGTTAAAATAGTATTGAGTCTGTTATCTTTTCTTTGGTGGTCTTGCTTTCACCCTTGCTTTCTTACAACTTATTAAAAGTACAGTAGCTAGAATAACTGATTTATTCATTTATCATGTTTTTGTGTATAGTTTTGGGAGATCTTACACATACTAGTCAAATGCTCAACCACTAAACTCTACGGCCAGAGTTAATGAAATCCCTTAAAAAACATCAGGTTGTTCTCCTAGTTTAAATGAGGCCTTTGATATACAACTCATAAAATAAAAACAATAAAGCCAGATCATGCAAACCCTATGCTTTAATGTGCTAATGGATTTCTATTTTAACTAGAAAACATCCAAAGGCTTTGAAATGCTATTTATTTATTTATTTAGTTTTTTTTTTTTTTTTTTTTTTTTTGGAGACAGAGTTTCTCTGTGTAGCCTTGGCTGTCCTGGGCTCACTTTGTAGGCCAGGCTGGCCTCGAACTTCTGGAGATCCACCTGCCTCTGTCTCCCGAGTGCTGGGATTACGGGTGTATGCCGCCATGCCCAGCTCCTTGTTTTAATTTTGGAGACAGCATTCTTGGTAGCTCTTGCCATCCTAGAATTTATGGTAATTATCCTGCCTTAGCCTCCACAAGGTGGGATTGTAGGATATTAGGCTTTTCTAGTTGCTTAGGTTTTGAAAGGGCAACTGTTTTTTTTGTTTTGTTTTGTTTTCTGTTTTGTGCTAATACTAGAGACTGAACTTACGGCCCCAAGCATGTTAGAGTTAGCAGCAGCAATTTGAAGAAACAGTTATGCCGTGGAAGATGGCTTGGTGCAAGTGTGAGGACCTGAGCTCAGATTCCCTAGGACTCATGTAAAGTGGACATTTAACGCTCAACTACAGTTCAAGCTCTCCTATTGCACGGCAGAAGACGGAGATAGGGGAAGTCCTGCCAAGTTTGGGAGACAACTGGCCTGGCACACACAGCAGTAAAAAAGCAGATCCCCTCTAAAAATAAGACAGAAGGAAGACACCCTACGGTGTCCTTAGACTTCCATGTGCACAACATGGCATGCATGCATACAAGCATGTACACACACACACACACACACACACACACACACACACACTCATTCACATGCAAGAAAATAGTAGGTACAAGGAAAATGAAGCAGCTTTTTTACTGTGAGTCAAGGCTAATTATTAGTTTAGAGTCAGCATGCCTATGACTGGGTTCCAGTCACTGAGCTAGCAGCACAGCTGAGACAACTGTGCACAAAGTTCAAGCAGCAGGGAAGGCAAGTAATTTTGATAAATGCAAGCTATTTTCTAGAAGTGATGTTCACAAAAATCTCCCCACTAAATGAATTTAGAAATAGTTCACAGTATTAAAAATACAAAGCCAGTTAAGAGTGGATTCTGTCTGAGGGTCACTTGTCAAGGCTTAGGACAACTCTTGCTCTCTGTCATAAGTGACAACGTGGAGGCAAGCTTTGGCTTTGACTACTTCAACTGCTGTGTCTACTGTTTCAAATCACACCGTATTTCTGTACATACTATAATTGACAGAACAGTTCTTTAGTATTTTTTTTTTTTTCATTTTGGTTTTTTGAGACAGAGTTTCTCTGTGTAGCCTTGACTATCCTGGACTTGCTTTGTAGACCAGGTTGGCCTCGAACTCACAGCGATCCACCTGCTTCTGCCTCCCAAGTGCTGAGATTTAGTATTTTCAAAGACTTGACTTTTAACTTTTGTAGCACTGGGGGTCACACACAGGATCTCAAATCTGCATGTGAGTGTGTGTGTCTGCATGCATATCTATTGGGTTGCACTTGCATATGTACAAACATGCACATGGAAGCCAGGGGTCGATTTTAGGTGTTTCTTCCTCATTTTTCTAGACAACAGTCTCTACTGAATCTGGCCTGTACTGCTTTGGCTCAGTAAACCCCAGGGATCTTCCTGTCTCTGCCTCCTCAGTGCTAGGATTACACAGATGTAGCACCACTCTTGGCTTTTATGTGGCTATTGGGGACGAAGTCAGGTATTCATGCTTGTGTGACAAGCATCACAATGACAGACCCAGCTACCTAGCCCCAAGCACACTCTTTAACTGCTGAAAATCATTTTGTACTGTTTCATCTTGCATGGTGGACATTTTTATAATCCTGCGCAAAGACCACAGTGACAACTGTTAGTCTTGGTCCCTGCTTTTTCTTCTTCCTGATACATCCAACCCCAGGGAGCGTATGCACTATTTTTTACTCATTAAACTTTCTGCTCTAGGAACCTAGGAATCCGTGAGTCACTATTCCTTCTACCGCTTCTGTCTCCATTTTCACTCTGGTGTTTTTTCTGTGGGGGAGGGGGACACGGTCCTCATGTCTTTCACATGCAAGAGAAATAAAGTTGAGGGAACATAAGCATATCTATTTTAGTTAGTCTATGTCTCCAGATGCTAAAATGATACTTGACAGAAGGCATCTATAAATTTTCTTACTAAATGAGGTTTAAGAAAGCATATCTAAAAACAGAAACATGGCAAGTTACTATTAGAGTAAATAAAAAGTACAGACTATCCAACAATCTAATTAGATAATTTTGGTATTAAAAACCTACAAAACTTCTCTGTGAGGCAGTGGACATGTGTGGTCCAGCTCCTTGGGAGGCTAAGGTAGGAGGGACCCTCGAACCCATGCACTGGAGACCAGCCTGGAAACATATTAAGACCCCAGTTCAAAATCAACTTATCTTCTTGCATAAACTGAAAAAGGGAAGAAGCACGATCACTGAAAGTGTTCCGAATCTACATGACGGTGGGAGTAGGGCTGGGGAATGGGTGGGGAACAGGATGATTCTGACTTTATACTTTAAACACACAGACACAAATACATGCACACACACACATATACACAAAATATATCTCTAATTTTTCATTAAAAAATTTTAATTTATTTGCTTTTACTTTTAACTTTATTTTAGTTTTTCTTTTTTAGAGATTTATCTTTTTTTGTTTTGTTTTGTTTTGCTTTGTTTTGTTTTTTGAGACATGGTTTCTCTGTGTAGTCTTGGCTGCCCTGGACTTGCTTTGTAGATTTGGCTGGCCTTGAATTCAGAGATCCGCCTGTCTGTGCCTTCCCGGTGCTGGGATTAAAGGTGTGCAACACCACGCCCAGCTGAGACTTATATATTTTTTATTTGTGCATATGTGTATGTGTGTGTCAGGTTCCTTGGAACTGGTGATTGCAGGAAGCAAAATAGACTTCTGGTAGAGTAGCAAGTACTCTTAAGTGCTGAGTCATTTCTCGAGAACTATCATTTATTATTATGGAAGGCTGTGTGTGTGTCACACACGAGTGTCATGGTGCACATATAGGGGCCGAGGACAACTGGCAAGAATCAATTGTCTCTCTGCTGTGTGGGTCATCAGGTCTCATGACAAACATTTTTCCTCATTGATCTCCCTGGCTGAACATGCCTGGGTGTTTTTTGTTGTTTTCAATACAAGGTCTCTCTGTGTAGCCTCTGGCTGTCCTGGACTTGCTTTGTAGACCAGGCTGGCTTCAAACTCACAGTGATCCTGATCCACTTGCCTTTGCCTCCTCAGTGCTAGGATTAAAGGCCTGTGCCATCATGTTCCGCTTGAACTTGCCTTTTTTATTTTTAAGGTTTTATTAACTTTTGAGAGATTCAGGGCATCAAACTCAGAGCTTCATTTATATCAGGCAAGCATTCAACTACTAAGCTGTACCTATCACCCCACACCAAATAATATCATCTGACCAGGTTGCCCAGACTGGTCTAAAACTCATGGACGAAAATGATTATGGAACTGTACTTGATTTTCTCTCATATTTTAAATATTTTTATTTTGTCTGATTATTTTTCCATAATTTATCATTACTTTTGGAATTATGTAAGGTGAGGATTCTCCTTGAGTGTTGGGATTAAAGGTGCGCCTCACCATATCTGGCTTATGATGCAATTTTGTATGTGGTCTATGGATAGGGTGCACATACATATATGTGACAGTATGAGCACATGCACATGTGGATGAGGAGGCCAAAGGTTGGTATCAGTGTCCTCTTTGATGATTTGCCATCTTTCTTATTGACATTTTTACTTAAAATATTTTATAAGCATTTGCCAGCATGTAAGTAAATGTACTATATGACTGCCTACTGAGTGTCCAAAGAGGTCTGAGGAGCGCATTGGCTCCCCTGGAACTGGAGTTACAGATGGACATGAAGCACCATGTGGATGCTGGGAACTGAGCCTGGGTCCTCTGCAAGCATGGCAGGCAGCTTAACTGCTGAGACATCCGCCTACTCCTTGCCACTTTTGGTTTTATTTTATTTGTTTGAGACAGGGTCTCACTGTGTCACCTTGGCTGGCCTGGAACTTGTTCTGTACAGCAACTGGCTTTTAACTTATAGAGATCTACCTGCCTCTGCCTCCTTAGTGCTCAGCTACCCTGTGCTTTTAGTTTTACTTATGTGGCTGTGTTTGCTTCTGTGCGTTATGCAGTAAAGTAGAGATGCTATTTGGACCCTCCTCAGGTTACAGTTGGTTGTGAGCTACCTCATGTGGGTACTGAGAGCCAAACGTACACCCTGCTGCAAGAGCAGCATGAGCTTTTCGGCAGTGAGCAGTCTCTCTAGCTGTGTGTTATTATTTATTCAGGGGTCCAGCTGTCTCTGTCACTCAGTGCCTGGCTCTTCTGTGGTTGCTGAGGGTCAGAACTCAGGTGTTTGCGAAGCAGGCAGTTTACTGACAGCCATCTTTTGTGTTCCATGACACCAATTAAAAATGCAACAACTGGATGTAAGAAGGGCAGGCTCCGTGTTACGTGTTTAAACATTTCATTTAGGTATGCAGAATGCTCTAAGGTAGCTGTTAGCTATTAGGAGCATGCTCAATTATAAACAGTATACATGGTAAGTGGAGAGACTGAGAAGATGTCCAGGGCATGGAGCTAGAAAAGCCACTGCGGAGACAAGTACCAAGAAACCAAATCCCATGTGAAGTTGGTCACATTAAACTCTTTGCTCACAGTGATGTGTATTTAAACTAAGAGTCCCAATAACATTAAGAGCTCACCCTGCAGGCCTAGGAGACCCGGATGCACTCCGCATGCTTTCTACTCGAGGGCTAGCCACATCAGGAGGCTGAGGAGGGAGCAGAGTTTTCCGGACTGCCATTCTGAAAGAAACGAAACAAACCCAGACAATAGTACTCCAAGATTCATTTGCCCAGCAAATCTACTAAAATAAAAACATGACAGTGACAAAGCTTTTTGTTGTTGTTTATGTGTAAGACAAGGTACGGCCCCATGGCTGGCCTGGGCTCACTATGTAGAACGGGTTAGCCTCAGATTTGCTTTGACTCCCCTGCTTTGTCTTCCTGAATAATGGGATTCCATGTGTACGGCATTACACCCATCAATTATGTTTTAGCTGCACGCCCCCCACCCTGCCCCCCAGTTTTTTCTCTCTTCTTGATACAGTCTTGTTATGTAGTTCAGGTTGGCCTTGAACTGTGGATCCTCCTGTCTTAACCTTCTGAGAAATGGGGTCACAGATGTGTGTCATCACACTAAGCTACATGGCTTTTAACTAAATGCAGCCAAGCTTCCCTGTCCCTACTCACTTCCTGCTATAAACTCCAAAGGGCAACCACACAGTGACTGTGAGCCACTTCCAGCACGTGACAGCTCCTCTCTCTCTTGTTATTATTAAAACCCATTTTAAGGTGCTCACAGTAACTATTGTGCCGTATATGCCGAGAGAGATGAGAACAAATGTTTGGAAGCCTCGATGGAAGAGTCAGAAAGCTACTGCGCTGTACAACAGGTCACATAAGACCCTGGTTGAGAATATATCCTTGGCTTCAGTGGTACGGACGGCAGAAGTGACCTTAATACCTTTAGTGTGAAAACAGTGGTGGGCCAAGTGCCAGCTGAGAACGGATGAGCAACACCGGCTACAACTAGAACACATCCTATCCGCGCCTGGTCACTGAGCTGCTAACATCTCAAGAAGGGGGACCACCAGCCACCCCGCCTCCTGCTTTCGTATTTATCTGGGAAAACACAATAAATATATAATAATTTGAAGCTACAAAAACTTTTAATTTTTATACCATCATGGCTTAAAGATACTCTGTTGTGGCCAGGCTGGGGTGGTGCCTGCCTTTAATCCCAGCATTTGGGAGGCAGTGGCAGGTGGGTCACTGTGAGTTCAAGGCCAGCCTGGTCTACAAAGTGAGTCTAGGACAGCCAAGGCTACACAGAGAAACCCTGTCTCAAAAAACCAAACCAAACCAACCAACCAAACAAAAAAACCTCTACTGTGTGTGTGCATTGCACATGATCACGGCGTGTGCCCTCCTACCATGAATTTGCTCCAAGGACGGCAAGACGATCATCAGCCATGCTGAGACAGTCTCTGGCCCTGACCAAACTTTTAGACAAGTAGTGACTTTCAGGAAACACACAGGAAAGAACACACGGAACAAGTAGGTGGAATAAAGATTATGTGTACGTCTTAAATATTTCTACATGTACATCTAACTTTACTTGAGAGTGGGATCTTGGTGCTAAATTTAGCATACGGTGCTTTGCTTGCATGTATATCTGTGTATCACATGCATGCCTGGTGCCTGTGGAGACCGAAGAGGCCATCACACCTCCTGGAACTGATTTACATATGGCTGTGAGTCACCAGGTGGGTGCTAGGAATTGAACCCAAGTCCCCAGAAAGAGCAGTCAGTGCTCTTAACCATTGAGCCATATCTCCAAGCAAGTGTGAATAGGTCTTTGAAAGTGCAATTAAAAACAAAAACAAAAAAACCCCACTTTGAGTAAAATCACTGTAAGCTCAGAGTCTTTCTTAAATGTACTTGTTAGTGTTTTAGAACAGAAAGGAGAGTGGGGGCTGGAGAGATGGCTCAGAGGTTAAGAGCCCTGGCTGCTCTTCCAAAGGTCCTGAGTTCAAGGAAGAGTGGGAATTGAGACACAGACATGAAGAGAAGGCCATTCAACATGGAGAGACTAGAGTGCTCTGTTCACTAGCCAAGGGATGCAAACGAGGACCAGGACGGAGGGATGAACATACACCCCAAAACCGCCAACACCCATGGGAGACTACAACTGTCAGGTAATACATTCTGTTGTTTTAAGCCACCAAATTTATGGCCTTTATGTAATAGTGATGGCCTCTGAGAAAAATCTATAATGAGGATCAAAAGACAATTTCTCTAATAAGCCAACTTTACAAAAGCTGAGTGCAGCGGGCAGTGGTGGCACATGGCTTTAATCCCAGCACTCAGGAGGCAGAGGCAGGTGATCTTCGTGAGTTCGAGGCCAGCCTAGTCTGCAGAGAGAGTCCAGACAACAAGGGCTTCACAGAGAAACCCTGTCTCAACCCTCAACCCCCAAAGACAGCTGGGTGTGGTAGCATATACCTGTAGCTTGATCCCTGGGAGACTGAAACCAGAGGAGTGTCAAGGCCAGCCCGGAGCTACAGAGACTGTCTCTAAGACACCCCAAATAACAACAAAATAACAAACAAAAGCTGACATTGATTTAAACAACACAAAACAAAATTTGTGATATCAAAAATCAGCAGAAATTTGAACAATGATTGGACATTTAATGTCGTTTCCCCCTTATTTTTAAGTATGTATATCCTAATAGACATGTAAAATACATACAAATAAAATTATGTGATGATCAAAATTTGGATAGCTTAATTTTATAGCTTTTGGCTAGCAATCACAAGGCTCAAGATTAGTCAGTCAACCCATCCATCCATCCATCCATCCATCCATCCAAATTAAGCCCAAGCAGCTGGGCATAGTGACAAATGCCCATGATCCTAGCAGCTGGGAAGTGAAGGCTGCTAGGGAAGGGTTCACGGCTGTCCTTGGCTACAATGGGAATTTGAAGTTAGCTAAACAAAACTCTCTTTCTTTCTTTCTTTCTTTCTTTCTTTCTTTCTTTCTTTTTTGGTTTTTCGAGACAGGGTCTTTCTGTGTTAGCCTTAGCTGTCCTGAACTCGCTTTGTAGACCAGGTTGGCCTCAAAGTCACAGTGATCTACCTGCCTCTGCCTCCTGAGTGCTGGGATTAAAGGCGTGCACCACCATGCCTGGTCCAAAAGTCTATTTCAAAAAAGCATCAAAACCTGGGGAAATAGATGGCTTTATCTCCAGCACTCATAACCAAGCGTGCTGATGTACGCCCATCTCCCCACACCCATAACCAAGCGTGCTAATGCACGCCAATCTCCCCAGCACTAGCTACACGGAAGTAGGAGGATCAAAAGCACAAGGTCACCCTCTGGCTGTTTGAAGCCTGCCTGGGACATGCATGACTGTATTTACACTTGCCATCAAGCCTGATGACCTGAGTCACTGTTATGCTAGGACCCACGCGGCAGGAGATCCAAGTGCTGCAAATTGTTCTCTGACTTCCAAGCAAAAGTCAGTTAAGGCATTCATACACACACACAAACCAAAAACAAAGTCCAGATTATCTTGTCCTGTCTGGATTTTTATCAATTTGACATCAGCTAGAGTTATGTAGGGAAGAGGAGCCTCAGCTGAGAAAAAGCCTCCATCCAGTAGGCAAGCCTGTGAGGTGGCACAGTCCACTGTAAGTGGTGCCACTGTTGGGCACGCCTGGGAAGCAAGTCTGTAAAAACTACTCCTCCATGGCCTCTGCTTGGGCTTCTGCCCTGCCGTCTATCCATAAAGGACTGTAATCTGTGAGGTCACATAAACCCTTTCCTCTCTAAGCTACTTCTGGCCACGATGTTTATCACAACTATAGAAACCTAACTATGGCCGGGCGTGGTAGCGCACACTTTTAATCCCAGCACTCAGGAGGCAGAGGCAGGCAGATTGCTGTTCCAGGCCAGCCTGGTCTACAAAGCAAGTCCAAGACAGCCAAGGCTAACACAGAGAGACCCTGTCTTGAAAAAATAAAACAAAAACAAAAAACCTAACCACGACAAAATCGGTACTAGGCTCATGAGACACTGGTGTGACAGACCTGACCATGGAGTTTTTGGGAGATGTGGAGGGACTTTAGAATTTTGATCCCGAAAAGCCACTGAGTGCTCAGAGCTTTATGGGTTACTATTTTGAGAGCTTGGAAAATAACGCAGAAAGCAGAGCAGACAGTGGAGGCCTGGTTTATCAAGTTTCAGTGACAAACAAAGACTATCAGGGCTCTTTATGTGATAAATACTTTTAACTAGGAATCTATGGGCTGGAGAGATGGTTAGTAGTTAAAAGAGGAGCCAGGTTAAATCCCTGCACTCACAAGGCAGCTCACCATGGTGTGTAACTACAGTCCCAGGGGAGCCACTGTTCTTCTCTGGCCTCTATAGGCCCTGTATATACATGGCACACAGACAAACAGTCAGCAAAATACTTACACATATTTTTTAAAAATCCGTGATTCTGGTCAGCGGGGGCTGGAGAATTGTCTGGATTAACAAAGAGCAGAGCCACTAAAACGAAACATCTGCTTTGCTGGGACAACAGCTACTGGCCAGCGGGGCTCAAGAATCAGCTATGATAAGAGCAGCATCCTTGAGGCCAGGAGGAGTTTCCTCAGGGCCAGCACATTGAAGCTGTGTTCCAGAGCTGGCCAAGGTTGAACCTCACGCCGGCAAACTTGGTAACATGTAAGCATCTTCCAGGAGGTCCTGATGTTGAATGTATGAAAAGGTTGTAGCAAAGCCCCAGGATTAAGAGGCCATGGAGAAAAGTTGAGGACTGGCACCAGGTGGCAGGGCCAGACTTCCTAAAGAGAGACCAGTTGAGGCTACTGAGGAAAGTACAACCCAGCTGCAGCAGAGACCCTAGCATTTGGAGACACCAGGATCCTAGATTGGACACCACCAGGAGCAGCAGCAGAGGAATGGCGGCCACCTGAGCCTATGAGATGAGCTGTGGGTACGGTGGGAAGCAGAGTCTGCGAGGTGGCAGTGCTCCAGGCCTTTGGAGGCCCAGAAGTCAGACACAACGCTTTTTACATGGTCCAACTTTGGTTTTGATTTGACTGTTAACTGTTCCCTGCTTTTAGCTTCTTGGGTAAGAAAGCACATAGCTTCCCACCCCTTCCCCCGCCAGACAGGGTTTCTCTTGTAGTCATTGCTGTCCTGGACTCTCTTTACAGACCAGGCTGGCACAACTACTTCCTGGCTCAAAAGGATTTTTTTTAAAATACAAAAGCAGCCAGGCGTGGTGGCGCATGGCTTTAATCCCAGCCCTCAGGAGGCAGAGGCATGTGGATCACTGTGAGTTCAAGGCCAGCCTGGTCTACAAAGTGAGTCCAGGACAGTCAAGGCTACACAGAGAGACCTTGTTTTTAAAAACAAAAGCAATTGAAATGTACAATGCTGGGATACAGCTCAGCATTGGAGCACTTGTCTAGCATGTGTAAGGCCCTGAATAGTGCCTAGCACCAACACACACACACACACACACACACACACACACACACACACACACACACACACACACACACACACACACCCCTTATTACCCTTAGGATCTCAAAATGGATAAAGTAAGAGTAAGGAAGAAGCCCTGTCAGGTCTGCTCTTGAACAGGCAATAAAGGGAAGGTGGATAAAGGGAAGGAGACACAGGTGTTCTCTGAGAGTGAACGTTGGGGGAGATAGGGCACCAGGCACAGAGACTGGCAGGTAATACGGTACTAGACTAGCTAAAGCTGTGAAAGCGCTCGCTTCTTTATTTTCCTGTACAGATTCCCGTCTGAGCACGGATACTTGTGTGCCACCGCGGGCATGTGACGGTCCTAAGACAGCATCTGAGTCACTTCTCACCTTCCAACTTGCTGAGGCAGAAACTGGTTTCTGGTACTTTGCCCCATACTCCAGCTGGCTGGCTTGTGAGTTTCTAGGCAGTGCTCCTGTCTCCACCCTCCACTGCAGCAGCACTGGAATTAACAGCTACCCGCCACCACATTCACACGTTTACATCCTAGGCTGTCAGGCTGCCACAGGAAGTGCTCTTTACCGACGAACACATCTCTGTGGCCTTCGTCTCTCTTACACCCTTCATCCAGGCTGGCCCACCTCATGGTTCTCCCGCCACGGTAGCTAACTCGTGCCACCACATCTACTGGGATATTCTCTCAGTCATTTCCATTGTCTCAAAAACGTAAAGTGCAGCCAGGTGCAGTGGCGCATGCCTTTAATCCCAGCTCAGAAAGGCAAAGGCATGTGGGTCTCTGAGTTTGAGGCCAGCCTGGTCTACACAGGGAGTCCAGGACAGACAAGGCTACACAGAGAAACCCTGTCTCAAAAAAATAAAAAATTAAAATTAAAATTGAAGTGCAAGTTCACAACTAGAGTCTTCTATCCAGCCTCCTCTTGTGTTTTAAAAAGAACTCCTTACAAAAAGTATTCATAATAAACAAAATAGTAACTCTGATCTATGCAAAGAACTGCACGCCTGAAAGGCCTGTATGGGCCTAATTTTAGTAATTTAAGCCGTTGTATACCAGAAAGACTGGTGCGGACCCTCGTTCAGTGATTGAAGCCTGCCTTGTCCTTTACTTTTCTGGTGCTGCTGCATCATTTTGGCAAGGAGGACAGAGCGCGCTTCTCTCAGGCAGGAGTGCTCATGGCAACAGCATCGCACTTCCCTACACTCAAAGGCATCTGGAGCACACTCGAGTGCTGCCTGTCACTAAAAATGAGCCTTAATATGCTTGAAAATCTGCTTGTCCTTAGAACAACTCATGTTGATGAGGAAAAAAAAAATACAAAGTCCACATAAGGAAACTCCAAGATACTCCAATGAGTTAATTATAAGCACAGTACAGTTCCAGGGTTAGACTGTGCTTTGTGTGTGTGTGTGTGTGTGTGAGATTTTTGTCAAAGTGGTAAAAGTTGGAATTATTTAAGAACCTCAATTGAGAAAACATTGCCCTAATACTGACCTATGGGCAAGTACCAATTTTCCTGATTAAAGATTGATGTGGGAGGGCCCAGCTCAGGTGGGTGTTGCCACCCCCAGGGCAGGTGGTCCTGGGTTGTGTAAGAGAAGGCCGAGCAAGCCAGTAAGCAGCGCCCTCCATGGCCTCAGCTTCAGTTGCTGCCACTGGACTCCTGCCTTGTGTTCTGCCCTGATGTTCTTCAACATGGACTGCGATGCGTAAGCCAAGGAAACCCTTTCTTCCCCAGGTTGTTTTTTGTGATGGTCTTTACTGCAACAACAGAAGCAAACTAAAACTTCTAATGCTAGAGAGAATCCCTAAAACAATCTACAATACATGCTTGGAACTGTCATCCCCTGACTGGAAGAGTCTGAGCGGGCAGTAGCTTACTGAGCAATCCTGTGGCTAAACTGTTTTGAAGTATGTTTGTTTGTTTTCCGAGACAGGGTTTCTCTGTGTAGCCTTGGCTGTCCTGGACTTGCTTTTTAGACCAGGCTGGCCTTGAACTCATGTCTCCTTGAGTGCTGGGATTACAGGTGTGCACCACTGTGCCTGGCTGAGAATTTTTTATTTAAAAAATAGGGGCTGGAGAGATGCTCTTTGAAAGGACTCAAGTTCAATTCCCAGCACCCATATGGCAGCTCACAACTGTCTGTAACTCCAAGATCTGACACCTTCACACCAATGCACATAAATTAAAATTAAATTTAAAAAAATTTTAAAAATAAAAAATATTATGTAGCCAGGGATGGTGGTGCATGCCTTTAATCCCAGCACCCAGGAGGCAGAGGCAGGTGGACTGCTGCGAGTTTAAGGCCAGCCTGGTCTACAAAGTGAGTTCAGTACAGCCAAGGCTACACAGAGAAACCCTGTCTGAAAACAAAACAAAACAAAACAAAAAATATTTGTGTTTTGCTTGCACAAATATTTGTGTTTGGCTGGTATCTAGAAGAGTGCGGTGGATCCCCGGAAGCATGGTTATAGATGGCCATGTATGTGGATGCTATCTGGGTGTTGGGAACCGATCCCAGGTCCTCTACAAGAGTAGTAAGTGCTGTGACTGCTGAGCCTTCTCTCTAGACCCTTGAGGAAAATTTGCAGTATAGCAGAGATGAAATTTAGTTGTTACCAGCAATGGATATAAGAATCTGTTTATGCCACGCACACTTCTGCGTCTACTCACCCATCTGTGGCAGGTTTCTTCCGCAGTATGCTTGGCCGCGGAGAGGAGCCCTGGGCTGGTGTGTTGGTGCTAGCACTCTGACTGTGAGTCTGGACCACAGTTGTTGCTGCTGGAGCAGCACTGAATGGATTGCTAATAGGGTTGGCTACAATTGTAGCTCCATCTGCCAACACCACTGCTGAAAGAGAAGTGAAGAGAGGAGAAACAGAACAACTTTACTGAGATGCTGCACAAGACACGTCTGGCGTAGGTGTGCACATTGTAAACGCCCCACTTCAAGAAGCTAAGGGAGCGCAAGACACGGCTCAGTTATACGGCATGTGCCTAGCGTATCTGAAGTCTTGCGTTTGACCCTCAGAAAACCCCTATTCTCAAAAGATACAGCACAAGGCTCATTTGTCTACTAGGCACACTGGGAAGAGTCACCAAGTCTACCAATGCAGATTAAAATACTATTTATCTCTTTTAAAAAATAGATTTACTGCTGGTCGTGGTGGCGCACACCTTCAATCCCAGCCCTCGGGAGGCAGAGGCAGGTGGATCGCTGTGAGTTCAAGGCCAGCCTGGTCTACAAAGGGAGTCCAGGACAGCCAAGGCTACACAAAGAAACCCTGTCTCAAAAATCCAAGAAACAAAAAACAAAACCAACCAAACAAAACAGATTTACTTATTTTTATGTGCAGGGATCTTTTGGTGCAGGTATGACGGCTTCAGTCTTCCTAGTACCTAGTGGGTATATAGTACTACAGTCTTGGTTTTTTGAAAATACATTAGAAAAACAGCTAATCACTTGAAGCACAATGAATCACTCTTCTTTTCATAATGATTATTCTACTAGTGTTCTGTCATGAACAGTAACAATATTACTGCTTTATATACAACTCTTTTTGAGACTAGGTCTCACTATGTATCTCTAGCTGCCCTAGGATTCACTTTGGAGACCTGGCTGTGAACTCATAGAAATCCACTTGCCTCTGACTCCCAAGTGCTGGGATTAAAGGTGTGTGCTACCTCTTGGGGCTCACACATACTATTTTTAATGTGAACCTATAGGTAAATTCTAAGCAACTCATCTTAAAAGATGAGACTAAATAATGAAGAAGTAAAGCTTGGAAGTGGCAGGGCCAAGATTAAAACTCAGGTGTAGTTCTTTTCCTCCATGCCGAGAGTTAAGTCTATTTATGCATTTGTTTTAAAACTCACTTACTCGGTTTGGGTGCGTATACACAAAGGACAACTTTGACTTGGTTCTGTCCTTCTACTGAGGATCAATCCCAGGTTGTAGGGCCTGGATCTGAGAGCCCCTGCTCCTCCAGCCCCCACCGCTCCCCCTAACACCCCAGCTCTCCCCCCAGCCCCCACTGCTCCCCCCAGCCCCCACTGCTCCCCCCAGCCCCCACCGCTCCCCCTAACCCCCCAGCTCTGCCCCCAGCCCCCACTGCTCCCCCAGCCCCCACTGCTCCCCCCAGCCCCCACTGCTCCCCCCAGCCCCCACTGCTCCCCCCAGCCCCCACTGCTCCCCCCAGCCCCCACTGCTCCCCCAGCCCCCACTGCTCCCCCAGCTCCCACTAACACTTCTTTTCACCAAAGAGTTAATTAATCTACCTGAGGTTTTTCCTTCAGGCTGTGGCTGCTGGTTACCAATTGCTGCTGGCTGGAGCCCCTGAGTGTTGATGGGGGCTGCCGAGTGGATTCCTTGTGTGCCAATTGGTGCTGGCTGGATCCCTGATGTCCCAATGGGGGCTGGCTGGATTCCCTGTGTACTGATGGGTGCTGGCTGGATCCCCTGGATATGTCGGGCATGCGAGGCATCCACTGTCATCAGCTGCATAGGGTTCAAGTGGACTGTAGATGCTACACCCACGCCAGTCTGAGCTGTGATGGTGGAGTTTGGGGCCTGAGCTGAAACTGAAAATAACACAGAAGGTCAGCTCTAATTAGACAGGCTACACACAGAGGGAACAGTAAGTAAAGTGAAAAATTTCCTAGCTATGTAAGGGCTAAATCCTGGTTTTAAGAAACAAAGCACAGGGCTGGGGCTGTATCTGAGCAGCAAAGTGCTTTTTACCCAGCATGCAACAAAGCTCAGGGTTCAACTCTCAGCTGCTGTTACTTAAAACTACGCACTAGGAATTGTTTCTCTTTCCCCTAACAACTAATTTGCCACAGTCTTTCTGCTGCTTATCAGGAATACAGGAAAACAAGAAAGTTGGGCTTAGACATACAATCTTAGTCTCAGGAGGATGAGGCAAGGCATTGTTTTGAGTTCTACATGAGCCTGAGTTACACAGTGAATTCTAGGCCAGCCTGAACTCCAGTTTAAGTGTCTGCCTCAAAAAAGAAATTGATCTTTTCAATTACAATTATTAGCCAGGGGCTGGAGAGGTGGCTCAGAGGTGAAGAGCACTGGCTGCTCTTCTAAAGGTCTTGAGTTCAATTTCCAGTAACTACATGGTGGCTCACAGCCATCTATAATGTGATCTGGTGCCCTCTTCTGGCCTGCAGGCAGAACACTGTATACACAATAAATAAATAAATCTTAAAAACAAAACAAAACAAAAATTAGCTAGACAATAGTGCTAAAAATAATATAAAATTTCTGAAATAACCCATGGGTGGGTACCAGGTCAAGAATCTTTGCTTTAACTGGCAGAACCACCATCAAAGGCACTTCTAAAATATATAGTTGATTCAAATTTCCAACAACTTGTATCTACTGGAGATAGAGACAAGCAGAACTCTTTCCCCTACAATGCAAATCTTACTATGTTCATTAAAACCCAAGTAAAAGCAAAAGTCCTCACTATTTGAGGAAAGAAAATAACTACAAAGGTTATTCTCGGATTTAAGGAAGCATTTCAATAGCAGAGCACTTTGTCTAGCATATGGAAGGAGCTGCGTTAGTCTCAGCATCACAATACAGAACACATGCAGGCACACAGTAATAATTTTAAAACTTACTTTTACTTATGTGGGTCTTTGTGTGGGTATATGCACATATATGTGGCTGCTCTTGGGAGCCAGAAGCACTGGATCCCCGGGAGCTGGAGTTATAGGCATATGTGAGCTGTCTGACTGATGTGGTTCTGGGAATCAGATTTGGGACCTCTGTGAGAACAGTGCACTCTTAACCACTGCACCACTGCTCCACCCCACATGGCAATTCTTTCCAGTTATTGGAATAACCAAGAAGGGTGGGACTCATCTCCAAGGCTATGCACATACAATTTTCAGTTTTCCAGTAGCCACACTGAAAAATAAAAAGTGGGCGTGGAGAGATGGCCCAGTGCTTAGGAGCTGGAGAGATGGCCCAGAGCTTAGGAGCTGGAGAGATGGCCCAGAGCTTAGGAGCTGGAGAGATGGCCCAGTGCTTAGGAGCTGGAGAGATGGCCCAGTGCTTAGGAGCATACCCTGCTCCTGAGGAGGACCTGAGTTTGTTCCCAGCACCCTTGTGATTTGGCTCTCAGTGCCCTGCAAGTACAGCTCCATGGAATCTGACCTGATGCTCTGATCTGGACTCCTTGGGTACCAGCACTCACATGTACACAGCCACCCCACATACACACATCATTAAAAATGAAAGTAAAGAAACAGTAAATAGGGGCTGGAGAGGCGGCTCAGCACTCTGGTCCGAGCACCATGTCTGGTGACTCAGAACCATGTGTAACTGCAGCTTTAGGAGAGGGGAAGCCAGGTTCTGGTCTCTGTGGACACCGGGCTCACATATGCAGTGTCCACACACAGACATACACAGCTCAATAGTAAACTAAATCTTTAAAAATACCATCTCTGAATGTCAAAATACATAAATTAAATAAGACAAACACATCAGAAACATGGTGTGGTGGCCCAGGCCTGCAATCCCAACATACTGGAAGTGGAGGGGGAAGATCAGAAGTTCAAGGTCATCTCCCATTACACAACACATCAGCTCAAAACGCAGGTCATCTTGTTTCAAAATAATAAGAACAGGAGCTGGAGAGATGCCCTAGCGGTTAAAAGCACTGTCTCCTATTCTGGAGATTCTGAGTTCGATTCCCAGAAACCACATGGTGGCTCACAACCATCTATACTGGGATCTGATGCCCTATTCTAGCGTGCAGGTGTACATGCAGATAGAGCGCCCATGTGTAAAATAAATAAATATGGCTCAGCAGTTAAGAGCATTTACGGCCACGCCTGATTATATAAGTTCTACTCCAAAGCCCCACATGGCAGAAGGAAAGAACCAACTCCCACAGTTATTCTGTGGCACATGCATACACATGTGTCATGGTGAGCATGTAGTGGTTGCAGGACAGCTGGTAGGAGTCAGTTTTCTCCACAACCATATGTGGGTCCTGGGATTAAACTCAGGTCACGAAACTTGGCCTAAGCACCCTTACCACCAAGCCATCTCACTTTGCCCAGGGTTTTGTTTTTGTTTTTTTAAAGACAGGATCTTACCTATCCCAGGCTGGTCTCAAACTTTCTATGCAGTGGACAACCTTGAAGTTTTGAGTCCCCATGCTCCTTGGTGTTCAGAATATTGGCACGGACCACAAAGCTTGGTTTATGCTGCTTTGGATTAAACCAGAGCCTTATGCATGGTAGGCAAACGTCCTACCAACTGAGCCTCAGCCCTAAAGTCTTTTTTTTTTTTTTTTTGTGGACTGGGTCAGGCAAAGTAACACAGGTGGGTGTAGATGTTCTATGTAACCCAGGCTCCTTTTGAATGTGTGACCCTCCTCTTTCAGTGTCCTGTGCACCAGGATTTTATCATATATAATATATCAGGCTCCATTTGGACAAGGCTTTCTGACGTCTAGGGAAAAAGTTATACAAAGAGAATGCTAAGGTTTTTTTTCTAGGCTGGAGTGATGGTTTAGCAGTTAAAAGTATTTCCTGCTCTATGAGACTCATGTTTGCCAGCTTACAGATGCTGCTAAGTCCAGCTCAGAGGAATCTGACATACTACTAACTTCTGTGGACACATGTGTATATAGACTTATACATGCATTCTGTCTCTTACTGAAATACTCTGATCAACATGTAGTCTCCTAAAAGTGGAGCTCATACCTGGGTACTGCCGGATGGTGGACACAGAACTGGTGATGGGGGTGTAGGTGTGTGCAGCCAGCGGGTATGCAGAGGGTGGGTACGTTGGCAGAAAGTACTGGAACTGAACAGGAACAGAAGGCCTAGAAATACAGCAGATTATACCAAACAAAGTTATTCCCTTTATTCAGATGATTTTATCTCTTGACATCTTCAGACCAACCGCACAGTATCTCCCAAACTGTGTCCCAACCTACATCAAAGGACAAAACCAAGACACTGTAAACAAGCAAATGGTACTATAGTAAAGTCTGTGGATGACTTTTGAAAACTTTATGGATATTGTCTGAGAAAGACAATAACCAAAACAAATGGCAAAAAACCCAGGAGACGGGAAGTTCATTTGAGTCTAAGAGCTTGAGACGACCTTGGGTACCAGAGCAGGAGCCCTTCTCTAAGCGTCAAGCAGCCGGCCAACCAACTACTCAGGCTTCAAAAGCCTCCTCTTCTGATGAACTCCACTTGAAACACAGATAATTTGTATTGGTTTTACTGGACTTTTTTTTGTTTGTTTGTTTTTGAGACAGGGTTTCTCTGTGTACCCTGTAGCCTTGGCTGTCCTGGGCTCCCTTTGTAGACCAGGCTGGCCTTGAACTCACAGAGATCCACCTGCCTCTGCCTCCCGAGTGCTGGAACTAAAAGTATGCGCCACCATGCCCGGCTGTGGAAAATTTAATAAAACATACATAAAACAAAGAAACCTAATTTATAGAAACTAATTCAGAGGCCAGAAAACATTCAATGAGATCTCTGTTTTTGAACTTAATATTGTCTTATTACCAAAAGTGTGAAAAAGGATGGCCACAAAATTCTGCATAAAACTGAATTAAGCACAGTATCAAGTCTATCACAAAGTCTGTCACAGAGTGAAAATAATAATCTAGTAACAATTTCCATTCGTGTTTTACATATTTAAAAATCCAAAGAAAGCAACCATTTGAAGCGATTTTTAAAAATTGAAAAACAAAACAAAACAAAAAACCCTACTGGCACACCCTTCATGAAATAAAGGCTAAAGAAAGGAATAGGAACTTTATTCATCACACTGAAGACAGTATGGAATTGACTCTATCAAAAGAATGTCATCTAAGGCAGGAGTAAAACAAGGCTGGCCACCACCCTCACTAACACTGTGTTTTCATTTTATTATTATTTACTTCAAGAGTATGGGTGTTTTGTCTGCATGTATGTATGTGCATCATGGGCACACAGTGTCCCTGGAGGCCAGAAGTGGGTCTTGGGTTCCCTAGAACGGTAGTTACAGATGGTTGTGAGCTGCCATATGGGTGCTGGGACCTGATCCTAGATCCTCTGGAAGAACAACCAGCCCCTAGCTGCTGAGCTGTCACACTAACATCACACTGAGGCTTCGGCTACTCCCTAAAATAAATGGAAAATGAGCTGGGCATGGTGGCACATGCCTTCAATCTCAGCACTCGGGAGGCAGATGCAGGTGGATCGCTGGAGTTCGAGGCCAGCCTGGTCTACAAAGTGAGTCCAGGAGAGGCAAGGCTACACAGAGAAACCCTGTCTCGGGGGAAAAAAACAAAAACAAAAACAAAAAAACCCCACCCAACCCAACCCCCAACAAACAAACAAACAAAAACAAAACAAAAACAAAAAGGAAAATGAAAAGACACTGCCTGTATGCAACAAGCAAACAAACAACTGTCCTGCCTATTTGTGGATGAAATGTAAATGTTTATATTGGAAATCCAAAAGTGCCTATAAACTTTTAGAGCTACTAAGTGCACATAGCCAGATAGATGGACATAAAAGCAACACATTAAAAAAAGCCCTAAGTATTCCCAAGAGATTTACCCTTTAGGGAAAGGACCACAAACACAGAATAGGGTTGAACTGCAAGTATCGCACAGTTTCAAATGCTTCTATTTACACGTCACTGGCTTCTGACCTCTGCCTGCTGCAGAGGCTTCAAAGGGCAATCTACAGCGAAAGGCAAGCCAAAGCTGAAACGCAGGTTTCCAACAGCAGTCTCCTGAGTTCAATGCATAGACACCTCGGTAGGACATAAAGGAAGGACTAGAACGGATGACTACAGGTATGGCCTTAAGGGTATTTGAAAGGAGGAGACCAATTGAATTCCAAACAAATAGCAGCAATGAATAAAACTAAGTCCTTAGCCTGCTAATTACTAAACTAAATTCACAGGCTCAGACTGATTAAAAGTCAAAACTTGGGGCTGGAGAGATGGCTCAGCGGTTAAGAGCACTGACCGCTCTTTCAGAAGACCCGGATACAATTCCCAGCACCCACATGGCAGCTCACAAGTGTCCATAACTCCAGGTTCTGACATCCTTACACGCACATACATGCAATGAATGTTAAATTAAAAAAAAAAAAGTCAAACAAAACTCAAATAAATAAATGTACGTAGCAAAGTTTCTTCACCTCAGAAAGCCAACTATGAAGTATGGAAGAAGCAACAGAAAAGTTGCAAATATCATAACTAGTTCAGCCAATGAATTATCAAAAACACTGCAATGATTGAACAAAAATTATTCAGTCTCAAAGTATTATTATTATTACTTACTATTGACACAGGGTTTCACTGTGTTGCCCTGGCTGGTCTGGAACTCTTTATGTAGACTAAGCTGGCCTCAAATTGAGAGACCTGCCTGTCTCTGCCTCCCAACCAAGTACTGGAGTCAAAGGCGTGTGCCAGCACCCCGACAGTCCAGTATTTCTTTTGTTTGTTTGTTTCAAGACAGAGTTTCTCTGTGTAGCCTTGGCTGTCCTGGACTCGCTTTGTAGACCAGGCTGGCCTTGAACTCCTATCAATCTACCTGCCTCTGCCTGCTGAGTGCTGGGATTAAAGGTGTGCGCCACCACGCCTGGCTCAGTCTCAGTATTTCAAAGAGCTCTAAAGCATCTTGCTTGCAGCACCGTTTCCTGGCAGTGTACAGACTTTGCATATCCAATTCTGAATGAAGTTCCCTGCTATTACTACTACAACAACAACAACAAGAACCAAAGCACTTCATCAGATTGTTCACAAAAGAAACAAGTGCCTGTATAATAGACAATGACTGATGAACACCACCACCTTCATTTACTAAGTGATGCTAACGAGCCAAGCACAGGGCCAGCAGCTAGCATGTACTCTCTGATGGTGAGAACACAGCGCTCCAAAAATGCATAAACAATATGACAAAGCCAAACCACTATTCTATAAAATAAATGGCCTATCAATGCTCAGGGATGGACAGCTACAAAGTCATTTCAGGTATCTATAATTGCTTAAGGAATATATTGTTCTTAGGAGGCACAAACATTAAGTACTTATGGACAAAGGCTAACAAAACAAAACAATCAAACCCAGAAACAAAACAAAACTCAATACAACAAAGAGATGGGTAATAAAAGAACATCCACCAGGACAGCAGCGTAATAAAAACTGCACATTTTCGTAACACTCAACCAGAAATTATACAGCATATGATTTTTAGAGGAGAAAATCTGAAGAAGGAAAACAGTAACATGAGAGTTAGGGTGACTGAGACATGGTCTCCTACCTGTTGTCGTTTCGGGTTTCCATGGACACAGGATTTGGAGATGCCCGATGGCCAGAAATGGGGATCAGGCTGCTCCTTTCCGAAGGGTAGTCAGGCTGGATCCGAGGGGAAGTGTGTGTGATCGGCTGGGGTACCACTTTAGCTACAGACAGTAAAGCATCAATCCATTACTACTCACAGGCAAGCCAGACATGGCGAGCAGCATCCTTACAAATGCCTACCGTGTGTGTCTGTGTGTGTATGCACACAAGGTGGGAAAGGGAAGAGAGACAGCGTGTACATCACTTGCAGGTGTGGGCATCTGTACCATGGCGCCCATGTGGAGGTTAGAGGGCAATTTTGCGAAGTTGGTTCTTTCTATCTTTATGTAGGTTCCAGAGATAAAATTCTAGTTATCAGGCTTTTGTGGCAAGTGCCTTTACTGGCTGCGTCACTTGCCAACCCCAAATGACAGCAGTTTTAAGCCAACAGTTGGCAGTGGCCCATGCCTACAACTTGGCACTCAGAGGATTGTGAGTTCAGAGCCAGCCACGTTTACAAAGGTCTTGTTTCAAGAAAACAAAACTCTTTTTTTTTTTTTTTTTTTGGTTTTTTGAGATAGGGTCTCTCTGTGTTAGCTTTGGCTGTCCTGCACTGGCTTTGTAGATCAGGCTGGCCTTGATCTCACAGTGATCTGCCTGCCTCTGCCCCCTGAGTGCTGGGATTAAAGGTGTGCACCACCACAACCGGCTGAAAACAACAAAAGAAAAAAATGAGTCTGAGTGACTAATTTCAATGCATGTACACTGTTGTTTGTCAAAGGTGAGTTAAAAGATAAATCTCAGCAAGCAGGCATCCCAAGACTGAACTAATCAGAGGCTTGAGAGATTCACCGATGTGCAAACAAGAGGACCTCTAGGGTTGGCAGTTAAAAAATGAGCATGGTGCCGCGAGCTTAGGAGATGGAGACGGCCCTCCGGGGGAAGGGAAGAAATGAGAAGAGGCATGGAGACCACCTGCCAGCTAGCCTAGCCAACTTCGCCAAACTCCAGGCCAGTAGAAAACTATGCTTAAAATATAAGGTGGTGGCTTCTGTGAAACAACCCAAGTGGAGCTCTGGTCTCCACAGCGCGCGCACACACACACACACACACATACACACACACGCACTTAAGGAAAACTTTTTTTATATAAAATGACAATGAGTTTAGAAGACATCAGAGGAGAGTCATAAGGCACCCCAGGGTGGCACTCAAATGGAAACTGAGGGTGACCAACTGTTATAGCCTTTAATGCTACATGACTGAGATTTTACTGTAACAGTTCATCAGACTGCTCAAGGTCTCCTCAGTTCAGCTCTTGATGTTCCTATTGTTTTGTTTTTCTATGACTATGTCAACAAAGTTAACTTCTTATCTATTATACAGGAAACTTTTGGAAGAAGTACAGTCTGATGAAAATCTGACGTGGGTTGGTGGGATGACTCAGTGGTCATGGCACTTGTCAGCAGGCCTTGGAACCTGAGTTTGATCCTTGGGACCCAGGGAGTGGAAGAAGGGGACTTAGTCCTCTCAGCTGTCATCTCTTGCCACGCAGACATACAAAATAAACAGTCAAATCCAAGAAAGGTATTTAGGAGATTGTTATTCGTTTTTCCTCTATTTCTTAATACCAAATATATATGACAAGTAGTAGTAGAAGTCAAATTCAAGAGGCGGAACAGTAGCTGCTCCTGAAGAGGACTGAGGTTTGCTTCCCAGCACCCACGTGGCGGCTCACAGCCATCTCTAACTCCAGTTCCAGGGAATCCTAGACCCACTTCCGGCCTCCAGAGACCCTGTGTGCACATGGCACACATACATACATGCAGGCGGGGGGGGGGGGGGGGGGGCCTAAAGAAGGGGAGGGGAGGGGAGTAGGAGGGTCTTGGAGGAGAGGGATGTAAAGCAAATAAATAAAAACAAAAACTAGCACCATCAAGCGCTAAGTGTAAAGAACAAAGAAAGAGTACTGAAAGCTGCAAGAGAGAACAAACAAAACAGAAGGCACACGGAAAGGACTCGCTTTGGAGACCAGGCTGGCTTTGAACTCAGAGATCCACTTGCCTCTGCCTCCCAAGTGCTGGGATTAAAGGTCTGTGCACTGTGCCCAGCTGGATTGGTGTAATTAATATGGTGAAAAAGGCTATTGTACCAAAAGCATTTACAGATTCAATACAATTCCAATTAAATTCCCCATCTCAGTCTTCAAAGGAATAGAGAAAACACTATATGGAACCACAAAAGACCCCAGTCAGTAAAACAACCCTGCAAAACAAGGGGCGCGCTGGACTGGAGGGGTTACCATTCCAAAGCTCAAGATACATTGCAGAGTCACAGTAATGAAAACAGGCTCAACACAAAAATACACACGGAGACCAACAGACAAAATGGCAGAACAGAACATGAGTACATTTAACTACAGCCACCCAGGAAAACGTCAAAACATACACGGGAGAAGACACAGCAGCTTCCACAAACGGAGCTGGGACAAATGGTAGATAAGGGTCTAATTCCATTCTTCTAATCTATCACTTTGCACAGTAAACTACTTCCAAACGGATCAAAGCCCTGGATGTAAGACCTGAAACTGTTAACAGAAAGGGCAGGCAGTGCTCTCTGCAGGATACAGGTGTAGGAAAGTACTTTCTGAATAAAAACCACATATGACCAGACACCAAGAGGAACCACTGACACAATGGTCTCATTAGACTAAAAAGCTTCCCAACATAAAAGAAACAGCCAATCAGGTGAAGAGGATGCCCACAGAATGGGAGAGAATATTTGCCAGAGATTCATCTAATAGAGGGTTAATATCCAGAATATATAAAGCTTAAAAGTAAAGAGTCGGGGCTGGAGAGATGGCTCAGAGGTTAAGAGCACTGGCTGCTCTTCCAGAGGTTCTGAGTTCAATTCCCAGCAACCATATGGTGGCTCACAGCCATCCATAATGTGATCTGATGCTCTTTTCTGGCCTGCAGGTGTACGCTTATACATAATAATAAATAAATAAATCTAAAAAAAAAAGTCAAAAAGACAAGAAAATGAGGTTGGGATCTAAACAGAGAATTCTCTAAAGAAATAAAAACAGGTAAGAAATATCTCAAAATATATTCACTGTCCTAGTGACTAGGGAAATGCAAACATCAAAACAACTTTTGAGGTTTCATCTTACCCCAGTCAAAATGGCAAATATCAACAAAACAGTTGACAACAAATGCTGGAGGGGATTTGGGAAAAGAGACTCCCTACCGTTGGTGGGATTGCAAACTGGTCCAGCTATTTTTGAAAGCAGTGTGGAGAACCGTCAAAACGCTAAAAGAAACCTACCACATGACTCAGCTATAGCATGCCTTGACACACACCCAAAGGACTCGGTGTCCTACTCTGAAGACATTTGCTCAGCCATGTTTACGGCCACTCTGTTCACATCAGCTAAGGAATGTAAACAGCCAAACTGCATCTGCACATGGAACACTACTCAGCTGGCTGTGAAGAAAAATGCAAACAGGAAATCTGCAGGTGAATGCATGGAGCTAGAAAACAGCACACAGACTGAGGGAACCCAGACCCAGAGAGGCTAACACTGCACGCACTGCAATACAGTTCCTGCTCGAGTCTTCAGGTGCGAATGTACATACACATAACCTGCTGTAACTGCAGAAACTGGGAAGTGAAAAAGAGACCACGGGGAATGGGGGAAGACAACAGAGAGGGAATAGCAAGGCTCAAATGACTTGAAGGGGAAAAGAGGAAAAATAGAGGACCAATTTAGGGATGGGGGAAGGAGATAAATATGGAAGGAGTGGGCAGAGTAAAATAATAGTTCAAGATACTTGAAGAAGTCATAAGGAATCAATCATTATCTACCTAAAAGTATATGAAACATCTGTAAGTCCCCCCCCCTCTCTCTCTGTGTCTGCCTGTCTCTCTCAGACAGAGCTTGAATAACATTTCCCACCTGGGCTGACAATGCTTTCCCAAAATACCCACATACTATCTAAGGAAAATCCCAACACCGGGCATGAGAAGCTGGTCTTTGGGTTGTTGGTCAGCCTTGTCTAAGAGACTCATGACTACCACTGTAGTCCTTGGTTGCTCCTAAGAGCTGAAAGGACCATTCACTTCAGCTAGACTCGGGACCCAAAGGACCCACGCTGGGTCTGACCTGAAAGCTTTCATGGTACCAGAAGTTTCCATGCAAACTTCCAAGGGAGAAAAGCACAGAGCTGTCCTTCCCAGCTACCACGCCTATGAACCACAACAATGACCAGCGTGGCCAGCGTGGCACGATGGCCTTAAGGGTACAATTACGGCACACACATCTTGGTGGAAGCCAACAGCTCTAACTGGACTAAAGGCCCACTCACCATGAAGGAAACTATGCCTAGTCCTGGAAAGCTAGCCAATTGTCAATTATCCAGGGTTAGTAAAGTCATGGATCATTTTGGTTTTTTCGAGACAGGGCTTCTCTGTGTAGCCTTGGCTGCCCTGGACTCACTTTGTAGACCAGGATGGCCTCGAACTCACAGATCCACCTGCCTCTGCCTCGCAGAATGCTAGGATTACAGGTGTGTGCCACTGCACTCAGCAAAGTCATGGATCTTGAAGGAAAATCTACAATCACCATTTTAATAAACCAGAGATAATCCCCAACTAAGTATTTATCCTTATATCCAGATATGTTTGGTTCTCACCCTGCATCAAAGAAACTTCTTTTTCCAAAACCATTACAGAAAACAGAGCCCACAACCAATTAAAGTACAGAGAACAAGAGGTCATGTAGATCTCAGTCCCCACAGATGACTGTACAACACAATTTCTGTACCTAGGGCTCAGAGAGCATTATGAAAAAGGTGTCAGAACGTTTATAAGAGCTGTGAGATTGTATTTCCTACACCCCTGAAGTCTTATCAACCTAGATGACTAAACAAGACCTAAACAATGACTACACCAACGAACATGCTCACATGGAAGGGGGAAACAAACTTGTGGTGTCGAAACCCTAGACAAAACAAAACAAAACAACAAACTACTGGTAACTGGGGAATGCTGGAGCAGGAGAAATTATCTTCCCCAGCAAAGAGCTGCCCGCCTACCATTGGTTATCCAGTACCATGTTGTCAGCCTTGAGAGCACAGACACACAGGAGACCATACAAACAGTGCAGGTTGTATTTAGTACTATATATAAAGAGGCTGTAATTTCAGAGGGGCGGGTTGCATGGGAAGGGCTGGAAAGAGAAAAGGGAAGGAAAAACTATGTAATTTTAAAATATAAAAAATTATTACAAACAACAGATGAATCAAAAGCAAGCTAGACTGGTTATGATTCTGTAGAAAAGAAAGGGCCAAGCTATAATCAATGATTTCAATAAAGTAAATTAGAATTAAAAACCCAATAAATAGTCTAGTTGGAGGCTGGGAGGTGGTTCCCTTGGCAAACGGTTTGCTGTGAAGCATGAGGACTGCAGTTTAGCTCTAGGAACCACGAAGGGAAGATGGGTACGGCACGGTGTCCTGGAATTCCAACACAGACAGGCAAACTCCTGGGGCTCACTTGCCAATTAGCCTAACGAAATTAGAGCGCTCCAGGTTCAGAGATTGATACTGTCTCAAAAAAGAAAAAAAGTGGTATCCATGTATACCAAACACACGCACGCACAGACACACCCCAAGTAAACAAATAAATGTCAAATTCAGAGTTTCTTCGAAAATCAACAGTATGAAAACAATCCTACCACTGTGAACACGAAGGCCTGGCCATATGGGCTGAAACTTCCTCACAGGCTTTTGTGCAGAAATGTGCAACACTTACCAACTGGGATATTTGAAGTGGTCACAGCAGTAGCATGGGATGAATGGGAGGGCATTGTCATGGTAACAATTGTACTTGTGGGAGCTTGTGTGTGCGACACAGATCCTGAAAAGAGGGTAAAAAAAATTTCCTTAACAGCAGGTTTCTCTGTACACATCAACGACTCTTAAAACCCTTGGGAAAGCTCTTGGGGAAAAAGTAAGTTTTCTCCCAAAGGTGAAAAATGAAAATCAAACTTACCACTCCTGCCTTCTGTCTGGTACAAAGAGCAGCATCACTGACTTACCAGCTGTGGTTGCTGAAGGAAGCGTGTTGGTTGCCAGAATGGGTGCTACTGTAGCTGCAGCCACTGGTGTGCCAGTACTAAAGATGGTTTTCTGTGAGGGTACCCATAGCACAGTTATACACGAGAATACTCCTAGTCTATCCAGTCTAAAAATAACTAATTTCACACTGGCAGGCCCTTTAACAAGTCAGCACAATTCTGGTTTATCCCACAAAGAATCCCACAGCTGGTTCCTCACTCCTTGTTGTACCTGAGCCATCGTATGGAGCTGCTGTTTGGGCGTCCCCAGCGCAGGATGAGAAGGTAGTGTGATTCTCGTTGTTGCATCTCGAGACTGTGCGGGACGCTGGATACTAATGGCTGCAGACGGCGGATGCTGGATAGATAAAGTGGGCCGGCTGTGGGGAGAGAAGGTACCAAGTGACTTACAAGTTCTCCACAGGCACAGCAAAGGTATCTGCCCTCATGATCATACAAACTTTACTTTTCCATAGTTCTGTGGAATTTACAGCTAATACTGAAATAAATGGCCCTTGGATTTCTCTCTTGTGGCTGCCACCTTGCTTCAAAAGTTGGCAGCAATATACATCCAAAAATGTATAAACTAGCTCTTAGTCATGATGCAGTTAACACTTTAAAGAGATTATTTATTATGAATAGAACATTTGTCTGCCCCTACAACTGCACGCCAAAAGAGGGCAACAGATTTCATAATAGATGGTTGTGAGCCTCCATGTGGTTGCTGGGAATAGAACTCAGGACCTTGGCAAGAGCAGCCAGTGCTCTTAACCTCTGCGGCATCTCTCCAGCCCCCGCAGCTAACACTTTTAAGACTTTTTTTTGCATTTATTTGTGTATATAGGCATACACTGCCACACTATGTGGGAGGTCAGATGACAACTTGTAGGAGTTACCGGTCTACTATGTGGGCTCTAGGACTGAGCTCAGGTATCAGCTCAGGGGAACTTCACAGACTGAGGCACATTTCTGGCCCACCACCTCCCCCCACGCTGAAGGAGGAGCCAGGGGGGCTTGAATACACTATCATCGGCTCTACCACTACCTACATCTGAGGACCTTGGCCTTTTGAGACAGGGTCTACTCTGTAACCCAGACTGGCCTTGAACTTGAGATCTTTGCCTTTAAGTGTGAATGTCATACGTGTGACATTTGAGTGAACATACTTGTATTCATCACACTTCACCGTGGAAAATTCCAAAGACAGATGACGAAGTTCTCATGCCATGAATTTTTGACAAGTTTCTTAAGGAAAGATTAGATAACCATGCCTGCTCTGTGCAGACACTTGGAAGCGCTCGGTGGAAGAGCATTACTGAAATACAGACTGCAGCTGTGACTGACTAGTGAGTGAAAAGGACACATGCACACACCGCCAGCCAGAGTCACCGGTAGCACAGTACTAACGCTGTAATGATGGTGAACGTCTAGAGGCGGCTTCTCAAGCAAAGGAGGGTATAAACCCAGAGGGGTGGGGCATATATAGCTCTATGCCTCAGCAAGATTCACAGGGATCATTTGTGCTCAGGAGTTTGAGAGCAGCCTGAGAAACATACTAAGACTCCTTTTCATAAACTAAAGAACAAGCAAACAAGCCTATTTGGAGACTATGTAGCTATTTGAGAAGAAAAAATTGGATTCATACCTCATAGTCTACCAGGATAAATACTAAAGAAACCAAACACTTTTGGCAACTGCAAATATACTTGAAAATGGGAGAATTCTTTACGAGGCTGCAGTGGAGGGACCCACTTAGTGGGAGGGAGAGGCGACTCCTAGAAGCTGTCCTCTGACCTGTGTGCATGCGCTGTGGCACACATGCCCACATATGTGTACACAGACAACGAATACTTATAGAAATACCCATTCTCCTTCCCCCTGTCTCATCATCATCCTTCTGAGATGACGTCTCACTTTGTAGCCCAAGAAATCCCAAGCGTCTAGGCTCCCGCCTCAGCTTCCCAAGTGCTGAGATTACAGAGCACATCACACCTGCAACTCACACTCACTCTTCAGAGGTGAAGTGGCGCACGCCTGAAGTCCTAGCACGAAGATCAGGAGTTGGAGGTGTTTTAGGAATGTGGTCATTTGAGTTAAAGAACACACAAACAGAAAGGGATACAGGAAGCATATTTACAACCCCAGTAGCTTAGGAGGCAAGGGCAGGAGGACAGTATTCGAAGCCGGCCTTGGACTGTACAGAAACAAACCACCCCAGCACCTGGGAGGTGGATCCTAACATTCCAGGCCAGCTGCAGCATGGGAGATTCTATCTCAAGCAACAGATATTACTGCTCATTTATCAGACTTTTAAAAGTATGATCGAATGCAAACTGGTATAAACTAAGACAGGTAACCAGATGTTAGCTGTGCAAAATTACAATTACCTAGTGCCCCGATCATTTTTTGTAGCTTACGTTACAGATGTGTTTGAACACGTAAAAACAGCACAGTATAAAATGTGGACACATATCTACTATGACACTGTCTATGAAAGTATGGGACTAGACACACTTTGAATCTATTTACAAGGGATTGTTATAGTGCTACTAAATGGGACAGAATGCTGTGGTGTTGAAATGGAAAGCTTTCAATGTGTTCTATGATAAAAAAAAAGCCAAGTAAAGCAGGATGAAAAATGTTCTTTAGGGGTAAGAAGGATAAAATGAGAACTTATCTGAATTTGAATGTATCTGCATACACAAACACTGGGAGAGGATTTGAAAAGCTGTTGACAGGCTGCCTTAGAAAGACAGTGTGCAGCCGGGCGTGGTGGCGCACGCTTTTAGTCCCAGCACTCGGGAGGCAGAGTGGAGCGCTGTGAGTTCGAGGCCAGCCTGGCCTACAAAGTGAGTCAGAACAGCAAAGGTTACACAGAGAAACCCTGTCTCGAAAAACAAAACAAAACAAAACAAAATAACAACAACAAAAGAAAGACAGTGTGGCTGGGGATACAGCTTATTGGTACCATATGGGCCCGACATGCTCGAAGCTCTGGACTCAGTAGCTAGCAGTGCATAAGCCAGGTGTGGTGGTACATGTCGGGAGTTCCAGCACTTGCAACATAGAGAGAGACAAGAGGATCAAAGTACAAGGTCATTCTTGGCTACATATAGGCCAACCTTGGATATAAGTCCCCATCTTGAAAAAAACAAAACAACCCCCCGCCCCCCCCAACAAACAAACAAACAAACAATCTCCCCCCCCCCCAAACAAAATAGCTCAGGTTTGCAGAGCACGCTGGTTTGGTTTTGAGCATCTACATGGCAGCTCATAACTGTCTCTCAACTGTAGCTCCAGGGGATCCAACACCCTCTACTAGCCTCCAACATGTGGAACACATATATACATGCAGGCAAAAGACTCACACACGCGCTTGCTTCTGCAGCACATATGCTAAAACTGGGACAATATAGAGAAGTTTGGATGACATGCCAATTTGTAAAGCATTCTATATTAAATATACTCATAAAGTAAATAACCGAGCCTGTACCTACCCACCCACTCACCTATCCATCCAACCAAGGTATTCATTTTTGAGACAAGGTCTTTCTACATAGCTCTGGCTGTCCTGGAACTCACTATGTAGACCAGACTCCAGACTGCCTCTGCCTCCTGAGTGCTGAGAGTACCCATCATCCCTAGCAAAATAGAGTAGGTGTTTTATTGGGTTTTTTTATTTGTTTGTTTGTCTTATTTTGTGTGGTTTAAGATTTTATCTGTGTTGGTGCTACATGTATGTCTGTGCACCACATACATGAAGTGCCCAGCAGAGGAAAGAAGAAAAAATATTTAAAGAGAAAAAAGGAGACTCACTTCCAAGATAAAAAAAGAAAGAGAAAACACCAGTGCTTGGTGCCAGGAACATTTCCAGAGTGAGCATATGCAACAACGTCATGAGCTCCCCAAGCTGGTTGAGCAGACAATGCTGTATGAGTTATGCCGTTCACAACAGGTGGTGAGGAATCAATTTTATAAGCTCAAAGTGTGAACAGTCACATCCCAGTTTAGACCTGCTTGTACTGCCCCATTTCTTAAGCACCGAAAAACTGCCCTCCAGGAAAAAATAAAATAAAATGGAACTCGTACGAAAAATGAAATAAAAAAATGGAGAAGAGAAAGAAGCAGAAAGCTGTGAAATGAGGATGAGCAAAGTGAACCCTTTATACACCTTTCTACGCTGTCAGACTTTGGAGCCATGTGAACGGCAAGCAGCATGACAGTTAGGGGCAGCCTGCCAAGAGCGGATGGCAAGGGGGAGGGAACAGACAGATTTGCAAGGCCATGTTTATGCTGCTTGGTCTCTGAACAGCAATTTCAGACAAGCAAAACCCAGCTATATATTAAATTACAATAAAGAAACAGTGGAAGAACATACAAAAAAAATGTGCCCTTGCATTGCAAGGAAAAAAAAATGCAAAGAGCCCGCAAACATACACTAGACAAGAATAGAGTGACACCACTCTCTGTATACCTTGTATTTTTAAATGTGAATACGGATTAGAATAAGAAGCCTGAGGGTGGGGGATGGCTTAGGCAGAGGGACTTGCCAAGAAGCCAGAGGATCGGAGTTACATACACAGGATCACAAGGTAGGAAGAGAACTAACTCCTATGAGCCACCCTCCGACTTCCATCTGTGCCCGGACATGCATGTGAGCATGCATGCGCAAACATACAAATACAATGTAGTAATAATATTTTTGTGAACATTTCCTCCTCTAGTTAGTGGGTGTAGTCTGAGAACAGAAGTGTTCACTGAGCTAACTTTGATCTCTACTGATCTCATTAGCAGCAACTATCTACAGAGTAAAGGACTAAGTTACAAGTAGACTTGTACGAGTACAGCTTTGATTTAGTGTATCATATGATGACGAAGAATAAATACTTATGTTAATGTTTAAGGAAACATTTACACATAAATATGAAATCTAAGAATGCAAGCCAGAGATCGCTCAGTTGGTGAAGTGTCTGCCTCACAAGCATGAGGACCTGAGTTCAGATCCCCAGGACCCAAGTGGTGCTTGGAGGCAGAGACAGGAAGCATAAAAGGCCGGTTAGCCTGGCCTATGTGATGAAGCTGTACGGTGCCTGAACAGAGACTGAAACTCAAGGTTGTCTTTAGATGTGGGCACATATACCCACTGGCACACACTTTTATTTTTTTTAATCTAAGAAAGGAAAAACCCATAATATATACTTCATCTGAAAATCTTGGTTCACAGAAAAGGCTCCAAAGGGATGCCACCCCAGACGCAATGAGCCCCCTTAGAATCTAGTCCTTAGCTTTGAAACACCACTTTGCACTAGAACACAGCATGCCTGGAGGAACTGCTATTTTAAAAACCAGAGAAGCAGAGAGAGTGAGAGTGAGTCTGTGATATTACATATGCAAAAGAAGTACTCAAAGCGACAGTGGGGAAAACACAAGAGGCCAGAAGAGCAGCGCAGAGGAGCCAACTTCTAGAACAAACGGGAGGAAAGGCTGTGTTGAAGATTTTAAGACACAGTGATGTATGTAACATCATTCAGGCCTCGGTGAAAGCCTGCTCTTACCAAAGCATTCAGTCATCAAGAAAGGCCATCCAGGTAGAAACTGCTCTGTAACTTGCTAAGCTCTCTAATATTTTATTATTAAATAATAAAGTGGTCAGCTTTTCCCCTCCCACGTGGTGGAGGAAATCAAGTTTTTGTCTGTTTTGAGATAGGGCCTAACTATGCAGCTCAGTTGGCTTCAAACATATTACATGACCTAAGTGGGTTCTGGAATTACTATCCTGCTTTGGCCCCAACTGCTTTGTGCTGCTGAGATGAGAGGTGGCCGTGAAGCAGGCTCTGGACTAGTCCCAACGGCTAGAAGCCAAGGATATGGGGCTAAACTAGGTATTGCAATAAGGGTCCGTGGAGTCCCACAGAGAATGTGCTGCGACCCAGGGCAGCGACGCTGTCCCATTCTGAGTGGTCCATCTTCAGTGGCAGGATAAAAGTAGTGCCTAAGAAAACTACCAGAGGACAACTGGTCTTTCAGAAATTTCCTCTTACTTCAGTGTATTGCTTTCGCCATAAAAAGAACAAATTACAAATGGTTCATTTAGAATAAAGTTAAATCAAAGGTGAAAACTCAAAGCCAGACATAGTAGCTCACACCTAAAATCCTTGCAGCTGAAAGGCTGAAGCACAGGGACTGCTCAGAGTTCCAGCTAGCAAAGGAGCATAGTAAATTCCAGACCAGTCTGTAGGCTACAGAATGAGGAGCGAGGGGTGGGGACAAGGCCAGAGGTGTGTGTGCGCGCGTGTGTGTGTGTGTGTGTGTGTGTGTGTGTGCGCACGTGTGTGTGTGTGGTGTCAGAAGGAAAGCACGATCTACTGAAAGATGGTAGAGAATGAAAATGGCAACGGTAGAAAGCGAGGAAGCACACCACCTTCTGGCACGTGAAGATTGTGTCATGAACTTTAAAACTCATGGAAGTAACTGCATCTACGAAATGAAAACAAAACAAATACATGCTCACAGGAAGAAAAAAAAAATAGAATACTAGAGGTCAAGACAGAAGTAGGAGGTAACTGTTCAGCTATTTCAGGAATGATGACACATTAAGAGGTCAGCCTGGGAATCCATGCTGTAGGAAATACAGTAGGGAGTAAAGATTGGTTCTGCTCAGGATGGGCCGAGGCATAAGAAACACTTGTGCCCAGAAGTTTGAGATCAGCCTGGGCAACACAGCAAAACTCTATCTCAAACAAAAAGAGGAGGCCAGGATAGTGATCAATACCTTTAATCCCAGCACTCGGGAGGCAGGGGCAGGAACCTCTGTGAGTTTCAGGCTAGCCAAAGCTACAAAGTGAGACCTGATCTGAAAGAACCAAACAAAAACAAAAACAGAATCATGGGCTTAACTTAAAGAGAAAAAGTATTTAAAAAGAACCAACATATAGATAATTGGATACCACTTCCTACATAAAATAGAATAGAAATACGGAAAGAATTCAAGAAGACATCCCCCCCCCCCCAAGATGATTTTTCTGTATAGCCCTGGCTGTCTTGGAACTCACTTTGTAGTCGGGACTGGCCTCAAACTCAGAGATACTCCCACTTCTGCCTCTGGGATTAAAGGCCTGCATCACCATGCCTGACTACAAAACTTCTTTTCTTTTTTTAAAATACTACTGTATGTTACAGATTGAAAACGAACTATATGTAACCATCACTACAAACCACGTCCTGGGAATGGGTGCTGGTGCTCAGGGGTAGAATATCCAACCTTGTTTGGAATTTATACTCCCTTCAGTCTAGACGGATGCTTACTCTCCCCGAGAACACTCCTCCTCAGGCCTCTCTAGACACAGCACTTGCTCTCTGCACACTATGTGCCAGTGTCAGGCAACAATGAACGAGGCCTGAGACACGCTGGCTCCTAGTCAAGAACGTCTGCTGAGAACTGCACTTCTTGACTGGACATACAAAGTTTTGTGCTTTTACAGAAACGAACTGGTTTAATAAAAAACAAAAAACAAAACCGAAGATTTTTAAGTACTTTCTTACCATTCCTTAGCATCTAAGCATCAGATTAGGATGTCTCTTTAGTATTAATGTGTTAAGAGTGCTTGCCTTAAAAATTGCAGTTTGATGCCGGGTGTGGTGGCACATGCCTTTAATCCCAGCACTCAGGAGGCAGAGGTAGGTGGATCTTTGTTGAGTTCCAGGCCAGCCTGGTCTACAAGTGAGTCTAGGACAGCCAAGGATACACAGAGAAACCCTGTCTCAAAAAACCAAAAAAGAAAATTGCAGTTTGATAACCTTAAGATGTGACAAAAGGGATTATATAATATTAAAGAGCTTCTACACAGCACACAGAACAGGGGGTGGGAGGAATTTTTGCTAGCTGTACTTTAGACATGGTGCTAATATATAAGGAACTACAAATAGCAAACAGCAAACAAAATGAAACTTCCAATCTATAAATGGGCCAACGAACTGAAGAGATAGTTCTCAAAAGAAGAAACACAAATGGCTATCAAAGAAATACAAGTTAAGGCTCTGGCGATCCCATTCCACTCAAGTCATAATGATTATCTTCAAGAAAACAAATGGACCAGCAAGATAGCTCAGGGTTAAGCGTGCTTGCTGCTAAGCCTCACACCCTGAGTTCCATATCTGGGACCTGCACAGTGGAAGGAGACAGTAGATTCCCACGAGCTGTTCTGACTTCCTCATGTGTACCTTGGCACACACACAGCTACATAAATACACAAAACAAGTAAATAAAATGTAATCTATATATGAAAGAAGATATGTAAATGCTGATGAGGATGTGGGTAAAGGGGAACCCGCATTCACTGCTGATGGACGTATGAACTGGAATAATGGGGAATAGAGGCTTCTCAAAAAACTAAAACTACCATAAGACCCAGCTAAACCCCTCCCGGCATATTCCCAAGACATCGTCCCTATTCTACCACAGAGATACGCGCATACCCATGTTTATTATTGCTCTACTCACACTATAGGAAGGAAGAGTCAGCTTAGATGCCCATCCACAGATAAATGTGTAATGAAAAGGTGATACATATATGCATGGATGGTGGTGGCGCATGCCTTTAATCCCAGCACTTGGGAGGCAGAGGCAGGTGGATCTCTGTGAGTTCAAGGCCAGCCTGGACTACAGAGCTAGTTCCAGGACAGCCAAGGCTACACAGAGAAACCCTGTCTCAAAAAACCAAAAAGAAAGAAAGAAAGAAAAGAAAAGAAAAAATGCAATTTCTAAGACATTGGATGGATCCGGAGATTATTAAGTGAGGCAACCTAGACTCAAATAACAGGTACATTCTCAACTGCAGATCCTTGAGTTTCATTCTTGTATATACACATGTGGGTGTATGAGTATACACCCTAAAACTAGAGTAAGTGAAGGCAATAAGATACATGTGATTCAGTGTGAAAAAGGAAACTAACTGGGACGGATGAGTATACGATGTGGCAAGACAAAGGGAGGACAGGGCAGCAGAGCAGAGGAAAATCACCAACATGAAATTAGGGGCGAGGGAGACCATCCTGTGTGAGAGCACGTACTGTGCAACCATGGGAAGCTCTCCGAACCCTCAGACCACAGAACAGCAAGTGCAGCCCAACCGTTTAGAGCCCTGGGCTCTTACATCGAGATGAGAGACCGAGGCAGGGGACTTCCTTGAAGAGCATGGGCCAACTAGTCTGGTATATGCTGAGAGAGAAGAAAAAAGAGACCTGTCTGAAACAAGGCAGAAGGTCAGGACAGACACTGAGGTTGTCCTCTGAGCTCCACATGTGCTGTGGTGGACGCTCATCCACTCATTCACACATGTGCATGTGCACACACACACATTGTGTGTGGAAAAGCCTTAAGGAAACCTATTACCTCGTATATTAATTTTTTAAAAAGGGCTGGAGAGGCAGATAGCTCAACACATACAAACGCTGCCTGCTCTTGTAAAGGTTCAGTTCCCAGAACCCACATGGTCGCTCACAGCCATGGGCAGCACCAGTCCCAGGGAATCCAATGCTGTCTCCTGATGACAGCAAGCAACAGGCATGCATGTAGTGCACATACACACATGTAGGCAAGACAGTCACGCCCATCAAACAAACAAAACAAAAAATTCAAAGAAGAACAACAACATAAAAAATTGCTGTTTAAGTTCCTGATTTAAATTTTAGAATACAAATTACTAAATGTAGTACTTGCTATATAAAGAGGCTCTCTCGACAATGACAACTATAAAATCAAAGCATGACAAAGTTTGCAAAGTGCTCAAGATGCTCTGTGTCAGGTAAAGAGGTACTGAGCCAAGATTCAATTCCCTATGTAAAAAGAAATAGCAAATCCACCTCATTACTAAGGAAACTTACATTCATCTTTAGTAACTGGTAAAATTTTTATGTACACACTAAAGAACTGTTTGAAAGTACATTTCACTTTTTTTAAAGATGTAATTTTATTGTGTGTGGGTCCTTGAGGGCTAGAAGAGGGCATTAGGGCCCTGAGCTGGGGTCACAGGTGGTTGTGGACTGTCGGATGTGAGTGCTGGGAACTACACTGATGTCTTCTGAAAGAGCAGCAAGTCACTCACTCACTCACTCTCTCATTCATTTTCAACAAGTACTCTTAATTGCTGAACTATTTCTCCAGTACCTTAAAATATGTTTAAGATTTATTATCAGTGAATGTTTGGTTTGTGTATTTATTTTATAAGCCTATATATCCAGGGTCATGTGAAATTTCTTTGGTGAGAAATGTTTAAGAAGCCCCGATCTAGAGCACCATTTTAACGAGGGAGAGAGATGGCAGAGGGTCCCTGTACCTTAGCGCCGAGTCAGCGGCGTGTGCTGCAGTCGTGGTGATGACAGGAGACTGAGCTCTGGTGGCTGAGACCGTAGCTACCACAGCAGGAGGGATCGTACTGGAGGTGGTCACAGGTGGACGAGACTACAGGGGAGAGAAACAAGTACTTCACTTAGAGCAGAAGGCAATATAAACTATAGCAAAGCAAACGCTCAAGCTCAGCTTTGAAACATAAACCTCCAGGTGAGTATGCCTGCTCCAGAATAGAGGCAAGTCCTCATTCTCCTCATTTTTTTCTAGGTATGTTATTCTAAGACAAAGAGTGGAACCACAAAACCTGCCATGAGCTGTTCTGTATGCCTATAGCCTTAGCACCTGAGAGGCTGACACAGGGGGACTGGGAGCTTAAGCCAAGCCTGGGCTACCTAAACTAACTAAAAAACAAACAGCAACAAAAACAAAGCAAAGCAAACAAACAAATAAAAGAAACAAGAGTGGGGGGGGAGGGAAGAAGAGTAAACAGGACACATGCAGTTGAGGGGAGGAATGCATGACTAGCATATACAAGGCTCTGGCTTTAATTCCCAGCACTGCTGAAAAGGCAGGAAAATTCCCATTTCAAATGACATGGTGGTACAAATCTTTAGTCCCAGCTCTCAGAAAGCAGAGTGGATATTTGTGAGTCTGAGGCTAGCCTGATCTACACAAGAGGATTCTAGGCCAGCCAGGGCTGCATGCTCAGACTGCCTCAACACAAACAAACCCTGCTATCTTGTTTAGACAGCCTATGACTCTGTAATAAAACTAGAGTGAAGGGCCTGCCCTAGTCTCAGCAGTAACTGCGATTTAACTGTTTGGCCCGGCATTCCCATGGTTTACTGTGGTGCTGAGTGGGCATCTAAAACCTCTCACCCAAGCGCCTTCCACAGAGGGCCTGTGAGGCTACTGGCTAGAGTTGCTGGCTCTCAGGCCAAATCAGGATGCAAAAGGCAAACAGGATGACAGAACTCTGCGCTTGCATGAGTCAAGGCTCTCAGAGCAGGGGAGGAGGGCAAACACGGGGCAGAAGACACCTTCAGGTGTTCATACGTTTTCTACGTTTCCATACAAATATTTACCCTATTACTATACCTGTGTGTTGAATTTCTGGCCCTTTTGCCTTACCTGCAATGTACTCAGATCAGACACAGGCTACCACATTTGTTTTTCAAGACAGGGTCTCTCTATAGGTCTGTCTGGCCTGGATCTCACAGAGCTCTGAAAGCCTTCATCTCTCAAGTACTGAAATTCCTTGAGATTTCAGTACTCTCTACACAGGCCTTGTCTGCTTTTTAAGAGAAGCTAATTTGCAAATATTACTTTTTTTTTTGACCCCTGAAAGTACTAGAATTTCCATCTTCTCTATGTAACTAAGCTAAATGCACCTTTCAAAAATTACTTGATCATATGCTGCAGGGTCTCTACTATCTACTAAATCAACATCACACTCTACATGCTAGAAATACCACTAAATCTTTTCCCTTTCCTTTGAGATTTTCAAACAATTTATGTGTACGGTGTCTTGCTTGTATGAACGCCTGTGCACTGCACACACACAGGGCACGTGGAGGGCAGCCGAGGGCATCGGATCCCCTGGAACTGCAGTTAAGGAAGGTTGCTGGCCCCCGTGTGGCACCGAGAATGGACCCTGAAGAGCAGCTGGTGCTCTTAAACACTAAGCCATCTCGAGCACTGTATCTCCTTCTCATGCAGAAGTAATAATATAACTCTATTAGTACTGAGACTATAGAACTCCTTGAGTAAAAGCTGGAATTAAAAGACGTTCAAGTGTAGCTTGGCTACTAGCACGCTTGCCTGGCATGCAAGAGGCCTTGGGTCTGATTCTCAATATGGAAAAAAATGTGTATGTGTACTACCGGAAATGTATTTAGTAGCTGAAGTATCTGCATATATTTATTTATATGGATAAAATGTACATAAAAACTTTAGGTGTTTGTAGAGTTCTACCCAAGTTTTTAAACACTGTCTGTAGCCACCACTGTCTTCCTTGCTACCATTCACGTCCCTTGTCACTTTTCTAGCACCAGCTGTCTCAGCTGTCACTTTCCCCACAAATTCTTATCCCTGTTTTACACTTGCACCACCCAATGGGCATCCTCCGAACTTTTCAGGGCCTTAAAGCACAACTGAGGGCAGCGGCTGGGGTCATGACCTCCCTCAGTGTCTGGTACGGCACTGCAGACATGCAGGCTGAGCAGCCCTGACTCCAACATGCCTGGATTGGCTGGTGTATGAGGTGCTGCACCGCTGGCTGGGCTGTAGCAGCATTTGGCAACTGGGAAGTTGGCCTCAGGACCGTGGTTACTTTAGAGCTGGACATCACAGCAGCAGCTGCTGCACCTGAAAAGAAAACAACTCTCAGTATGGTCTACCAACACAGTGCTTAAATGAGATTCCCAGTTATAATCCCTAGGAAAGGCACTGCCTGCCAAAATCTGGGCAGCATGGAGACTGCTCCAGTATACTAACTACACACACTTCGTATTTTATCACAAGGAAAAGGTGTATTCAAGGGCTGAGCTACCAAGTTTTGTTTTGAAGTTTGTTTATATGCATTTTTGTTTTCATTTATTTATTTATTCATCTTATTTATTTATTTATTTTTGGCTTTTCGAGACAAGGTTTCTCTGTGTAGCCGTGGCTGTCCTGGACTCACTTTGTAGATCACACTGGCCTTGAACTCACATCACCCTGCCTGCCTCTGCCTCCCAAGTGCTGGGATTAAAGGCGTGCGCCACCATGCCCAGCTTAAATGCATTTTAAAATTGCAATTAGCAAGTACAAAAGTAATGTTTTGGTTTGGTGCCATAAGAGCGGCACAGTATGGTGCCAAAGCCTAAACACATTAATCACCACGCTATGTCGTCACCTTCTCATGCTGTCTTTGTTCCTTAAGTGCAGATGTAAGGCAGATAGGGTCTTAGCGTTGCCATGAAGGTAGTTTTGATACCACAGACCCATAAGAGTCACTGAATGACATGCTGGGAACTGCTGGGTTATGGCAGGACTGAGTAAACCTGGTTTTGTTTATTAGTTTGATTTTTCCCCCCCAACAATTTCCACCTGGTTATAACTCCTAAAACACATTACAACTTATTTGAACTTACTTATAAGAATAAGTCAATCTTATCCCAATGGATATTAAAAATTAAATAAGCATTATCATAAACTTAAAAAATATTTTAAGCCATGAATGGTACAAACCTGTAATCATAGCAATTGGAATGTAGACAGAGGCAGGACAATTACTTTGAGTTCAAGGCTAGCATGCTACCAAGTTCTAGGCACGTCAGGGCTAACAGCAAGACCCTGTGACAAGCACAACACACCCAGCCAAGGGAGGTGCTGTGTGCCTATCAACAGCTCTTAGGATCTACTGCAACTCTAAAAAGCACACAACAGGCCACATTAGAAATCCGTATCACTGTAGGTTTATCTCCACAGCCCTGTGACTTTAGGTTGACTGTGCACACATTCGCTCACCCTGCCCTCTGGCACATGTGCATCTGCTATTGTATTTCCGGAATATGAGAAACACGTGCAGTTGTTACCTCGAGGTAAGTGGGACGCTCCGATGTGAAGAGGGGGCCCGGGGGCATTGCTGCGGATAATGGACATCTGCACATTGGTGGTCATGATGTGATGCAGGTTACTGGGATGCCCCTGGAACAATCAGGATAGAACATAATTTTCACAAGGACGGTCATAGCCATTCATTTCCTATAGAAAGTCAGTGCCCTTCAAATTGGATCAGATTGTTTTTCAGGTTCTTTTCCTTCCCTTTTTGCTGTTGTGGTGATTTCCAGGGCAAAGACATGTATGACTCAAGGGCTGTACACTGGTCTACACTCTTGAATCAGCCCTTTCCTTTTGGATACTGAGTATCATCTACAACTGTAATACCCTGAGCATACTCAATCTCAACTGTCAGACAGTGAGCATCCCACAGGAAAGGGGTTCTGAGAGTACCTCAGTATCGATTTCTCATTTCCCATATTATAACAATACAAGCATGTCAGAAGTAAGTATACTTCAACAGGCCCAACTAGTTACTAGACCCTAGGGAAAGGTGAGATAGCCGACTGTCTTATTCTTAGTAGCTCATATCTGCAACATCAGTTTTTCACATTTGTTTTCTCTTTCCACTACCTGATACACACGTACTATCCTCCAAGAAAACCTAGGACACTTCCAGCAATACTGCGGGGGTGTTCCTGACCACCAGTCCTGTCTCCCTCTAACCAAGCACATGGACTGCTCATGACTATAGCGCCTGGCAATGCTATGTGCTCCGCAGACATCGCCTACCCAATAAGCAGCCTGGGTTTTACTCCTTCAGTGTTACTATCCCTCTATGGGTTATCAGTAACCATTTAATTATTTAGGGCAGGGCCTACTGTATCCCTGAGTTAAAGTAAACACATAGTGATCAACAGTTTGGAACTGCAGTTAGAAAACTAACAAATGAGGAGGAAAAAAGTAACCTGCTGTCCACTGATTGTTGCCACAGGAATGGCGGAAGCTTGAGGGATGCTGCTCTCCATAGTAACAGTAACCTGTCCTGGAACTTTCGGGGGAAGTGACATGGTAGAAGGGGGAGCAGGAGCAATGGGACGGCTAGGCATGGTGGGCTTCGGGGGTGGCTGCAAACAGAAAACCACAGGAGACATGTCAGTAGCTTTGCTCGAGTGATGCACACTTTGCTTTAAAAGTCCAGCCTGGAGAGGGCATACAGAATGAGACAGGTACAACATGGTTCACCTGTCAGAATCACAGCTTTGCTACAGAACTACCAGCAGCTTACAGTACAGAGGACGGAATGTACAAGCATGGCTAAATGTCCTACTTGGAGCCACATGGAAAGTACACAGCAGAACTGGGACTAAAGCCCAGGTTTGCACAGCTCCCACTATATGCCTTGCCTTCTACCCAATCCTGCCTCGCACATTTGCACAGAAGTAAACACAACTCTCAGTAACTAAAGCATTAACCCAAGTAACACACATTGCAACATGCTCAGGTGCCCCCCTGTAAGTGGAACAATTACCAACATCACATTATCTAGCAGCCAGGTATGGCTCACACCTGTAATCCCAGCAACCAGGAGATAGAACCAAGAGGACTGTCAAAAGTTTGAGCCTAGCTTGGTCTTACAGGGAGTTTCCAGTCCAGCTTAGACTATAGTGTAAAGTTTGTCTCAAAACAAATAAACTGATAAAAATGCAGCAATTAAAAGAGTAACAGAGAAGTGCCTGGTGCCCGGGGCAGTCCCATCACTGAAGAACAGCAAACCTCTACAGGGAACACTCAAGTGACAGCCAGAGGGGAAAAGTTGAAGGAGCACGTTAGGACACAACCTAAGATTCTGGTAGCTTTGCTACATGTGTGAGCTGTCTTCAGCCGTGGTTCAGTGTGAAACTTTAAATTCTGTTACCTTCATAAGTCCTTCCGAAAAAGAGAGTGGTACTGCTGGTGTCAGGTGCGCTGGTGGGGCTGTCACTGCAACAGGAGTGGCTGAGGCGACGGCATGGTGTGCGGGCAGCATCTGTACCTGTGGATAGGGCCTTACCACGACCGGCTCCTGCTTCTCTTCCCGGGGTGGCAGGGAGCTGCTAGGGCCCACATGTTCCCTGGCACCAACATCAGCATCTCGGCCAGACTCATCGTTAACTAGGGAAAATATTAAAATGCAAAAGGAATATTACAGTTCTTTCTAAGGTTAACCAATACAACACAGAGCAGGATGAAATAGCGACCAATTCCTTGTGACACTGTTTTCTTTATGCTACTGCAGTCCAGACAGGCCTCTAATTTGTGATCCTCCAGTCTTACTGAGCCTCCGGAGTGCTGGGACTCCATGTATCTATCATGACCAGCTCTCATGTAAGGCTTTTAGAGAGCCTGGCTAACTTGGAACTCATTATAGAGACCCAACTAAACCCAGACTTGCAGCAATCCTTCTGCCTCTGCATTCCAACTGCCGGGACTATAAGCATGCCCCACGACTGACACAGAAGTCTTTCTCTCCTTTTTTAATAAGTGCTTTTACTTGCATGTACTGCACGCATGTATGCTACACGCATGTGTGCCTGGTGCCTCTGGAAGCCAGAAGAGGGCTTCGGACATTCTGGAACTGGAGTTAAAGATGGTTGTGAGCCAAACCCAGGTACGTGCAGAAGCAGCAAGTACTCTGAACTACTGAGCCATCACTCCAGCAACTTGTAAGGCTTGTCCTGATGGCCAGTGGAGCCAAGAGTCAGGAATGTGGGAATATGAACACAGGGTCCTGGACAGTGAAAATAAGTGCAAACAGTAGCTGGAGAGAGGGCTCAGTGGGAAAAGAGAGAAAGACCTGCCGCCAAGCCTGCCTGCCTGAGTTTGATCTAGCACCTACATAGCAGAAGGAGAGAGGCAACGCCTGCAAGTTTTCCTCTGACTTGCACACATGCATGCACACAGACACACAAAATTAAAACAAAAAACTCTCAGGTAGTTAAAAGTACACTCTAGGGTACAGCTTCATTTATAATGGCTTGCTTGTTTTTTGAGAGAATGTCTAACTTTGTAGGCCAGATTGACTTGCGATCCTCCTGCCTCAGCCTTCTAAGTGTTGAGATTGCAAGTATGCAACACCATGCCTAGCAAAAGTTATAAAAAATTGACATTGAAAAGATATGTTTAGAGCCAGGCGTGGTGGTGCACGCCTTTGATCCCAGCACTCAGGCGGAAGAGGTAGGCGGATCTCTTTGAGTTCGAGGCCAGCCAGGTCTACAAAGACAGTTCCAGGACAGTCAAAGATACACGAGAAACTCTGTCTCAAACGCCGTGCCCCCTAAAAAAGATATGTTTAACCTTCAATCAATAAGAGTTCCCTGCCTAAAGATATGCTGGTACAGTAGTGGCACAAAGCCGTGGGAGTAACCAACCAATATCTGACCTGAGTTATCTGTGAAATGGAACCCACACCCGACACTGCCTGGGTGGCTAAGAACCTGTGACTAGATAGTCCAGGGACTAGGGGAAACCCTAATAATACTGTTCTGCTAAAGGAGCATAGCAATAAAATGACTCCTAATGACATTTTGCTATACTTATAGATCAGTGCCTTGCTCAGCCATTATCAGAACAGCTGCCTCCTGCAGTTGACAGGAACAAACACAGAGACCCATAGCCAGGCAGTATGCAGAAGGAGAGACCTTGCAGCACTCAGTCCTAAATTGGTTGAATCCATCAAATCTCTCTCCTCAGGGCTCATGGAACCTTGTGGAAGAGGAGGCAGAAAAAGTGTAAGAGCCATACAGGATGAAGGACACCAAGGAACCAAGGCCTTTGAGACACAACAGGGCTGGCACACATAGGAACTCACAAAGACTGTGGCAGGCACATGCACAGATATGGGCTCCTACAGGTGAAAGAAGAGAACAAATGCCCCCCCCCACTCTCTAACCCAGAAGCTGTCTCCAGATGATAGCTATGTGCAAATGAAAAATTAATTTTTTCCAAGGGAGTCTCACTGGGGAAACAAAACACTCTTAAGGAGAGGCTGCATGCCCAGCAGTAGATGGCCAATATAAATGAGGACTCAACAGCATCTTTAGAGGTTGTCTCATAAACGGTAAGTATCAGGGCTTTTCCCATCTACCATGAGCTCTGAATATTAGCGTTGACAGACATGAATTTTTTCCTATAAAAGATTCAAATCTGCTTTCTAAAAATGCTTTGTTAAATACAAGTTATTCTGTTGATAAGATTGATAATTCAATATTAAAGATGAATTTGATTTAATTAAAAAAAGATATGCTTAAGTCAACATTCTGTAATAAACAAAGCTTTCCATCTTCAAGCGAAGCTCTAAGACACAGGATGTTTTAATGGGAGGTGAAACATTCCACTCTGCAGGAAGTAAGCAACTCAAAGGTTTCAGGAAGTCCCTGGAGCTGACCAGATTCACAGGCCCTTACTCCTAGAGCACATATGTATTGTAAGGATTGCTAAGAGGCTCTCTCAGAGTAGCTAAGCCACCTGACACAGCCAGAACAGCCAGGCTGTCTAGAAAGGACACTCTCCAACCTGTTGGATTGTTGGTAAGTTGTGCAGTGTGCTCCAGTTTCCAGCTTTTGTGAGTCACAGCTCATCACACCATGCTGAGGTGGGTTTTGGTGCTGTAGCTCTGTCTTTGAGTCATTCTGTTCCTCTAAGTAACTCCTCACCCACATTTCTATAATTAACCCCAATAAACTCAGTGATTCAGGGTGGACGTTGATGGTATTTTTATTTTGGCCTTCCAGGGGTTTGCTAGATGTGAGTAAATGTTTATTCATGCTTCCCCAGGAACAGTGTCATACAAAAGTCAAGTGAATTCAAGGCTAGCCTCAGCAACTTAGTGAAACCTGGACTCAAATATAAAAAGTTAAAAAAAGTTGGGGACATGGCTCAATGGTAAGTAGGTGCCTGCCTGGTATGCATGAACCCCTAGGTTTGATCCCCAGAACCACAGAGGAGGGGGAAGAGGTGAGAAGAAAGGGGAGAGAGAAATAGAGCAAAGAGGAGGGAGAGTTTAAATATATATATAATATTTCATATATATTATATATTATTTCCCAACATGAAGAATATTCAATTCTCAAGAGTGGAGATAGGGATGAGAGGTAACTTCCCACTGTATTCCCTTTTTCTTTTGAATTTTGGACTCCCTGGACACATAATTATTGAAAAGTTGAGAAAATGGAAGAATAGCTAATATAGTAGTGCAAGCCTACAATCTAGGCGATCAGGAGGCCAAGACAGGAAGACTGAGGCCAGCCTTGCCTAGCACCGCTCTAGTCACTATCCTCTGAAGACAGAACTCCAGGAGTCTGAGGCCAGTGTATCTATACAGCAAATTCTAGGCAAGCCAGGGTTGCGTGGTGATACCTTGTCTCTAAATACATAAAAAGTGAGGATCAAATACTAACATAATAAAGGATGATAATTGTGAAAATACTAATTCACATTTGTTTCTTTTTCTTTCTTTAGGTTTTTTGAGACAGGCAATCTGGCCTGGAACTTGTTTTATAGCTTAGGCTGACCTTGAACTTGCATCTGTCTGCTTGTCTCCTGAATGTCAAAATTAGAGGTGTACACTGTTTCACCCAACTTCTTAAAGTAATACCACGCTTAATTTTTATAACATAAAACATTTACATAAGCAGAAAATTTAAGCTATTTGAAATAAAGATCCTTGAAAATCTACATACCAAATACACTAACAGTTAACGTTTCAATAAAATCTCTGGACACTTCTTACCTCTTTCTAATTGGTGTGGGTTTTTATTTAACTATTTTTCAGCTAATTGTAATGTATATAAAGGCAAGTAACTGCTAATGATATAGTTCAATGGGCTTTCACAAACAGAATTCACCCAATGTAACAACACCCAGTTGAAAACTAGCATGCCACTTTGAGCTTGACATAACCAAACTTACAGCAAACACACCCTCTTTTCCTTCACTTACAGATAGGACCAACACACACTACTGCACAATCCATAAAATTTTCATTTTCTTAATGTCACATCATGCGTAACAGTGTGAATAAGCCACAAGTCATCTATTTAACTGCCGAGAGAAATTTAGCATAGCTTTCACGCTCTGCTATCGTAAGTGGTAGTACTGGATACTGGTGTCGCCTGCATACAAGCCGACCACTGCTAAGTAATGACTGTAATGTATATGGCATCTTTTTAGGGGTGTATAGTATATGCGGGTGTGCAGAGAAGATGCATATTTTGGTTTGTGCCCTCTAGAGGCCAAGGCTGACAATGGATGTCCTTCCTCTACTTCCGCCACCTTATGTTTTGAGACAGGTAGAGCTCAGCATGTTGACTAGAGCCCCAGGGATCTGCTTGTTTCAGTCCCCCAAAACTAGCTCTTCACATGGGTATGGGGGATCTTCAACTCAGATCATGCTTGCACAGCAAACACTCTACACACCGAGTCACCTCCTTAATCCCAACTTACTACATCATTTGTGAACAGATGTGAGACTCTACTGCAGTCTTTTAAACTGCTGTATTCCTGATGGTTATTTTCTGTTATCCCAAAAGCTTTGCCTAATAAATTCTTCAGGAAAATGCTTCTGAAAGAACATGAGCTAGATGGAATGATTTTTTTTAAGGTTTAAAAAAAGTATTATTTTAAAATTATGTGTCTGCATGTGCATGTTGAGTGCAGGTGCCCTTGGAGTCCTGAAGGGGGCAGACTCCTGGGGTTGGAGTTAGTTACCGGCAAGTGTGACTGACCTGAGGTGCGTGCTGGGAACTCAACCTAGGTGCTCTAGGAAAGTAGGAAGTACTCTAGGAGAGTCTTCTCTCCAGACGCAACTGTTTTTTCTATTTCACACGTATCTGACTTGAGTCTCCCAGAGCACTCACTCAGAAATTTTACATTTGAGATTCATATAATTACTTGACTGAACTACAACCTAGTGCAGTGGTTTTCAACCTGTGGGTGGCGACCCCTTAAACAACCCTTTCACAGAAATTGCCTAAGAGCATCAGAAAATACAGATGTTTTACATTATAATGCATAACAGTAGCAAAATTACAATTATGAAGTAGCAATGAAACAATTTTACGGTTGGGTCTCACCGCAACATGAGGGACTGTAATAAAGGGTCACAGAATTAGGAAGGCTGAGAACCACTGCAATAGTGTCTATGTGAAAAGAATCCAATGACTTAAAAAAAAAAAAGATTTATTTATTTATTATTATGTATACAGGGTTCTGTCTGCATGTACATCTGCAGGCCAGAAGAGGGCATCAGATTATATTATAGATGGTTGTGAGCCACCATGTGGTTGTTGGGAATTGAACTCAGGACCTTTGGAATAACAGGTTGTGCTCTTAACCACTGAGCCATCTCTCCAGTTCAATTCAATGACTTTTTACGGAAACTTTCTCAGCATTCTTGTGAGCAGAATGGCGGTGTAAAATATTCATGTTTAATTTTCTATGCGATTGTCAATGTGCTTTCCAAAGCAACTGCACCATTTTATGTCTCTGTCAGCCGTGTTTGTGGGAGCCAGGCATTCCTCCCCCTCACAAGTCCCTGACACACACCCAGCCCTTCTAGGGTGGGTAGCACTACAACGCCTAGCAACGCTCAACAGTTCTTATAGGACCCAAAGTTAGTCCATCGCCTTCAGTGAAGCGCACATCCATCTCTTATCCATTTATAATCAATTACTTTACTAAGGAATAATCTACATATAAAATCCACCAATTCGCCAGACAGTGGCGGCACACGCCTTTAATCCCAGCAGTTGGGAAAGGCAGAGGCAGGTGGATCTCCGTGGGTTCGAGGCCAGCCTGGACTACAGAGTGAGTTCCAGGAGAGACAGAGTTGTTACAGAGAAACCCTGTCTCAAAAAACAAAACAAAAAAATATTTTAAACCAATCAATTCTTTGTGTAAAATAACAACCTCACAGTCTGTAATGTTGTAACCATGACTCAATTACTCACATTACACTGCACAGTGGCCCGTCACAGCACAGTGGCCCGTCACTGCACAGTAACTAGTTCATTCATGCTCCTCTGCTACCAACCCCCTCCTCCCTGGACAGTACTGACTGGCGACGTCCGGGGTTCTGCACATAGCGAATTGTGGAGCGTGTGGTTCTTTTCCTCAGTATACCACTGTAGGAAAATCCAGCCACGCGCGTGTGCAAGGGTACCGCTGTCCCGGAGGGCTTTGGTTTATACAAGAGCGGTCCATTAAACAGATACAGTGCAATTTGCTTATCTAGTCATCATCTGATAAGCATTTGAATTTTCCCAGTTTTTGGCTATTAGAAACAGAAAATCTATAAGCATCTGAGTACAAATCTTTGGATAAGCATACATTTTCACATTAAACACTGAGTTAGGATCGGTCAGTTTTGAGTTAGTATTATTTTTTAAAGATTCTGCCCAGCTGTTTTTCAAAGTGGCTATACCACTGAGAGTTCTATTGCTTCAAAATCAGACCAATGCACGATATTCAGCCATCCTAACTGTAGTTAACAGTTTACTGTCCTGAGGATGAGAAAGAAATGTTAAGCATCTTTCATGTACTCCTTTCTTTCCTTTTTTATTATGTATACAGCATTCTGCCTGCACGTACGCCTGCAGGCCAGAAGAGGGCACCAAATCTCATTATAGATGGCTGTAAGTCACTATGTGGTCGCTTGGAATTGAACTTATGACCTTTGGAAGAACAGACAGTGCTCTAACCTCTGAGCTATCTCTCCAGCCCCTCATGTACTTCTTTTGGCACTCAGTTTTTACGGTTGGGGATCTATTAAGAAGACAATAAAATTTTTTTCTTACAATAAAGAGACTCTTTAACTTTTTATTATTTAGTTATAGGAGTTCTTTCTAGATTCAGGATATGAGTCATTACAAATATGGTTATCAAAAATACCCCTTTATCCTTTGTTTTGGGCATCCTCTTTGATACTGGTAATGAGTCTTTTTTATTTTTATTTGTTAAGATTTATTTATTTATGTATAGTGTTCTGGCTGCAGGTATGCCTGCAGGCCAGAAGAGGGCACCAGGTCACACTATAGATGGTTCTGAACCACCATGTGGCTGCTGGGAACTGAATTCAAGACCTTTGGGAGAGCAGTCAGTGCTCTTAACCTCTAAGCCATCTCTCCAACCCCTAATGACGTCTTTTGAAACGAAGTTATTTTTAATTTGTATCAACTGTTTATTTTACAATCAGTATTTTTTTGTGACCTTAGAAATTTTTGCTTACCAAAAAGTTGCAAACTGTTTTTCCTATGCTTTCTTTTAGAAATTAATTGTTTTATATTTAGGTTCCATTGTACATAGTGAATTAATTTTTCTTTTACCTAAGAGGAAAGTTATGGTCAAGGTCTATTTTTCCCATATTGTGGTATGGCTCTGTGGGCAAAAGCACTTGTCATGCAAGTCTGCTGGGCTGCATTTGATCTGCAGGTCTCAAGGTAGAAAATAAACAAATCTTAGAAAGTTGTTTTCTACCTCCATACTGGTGTGTTGGCTGAGGTTCATTTCCATATTTGATTCTACATTTCTGTTCAAAAACAAAAAACAAAAAACAAAAAAAAAATTGGGCCGGCCATCCATCCATGAACACATGGCTGTTTTGGAATAATTTACTTTACTCTATTCATCTACATTATGCCAATACAACACCATCTTGATTATGAAATTTTGTGAGAAGTTGTGAAATAAGACAATAATAATTTTCTATTTGCTGGGGTTATAACTGCTTTAGAAATCCTAAAACCCTTTGGATTTCCAAATAAACTTTACAACTGGGCTGTCAAAACTCTACAAAAAGCACACAAGGGTATTATGATGATTTTTACACACACACACACACACACACACACACACACACCACTTAGGGAATAAATGATGGTGTTGAAAATATTAAGTACATCAATTTGTGACCATCAAGATTTATCTAGTTATTTAACTTTGTCTTAAATATTCTCTCTGTTTCCTTCTCTCTTTGTTGAAATAGGGTCTCATTATGTAGTCTTGGTTGGCTTAAAATTTGCTATGTTGACTAAGCTGGACTTGAACTCACAGAGCTTTGCCTATCTCTGCCTCCTGAGTGTTGGGAGCAAAGTTGTGTGTTACTTTACCCAGCCTTACATACATGTTCTTTGTTGTTTGGTTTTTCAAGACAGGGTTTTCTCGTGTCATCCTGGCTATCCCTGATTCAATTTGTAGACCAAGGTGGCCTCAAACTCACAGTGATCCACCTGCCTCTGCCTCCTGAGTGCTGGTATTAAAGCTGTGCACTATCATGCCTGGCTACATTTATGTTCTTTTCATTTGTTTGTTTGCTTTTCAAGACAGGGTTTCTCTGTGTTGGCCTTGGCTGTCCTGGACTCACTTTGTAGATGGGCTGGCCTTGAACTCACAGCGATACACCTGCCTCTGCCTCCCAAATGCTGGGATTAAAGGCGTGTGCCACAACACCCAGCCACATATATGTTCTTTTTTTTTTTTTTTTTTTTTTTTTTATCCCCCACCCTGTTCCCCACATATATGTTCTTTAACTTATCTCCTACTGCAATTTTTTTGTGGCTATTGTCAATGAACATTAGCATAAAAATCTCATGTCTAAGCTGAGAAGATGGGTCAGTCAGTAAAGTACTTGCTATGCAAGTATGAGACCTGAGTTTGCATTACCAGTGCCCACAAAAAGTCTGAGTGTGGTGGCGCACACCTGTAACCACAGCTCTTGGTGGGCATGGAGGCTGCAGAGACAGATTCCTGAAGGTCAGAGGCTGGCCAGCCTAGCTAAATCAATGAATTCCAGATTCAGAGAGACACTGTCTCAAAAATGAAAGACGGAGAGTGACTAAGGAAGACACTTGACATTGATTTTGGTACACATACATACACCCCCAGAAACACATACATACATTATGAAAAACTTCACTGTCTATTGCCAGAAGTTAGCCATGTAATGAACTTCTGCACTCATCTTGTAGCCTCTAATTTTACTGATGTCATTTATTCTGACAGCTTTTTCAAAATACGATTAAGATTTTGTGTATATATTAATCATATTGTTTATGAATAAAGGCCATTTAATTTCTGTCTCTCCATTTTCCATTGTTTTCTTTCTTGGTTATCCAAACCAATTTTTCCCTAGTTTAAAAAAAAAAAATTAGGAAAATGGACAAATTCTTAAGCTTTTCTAAAGCCTATTTGGTCCACGAAGACTAATTTTTAACCACTCTATTAACTAGAATGCACTAATCACTCCCCATCAGGCATTCATCTATCTGCTTCCTCCATACACTTGTGCTTACATAGATTAGTTTACTTTGGGGTGGGGGAGGTAGTTGAGGATCAAACCCAGAGATCTGAGCACTCAAGACAAGCACTGTGCCACAGAGCTACGTCCCCAGCCATGTTTCTGTTCACCCTCAACAAAACAGAGTCTTGAAGCATTAGCTATTTCTACTTCTTAACGCTGAACATATACTTAAAATTCCTGGCATGCTTAGGACCCCAAATCCTCTCTTGTGAAACAGAGAAATATGTAACTACTTAGGTGAAAACTTCCTCTCTTTCCTCAGCCTCCTCTTCCATTGTGAGTAGGGTCTCACGTACTCCACGACAGCCTTGAATATGCTATGTAGGAAGGGTTGATCTTGGACTCCTGGCCCTCCCGCCTATGCCTTCTAAGAGCTGGGATTAGAAGCACGTTCCCCCATGTCCCACTTACGCGGGGCTAGGGACGGAACCAGAGCTCCGTCTGCTCGGCAAGCACTGCTAAGGAGACTGCCTCAACAACTTCTGAAAAGAGGGACACTGGGTTTCTGATGGTCAAGGAGTTGTCACATCACGTTGGACTGGTCAATTCTACTCAATACTTTTTGGAGAATAAATTTGATTTACTTAAGAAAATAAAAGAAAAAAGAAGGTGAAATATACTGATGTGAAAAATTAAGAGGTAGACTATTGATGCAAAATTTCAAAAACCCATTATTACGATGTGGGCTGGGCCTTGAAACATGTGGAGAGGAGAGGAGCGTGAGGGCAAACTGTAGACAGTGTCTAGAAAAGTGATTAGTCTTGATTCGTATCAAGACTCACTGCAAAGCTTCAAAGATAATCTTCCTCTCCTTTTTCCATAAGTAACTCTCATTTCTTTCCCTTCAAAAACCAACGTTCTCAGCTCCATCTCTTTTCCTGTCTCATGTGTCCCATGGCCTTGAACGTGCTTGGTAGCCAGCCTTTTGCTACAATGCTTTAAACTGCTTAGCTTTCTTCAATTACCCAAGTGCTAGGAGTACAAGTGTCTATCACTGCGCCTAACAAGAAATAAAGAACTTGATATGGCCGTACAAGACCTTGACTACAACTTGTGCTATCCACTATAGCAAGGAAATGCACATAAGGGTTCATGGGACACACGGGTTCGGAAATATTGTAAAAGATAAAGTCAGCAAAGACATTTAAAAAATGACATCAAGGATGAATCCTCAAGGAGGAAAAATCAGACAAATAAATGAACCTGGAAAGGAAGAAAGGTTGCACCATAGGGAGGAATCTACACGCCACAGAAACTGAAGACATTATTATATTCAGGAAAACCAGTACATAGTGTCTAGTGGCAGGCGTAGAGCAGCTGAAACTAAAACAGATCTATAACTGAAAAGGTAGCCGGAAGTAGTCAAAGCAATAGAAATGAGCCCAGAACAGTATATAAAGGCCACAGCTCAGTGTTAGATACAATCAGCCAGGCATGGTGGGACAAACTTGGGATCCCAGAACTCTGTTGAGGTAGGAGAATCTTGAGGCTAGCCTGAGCTTCACTGTGTGCCAATGCTGGGGGTGAGGCTAGCCTGAGCTTCACTGTGTGCCAATGCTGGGGGTGAGACTAGCCTGAGCTTCACTGTGTGCCAATGCTGGGGGTGAGGCTAGCCTGAGCTTCATTGTGTGCCAATGCTGGGGGGTGAGGCTAGCCTGAGCTTCATTGTGTGCCAATGCTGGGGGGTGAGGCTAGCCTGAGCTTCACTGTGTGCCAATGCTGGGGGTGAGGCTAGCCTGAGCTTCACTGTGTGCCAATGCTGGGGGGTGAGTCTAGCCTGAGCTTCATTGTGTGCCAATGCTGGGGGGTGAGACTAGCCTGAGCTTCACTGTGTGCCAATGCTGGGGGGTGAGGCTAGCCTGAGCTTCACTGTGTGCCAATGCTGGGGGTGAGGTGAGAGACAGAGTACAAATAATAACAAGAGATGCTTGAGCCTTTGGCTTGACTGATGAGTAAACAGCAGCAACAACGCTCGCCACAGAGAACGTAAGAGCTGGATGGTGAAGAAGCAGGCCAGGAAAAGGTGTTTATTTCTGCTTGCAATATGTACCTAACACAGAGTGAAAACAGAACGTGAAGATTGCTGACAGGCTTTGACAATTCTTTGAGGGTGGAAGGGGTTTATCTGATGCATTTTAAGATGTAAGTGCTTTAGTTGTGACAGCCACAAGTGGCTCTAGACATTGCCAATTATGGTTACAGGCAATATCACCTATCAGTGAGAATCAACCAATCTACAGCACTCAAAGGACATATTACGAATAAAACCCAAGTTACAAATATGTACATATACTTTTCAGCCCTCTTTTCCAGGGCTGGGGAAATAGCACAGTCAATAAAGAGCTTGTCAGTCTAGCACTCAGAGTCCCAGTCTCAGTGAGGGACCCTGGATCAAAACACAAGGTGGGCCATTCCTGGGGAAGCATGTTTGAGGTTGAGGTTGACCTCTGGCCTCCCCCCCCCTCCTCACACACACACTCTCTCTCTCTCTCTCTCTCTCTCTCTCTCTCTCTCTCTCTCTCTCTCTCTCTCACACACACACACACACACACACACACACACACACACACTCACTTTCTTTTTCTTTCCCTAATCTTAAGGTGCTAAGAGGCAAAGCTTCTGTCACACTCTCTGTTGGGTTCTCTCGTGGCACTATTACCGTAACTATACACCAAGAGCTAATTAAATGGTAACATACACATAACACTTAAAAAATGGTTCTTATAAGCATGATTTACTAAAGTTGCACACTTAACCTAGCATATATAAATGATTTTTTAAAAAGAGCGAAAATGCCTTATTTTAAAAGTGTATCAAAATGTCCTTTCCTCAAAGTCAGTAAACTAGTAATTATGAGCAGGATTTTGCTAATTTGAAGTTAGTAACACTCTTGAAACAGTAAGCAATAAAAAAAGAAATATAGAAGTTCTCACCTGTGGCAACTTGGTTTATCAGTCCTGTGGAACCACTGTTTGTGATCTGTGACGGTGCCTGGCTAAGCCCAGGGGAAGGGGTTCCTAACCTGGGAAACTGCTGAGAACTCATTTCCACCTGCAAAATAAGTCGAATGCCATTACCAGATTCTGAAATGAGAACCAACATTGAGAGATCAATGCATCTTTAGTACTCATGACATCTCTCAGAAATACAAATACAGCTTCATTTATCTAAAGCAGTGAGTTACGATCAGTGGTGCGGACGTCTATTGAGGACTTTTAATGTACTAAGACTGAATTAATAATGACAGCCTTTTTACAAGTGTTGGAGGCTACTAAAATACTTACGGATCGCTATACTGGGCGGGGTGGAGGTGTGGGGGTAGGTGGAATACTTAATGTTATATAGCAGCCAAATGGTAGTTATTACCAGAACCATAGGCTATGTATGTAAAAATTTATGGAAAACATCATGGCTCTTTTAAAGGATAAGCCTCACACCAAGGTAAATAGAACCTTAATTAGTATGTCATAATGCCCAGCCCCAAGAAAGGATTGGCAATCTTACATTAAGACACGATGCTTGCGGGATCCTCAGAGGCTTTTCCGTAAAGGCCTCCATTTAAGGATTTCCTTTCTTCCTCATCATGGGCAACCTCCCCCAACCCGAGGCAAGTGTAGAATTCGAGACCTTCTCCCTGATCTCTAAAATCGTCTTCCACTTTTTCCTTCGGAGTCAGGCTTCGCCGATCTCCCCTCTAACCCCATTCCTCCGCCGAGATCCTAGGACACACGTTTCCAGACACCCCGGGTGTCCGGACTCTGTCTCCCGGGGAAAACGTCCTACGAAGCCCTTTTGGCAAGATAAGCAGTGTGCCTTTTTTTTTTTTATCTGTGGACGCCACGAAGGGCTCGAGGGGCTCCGCAGGCACGGAGGGAACGCGATTCGGAACGCGTCCCGGGCCCGCCCTCAGTTCAGCCCGCCCGCCACACTCACCCTACGGCCAGCCGCCGCTCCGCTCCTAGTCCTCTTACCACCCAACCTACCCCTGCCTCCCCCGCCTTCCCATTGGCCAGACGCGAGGCGCATCATTCTACCCAGCACCAATCCGCAGCTGCCTGCGCGTTCTGGGCCCGCCCCGCCCTCCCGCCGGCCACCAGCCAATGAGATGCCAGTCTTGCTGGGGGCGGGGAGCAGCCTACACTCCTTGGCTAGACCAATAGCAAGGAAAGACAGGCAAGCCCTGGCAGAAAGGCGGGGATTCGGGAGGCCCCGCCCCGCCAGGGGTCTAAAAGCGGCGGGCGCAGGGCCCGGATGTGGAGAGTCACTTTAAACTGCTCCAGCAGCCAAACTCCCTTAGGCCGTCCTCCCTCCCGCTGACTTCCCTGCGGAGGCCCGCGTCCGCCACACCCCCACGCCCGGGGCTGCCCACCCCTCGGGGTTTCTCGCTCTTGCTCGCACCGATCACCCGGACCCTGCCGCCGACTCAGCCTCTCTGCCTTGCTCGCTGAAGAGCTGGAATCAGGACCGCAAGAGCTGGGGCGGCTCTGTCCTTCCCCAGGGACGAGCACCGGGACTGGCCATGCAGTCCCGCCCCCTTGACTCCTCCCCTCCCTCCCGGTTCTCGTCCTGCCATTACCTGGGCGCGGCCTCGCCGCCTGTAGCTTGCTCCAGTGTGCTCTCCGCTTTTGGAGCTAATGTCCTGGGGCTCCGGACTCGCAGCCACCGCCGAGCCGATAGCACTCTGTCCCCCACCCCTCACTCCAGCGCTGCTGCTTCCGCCGCCGTAACGAGACTTTCGCTTACTGGCTGCGACAAACCCCGCCCCTCTCCCGGACAGCCACTCCTCGTCTGCAGAGAGCAAGACCGCAGTCGGTCCCGCCTCTCGGAGCTCCAGAGGCCCCTAGGAAATGTAGTCCTCCAGCCCTAAGAGGGCGGGGCCTGGGCGACCGGACGCGGGCTTCACGGTCCTTCATAGTCGAGACTAAAGATTGTGCTGCCATTTCTTTGCGGGGCTGAGATGATAAAGGATTCCACGCTTTCGCCTCTGCGGGAAAGTACCCGGTTGCATTTTACCCCAGAGGTGGAGGCACTGCGACGCCTAAAGAGTAAAAGAGGATGGTTGTGGCAGCCCCAAGGGCCCTCCGAATCCACATTCTGCCCCCTCCCCTCGGTGCACATAGGACTGACTGAGTCTTGGCTTCGTGGGATCATTGGAGCGGCTGGACACCGCAGGAGCCAAGCACCCGCCTGGATCGGGCTCAGCGCATACATTTGGATAAGGCAGCTCCACTTTCGCTCAAGTCTTCCGGATTACAAAGAGAGGGGTGGGGTATTGTTTTGCTTGTGATGGAAGTTTATAGAGTTTATACCTTTGCCAGAGATGGTGCTATAAAATGTTTGTCTACTAAGCGGTTACGGACCCTTCCTCCCAGAAGGTCATTTAGAACTCGAGTTTTGTGGTTTGTTAGAAATAAATGATCCAGCTGCTTGGCAGGAAGAGAGTAGCTCCTGGCTATTAAAGTCTCAAATTCCCCGCTTATTTCATGCTGTTTTCTTTTCTCACACCATCTTTTAATTCTCTGGCTTATGGGAGTAACTGACATATTCCAGCCTGTTCCCTTTTTATTATTTTTTTTCATTTTTTGTCATTGGTGTTCACTAAAATGGCCAGACTGACCTTGAACCTAAATCTGAAGCCCCATCATGCCTTGAACTTGAATTACCCCTGCCTCAGTCTCTAGAGTAACTGGGATTGCAGGCTTGTCCCTTCAGCCCTGGCTAGTGTCTACATCTTGTTGAGTTCTGCCACCCTCTCAGACTGCTCCTTTAGTTATTAATACCTACTCAAGGAGCTGATAGCTCAGCAGTAAAGGTGCTTGCACACAAAATAAATATGTAATAAAAGTGAAAAAACCAAAGGCTGGAGACATGGTTTAGTGGTTAAAAGTGTGTATTGATTGCTCTTGCAGGGGACCCAAGTTCAGTTCCTAGCATTCAAACCGGGCTCTTAGAATCACACATGGTTTGTACAGGTATGCTTACACCACCAAGGTGCTGATGTTCATGCATATGAACAGGCCCACCACCTGATAGTACTGGAACACAACGTACACATGAGTAGACATGCCACACCATGATGTGATGGTACGGGACGTGGATTATATGTGAACAAATATGCCTGCATAATAGCAATTCGACACGGCTTTTGTGTATACACACACACCCATGCCGCCACAGCATGGTGCTGAGCAACCACATGCACGTGAACAGGAATGCTCATGTAGACACAGGATGGTGCTGGGATATGGCGTGTGTGCATGTGTGTGCACGGGCATGCTTATATTTCCATGGCAGTGGTTCTGGGACACAACATGCATGTGAATAGGTATGCCCACACCATGATGTGAAGGTGCTGGGACACAGAACATGTGTAAACAGACATGTCTGTATGGCATTGTGATGATATAGGAACATGGCACTTGTATGAACAGGTCAGCACAGCCACACTGCCATGTGATAGCATTTGCTCACAGCTTATGTGTGAACACACATGTCCATGCACTGGAAAACCATACACATGTGAATAGGCATGAACACATCATCACAGAATGGTGCAAGGACTTAATGGCAGGTGTGTAAGCAGCTGTGCCTGCTGGGATATAGCAGGTGTGTGAACAGGTGTGGCAACACCAGCATGTGATAGCACTGGGACATGGCATATGCGTATATCTCCATGGCAATGGTGCTGCGATACAACATGCATATAAATAGGCATGCCCACCCCATGATGTAATGGTGCTGGGACACAGAACATGTGTAAACAGGCATGTCTGTGTGGTGTTATGATAATACAGGCACATGTCACTTATGTGAAAAAGGTGTGTCTATCTTGCCACATGACAGGGCTGGGACATAGAATGCATGTAAATAGGTATTCCTATCACATTCTCATGATGGATCAGGGACATGTGATGCATGTGTGCCTGAGGCATCATGTGATGGAGCTGGTACATGGCTGTGTGTAAACAGGTGAGCCCACATGGCAGTGCTGGGACACAGCATGCATGTGACTAGGTATGCCTGCACTGCCACTTGACAAGAACTGGAACATGGCCTACTTGTGAGCAGCCTAGCTCACGATGTAATATGATCATGCTGGGACTTAGCACATGGCTGAACGGGCATGTTCGCATTACTATGTCACGGCACTGTGTATGCCAGTTTTGCCCATGCCACTACATGATGGATGGGGACATGGTATGTGTGTGATCACATGTGACTGTGCCATCATGCAATGGTTCTGGCATATGATATGTGTGTAAGTACAAGTGCCTGTGGCAGATGAGAACATACATGCTTATGCTGCCACATGGTAGGGCTTGGATACTGCTTGTGTATAAAAAGGCATGTACATTTGCTGCCACATGATAGCAGTAGGACAAGGAATGTGTGTAAACAGATGAATCCAAGATGAAAGGCAATGACACTGTGACACAACATGTGTGAACAGGCAAGTTCAAGCCAATACTTTATGCTGCAGGGAAGTGGCATATGGGCATATAGGCTTGCCCATACTACACAGATGGTGCTGGGTATGGCATATGTATGAACAAGTATGCACATGCCACCATGTAATGATGCTGGTATTTGCCCATTTGTGAACATGCATGTCCCATGCATGTCACGGTGTTGGGACATGGTATGTGTGTAAACAGTCATGCTCATTCCACCATTGGTGCTACTGGAACACAGCACACATGTGAACAGATGTTCCTATGCTATGTGATGATGCTGGGACATGGCATGTGGGTAAAATAGTGTGCACAAGACACTATGCTATGTGATGATACTGGGACATGGCATGTGTGTAAAATAATGTGGTGGGACATGACACACATGTGAGCAGGTTTGCACATGCCACCACATAATGTTGCAGAGACATGGATGATTTGTGAACACACATGCTGGAGGCATCACATGAGAACAAGGATGCCTATGCCACCATACGATGGTGCTGGACACACCAGAATGTGTGTGAGCAAGCACACATGGCACATATATAAACATGTGTGGCCACATTGTCCCAGGGGTAGAGGAATTTTAATCAAACATGACTGCTTTGGCAAGAGATCACATAGATTTATGGGAAAGCACACATGAATACTAGTGCAGAAGTACAGACGCAGACAGTGATGTCCTAATGTAAGTGTTCACATGTACTTACTTGTACAGCAGTACAAATGGGGAACCGAAAACAGCAGGACACATTGATGTACACTCAGATGTACCATAAGAGAAGCACACATGTGTATACCGCTACAGAGGATACAGGAATGTTCTAGTAACCCAGTGCTCAATTACTAGAGAAGAGCACACGTAAGGTCATGCTACAACCGCAGTGCACATGGATGGACTGGCACAGTGGCAAAGCTCGACGTATGACTACTGCAGTACACACTGACACCCTGCAAGAGCCAGGCTAAGGGTTGTACTAATAAAGCAGCTCGCCTGAATAGACTGACAGTAGCGCAGATAGATGTCTTCATGCAGCTTGACACGTGAACAGACTAGAGCAGGAGTAGAGCACTGCACACCGATGTCCTAGTATAGCCTAGTACATGGATGTGTGTGAACAGCAGAGCACAATGTTGTCCTTGTAGTGTATGGTACACAGGAGCACTACAGCAGTGTGCATGGGACTGCTCGTAGTGTTCTGTACCTGGAAACACAGCAGAGCGCCTAGATGTAGAATTAAAGCAGAGCACACGGAAGCCCTGGTACTAGAGCGCACACCAATGCATGAGTGGGGCACTACAGACTAACATACAATTACGTGACAACGTGGAGGTATTTATCCGGCAGCACACATGGACGTACTAGTCCAGACAGGGTCATATAGTAATACAGAAGCAGGCAAGGATGAGCTGTACTTGGATACAAAATAGTGTGTGCACATTTATCACTTACAACAACACTACACACGTCAGTGCCTTAGGAAAACCTGATGTGCTTCCACTGCAGCATAAACAGGTGTGCATGTATTAATACAACAGAGCACATGGGTGCACATGCCTGTGCTTGAACACCAGTGCACACTTTTGTAGAGTACAGCGGCAAACTCAGATGTCCTAGTACTGCCCAGCATAGGGGCCTGCTGGAACAGCAGTGTACAAAGATTCTCTACTAAAGAAACACGGATGAGGATACTATTATTGCCCTGCACACGGACACACATGTACTTGTGCAGAAATAGAAATACACTGAGATTCTAGGATTGGTGTGTCCATATATTGGTTTGAAAACATGGGTGTCCACAAGCAGCGGGCCACATGGTTGTACCAGTACAGCAGTACATATGGAAATACAAGGCATGCGCATGTACTCATAACACGGAGTGCTCACGTGTGTTCTCTTAAAGCAGCACACATGAATATGGATGCAGGAGCGCAGCCACACACAGGTGGAGTATTGCAGGAAAGCACAGGGATGTAGTACAGCAGCAGGGCTCACGGGTTAATGACATCAGCACTCATGGAAGTACGCGACAGGCACACACAAGGGTGCACTAGCACATCACTGCACGTGAGTGTGTTGACAGAGCAGTGCACAGGGAACTTTGACTAAAGCACTGCACAATGGCATCTTCAAAAAAGTGGATACCGTAGCACTGCTGCATAAACTGATGGGCCTTTACATTAAGTCCCACGGATGCACTTGTCCAGCTCTGGACATGCCTGGCCTCTAACAGTAGTGCAAGTTTTTAGTAATAGTGCAGTGCAACAGGATGGGCAAGTAAACGGGGAAGATGGAAGTAGTGGGGCAACGGCAAAAGCACTTGTTCTACTAATACAATGCAAACTGAAGTACAGTAATAGAGGTGGACATAAGATCTACTAGAAAAGAGCACACATGAGACTATTATGACAGCAGTGCACCGCAGTGTTGGAGCGCCAGTGCGGAAGGAGAGCAGTGTACCGATGTCCTAGTATTGGTGTCTTCATGTATTTACTGCACACCAGAGGACACAGATATTCATTTACAGCAGTCTACATAGGTTTACTAGCAGGACAGCACACATGGAATACAAGTGAAGGAGCACACATGAATTCAGTGTTATAGGAGTGATCATGCATGTTATGGTAAAGCAGCAAATGTGTATGTCTGGGCATAGCCTTATACATGTCCTATTACAGGAATGTAAATTAATGTAACACTACAGCAGGACTCACGGATGTATATTAGCACTCCTGGAAGTATTAGAAAGGAACACACAATAATATACTAGCACATGACAGCATTGAATGCACTGGGAAGCAGCTCACTGGCATCCATTACAAAAGCACCACACATTGGTACCTTTGCAAATTCTGACGTACTTCTACTGTGGCATAAAATGATGTGCATTTGGATACATCCAAAGCATATGGATGCAGTTGTAGTACTCTCAACATGCCTGGACCAGGACCACAAAACACACCTTTTGAGGAGTTAAGCTGTGCACTGAGGTGGACAAGTACACAGTGCAAATGGAAGTCAAGGCACGGCAGCAAGAATGCTTGTGCTATTGGTGCAGCACACACAGATGTGCGGGAACAGCGTGGTCACAGAGTTATTAGAAACCAGCACGCGTTGCAATATTATTATTAAAGCAATATACCCAGATATTGAAGGACTAGTGCAAAAGTGACGCAGCATACACTGATGTCTTAGTCAGCATGTCCATGTATTTATTAGTATGTCACAACACATGGATGATCATGAACAGCAGTTTACACATATGTGCTAGTGCTGGAACACACATGGAAATAGAGGTAAAGGCTCCAACCTGGCTCAATGTTACAGGAATGGAGAGAGATTGGGGGGAGGGGCGGGAAGCAGGGAGGCGGGGAGGGAAGGGGAGGGAGAGAGAGATGGCAGAGAGACAGAGACAGACAGTGAGACAGAGAAGAGAGGAGAGAGAGAGAGTGGGGAGCCAGAAAGGAGAGTCAGAAGAGAGACAGGAAGAAGAGAAAGAGAGGAGGAAGAGAGTAAGTAGAGAGGAACGAGGGTGTAATAAAAGATACAGAGAAGAAAGCTAGGGGATAAAGAAGGGACAGAGAGGAAAAGACACAGGAGAAACAAGGAGATAGGAGAGAGAGAGAGAAAGTTTTGTTGTTAGTTTAAAGGTATGGCCTAATAAATGTTTATTATAAGGCGGTGTTATCGAACCTGCTTTCGCAATCAATAAAGACGCAGGCACTTGCTATATTTTAGCATAGCCCTATTTCACCTGGGGCATGGCAGATATTAACGCCCTAAACTACCTTCCATTAGCTCTCAGCCTCTCTCCCGCGCCACCTGTTCTAACAATTTCTATCTGAACTACCTCCCAGCCGTAATCCCAAGGGACTTGCTAATGTTGTCCGTCTGGGCCACTTCTTTCCACGTGGAACTTCATAGTTCTGGGCCCACACAGCTCTTTCTTGTCCCATGGCAAATCTCTTCTTTCTCCCTCCTCCAGTACCTGTCTTTCTTCCTCCCATCCTTCAACCTCTGGCTTTGGAACCTCAAACTCTGCCCCCCTTTCTTCTGCCAAAAACCCTCTTCCTACTTTAAGGACTTTGGCTCTCTCTAGCGCATACGGCAAAGGGACAGCCCCAGTGTACTTCCACCACTTTCTATGCATGGCCTGAGACTCTTAGATGGACAAGTCTCCTGCCTTTTCTCAATGGAATCACCGTCTGCCTGATGGGAGAACCTAAGGCAGAAAGCTGTTCCCATCTTCCACACACAGGACCCGCAAACCAAACATCCAAGCCCACAGTAAGCACCATCCCTCCACCAGCATGGGAGGGATGCGGAGTGATGCAGTGTCTAGCTACCACTCCAATCTGGCTGCCAGGTACGATGCTCTAGCAAAACCATTTGTTATCTAAATGTTTTCTTTTCTAGGACACTTCAGCTTCCCAAAGAGCTCCTATTTCACTTTTGTATGAGCGTCCACGCCTCAGTGTATGTCCGAGCACCACATGCATAGAGCTGTCCTTGGAGGCCAGAGGAGAACCACAGCTCCTTAATCCCACATTTGAGGCATTAGCTGTGTGCCACTGGATGTGGGTTCTGGAAACCAAATCCTGGTCCTCTACAAAAGCAGCAAGTGCTCTTAACAATGAACTCATCTCTCCTACCCTATAAAAGTGTCCTGTCCTTCAGCAACCTCAGGAAATAACATGCCCCTTATAGCTATAGCTGTATCCTGTTTGGCTTTGACAACTGGCTTGTGTTTCTCCAAACCATTTATTATTAGTGGGCAGGTCTGGAGAGACGGCTTAGCGTTTAAGAGAAAGTACTGTTCTTCCGGAGAAACCGAGCTTGCTTTCCAGAACCTACATTAGGAGCTCATAACTCCTGTAACTCCTACTCCAGGGGACCTGACTCCTCTGGCCACCTGCACTCATGTTCATATCCCTACACACAGATACACAATGAAAACCTTTTATACAATAATAATTAATGGGGAAACATGAGAGTAATAGGAAGTAGAATAAAAGATGTACAGTGGAAATCAAGAGAAGAGGAGAGAAAGGGGCAGAGAGGATATGTGGGGAAATATGTCTGAAAACTTTGCATTTTAACATCTTTTATTATTAATATAATATAATATTAATATAGCTAACCAAAAACCTGAAGGAACTCCAATATCAACTCAGGCCTAGTCTGAAACTCTTTAAAATCAAAGTTTGGATGGGGAGGATAACAGAGAATCATACGTAGTTCTTGTGCCCTAAGGAAATTCATGTAGAGAAAACTTTTTTTTCCCCCATAGAGAATGCTAAAAGAGGGCATCTGGCCAAAGGCTTGAGACAATAATAGAGTTTTTTGCTCTGACTGTGAGCACCCAAGCAGAAACTGGATAAAGGAAAGTTAAGACCTTCACACAACAGTACCTGGCTAGATACTGTTATCTGTAGAAACGTTTCTTTAAAATCTGCTTTGAGAGCAATAGAAGGTGGGCTTGGAATGTTGTGCTTTACAGATATTTTACAATAGAGGACCCCTTGGCAGTTAGCCTAGGCTTGGATAGCACACCTGTTGGTTTGGGACTGGGAGTAAGTCAAGTTTTTTCTTTATTAGAGAACGTTTAGCTCAAACTATGTTGCTATGACAATTTTGTAGCACAATGGCTCTAGCCCAGGAAATTTATGATTAAACTTTCCTGAGTCTTATTTAAGAAATAATAATCAGGTTATGCTGATCATTGCTTGGAAATTGATTGATTTTTGCTGTATGCTTTATTGTAGATTATACAAAACTTTTTGTATTTCCTTGTTAGACTGTTCTCTTGCTTTGTGATTTTTGAATGCCCTATTGATTGTAAAAGATGAGAAAAATCATGATGTAATCTGTTATGAAAAAAAAGTGAACTTCACTTTAAGTAAATTACTGGGGTTGTCCCAAAGAGAGTCAGATAAACAGCAAGCAAGACAGAGACAAAAACAGATAGACGTAAGGGTGTGAAAGAGACAGAAAATAAAGTTACCCTGGGCTTTAAAACCTTCAGGTTGTACCGCATGTGCTGGGATCTCCAATATTTCTTTTTCCGTCATTCCTCAACATCTCCTCAACAACTAGTTCCCTAAACCAGCTGTTCACCGCCTGCTCAGCTCTCCCTACTGCGGATCCACCGAGACTTTCTTTTCCTTCCTCTTCACTGTTCCTGGAGCTCAGTGGCGGGCAGCCTGGGTGATTGGACTCACTGCTGTCTTCAGTCCTCGCTAAGATGCGATCAGTATCTTCTAGTCCATTTTCCGAGGGTTCTCCTGTGTAGCTTTTCTTGTTTTTCTGCTTCTTTTTCTTCTTTCAGAGTTTGCCACTTGCCACTATTCTGGGAACCCTGCCTTGGCCACGTCCCCATCTTGCTTGGTCTCTGGGTTTCCACGTTGAGCTCTTCCTTTGTTCCCTAAAGACACAGAGTCTGGCAGGGAACAGTCTTACCTCTCCACGTCTACCACAAGGTCACCCTCAAGATCTATAATGTTTATCAGCTCAAACCCGATTGTCAACAGATTCCTTCCTTCCCTGCACCCGCGGGGCGCTGGCCACCCAAACCCTATTTTGGTCTTTCTTCCTCTGTTTCAAGAAGGAGGTCAAACCTTAAGGTCTTAGGTCCCTAGGGGTTTCTGGCAGTGTTGTTATCCCGTCAGCCTCCTGAGGGCGACATAGGATTCAACATCCTGATGGAGGCACAGGGCAACTCAAGATCATAGTCTGGCCCCCCCACCCCCCCACCCTCCCCCCCAGCACTCCTTGTTACTTAGCTTTGGGTCTATGAACTGTGTCATGGTTATGCTGTAGTTACGGCTAATATCCACTTATAAGTGAGTACATAATATGTGTGACTTTCTGGGTGTGGGTTACCTCACTCAGGATGATCTTTACTAGTTCCTTCCTTTTGCCTACAAATTTCATGATATCATTGCATTTAATAGCTGAGTAATATCCCATGGTGAAAATACACCACAGTTTCTTTATCCATTCTTAGGCTGTTTCCAGTTTCTGGCTATTATGAATAAAGCTGCTATGAACATAACTGAGCAAGTATCCTTGTGGTGTGGTGGAGCATCTTATAGCTAGGTCTTGAGGTAGAACTATTCCCAGTTTTCGGAGAAACTGTCAAATTGATTTCCAGAGTGATTGTACAAGTTTGCACTCCCACCAGCAGTGAGAGAGTGCTCCTCTTTCTCCACAACCTCGCCAGCATGTGTTATCACTTAAGTTTTTGATCTTAGCCATTCTGAAGGCTGTAAATTGGAATCTCAGAGTTGTTTTTATTTGTGTTTCCTTGATGACTAGGATTGGTAACATTTAAATGCTTCTTCGATATTAGAGATTCCTCTGTTGAGAATTCTCTGTTTAGGTCTGTACACCATTTTTCTTTTCTTTCTTTCTCTCGTTTTCTGAGACAGGGTTTCTCTGTGTAATAGCCTGGCTGTCCTGGAACTCTCTTTGTAGACCAGGCTGTCCTTGAACTCTCAGAGATCCACCTGCCTCTGCCTCCAGAGGGCTGGGATTACAGACTTGAGCCACCACACCCCGCCTGTACCCCATTTTTCAATTGGGTGGTTTGGTTTGTTGCTGTTTACTTTCTTGAGGTTTTTATATACTTTGGATATCAGTCCTCTGTTGGGTGTAGCGTTGATGAAGATCTTTCCCCACACAGTAGGCTGTTTTGTCCTTTTGATGGTGTTCTTTGCCTTGCAGAAGTTTTTCAGCTTCATGAGGTCCCATTTATTAATTGCTGATCTTAAAGCCTGAGCTGTTGATGTTCTATTCAGAAAGTTGCCTCCTGTGCCAATGCATTAAAGACTATTTTACACTTTCTCTTTTATCAGATTTAGTGTATCTGGTTTTAGGTTGAGGTCTTTGATCCACTTGGACTCAAATTTTGTGCAGGGTGATAGAAATGGATCTATTTGCATTCTACATGTAGACATCCAGTTAGACCAGCACCATTTGTTGAAGATGCTATCTTTTTTCAATTGTATGGCTTTGGCTTTTTTTTTTTTTAACCAAAAATCAGGTGTCCATAGGTTTACTTCTGGGTCTTTGATTTGATTCCATTGATCAAGCTGTCTGTTTCTATGCCAATACCATGCAATTTCTATTAGTATTGCTCCATAGTACAGCTTGAAATCAGGGATGGTGAAAGTTCCAGAAGATCTTTTATTGTACAGGATTGTTTTATCTATCCTGGATTTTTTGTTTCTCCATATGAAGTTGAGTATTTTTCTTTCAAGGTCTGTAAAGAATTGTGCTGGAATTTTGATGGGAATTGCATTGAATCTGTAGATTGCTTTTGGTAAGATGGCCATTTTTACTATATTAATCCTCCTGATCCATGAATGTGGGAGATATTTCCATCTTCTGATAACTTCTTAATTTCTTTCTCAAAGACTTGAAGTTCTTGTCAAACAGGTCTTTCACTTGCTTGGTTAGATTTGTGCCCCAGCCCGCCGGGGTTCAACTGCCGCTCGGGAGGAAAATTTTCCTGTATAGAGACAGAACACTAGACACAAAGAAGGGAACAAGTCTGCATTCTGATCAAACCCCCTTTATTGAAAAATTTCACAGAGTTTATATAGGCACAGAGGTACGGGTATTTGCGTAAGCAAGGGTTGCTATGGATACCTAACTCTGGAATGCTCCAGCAGGTAGGTATCTACCTTTACAGCTGCTAATTGCATGAGAGAAATTCCAGGAAAGTCGTGAAGGATCTGATTAGTCAGGAAAAAGCTCCGGGAACTGCTGCTCGCGGGCAGCTGGCCTTTAATCTGATCTTATCAGTAGTCCCTCCGGAAAAGGAGTAGCTCGGGGGTCTGGAATGACCAGCCCCCACAATAAACCACAACAGGTGTCTAACTGCCGACCTACGACAAGGTTAGCTAGTTTCTGGTGAATGGCAGACTTCTGGAGAAATAGGAACCTAGGTTCTGACAAGATGGCTGAACATTGGCCATGTAGCCCGTCCCCAACAGATTTGTGCCAAATTTTTAATTTTTATTCTTTTACTTTTATTTTATATTGTGAAGGGTGTTGTTTCCACAATTTCTTTCTTGTCCTGTTTATCATTTGTATAAAGGAGGGGTACTGATTTTTTTGAGTTCATTTTGTAACCATCTACTTTGCTGAAGGCGTTTCTGGTGTAGGAGTTCTCTGGTAGATTTTTTGGGGTCACTTGTATATACCATCATTTCAGGTGCAAATAGCAATACTTTTACTTTGTCCTTTCCAATTTCTAGCTCCTTGATCTCCTTTACTTGTCTTATTGCTCTAGCTAAAAGTTCAAGTACTATATTGAATAGATATGGAAAGAGTGGACAGCCTTGTCTTGTCTCTGATTTTAGTAGAATTGCTTTAAGTTCCTCCCCTCTATTTAATTTGATGTTGGCAATTGGCTTGCCATATATTGCCTTTATTATGTTTAAGTATGCACCTTGTATCCCTGATCTAAGACTTTTATCCTGAGGGGGTGTTGGATTTTATCAAAGGCTTTTTCAGCATCTAATGAGGTAATCATGTAATTTTTTTCTTTCAGTTTGTTTATATGGTAGATTATGTTGATGGATTTTCATATGTTGAGCCATTCCTGCATCTCTGGGATGAAGCCTACTTGATCATGACAGATGATGTTTTTGATGTATTCTTGGACTCTGTTTGTGAGTCCTTTGTTGAATATTTTGGCATCAATGTTCATAAGGGAAATTGGTCTGAAATTATCTTTCTTTGTTCAGTCTTTGTGTAACTGAGGTATCAGGCTGACTGTGGCAATGTTCCTTCTGTTTTGATATTGTGTAATAGTTTGGGGAGTATTGTTATTAGCCCTTCTTTGAAGGTCTGCCAGAATTCTGTGCTAAAATCAGTGGGCCCTGGACTTTTTATAGGTTGGGAGATTTTAGTGACTGCTCCTTTTTCCTCAGGTCTATATCAATTGTTTACCTGATCTTGATTTAACCTTGGTAAGTGGTATATATCAAGAAAATCACCCATTTTGTGGAGTACAAGTTTTTGAAGTAAGACCTAACGATTCTTTCAGTTTTCTTTGTGTCTGTTCCCCTTTTCATTGTTGGATATTCTTTCACTGACTTTTAGTTAGTTTGGCTAATGGTTTGTCTATCTTGCTGATTTTCTCAAAGAACCAACTCTTGGTTTCATTGATTCTCTGCCCTGAGTTTGAGTATTCCCTACCATCCACTCCTCTTGGGTTCTTTTCTTTTAGTTCTAGAGCTTTTAGGTGTGCTGTTAATTTGCTAGTGTGAGATCTCACCAATTTATTTATGAAGGCACTTAGTGCTATGAACTTTTTTCTTGGCACTGCTTTCACTGTGTTCCATAAGTTTGGGTATGTTTTGCCTTAATTGTTGTTGAGTTCTAGAAAGTCTTTAACTTCTTTTTTATTTTTTCCTTGACCCAGTGGTCATGAAGGTGTTCAGTTTGCATGAGTCTGTAGTTTTTGTCTCTCCTCCTGGCCTCGGACCCTCCATGGTCCTCTGCGGCCATTCACGCAGGGTCTGGACCTCCAGCACTGCCAGAGAACATAAGGTAGTTGTGGCATGCTTCGAAAACCATCATGTTAGCGTAATGTTCCTGTGGACGGTGTACAGTTTACCCTTGTCCATTCAAACGCCGATTTCTCCTCCCACCACCAGCAGCTCCTGCCCTACAGTCCTTTGACCTCCTGACCCAAAGCCCACAGCACCTGGCTTCAGCTGAGATCAGAAGATCTGGAGAAATGGTCCATCACGTTTTACTGCTTCAGTTTAGCTGGCTGCCCCAGCACGGGACAGTTCAGCTTCAGACTCCCACCCTGCCCCTTGTTAATGCGAGCCCCACCCCTTTCCAGTGAGCCTCACATCCCTGCAACCCCACCTTTTCCCCGGGTGTACCCTGCTTCCATGGCTTTTCCAGTGGGGTCTGTACTCCAGGGCTGGGACAGCATGTCAGCCAGAAGGCATAAAGATGTATCTTCCTTACCTGTAGCAGTCCTTGAAATGGGCCTGGGACTCCAGACCGCTAATCTCCCCCGACCTCTTTGTGCAGTAAGTCGTGGGTCCAGTTGGCCTTCTTGCTTCTATCTGGTCATCCCTTGACATGACCCTGCAGGCACCCAAGGCCCTGCAGGATTTGTCCATGGGCTTGGGCCCTGGACCAGGCAAGAGAGGGGAAGCAGACAGCCTGGCTACAGGATACTGCCTATGCAAAGCCGCAGCCACCGGAGTATCAGCTTTTTTGTGTTTTGAGCTGATGTGCTTTAGTGGTTGTAATCCCTAGCTTGCTTTCTCCAAGCTGGCGCCGAGCGCACTATAAAGCTCAAGTTAGTCTTGAACTCCTGACGCTCCTGCCTCTGCCTCCCACGTCTTGGCGTGGTAGGCTTGCTGCAGCACACCTGGACGATGACTGGATATTTTGTGGCGTTTTGCACTTGTGTTCATAGGAGACAGTGGCTTGTTGTTTCTACTCTTTGCCTCTTTTGGGTATGTGAGTAATGCTAGCGTCAAAGAGGGGGCAAGCAGGGTTACCAATAGCTCCTGTACCCTAAAGTGATTGCAGGGAATTGGAGGCTAGGGGCACAGCACAGCGGCATCACTGTGCATTTCCATATATGACATACCAGGGTCAATCCCTGACACTGCCAAAGTGAAAACCAGGGCATTTAATATAATTTATTCTCTATTTGGAAGAATTTACCATTGTTCTTATGTATAGCACGTGAGGCCAGGCATGGCAGCACCTAGGAGGCTCTTAACCTTTGTGAGTTTAAGACTAACTCATTCTACGTGAAGAGTCTCAGGCCAGCCAGGGATATTTAGTGAGACCCTGGATAGAACACACACACACACACACACACACACACACACACACACACAATACACATACACGGGGCCAGGTAATTGGCTCAGCAGGTATAGGTGCTTGCCACCCATCCTGACAATCTGAGTTCAATTCCCAGGACCCACATCATGGAAGGACAGAACTGACCCCCCACACATTATAATCTGACCTCCACAGGCACACAATAGGATACACTCCCAGACAATTATACACACATACCTCTAATTTTAATTATAAAAATGTCAAGGTGGCTGGCACCTGAGGAATGACAGCCAAGAATGACCTCTTACCTCCCCAAGTACACACATGTAGACAACTCTGGGAACCATTGCCCTGTGGTAGCATAGACTGGGAGACATAAATGCAAATGGTCACTGAGAATTGAACCCCAAGAGTGTGCAACGGCCACTCAGCTTTTTACCACCCCATTCTCTCTAGCTCAGTGCTTAGTTTATTTTGTTGTTTGTTTGTTTGATTTTGATTTTATTACTTGCTTGTGGGTGTTTTCCCTGCATGTCTGTTGACCATGTGCACGCCTGGTGCATACAAAATCCAGAAGCAGGAGCTTTGGATCTCTTGGAGTTAAGAGTTACAGATGAATGATGGCTGCCCTGTGGGTACTTGAACTCAGACCCCAGGGAAAAGCAGCTGTGCTCGGCACTGCTGAGCCATCTCTCCAGCCCCTGTATTTTCTAAATATTAAAAAAAACTTTACATATTATATATATATATATATATATATATATATATATATATATATATATATATATATATATATATATATGACTGCTCTATCTGCATGTACACCTGCATGTCATAAGACGGCATCAGATCACATTATGGATGATTGTGAGCCACCAAGTGGTTGCTGGGAATTGAACTCAGGACCTCTGGAAGAGCAGACAATGCTCTTAACCTCTGAGCCACCTCTCCAGCCCCCTTAAAAACACTTTTTGAAATCATAACTTGGTTATAATTTCAATATGAATACATCATTTCTTCCCCTTCCCTTTGCCCCCACCAAGCCCTCCAAGATGCCTGCCCCCTTGCTTTCTCTCAGAGTCCTTGGTTTTGAGGCCCACTCATTCTGGAGCCCACAGGCTTTAACCCAACACAAACACACCTGTGGGCTTTTGTTGTTGTTCTTGTGGTTGGTTGGTTGGTTGGTTTTTCTTTTGAGGCAGGGTCTCTTTTTGCAGCACAAATTAGCCTGTAATTCACAGTAATCCCCTTGCTTCAGTTTCTCACGTGCCTGAGATTACGGGTGTGCGCCCCCTGCAGCTGGAAATGCTTCATTTGTGTGAGGAGGAATTCCAGGTGCTGGTTGGATATGCCCGTATAAGGAGAGAGGACTTTTAACCTGAAACCTGGCCACCTCAAGGGTGGCAGAGGTGGGGGTCATCAGATTATGTGCATTCCCGGCCATGCAGGCCCAGAGCATTCCTGGCCCCACAAACAAATATTGCTGGTCCTGGCGGCTCACACCTTTAATTCCAGCACTTGGGAGGCAGAGACAGGTGATTTCAAGGCACGCCTGATTTATATCTGTTCAGTACAAGCCAGAGCTACACAGAGCAACCCTGTCTTAAAAAGATGACTGCAATAAATAAACACTTTCCAATAACAAGTTTAATTTTTAATTGTTTCAGCCCCCTAATCAAAAGACACAGGTTAGTTGAATGGATTGAGAAACAATCCATCTTTCCGTTGTCTTTAAAGACAGGCATTACCTTAAGAAAAAGATGGTTAAAAAAAAAAAAAAAGGTACTCCAAGCAAATGGATGAGGAAGAAAGCAGGCTTTGCTATCCTAACACTGACAGAAAAGGCTTCAAACAAAACTAACCAGAAGAGATAAGAGAACACTTAATTCTAAACAGGAATTCTAAACTTAAATCTCTATCTGTCTGTCTATCTATCTATCTATCTATCTATCTATCTATCTATCTACCTATCACTGTGGTGCATCCAACTTTATGAAATCGGTACTACTAGAATAAAAAATAAAGATTAACATCAACATGTTAATAGTGAGTGATTCCAATACACAACATGCTCCACTAGGCAGGTTACCTGTACAAAAATACAGAGAAAATACAGATATGCATCAAATGGCCCTAACGAACACCTTTAGAATAATCTACTGAAACAGCAAAGAATATACAGTCTACTCAACAGTGCACTGAAATTTCTCTAAAATAGACCACACCTTGGAGCGCAAAACAAATCTTAAGGGAAAATTTAAATAACTTCAGACAAATTTAAGTAATTGTATATCCTTCCTGACCACAGTGCAATAAAACTTGAAACCAACAGCAAACAAAGCTCCAGTGAGTGCACAGACTCATGAGATCAAACAACTCATTAGCTAATGATGACTGGGTCACACAAGAAACCAAGAAAGAAGTTTTAAGATTCCTGGAACTAAATGAAAACGAAAGCACAACACAACAAAACTTCTAGAACACATAAAAGCAGTTCTAGAAGAACAAATTATAGGTCTAAGTGCTTACATTAAAAACCAGAAAGAGCAAAACAAAACAAAACAAACAAACCCAAACTCTTTGTAATGCAGCTTAAGATTTCAGAGAAATCCTAGCAGACCAAACCAAAACCAAGTAGACAACAAGAGATAATAAAAATCAGAACAGAAATTAATGAAATAGAAAGATATTGGTGTTATTTCTTCTTTGAAGGTCTGGTAGAAATCTGAACTAGATCCATGTGGCCATGGGCTCTCATTCCCACTTCATCTTGATGTAATTTTACCCCCCCCCCCCCTTAGACAGTGTTTCTCTGTGTAGCCCTGGCTGTTCTGAACTTGCTTTGTAGACCAGGCTGGCCTTGACTCACAGAGATCCACCTGCCTCTGCCTCCTTAATGCTGGGATTAAAGGAGTGTGCCACCACACCTGGTTTTGATTTAATATTTGTAGGTTATATTTTACGTTTGTTAAGATACAGATTTAAAAAGAATGTTCTTATGATCTTTTGAATTTCTTTAGTATTTGTTGTAATGTCTCATTTTTCTTCTCTAATTTTATTAATTTGAATCATATCTTTCTTTTGAATAAAAAAGTGAAAAACCTGTACAATGAAAACTTTAAGACACTGAAAATAGAAACTGAAGAATATACCAGGGGATGGAAATGATCATGCTTGGCAGGATTAATAGTGTGAAAATGGCTGTCCTACCAAAAGAAATCCATATCTCATCAACACAATCCTCATCAAAATCCCAATGCAATTCTTCCCAGAAATTAAAATATTTAATTTCATATGGAATAAAAAGATTCATGATAGCAAAAACGGTCCTGAATTGCAAAACAAAACAAATAAACAAAACCAACCAACCAAACAAACAACTGCTGGAGGTATCACCATCTCAGATTTTAATCTATACAATAGACCTATAATAATTAAGCAGCATGGCATAAGCATAAAAACAGACTCACCAATCAATGGGATAGACTTGAGAACCCACATATAAGGCTGCACCCCACACTCTTAAGCCATCTGATTTTTGACAAAGATGCCAACAAAACATTTTGGACAAAAGACAACATCTTCAATAAATGGCGCCAGTCAAACTTGATAGCTACATACAGAATAATGAAAGTCAGTTTCCACCTCTCACTGTGCACAAAACACTTTAAATAGCTCAAGATCCTCAACATGAGACAGGATACCTTGACTCTGAAGATGAGAAAGTAGGTAATATGCTGGAACTCATTTATATAGGAACAGACTTTCTGAGCAGGATACTGATTGCACAGGCATGAAGATCAAAAAAATCAATAAATGGGACCTCATGAAACACTTAAAAAATAGGCAGCCTAGAGAGTGAGGAAAATATTTACCACTTATATACTAGACAGAGGGTTAGTATCTATACTATATAAAGAACTAAAAAATTTAAATAACAATAAATGAACATTCCCCACTTAAATGGGGCATGGAACTAAACAGAGTTCTGAAAACACGGAATTCAAATGGCTGAGAAACATATTCTGAACCTGGCCATTTATGGAGCTGTAGAGACTGATAGCTGAACAGCAGGTGGCCCATTGTTTGGGGCTCCTGTATGATATTAAAAAAGGGCGACCAGCATTAGGAAGTGAGCACATGGAGAGGCTGGAAATGCGAGATTTGGAAACTAGGCTTGCCAGATGTGGTGGCACACACCTTTAATCCCAGCACTTTGGGAGGCACAGGCAGGTGGATTGCTGTGAGTTCAAGGCCAGCCTGGTCTACAAAGCCTGTGCAGGACAGCCAAGGCTACACAGAGAGACCCTGTCTCAAAAACAAAAAGCAAACAAACAAACAGAACAGCATGGGAACTAGGCTTGCTTCTTTTGTCATAACCAACTCAATCAAAGAAATTTACTTGGATCTCTTCTAACATCTCCAACCTTTCACCAAGTCACCAACTTCTTAAAAGTTCTACCATCTTTCTTTTATTTTTATTTTTTAAGGATTTATTTATTATGTGTATAGTGCTCCGTCTGTATGTACAACTGCACACCAGAAGAGGGTATTAGATCACAATCTAGATGGTTGTGAGCCACCATGTGGTTGCTGGGAATTGAACTCAGGGCCTCTTAACCTCTGAGCCATCTCTCCAGCCCTCTACCATCTTTCAACACTGCTCTATTTAGGACCAGTTTTCTAGCACATGACCCTAGTGGGGATACATTCAAACTATATCCGAACCACAGCAAATGATTTTCTTCAAGTAAAGTGAATTAATTAATATTACTAAATAGGAAGAGTATTTGATGGTTACTCTTAGTTGTCAACTTGACTACATCTGGAATTATGCAAAACCCAAACACCTGGTATACACCTCTGAGAGACAGTCTTCTTAATTAAATTATTTGAAGTGGGAAGAAGCCCTTTATTCTGGATATTTTGAAGTAGAAAGACAGATCTTTTTTTAAAAAGTTTTTTTTCTTTAAATAATTTATTCAGATTACATCTCAATTGTTATCCCCTCACTTGTATCTTCCTGTTCCCCCCCTCCCTCCCACTTTTACCCTATTCCCCTTCCCGAGGCCTATGACAGAAGGGAGACTGACCTCCTCCCCCACCATATGATCACAGCCTATCAGGTCTCATTTGGGTAGCCTGCTTCCCCTTCCTCTGAGTGCCATCAGGCCTCCCCACCAAGGGGAATTGGTCAAATAGGGGGCACCAGAGATCATGTCAGAGTCAGTCCCTGCTCTCTAGACAACTGTGGAGAATGTGCTGTCCATTGGCTAGATCTGAATAGTGGGTCTAGGTTTACTGCATGTATTGTCCTTGGTTGGAACAGCAGTTTGAGCAGATCCCCCTGGGTCCAGACCCACCAGCCTTGATGGTCTTCTCTTAGGGTTCCTGGCTCCTTCCATTTCCCCATTTTCCCATACCTGTCTCACCTGGAATCCCAGTTGTTGGGGGGATGGTCTGATGTATTTTGATGCTAATTAGTGCTTGCTGTCTCTGACCCACCTTTTGCTTAATAAAAAGCCATCCCACCTAGGCAGGGCAGAGGAGATAGGTGGGGCTAAGAGAGAGGAATTCTGGGAAGAAGAAAGACTGCCACGAGAAAGGAGAAAGGAGAGAGACCTGAAGGGAAGAGAGGAAGGCCGCCATGGGTTAAATGGAGGAGAAGCACATGGCCGGTGTGGATGGAGAATGCAGCCCAGATGAAGAACACTAGCAAGTATTTGGGATTATGGATGGGAGGTAATTTGATAGAAATTATTAGAAGCAAATGGTATGTGATTGAGACAGGGATCCCATGCCTGCCCCACTATGGGAGGTAGTTTAGAGGGTTGATATCTGCCCTGTCCCGGGCTAACTAAGGCTATTTTAAAATATAACAAGTGTCTGTGTCTTGATTGATTGCTAGCCAGACCTACAGCTTATACATGTAATTTTAAAAAACAATACTGAATAGGAAGTTCCAGCATCTATCCCAATCCCCCACTAAATGAAGACTCTGAGAGGGCATCCCTGTTGGGCTGTGTCCAGTTATAAGTGAGTATACACCATGTGTATATTTCTTGGTCTGGGTTAACTCACTCAGGATGATCATTTCTAGTTTCATCTATTTGCCTGCAAATTTCAAGATTTTTTGTTTTTAATAGCTGAGTAGTATTCCATTGTGTAAATGTACCACAGTTTCTTTACCCATTCTTGGACTGAGGCACATCTAGGTTTACAGATTCTGCTATTATAAATAAGGCTAGTATGATCATAGTTGAACAAATGTCCTTGTTATGTGGTGGAGCATCTTTTGGGTATATTTCAAGGAGTGAAATAGCTGGGTCTTGAGGTAGCTCTATTCCCAGTTTTCTGAGAAAGTGCCAGATTGATTTCCAAAGTGGTTATACAAGTTTTCACTCCCACCAGCAATGAAGGAGTTTTCTCCTTTCTCTACATCCTCGCTAGCATGTGGTGTCACTTGAGTTTTTGATCTTAACCATTCTGATGGGTGTAAGAGAGAATCTCAGAGTCGTTTTGATTTGTGTTTCTCTGATGACTAAGGACGTTGAACATTTCTTTAAGTGTTTCTCAGCCATTCAATATTCCTCTGTTGAGAATTCTCTGTTTAGTTCTGAGCCCCATTTCTTAATTGGGTTATTTGGTTGGGTGGTGTTTAACTTTTTGAGCTCTTTATATATTTTTGGTATTAGTCCTTTGTTAGTTGTAGGGTTGGTGAAGATCTTTTCCTAGTCTGCAGGCTGTCGCTTTGTTCTGTTGACAGTGTCTCCTGCCTCACAGAAGCTTCTCAGCCTCATAAGGTCCCATTTATTTATTGTTGACCTTACAGCCTGGGCTGTTGGAGTTCTGTTCAGGAAGTTGTCTCCTGAGCCTACTTCTTCAGGATGTCAGTGGATACTGAATGTCAGCTGAGACATCCAGCCTTGAGGACTGAACAACTACTACGTTCTTGGACCTTCCATTGGTAGACATCCGTTGTTGGACTAGTTGCACCACAGCCTGTAAACCAGTCTAACAAATTCCCTTCCCCATAATGATTCATTGTATGAGATTTGTTCCTCTAGAGATGGCTCAGAGGTTAATTGCACTGTCTGCTTTCCAGAGATCCTGAGTTCAATTCACAGCGCCCACATGGTGGCTCACAACCACCTATAATGGGATCTAATGTCCGCCTCTGGCCTGCAGGTGTACATGCAGATAGAGCACTCATATACATAAAAATAAATACATATTAAAAAAGAAAACCCTGACTAATACACTGCTAGTAATTAAATGAAGGCTTTCTTATTAATAATTTGGGTAATAATTTTCACACACCCCCCTTTAAAAAGACAGAGTCAAACCTCTTTCCTTTTCACTGTGAGGTTAGATTTGCTGACTCTTTTTTTTGTTTGTTTGTTTGTTTGTTTTGAGACAGGGTGTGTAGCCCTGGCTGTCCTGGACTTACTTTGTAGACCAGGCTGGCCTTGAACTCATAAAGATCCAAGTGCTTCTGCCACACAGGTTCTGGGATTAAAGGCGTGCACCACCACATCCAGCTCTACTTTATATTATTTTTAAATACAGGGTTTCTCTGTGTAGCCCTGGCTGTCCTGGACTCACTTTGTAGACCAGGCTGGTCTTGAACTCACAGCAATCAACCTACCTCTGCCTCCCGAGTGCTGGGCCACCATGCTCAGCCCTGATTTAATGACTCGAGAATGTAGTGGGATCAACTAGGTCATAGATAACATTGTGTTTTCTCTCTCATTCACCTCTGGCGTCTCTCACTATAGAAAAAGGCAGTCTATAATATAAGGTCACTCAAGAATGCCTATGAAGAGTTCCAGATGGTAAGGAATGGAAATCAGCCAATCATCAAGCAATAGAAGAATTCTTTTCCCAGCTATCTGAGTGAGAGATCTTAGACTGGATTATCCAGTCACAGTCAAACCCAGACAATGTTGGGTTTGTTCCATCCTTCGTCAGGAATTTGAGTCACTTCAAAATCATTTATTCATGGAAAGTATATGATAATGAATGTTGTTTTGAGCTGGTCAGTTATAGAAATGATTTTTCATGCTTTAATAGATAACTAACAAAATTAATATTACTACAATTTTCATATAATGTATATTGGACAGTTTCTAAAATTCATGTTTCAGGTCAATGTTATGAGTTTTTCAAAGCATTTGAATTTATAGAACATGGGCCATTTCAGCAAAATAGTTTGAATATAGAATGACAGAGCCAGGTGTGGTGGCGCACGCCTTTAATCCGATCACTCAGGAGGCAGAGGTAGGCAGATTGCTATGAGTTCGAGGCCAGCTTGGTCTACAAAGTGAGTCCAGGACAGCCAGGACTACACAGAGAGACCCCGTCTCGAAAAACCAAAAGAATATAGAATGACAGAACTTTGATAATACTGTGGCATGTTGATTAAAAGATGCCAACATTATTAATAATCCAGAAATATCTTTATTGCTGTCTGCCTATAACTGGATCTGTTCTAGTAATTTCATTTTTACTAAAATAATTATTTTCTTAAGACAAATACCCAAGATTTTTAAAGCAATTAGGATATGCACATAAAAAGATAAAATCTTGCTAACCCACATTTTGGTGCTTACCATCTTATTGTATTTTTATTAATACATTATTAAAATGTGAGATCATATGGTAGATATTTAATATAGAATTTTAATGCTAGTTAATACCCATTGTATTATAATCTTTAAACATCTAAGTCTAATTTCTTATATTGCCTTCATCACTGCAGATCACGTTACTGGTATATTTTCCCAGCAGCTTGTGCTGGCCTACTAAACACAGAAAGCATTCACTCCTTTCTGAAATAGCATTAACGCCTCATCATTCTTCCAATCTCAAGAACACCTCAGTGTAATCCATTGTCCCCTCCATCTTGCCTGTAAGACCTGGCTGCACTTTCTCAACCCTCATTTCTTGTATTTTCCAATTAATCTTTTATTTTTATTGTACCCATCAGTATTTTACAGAAATCAAAATAAAGTGCCAAACCAGAATTACACATGGCTTCTGATTTCTTTTAAGGTTAACCCTCATATATTATTGTTATTTTTATATCACATTCAGCCTGCTCAGCTTGCTACCCAGCTTGTTACCTGGACCAGGTTCCTAGTTTGGCCTTGAAACTTCTCTTCCAGGTAATTAAACATGGCTCACTCCTTTGTGTCACTCAGTCCCGGGTTCAGAGGGCACTTCTTCAGAGAGGACTGTCTTCTAGAACAGCTCATCTATAAAGGCTACATTACTGTTCAGTTCTTTTCAAAGCCTCCTTTGACTTACCTTGTCTTCTCTGAATTATTTGACATTGTATGTTCATGGGTAGAACGTCTGCTGTTTGTCTCTTTTTTAAAAGATATATTTTATTAATTTAGTCATATTATATCTCAATTGTTATTTTTTAAATATATTTTATTAATTTATTCATATTACATTTCTTTAAACAATAATTCTAGCTGATTTAACACCATGTCCCTGGTGTTTAAAAGAGATCTGGAGCCGGGCATGGAAGTGACTCTTGGGATAAAGCACTTGCTGTGCAAATGTGAGGACAGTAGTTCAGATTGGCAGCACCCATGTAAAAGCCAGGTAGGTGCGAGGGCTGCCCGCAATCTCAGCCCTCAGTAGGCTGAGGCCATGGTATTCCTGGGGCAAGATGGCTAGCTAGATTATCTGCAGTTGTCAGCTCCAGCTTTAGTAAGAGGCCATGCTTCAATAAATAAAGTGCAGATCAATTGAGCAAGATAGCCAATGTCAACTTTGGACCTCTATATGCATGCACACTTATGTCCACACACATGTATATGTCCACCACATTCACATGCAAAAAAAATCACATCTAAAAAACCAACATATGTCCTAAGACAGATGATCAATATGTATATTTTAAATAATGATCTGTACTGATATTTCACTTAATGACTAGTAGGTTAATCATGACTTGTTATTTAGAGCTCTATAGCTTTTCTTATTGTTGGTAAGTATATGTACATGCATACTATATAAGCTGGAAGCATGTAAGCATGTATAGGGCACATGTATTATATTTAGTTTCTAAAATTTAAGAGTTTAAAAGATGACAAATTACCAAACTACTCTCCCCAAAAATGTTATGTTTTTGTAAGGATCCCTTATGTGAGAGATACTCTTTTTCTCACCTGGAACAACAATGTGCATTTTTGTGTAAAGACCGACATTTACTGTTCTGTTTTGGTCTAAGACTGTGTTTCACCCTGTAATCCAGGCTGGCTGGGCACTCCTGGCAATCCTCCTGTCCAGCCTCCTTAGTGCTCAGCCAGCCACGATGCCTGGCTAAAACTGGCATTTAACGGTGAAAGGTGACGGTTCATATAAAATGTTTTCATTACTGAGAGACATATTTGCTATGATTATTCACCTGTTTCCTTTTAAAGTAGCCTCTTCAAAGCCTTTGATCATATTTATACTGATTTACTGTCATTCACTGGTAAAAATCGCTCTGTTGAGTAATGATCCATTGTCTAAGTTATTCTAAATACCATTTTTACAGTTTGTCACTTATCTTTTCATGCTGATTACAGCTATTTTTAATTTACCAAATTGAAAATCTACAGTAAAAATAACTAAATATTTTCCAGTTCCTTAAATTGTTTTTAGATTTGCTGTTGGCTTAGAAAGTCTTTTAATTCACTACATACAAATATCCAAATATTCTCTTCCAATTTTTTTTTAAACAACGAAGAATAGAATGCGTTACAGCTGTAACGTGAGGGTAATGGCTTTCATGGCTTTGTTTCCCCTCAGCTAACTTTCGAGGTGCAATTTATTTTTTCCCTACTTTCGAGGATGTGAAATTGTGACGTGCAACGTTTCTGTATTAAAACTCCCTCTCTCTCCCTCTCCTCATTTTCCTTAAAACATGCCATCAAACATACAGAAACGTTTATGGTCCGCGAGCCCATTTCCTCCCTTCAGCAAGTTGAGGAAAAAAAAATCTTTTATTGCCAGATGTAGTAGTGCTTTGATTTTAGCACTCAAGGAATACTAGATCAAGAGATTCCCCACATTTTGCCAAAGCACAACATAACTTAACTCAAGAAACGTCGTTGTCCCCGAAGCTGATTATCCCTTTAAAAATGAAGCTAATCGCTTTTGAATGCAATACGTCAGGGTTCTCTTCTCAACGCCCGCAGGTTCTAGCGTTCAGTTGGGAAGAAGGTTCAGAAAGAAGCTATGCAAAACTCAATCAGCCACCCAGCCCCAAGAGCCCAAGAAGCTAATAAAAACAGGTAGTGGGGGGAATCAATAGTCTTAATGGGGGGGGGGTGTTTAGTGACAACCCTGTGATCTCAGTAACCCGACTTACATATATCAGAAAAGAGAAAACTGTTTATAGTCGCATTACTGAAGTTAACACTTGATTCCTGTGTCGCAGAGGGCAGTAATATATTCACACATGAGAGTGTTCTTGATTTGAACTTTGCTAATGCCTGCTCTGGTGGCTCAGGCAGTGGGGAACTGAATGCTACTCTCACCCTCAGGCAGGGTTCCCCAGGGAAGGGTGGGACACCTGAGTGACGGGAGCCGGCTTGTTGCAACCGGCCTAGGTCATCCCGGGCTGCTGCACTGCTCCTCAGCATCTCTGCAAGCAGAGTTCACACCTTGAATCTCCTGGGGCCAGGCCCAGCAAGCATCCTTCCGCTTCCAGCCATAGACCGCCGCTGCGTCTCCCTAGCAACCAAGTCAGGAAGAAGCGCGCGTGTATAGGCGGAGTCACGTGCTCCCAGGACTTCCGGGTTCCAGTCGTGACTTCCGGTTGTCAGTCTCCTGACGCGCAGCGGCTGCGGCGGGGACGCGGTGGAGGCCAGGGCTCCGTGGGCCGGCCTCTCTCGTCCTCGTTCGCTGGTCCGAGATGCATCCGCGGCGCCCTGAGGGCTTCGATGGCCTGGGCTACCGGGGAGGCGTGCGGGACGATCCAGCTTTCGGCGTCCCCTTCCATGCGCGCTCCTTCGGTTCTGGGTCGGACCTGGGCCACTGGGTGACGACGCCCCCAGATATCCCGGGCAGCCGCAACCTGCACTGGGGCGACAAGAGCCCTTCGTACGGGGTGCCGTCCGCGCCCACGACACTCGAGGGCCCCGCGGAGGAGCCCTTTCCCGGAGGCGGGGACGGCCCACAGCCGGGCCGGAGCAGCGGTGAGGAGTGCGGGGCCCGCCCGGGCGGGTAGGCCGGCGGACTCCGGAAGCGCGCGCAGGGCACGCCTAGATCCTTGCACACGCTACTACACCCTCTGCCCTCCTTTCGTCCTCTGCCCCGAAGGGATCCTCTGCTGCACGCTATTTGTGCTCTCGGATCACCACACTAGGTGACATCTGCGTAGCCTAGGTGACATCTACATAACCTAGGATGCATGGATAGGAAGGAACGTTTTGGAGCTCAGGAACGTTACCACCGATGTCCTGAAGCGAGAAAGAAAGAAATTAGATTATTTACTGTTGTCTGATTCACTTTGGCAGGTGGATTTTCTTGATTTAGTTAATTGACTCATAGCTTTGTGTTTTGGAAAGACGTTTTTTAGCCTAGGCAGATTGGGGTTAGAGCCTGGCTCTACCAATCAAATCTACCTATATTTTCCCCCTGAACTCTCAATTTTAATCTCTTTAAGACTTGTCGAATGACTGATTATTTTTACGAGGGCTAAATAAAATTAATAACAGTTTAATATTGTAAACATGCACAGTAGGATGTCTTTTCCTTCACTTAACTTTTCACCGTGGTAGTCCTGAAGTTAGATCCCAAATCCTACAGTTTTCTCTTCTCCCGACCTAAAACCTGCACTTGATGTCGTCGTAAGCAGTTCCTCTTCATGGACTATCAGAGAGCTTCAATTGCAGCACTGCAAGAGCTACCTATGTTTAACCTCTGTTTTATTCTAAGAATGAAACTATCTGGCTCTTTGCGAATAACAAGTTGTACCACTAAGTATTAACATTCTATAGGTAGTCAGGACACTCGTTCCTTAGGTTTTACTTGGATGTGCAGAAATGTTTGATTGAACTGGAAGATCCTAAGTATTAGGAAGCACACAGGAGGCGAGGGAGCATCAGTGACTCATCCAGTGAGGAGTTTGGCTGTTACCTTGTCTCATTGTGTTGTACTGGTCCCAGGATAATGCTGGGAAGCTCTTTCTGAATGAAGCTAGAAGTGAAATCATTCGGAGCACAGGTGCAGTTGCTGTATAGTTGCCGTTGTTAGGCAGCAAACGTTTTAGTCTTTTCTTAAATTACATCTTGATGGTTGCAAGGAGGAGAAATGGCTGACACAACCAGTGTTATTTTGAAGCTGTTACCAAGTTAAGCGGCTGTAACTTTGCAACAAGGAGAGCCCTACATAATTAACAGCACAAAGCCTCCCCAAGTCCTTGCAGAGATGCCATGTGCACTTAGTATTTGTGTGTATAAACACACAAAAGGAAGTACTTGATCATGACAAGGGAAGCTTTCTTCTTAGCTTGTCCATGTTTCAGGGGGAAGCAGGTGGTTTCCCCAGGATCTTGCTTGCATGGCCTAGTCTTACAAGATGGTGTTCTCATCATAAAGATCGTGGCTTCATTTGAAAGGACAGAGGGGAGAGAGAATGGTTTCTTGTGAATGTTGGTATTAAAAGCCCACTCCCCTGGCTAGATTACCATTAGGGTTTGGATTCTTTAGTCAGGAGAAAGACTTCTATTTTGACATGTACTAGGTGTTTTTAGCTGTTAGCTTTCTAGCAGTGCTACCGAAGGGAGCACACATGTACCTAGGGGCCTACCACATTGGATTACACAGTTCTTCTTAAAACTATTTGAAACCTAGGATAGTAGGGAGAAGCTGTACTTAACCAAGTACTCTCAAATGAACACTTTTGAGGTGTTTTACATGCAACTGTCATCCCTCAGTAATAGTAGATGACAATTGTACAGCGTAAGTGGTCAGTTTCTTAGTGATCAGTCATGACTAGCCATAGAAACTTTAGAATGATTTTAATCAGAAATTAAAATTGGCAGTCCTTAGCTCTACACTAATCAACATAGTCCCTACAGTGATTTGGCACTTTTTAAGATAGTTGTCTTTGATAACAGTTAAACTTTCTAAGATTTTTAAAACAGTCACAACTTAGAAATACCCCAGCTTTACAAGCCCTTGTGACAGCAGTCCATTAGAAGGAAAGAACAGTTACTCCTTTAAGAAGAGGCCCCTACCTTGGAACTTGCTATAACCTCCACCAGAGTCACAATTTAAATTGCCTCCCTATCCTACATCAGAATTCAAGGTTTACATGAACAGCATGTTACTCTAAAATCCTGGTATCATAGTAAATACAAATCTTGGTTATGAGTAATCTTATTTCTTTTATTTTAGAACAGTTGAATAGATTTGCCGGATTTGGTATTGGACTTGCAAGGTAATGTTTATTCTAAGGATTTTTTACTTAAGAGTTTCCCCTTTAATGTTGATAGGTTTTATTAACATTATATACTTTATAGGAATTCAATACTTAGAGTCTGTAACTTGATTTTTTTCTAGAAGAGGTAGGACCTAGTCTTTCCATTGCATAAACACAAAGTGGTGTTGTACTGAATGTGGTAGTAACTTTCAATGGCTACTAGAATAGAATAGGTCAGTTATTAGGCTGGAGTGAAGTGTAATCTTCCTTCTCAAAGTGATAATGCCCCGAACCTTTCCCTAGACATTGCACTGGTACCCAGGTGGCTTTGCAGTGTAGAGGCTTGGTTCTTATTTTCAGTTACCCTTTGGTGGTCAGCCTGTTTTGGTTTTGTTGCTGCTTATAATGGTCATTATAGCTAAGAACATTTATCAGTCTTATTTATAGTATTATGAATAAAAATTCACAAATATTGGGCTTATGTATTGCTTATCCTTCATACCAGAATGGCCTTCGTCATTTAAAATATCTTAACTAAAAAAAAAAAAACTGATCATGTTTAAATATTAAAACCTTAGGGATAAGTTGGGTGTGGTGGCACACGCCTTTAATCCACGCACTTGGGAGGCAGAGGCAGGTAGATAACTGTGAGTTCGAGGCTAGCCTGGTCAACAATGTGAGTCCAGGACAGCCATGGCTACACAGAGAAACCCTGTCTCAAAAAAAAAAAAAAAATCCTATCACTAAAGTACCAAGTACATCAAATAAAAATTTCTAGAATGAAGATCTTGAAAAAACATTGACTCTTCATATGAGAATTTTTTTTTTTTCGAGACAGGGTTTCTCTGTGTAGCCTTGGCAATCCTGGACTCACTTTGTAGACCAGGCTGGCCTTGAACTCACAGCGATCCGCCTGCCTCTGCCTCCCGAGTGCTGGGATTAAAGGCGTGCACCACCACGCCCGGCTGAGAATTTTTTTCATAGGACATTTTCTGAAAGGGAAGTTAAATGATGTGGCATTTCTCATGTCAAACATACAGAGATCAATTTCATCGTTGTACTGTAGATAATATATATTTACAAGTTTGGGGATCTAGGTTTCATTTATATTGAATTTACTGTTGGTCTCATTTGCTGATGTATAGGTATTAAATCCTCTTAATTGTGAAAATGTAAGAGTAACTTGAGGTGTATATACGTTATAAATAAAATCTGTATATAGGCATGTATATTGACATATGTAAACTATTTCTGTATAGTCTCTTTACAGAAAATGTACTGGCCCATCCTTGCATTGTTTTACGCCGCCAATGTCAGGTAAATATAATTTCTTATTTTTCTGAGACAAGCCTAATCCTAATTAGAAGCACAGAATTCTGATAAAATGACACGAAATTTTGTATTCGTTATTCTATGTGAAATGCTCCAAAATGTATAATTTGTCAGTTCTCCAATTTGTAAGGTGTAAAACCTCCTCAAAATCTTAAAAGTTATCAGGACTCTGAAGATGTTTTGCTTATCTAGATCATTTCTGTCAAGGTTCACCGTTTTAGAAATTAAAACTGATGTACTTTTCATCTAGCTCATTAAAATAATAATGCATTCATCAGATATCAACATAATCTTTACAAAATTTATGTTTGTTTTTTTAAAAAATGTCTTGATTGTCTGGAGTAATTGGAACCAGCTTCTTGCATCTGCTTCTGCAGTCAGTTTGTTATGTAATGTTGTTTTAAAAGAAACAAGAATATTTAGCCTCCCACACTTGATGTCCTTGAAAAGAGGAGCATTTTTATTTTCAGATAATGTGCCTTCTGAAGTGAATACTGAAGCTCACAATTGGTGGCTTCTTAAGGGTTATGTGCAGTGTGAAATCTGAGGCAACCTAAAATTTAAAAAACTGTTACACTAAAAAGTCCCCATTCATTTATAATGCATCTAAATGCATTATCATTTATGTCCATACATGATTCTCTGTCACCCCATATTGCTTATTTGAAACACATTGATTCACTGAGATTTGTGCCCAGATACTAAAACACTGAAGTAAGCACACCGACATTCATCTTCATTGGAAGACCCAGTTATCTCACAGGAAGTCTTTAATCACTATATATTCTTAATGAGATATATATTCCTCCAAATTATTTTTACATTTATTAAAATGTATTAATTATATAAAATATTTATACAAATTTATGACATTTTCATACATGTATATCATGTCCTTTGCTTTTTCTTGTACCCATTACCTTTCTTTGTCCTTTTTCCCACTTTCTATGGATCACCTTCTTATTCCCAAATAGTTTACATCCTACTTTGTTATTATTTCCTTAATTTACAAAAAAACCGGTATGTTCTACATATGAGAAAAATGTATGATATTTGTCTTGAGACTGGCTAATTTTGCTGAGTCAGATCTCTAGTTCCTTCCAAGGTGTTATTTTCATGACTACAAAATAATAGTCCTCTCTCTCTCTCCCTCCCTCCCTCTCCCTCTCCCTCTTCCTCTCTCCTCCACCCCCCCCTCTCTCTGTGTGTGTGTACAGCAGTTCTGCTTCTAGTTTTCATGAAGGACCTCTGTAGTGCTTCCCACAGCAGCTGCACTGAATGAGAGTTCTTTTTCCTCACACTGTCACCAGCAATTGTTTTTGTTTGCTTTCTTGATGATAACAGTTTTAACAGGGGTGAGAGGGAATCTCAATATGGCTTTGATTTACATTTCTCTAATGTATAATGATACTGCATCTTTTTTCTTGCATATTTTTGGCCATTTGTATTTCCTTCTTTAAAGAACCTTATTTCCTTTGCCTACTTATTGGTTGAATTTTTGGGAGTCTTAGTGTTTAATCTTTTTAGTTCTGTATATATTCTGGATAGTTGGTTTCCTGTCTGATGTCTCACATTCATAGGCTCTTTGTTGTTTACTTTGCTGAACAGAAGTCTTTTAATTTATGCTGTCCTATTTGCCATCCTTATTTCTATTCCTGAGGAACCAGAGTCCTTTTCAGAAAGCCACTGCCTGGTCAAGATTTTAAAGTGTAGTTCCTATGAGCTCCTTGGTGAGAGAAATCATTCTAAATCTTACTAAGGTGTTTCTGCCTTGTACTTGGAGAAAAGTTGACAGCAAACACTCTGAGAATTTTTTTTAAACAAACAACAAAACAAAACAAAAAGCAAGCTCACTTTGTTAACTTACAAGTACATACTTGGTCTGAGTGTGTAGTTGAACAGCTGAGCATATGCTAGGCCCAGGTTCAGGGGTCAGTACTGCAAGGGGAAGGATGACTGTTTCATGTGGAAAGTAACGGTTTATATCAAAGTGATAGTTTGACAGGGTATTTTAAAAAAGAAAAAAATGATGTTCTGGGATTAAAAAGTAGCTAAGTAAGTTGCAAATTCATCGTGTAAGACTTTTCCCTCATTACAGCTATCCTCAGTATGTAACACAAAATGTTAATTAGGAAGATGATATATACTTATAGATCAGGATTTTATGTAATTACCCTTTATACTTCTTCACCAAGGATACTCTTAAATGAAGATTGTTTTTCCTTTCTGTGAGTATCTGTGGTGAAGGATATAATAGGAAAGTACAGTTGATGCTACTACCTTGATGATTGTAAAGAGCCAGCAGTGTTACCAGTATGGTGAAAAAGGCAAATAGTCCCTGCATAAAACTAAGAAGCTATTTTGAGCTTGTGAGACCTCTGGTAAGGTGCTGGAGCTCTTAGCGGTTATTGGCCTGCATTGTAGTAGGTGCTATCCTGTAGCTTAAATTCTTTGCAAAATAACTTTCCCAGATAACATTAAGACATTGTGAATCAGTACAAATTAACCTGTTTATACTGTCACTGAAAAATTAGAATGCATAGAAAAATAACGACCTAAACAGCGTTGGTACTTGTAGATGCCTTAGAACAGTAAAATTAATTTGTATATATTTAAATTGTGGTGATATTACATTATGATATAGGAGATGTCATCTTGACATATTTGCCTGATTTATGATTTGTCCATTGGTTGTAAACTATAGTAGTTTAAAAAATGCTTGGTCAAAATGAGTATGAGTGTGAGACTTAATTCCAGAGCTTAAAAAACCTCACTTGTCAAGCATCCTCCTCCTCCTCATCGTCTTCAGTACTTGGCATTTTATGTTCTAGTTGTCGTACTGCACTTATATCATCATATGCACAGCACTTGATGGTTTATTTGAAGCGTTTGTATTTGACTTTAGACCTTAACTGTGGTTTATGCTGAACTTTAGATTTCAATGGCCTTATTTTTTTCTTGACCAAAACAATATTATATGTTATTACAGGTTAATTACCACGCTCGGCATTATCATCTTACTCCATTTACAGTTATCAACATTATGTACAGCTTCAACAAAACTCAGGTGAGACTCTGCTCTATTAAAGCTGTGTATTTAAACTTGTTAAGCGTTAAAATAAGAATTCTCCTTTGAGTCTTCCAGAATTTCACTTAATTCAACAAATTTGCAAAGAACTATGCTAAGTTCCAAGAATTTAGCAGTAGGTAAGGTAAATACAATCAAGAGATTTAAAATTTAGTCATAGAGACAAAAAACAAAAAACAAAAACAAGCAAAAACAATTAACAACAAAACCAAGGTAACAACAACAACAACAACAACAACAACAACAACAACAACCCCCCAGCAGATTGTGATGCAGTTTGTGTGGCCCAGCATGAGACCTGTAAAGTAGTTCTTTGTGTAGATGAGAACATGCCACCAACTGATGCGCTCATTAGTGTTTTCATTGCGGTAACAAAATACCTGACAGACACAGCTAAGGAAGGAAAGGTTTATTTTGACTCAAATTTTGAAACAATATCATCTCTCAGGACAGTGAAGACATGGAGGCGTGAGCTCAAGGTAGCTGATCACATTAAGTCCATAGTCAGGAAGCAGAGACACATGAATGCTGGTACTTGGCTTTTTGTCATTTCTTTAGCTCTTTTTTTTGTCTTTCTTTCTTTCTTTCTTTTTTTCTTTCTTTAGCTCTTGATGGCTAAAGAAACGATGCTGGAGTCCCAGTGAGGATCCGGTAACTATAGTGTAGGCCTCCAACCAGACCCATGACTCTTAGCAATGAACATTTGAAAGTAAACATATGTGGACAAAAGGCTATACTGTGTGATACACTACAGCTTCTGTGACAAGATTTTTTGTTTGTTTGTTTTATTTTACTAGGGGAAGGAGAGGGATTTTGGTGCATGACGTGTAAATCATACACATTCAATAAAAGTTAAAAAAATCATCTGTAGCCATTTCAGCATCTGAGATTTGAACATATGCCATGTGTATTTATAATAAGTCAATGTAGGGGGCTGGAGAGATGGCTCAGTGGTTAAGAGCACTGCCTGCTCTTCCAAAGGACCCTGGTTCAATTCCCAGCACCCACATGGCAGCTCACAACTGTCTGTAACTCCAAGATCTGACACCCCTACACCGACACATGCACATAAAATAAAATTAAATAAAATATTAAAAAAAAGGAAATGATGCTGTAAATCTTTAGGGTGGCTCTTCCTTCTCAGTTAAACATTTCTAATCTGTTGGCCGTGAAGATTGACGGCTGCAACTGATGTTGAACACAGGGTCCGATATGGGAAAGTGGTAAGAGAGATGCTGGCTTGCATGATTGTACATTGACTTGTCAGAAAGTCTGCTTCTTAATGCTGAGGTAATGGTTTTACATGATGAGGTTCAAAGGCAAAAGGAAAAGAGAGGTTATAATTTTGGAGACTAGATATAATGCAATATAATAATACCTTGTAGCAGAGGTTGATGGTAAGAAGAGATTGAAAATAGCCCATGAGGTAAGCAGCATCTATAAATGGCCTTCTATGGTCTGCACATTTTATCCTAAAATCTGTAAGAGGACCATTGATGTTTTAGAGCAGTAATTCTCAACCTATGGGTTGTGACCCCTTGTGTGTGTGGGAGTATCAAACGACCCTTTCATAGGGGTTGCTTATTAGATATCTTGCATATTTGATATTTACAGTACAATTTATAACAAAAGCAAAATTACAGTTACAAAGTAGCAATGAAAATAATTTTGTGGTTGGTGGTCACCAAAGCATGAGGAAATGCATTAAAGAGCCTTAGGAAGGTTGAGAGCCACTATTTTAGAGTGACAAGAGCACTGGGAACAAATTTGTTTGTATCAAAATTGGTAATTTGACTTTTAAGAACTTTTCCACATAAATACTTGTGTACATGTATAAAAATGTATATGCAAGGATATCATATTGTGGTATTGCACACAATAATTAGCCAAGATAGCTGGGCGGTGATGGTTCATGCCTTTAATCCCAGCACTCAGGAGGCAGAGACAGAGACATGTGGATCTCTGTGAGTTTGAGGCCAGCCTGGTCTACAGAGCTATTCCTCGAAAAACCAGACAGAGGTGTGTGTGTGTGTGTGTGTGTGTGTGTGTGTGTGTGTGTGTGTAAAGGAGGGAGAGAGAGAGGAATTAAAAAAATGAATGAAAAAAATTATCATGTGCAGCAAGAGGATTTTAGTAAAGTAACAATGGTACATTTATTTGGCAGAATACCAGGAGGCCTTTACAAATGAGAAGATATCTCTGTGTACTGATACTGAATGATCTCTGGGTTATTTTTTTAATGTTTCAATGTACATCAATTAAAAATGAACAAACAAAAAATTGTGCATATTTCCATGCACATTGATATTCTATAATATGCTGAGCTGTCTCTGGAGAATGAAGAATAAAGCTTATGCTGGGGAGTAGTATAAAAAAGGAACACATTTTTCTCCTCATACTGTATTGCTTCTAATTTTACAGTATTGCTACTTTATTTATTTTTTTTACTAATAACAGATTAATAGCGATAATAGCAAAACTACTGTTGTTATTGTAGTAGAAACAGTGAACTTTTGTAGAGTTTGATAAATATAAGTAATAACAAGGATAGAAATGAGAACATAAATTTATAAGAGGCTGAGAATTTTTAGAACTATGATTGATTAGATAAGAAGAAAGGGAAATAAGTGATTTGGATACAAGTAACAAGTAGGAGCTATTGAGGGAAATAGGAAGTACAACAAAGAAGGAAAATGGTGCTTATGGGTGTGGCTGAGTGAAGTAGGGGAATATGAAATTTGAGATACCTACAGTTCGTAGAAACAGCTGGACCAGTAGGGAGTTGAGTATAGAGATGCATGAGGTTTTAAATAAGCTAACCAATCATTTTGGAGTACTTTATTAAATGGACTATTCATCTTGGTTGAAGTTAGGGTGCCATGAAATATTAATAGTTGGGGTTACTGTAGTGGTACAGGCCTTGGGATCCTGCTACTTGGGAGATTGAGGAAGGAGGATCAAGAGTTAAGGTGAGCCTCAGCCATCCTGGGTTGTGTGAGCGCTTGCTTCAGTAGAACAAGAACAAAGTGGGAGAACCCAGTTAGTTACAGTTCTGTAAGATTCATATTAGAGTAAGCTGGGCATGGTGGCGCACGTCTTTAATCTCAGCACTCAGGGAAGCAGAGGCAGATCGTTATGAGTTTGAGGCTAGCATGGTCTACAAAGCAAGTCTAGGATAGCCAAGGCTACACAGAAACCCTGTCTTGAAAACAACAACAACACACAAACAAAAAGACTTATATTAGAGTAATTCTTATTATGAAATATCAGCAAACCTTCAATGTTATATTTCATTAAGGATTTCTGTGTCCCATATTTAGGCATTAACAGAACTATTTTTTGTTGTTTTTGGTTTTAGGGACCAAGAGCCCTATGGAAAGGAATGGGAAGCACATTTATTGTCCAAGGAGTCACACTTGGAGCAGAAGGCATAATTAGTGAATTTACACCTTTACCGAGGTACACGTGTGGTCCATATTAGTTTTATATTAAATTTTTATCAAATATAGAAGCTAATATCTTGAATCTGAAAGCTTGTCTGAAATAGCTCAGAAGGGAGGACAGTACAACTACTGTATTTGTTACTCTTTGCTGAGTAAGTGTGTGATAGTGTCCCCTGCCTGTCCTTCCTACTGCTGTGTACCAGCAACTGCCAGCTAGGTGACAAAAAGGAGTTTGTGACAATTTCTGTTCTTTAAGTAGCTCATTTGCTTATAGTACATTGTGCGATTAAAATAAAACCCTTTCAAATTCCCCCAGAAACTTAACTTACCTGGAGTTAGTGGTAAACATTTCAAAAAATAACTAAAAGTTGAGATAGAGTCTGAAATATGAGTAAGAATTGACTGGGCAAGAAAGGAGCGCCTTCCAAGGAAAGGCGACAGCATACCCAGTCTCACAGAGCGTAGGCAATCTTGGCGACAAAAAGAAGTAGCTTGTGCTTGGAAAGAAACTTTTTAAAACTTTTTAAAAAGTTTTTTTTTTTAACTTTTAAAAACTTTTAAAATTTATTCTTTGATAGTAATTATATGTGTGTATATATTTATCTAGGCCATACCAAACTCAAATCCTCTCCCTCCCTCCATGATTGTGTCTTTGTAATGGTTTATTCTATGGGCCTGGAATCAAACATTTTATCTGTGTCTTGATGTGTTTTGATCTAGAGTATTCCTAAGAGGCAGTATAAAAGTATTTGTTCAGACTGGCTTGTGGCGAGCTAATAGCCACATTGAGGCCATTCTGAGTTAAGGAACAGAACATGAAGTGCTGAATTAGGAAGGCATGCTGGGTAGAATTGGTGGTAGCCACTCTTCGATCGGAAGCAGGAGTATCAGGAGTTGCCAGCAGTGGCTGAGATTTTTTTTTTTTTAAATGGAAGTGCTAACCAAGGTGGAGAATTCATTAAGAATAACTTAGAGAAGAAGATAAGGAATTCAACTTTCAATAATGGAGTTTGAGATTTTTGCCAGACCTGTAGGGGTTATCGTAGTTACTTTATAGTACTGTGAAGAGACAACATGACCAAGGCAACTTATAAAAGAAAGCATTTACCTTGGGGCTCACAGCTCCACAGGGTAGCAGAGCCTGTGAGCACCATGGCAGCAGCATTGCTGCAGTCAGGCAGGCAGGGCGCTGCAGTGGTAGTACCTGAGAGCTGTACATCTGACCCACAAGTATGCAGCAGAGAGAGTGGGGGCAAGAGCACTAATTGGAAATGGTGTGGGCTTTTGAAACCTTAAAACCCACACCCAGTAGCACCTCCTCCAACAAGGCCACACCTCCTAATTCTCAAATATATCAGCCTGTGAGGGGATGGTTCTCATCCAAACCACCACAGGAGAAATGACTAAAAGACGGTTGGAACTGTGGATCGCCATGCTACAGAAATTATTGAAGTATAGGCATAGTTTTGGGTATTGTGGTATAAAATATCATTCAGAATATGAGACTCAGTGACATGCAACTAATGAAGAATTGTAGATCACAAGTTATGAAATGTGACAAGAATAGATTCCTGAACAACTTGTTTGTCTATATATCTGTACCATATATGGGACTGTGGAGGTGATGAAAGCAGTAGTTGAAGGGTACAGTTAGTGATACCCTCACAACAAAACTAGTGGCAAGATTCATGACCTGGTTTCTAGAAGCCAAAGGTAAACTTCAATTGTAGGTACGCTGGGAGAGAGAATGTAGATACACGTAGGGAAATTACTTAGCTTCTCTGTGGGTCAAATTCAGCCATTACTTGTTGCAGGAAAGACAGCCTGGACTTGTAGAAAGCCCTAAGCAGACTGGTCCTGTAAGTGTCCTGTAGTTATGGCATTTGGCAACAAGATATGAAAGGGACGCTAATAGTACTGAGTGATTGTAATTGGCTACTCTTTGGCATGACCAATTTTCTATAGTATATTTTTCTGCATGAACTCATGCGTAGTGTTAAGGCTTTGTATAATTCTGGTTTAGCTCTTAGGATACATTTCCTTGCATTGTTAAGAAGGGAGTTACTGAAGGTCTAACCACTGGTATTGCACATGTACTCAATGTTGAGATTTAATCTTTGTAAGGAAAGAAAAGCAAAAAACTAAGAGCAAACTGTCCCAATGTGTTGCTTTCAGAGGACCACGTAGTCTCAGAGTTACTTTAATACAGCTTTGCTAAAGGATAGGAACATATGGCCAGCTGCAGTTTCTTGACTCATACTTTAAAAATGGAGCTTCTGTGCTTGGCTAACTTTAATCTCTTATTGCTTTCTATGTCATAGGGTGAGTTTGAAAGTACAGATGGTCCTGATCTTTTGTTTTTGAGGCTTCCCCGCAAACACAGGGATCTATAAAAAGGTTAGAAAAGTGCAGGATGTTCAGTTTAGCAGTGTGGTAAAAATTAAGTACCTGCAATGATAACATTTGTGGCTCATTTTGTGGCTACAATTACTTTTCAGGGCTGTAGGCAAACAACACTGAAAGTGTAGAAAGCTGGCCAGGAGAGGAGAGATGAAGAGGGGAAATTGGAATAGACAGACTAGTTCCAAAGGCCCAGAGCCATGTGATCAGTTATCAGAGCAATGGCCCCACTTCTTACTGAGAAAGGGGGAGGGGGAATATATGTGAAACACACCTGATCCTAAGCACTTCTGATAAAAGTATACACACCCCTGAGCAGCGGTGTGTGTGTTGGTGCTCAGCTAACTTCTCTTTCATTCAGTCCAGGATCCCAGCCCGTGAATCCACCCAGTGATATGCCTGGAGGTTTGTCTCCTAGGTCTTCTCCCCTTCCACACTGACACAGTCAGTCGTAACCACATACAGTCAGTCATGGCTTCTCCCTGCTGCCTTCTCTGCCAGCAGACACCTACTTTGTTTCTCTGCTTGAAGCACCACAGTTGTCAGAAGTATGTCCAGAAAGGAAAGTCTATTCTACAGATTAAACAAAAATATAAATTTATTAGTTAAAAATTAATTTAGAATATTTTAAATAACATTGTTTTTGTTTTATTTACATTTATTTTTACATTTTAGGGAGGTTTCACACAAATGGAATCCTAAACAAATAGGTGAACACCTTCTACTGAAATGGTAAGTTTTAAAAATGACATTGTTACCAAAAAGTTCTATCAGCTTAAAAAATATTACTTATTTATTTTTATTTTATGTAGATTGGTGTTTTGCTGCATGCATGTCTGTATGTGGGTGTCAGGTCCCTGGAACTGGAGTCACAGGCAGTTGTGAGCTACCATGTGGTACTGGGAATTGAAGCTGGGTTCTCTGGAAGAGCAACCAGTGCTCCTAACTGCTGAGCCATCTCTCCAGCCCCACTATTAGCCTTTTTAGTGTTGGGAAAAAAAATTCTTATGTATAATATAGTGAAGGAAATTAGAATAATAAGAATAGATTTTTGATGAAGAAGTAACATAAGGTATAGGTATAAGATCCTGAAATACATATGGTGTTTAAAATAATTTTTAGGTATTTGAAAGGTAAGAGTAGTGGTTCAACTTTTTTTTTTTTAAACTACTTTTTCTTTTGTTCTCTTTTATGGGATAGGGTGGATGAGTATGTGTATGTTTGTGTGTTTGGGTGCACTTGTGTGCACATGGAGGCCAGACTCTCCTCAGGAGCCTTCAGCCGTGGGTTTTGTTTTTGTTTTAAGGGGGTTCTGTTTTTGAGATATAATATGATGACATCAATTTCCCCTTTCCCTTCTAACACTCCCCGTCTAACTCCTGGCTTCATCTCATTCAAATTCTTAGCCTTTTTTCTTTAACTGCTATTACTTGGTGTACGTGTGTATTTCTGAATACATAAGTACGGCCTTCTCCATCCATATCATGTTAGTCATATGCATATGCTTTTAGAGATGACCACTTGGTGTTGGATAAGCAATTGGAGTGCTCTCAGGGGTTACTGACTAGGCTGGGCTGCCACCAGGCCCCAGGAATCCACCTATTGCTACTTTCCCAGCATTGATTTTACACATGTATGCTGCTGGGCCCAGTTTAAACATGGATGCTGGAGATCAAACTTGGGTCTTCATGCTTGCATAGCAAACACTTCAGTCAGATTAAAAAAAAACAATTAATGCTATGGGTTGAACCTCCCTAAACCAAACATCTAAATTCCAAAATATGTCAAAATCTGAAGACTTTGAAGACTAGCATGACATGCCATATGTCTTGAATTTCTTTAACCTGATCATATTTAATAAAGTGTGAGGTGTCAGGATATAGTCACAGAAAATATTATGTAAAACACTATTAGGCTTTGTGTATAAAGTGACTATAACACATAAGTTAATTTTGTATCTAGATTTGAGTCCTATCCCTAAGATATCTATTTATTTATATGCAAATATTCCCAAATATGAAACACATCTGACCCTAAGCATTTCTGATAAAAGGGACACTAAATCTGTGTCTTACTATTAATCAGAGATAATGAATGTATGTGTTTGACGAAGAGCAAGTTCAAAATGACAGTCACAGTGTAGTCTAAAGGCACCTAGTGATTTTACACCAGTAACGATTTTTATAGATTAGAAGTTTACTCTTATTTGTTTGAAGATTGTGAATTGGAAATTCCTCTAGCTTGTTGGCTTCCTCTGTGGGACAGCACAGCACATAATTACTTACTAATGTCCCATTAACCTTGGATGCCAGTACTTACCAGGACCTGGCCTCTAAGGTTGCTGGTTAGGTTAGTCCCACCTGTAAAATGACTTAAAGTAACTATGCTTTGCAGGCTTGCAAAGTTGTACTATAACCATATTGATGAGGAAACAACTTTGGAGAGATGTACAATATTATTTTTTCATAATAAAAGGGAACAAAGCTTACAGTTGAACCTGGCTAAGTTCTACTGATGGGAAATGTAGAAGTAGAAAATACACTAGGATAATAGCATACAGCATTCTTATTTGGGTATCATTGAAACAGCAGACTTTGTGGGACAGCTGTTCATCCAAAAGGCTCAGAGACGTATTTCAGGCAGCAGTAGTCATGTGCAAGTACATGTTCACACAGGGAAATAGAAATGAATGTACATTCTGCTAATCTTACAGTCTAGGGCTTTTGTTTATTTGTCTGCTTTTTGTTTTGAATTGGGGGAGCAGACTGTCTTTATTAGTTTTTTATTTCCATCTTTGTTCAATAAGTACTTTGTGTTTCAGTGTTCTGACTTAATATCAGCAGTTCTAAATTAAATAGGTCATTTTATGCTTGAATGTAAATGAGGTGAATATATTAAACAGTTCTTAATTTCATTATAATCATCTTATTTTGTTGTGCTGATTAAGTTTGGTTTAATTTCTGCAGCCTAACATATATGGTGGCCATGCCTTTTTATTCAGCAAGTCTGATTGAAACAGTCCAGGTGAGCTGTTCTTTTATTGTAACTTTACATGTCTGATTTTAAATGTTTGCTTCACAGATACACACATTTATTATACATCACGACTGGTCTAGTATTTTCATTGCAAATTTAGATCATATTTATGGTTTAAATGTTTATCTCCCTTACACAACTGTATTCTTCATTCAGGTATTTCAAAACTGAAAGTGTGACTTTTTTTTTGAATATATAACCCTCTTTCACGGCCCTGAGAACATTTAAGATGCTTATGGCCTATCATAGTGAGTACAGTGATAGTTGTCTGAATGTAAGGAGTAAACAATGAGTAGGTAGTACCCGTAGATAATTTACTAAATAGCATTCCATTTAAACATCCCTCTGAAGGAACACTCAGTGCAGGCTAAATACAAGTAATATATACAAAGCTTAACTTTTCTGTTTTCATTATAATTCGGCCTGCTTGCTTTACTGTTTGCAACCACATGGTGGCGCCTCAAGCACATTGAATTCAATTTTGTAGCCTTATCATCTTTCACAGGTAAAATTGTAAGTTAAGATGGAGGTGCTTATACAGTTTGTCTTCTGTTTCCAGAATCTGATCTTCAAAAATACTTTTCCCATCTGTGTTAGTGCCTACTCTGTAAATTGCTTGTCTTTCTAGTTTTTGTTTTGTTTTGTTTTCTCTTACTTTTTTGTCCCCACTACATCATTAATATCTGATTTTGCTGTGGCTGTTAGAACTAACTTTGGTTAACTGAAATTAGCATCTTATGACCCAAACATATTTGCCTGTCCTCTTGCGTTTGGATGGAATTGTGTGTTCACAGAGGTAGAAGTCTATGAGGTAGTCTCATTTTAAAGAAAAGAAGAAAAACAACTATCAGAAAGACAATAACTTAAGGCAAAATAAATAACCAACATGCTTTATCAGGAAAGAGGTTTTAGCTTGGGACAAGCTTGCCACAGTCACATTTGTCTACTTGAATTAGAACTGTGGCTTTAGACAGTTAAAAAAATTCATCTTTAAATTATAATTCTATCTTCTGTAGAATAGAAATAATATTTTAATAATTGAATTTCTGTATTTATGTAAGTATCCACATTATAGTAATGGATCTTCTTTGTGTCTTTTTTTTCTTGTCTCTGTTAAGATGCTGTACTTGCTGTGTGTCCTCTGTGTCTCATGGTTAGTGCCCTGCTCTCCTTTTCACTTCCTTTGTCTGCACTGGCCAGCTTTTCTCTCTTTTAGCAGGTTTCTGCCCTGATGAACATCTTTCTTTCAGTAGCCTCCTTTTCTTTTTTATCACTTTTGTCTTGTATCTGTCTCAGTCCTGGGCCTCCCTGGTTTTCATCTATACTCAGGTCTTAGGAAAGCTCTTCACTCCTATGGATCTTGTCTAGTCGGCTTCTCAGACTCGGCTTCTAATTTGCTGTCTTCATCATGACTCAAACTCTAGTTTTAGGGGTGTTTACTTTTGGGCTTTGATTCTGCATAACTAGTAGGCTACCATGTCTATAGAGCATCAACAGACACCTAAGACTGGCCCTTCTCCTAACCTGGAGACTAACTCTTTCCTCTTCTTTTGCTCATTACAATATCATTCTATGGTTCTGTGTTCTTGTAGGGAGCCCCTGACCTCTTAGAGAACATAATTATTTTCTTGAAGATATATAGATCACCAGAAGAACCTTGAATAGGAACCACTTCCCGGTGATTAGCCCTTTATCCAGTATCCTCAGTCCAGTCGGTGTGCACTGGAAAGGTTAGTGTTTTGAAATTATAATAGTTCTGTCCCTTTCCTAAAATAAGGATCCATATTGATTCCCCATGATAATTAATTTCAACTTCTTAGTAAGTATAGTGTTGTATCAAAGTTTGTATTGACTTTGCTTTTAATCTTATCTTCTTTAAATTTAATTTTCTTAATTCACCAAATATTTATTTAGGAACAACCTGTATCAGAGAGGGTCACAGACTTATGTAATACAGTAGCAAATAACACTGATGACAGTTCTCCACTTCTGTAGTACTTAAAACCTTGTGAGGAGGATAAACATAAATAAGACATATCTCAAACCTATACAAGTGATGTGTTAAAGAGAGCAAAGCAGCGATAATGTGTGTTGGGGAGAGAGAGGTGGTTAGTATTTTTGAAAGATCAGGTGATGCCTCACCGAGAAGGTAATACTTGAGTAAAGGTCTAAGCCTGAGGAGGACATCATTATTTTGAATACAGTTCTGAGTAGAGGAATACAAAGACTTTAAGTGAGATTGTATCACCTTTTTTTGATGAGTTGAAAGGACTGGCTTTGCCTAAGTGAGGGGTAGCAGTTGATTAAGTTAGAGCAGTAAGAGGGGCCCCTTTATGATACACACTGTAGTGTATTGTAAGTATTTAACTTTTACATTAGAGCAGTGGTTCTCAAACTTACTAATACTGTGACCTTTAATACAGTTTCTCATATGTGGTGAGCCCCGGCCATGAAATTACTTCGCTGCTACTTTGGAACTGTAATTTTGCTACTGGTTTGAATCTGATATGCAGGATGTCTGATGTGTGGCCCTCCGCTCAGTAAAGCAGCAGTGCCTTTTGTCTTTCTAGTGCCTCTGATCAACAGCTGTCTGATCCTTTTTTTGAGACAAGTCTTTGTGTATTCCAGGCTGGCCTCAAACTTGCTAATAATAGTCAAGGATAACTTTGAGCTTTTGAATCACCATTTCCATCTCCCAGGTGCTGAGATTACAGGGATATGCTACCACACCTGGGCTTATGTGATATTGGAGACCTCACTGAGGGCCTCGTGCATGCTAGGGAGGCACTTTACCAACTGAGCTACATTTCCAGCCTCTTGGCTGTTTTTGACTCGTTTCTTTGATGACACATAAATATAGTCTAGCAATAATTCCCCTTAACTCTGATCTTAAAAGCACAGTTGAATTGGTTGACTTCCATTGCTGCCTTCAGGCCAGGCCACCATTGTCTCGTCATGGGAGACTTACAGTAGTTTTTTTTTTTTTAAATGTTGAATTATCATAAGGTTTTATTTTTATTTTTTAGATTTACCTAAATTTCAGCTGTATTTATGAACTCTTTTAAAAAAATTTATTAATTTATTCTTGTTACATCTTAATGGTTATCCCATCCCTTGTATCCTCCCATTCTTCCCTCCCTCCCTCCCATTTTCCCCTTATTCCCCTCCCCTATGACTGTTGCTGAGGGGGATTTCCTCCCCCTGTATATGCTCATAGGGTATCAAGTCTCTTCTTGGTAACCTGCTATCCTTCCTCTGAGTCCCGCTCAAACTAAGGCACCAGCCAAGGACAATACAGGCGGTAAACTTTAAACCCCTACCCAGATCTAGCCAATGGGCAGAACATTCTCCACAGTTGAGTGGAGAGTGGGGTATGACTTTCACACGTATTCTGGTGCCTCATATTTGACCATGTCCCCTGGAGGGGGGAGACCTGGTGGCACTCAGCAGTTTTATTATAACAGTTCTCAGCTTCTGCTGTTGTCATTCTTGGCACAACAGATGCTATTATTTCAAAGCATAAATCACATCAGTTTGATCTTTTGCTTAAAAAGTAAGCATTTATTTTCCATATGACTAGAAGCCAAAGCCTATATAATGGTCTGAAAACATAATGTAGCCATTGTCTGTCATTTTTAACTTCATAGTCCGCTCTTCTGTGGCCATTGCTGCAGTTATGTTGGTGTTTAGCTCTGTTTTCGACTCTATGGCTCTATTTGTATCAAACTCTGTTCTTAACTCAAAATAATGAAAGGGCAGACATTTATTGAGTGCCTACTGAGTACTAGGCCTCTTTTATTTAATTCAGCACTGGTGAAGTGTGACAAAACTTTTTTGGGGAGATGTAGCACACATCTACTTACTCCAGATAGGAAGCCTACCACAGACCAAAGCACAGACACCACCAAAGTCCAACTTAGTCAACCAACGAGTATTATTGGGGTTACCTATAGAAATGTAGGTGAGCGGTTACTTACAGGAGCAGAAATGACACAAAGACAGCAGCATCACAAACGCCCACCCCAGCATGGATAATTAATAATATGATTCTTATGCCTTTTTCAGACATCTATATATTATTTGACCCTCTCCCCTCGTACTTGTATACAGCTATTCTTTACCTCCCTCCCTCCTCTTGTAGGGTGCCCCCTCCCTTTCCCGGTTCCTTGGTCAGCTCCCTTCCTGCTTCCTCTCTCTATTGTCCTCAACTCCCTTGCTCTGGCAGTGGTCCCCTTGTACTTCCCTGGTTTCTGCAGTTACTCCTGGATGTGGACGCACATCTGAGGATCTGGAGCTGTGAGACTCCAGTGAGAGAGAACGTGTAATTTTTTCCTCCTCCTCAGTTTGGGTCCCTTACTCAATAAGATCTTTTTTCGTTTTAACCATTTACCTGCAAAGTTCATGATTTCATTTCTTTTTTTCTTTTTTATATAGCTGGATAGTTTTCCATTGTATATATAGTATTCCACTGTGGACCACATTTCATTATCTATTCATCAGTTGAAGGGTATTTAGGTTGTTTTGGTTTCCTGGCTATTGTGACTAGAATAGTGTGAACATGGCTGGGCAAGTATTTGTGGATTGAATTCTTTGGGCATAAACCAAGGAGTGTTTTAGCTTGGTCATATGGTAAATTTATTTTTAACTTTTTGAGAATTTTTCACACTGATTCCCATACTTGCTGTACCAGTTTGAAATTCCACCAATAGTGAACGAAGTTCCCTTTTCTACAACCCTCCAACATTTGTTGGAGGTTGTTTTGTTGTGTTAACCTATGCCATTCTGACTGGGGTAAGATGAAATCCCAAAGTTGTCTTGATTTGCATTTCTGTAATAGCTAGGGAGAGTGAACAATGAGCATTTTTTTTTTGTTTTGTTTTTCTTTTTTGTTTTTTTGGTTTTTTTTTTTTGGTTTTTTGAGACAGGGTCTCTCTGTGTAGTCTTGGCTGTCCTGGACTCACTTTGTAGACCAGGCTGGCCTCGAACTCACAGCGATCCACCCGCCTCTGCCTCCCAAGTGCTGGGATTAAAGGCGTGCGCCACCATGCCCGGCTGGTGTTTTTGTTTTTCAAGACAGGGTTTCTCTGTGTAGCCTTGGCTGTCCTGGACTTCCTTTGTAGACCAGGCTGGCCTCGAACTCACAGCGATCTGCCTGCCTCTGCCTCCCAAATGCCACCACCGCCAGGCTGCAATGAGCATTTGGAAGATATTTCTTAGCTCCCCTTTCCCGCTTCTTCTTTTTCTTTTGAGAAATCACTGTTCAGGTTCCAGGCCCATTTTCTTCAAGTGAGTAATTTTTTAAAACTTTTACAGTTTGCTTGTTTGGTTAGCCAGCTATACATCTTCTGTCACAGTCTCTGTGCTATGCTCATTTTTCTCTTCAGCCTGAAATATAGTGTCTTAGTTACTGTTTTATTGCTGTGAGGAGACGCTATGACCAGTGCAGCTTATAGAAGAAGTTTTAGAGGACTAGTTCATGATCAACACGGCAGGAAGCAAGCAGGCACAGCACTGGACTACTGAGAGCTTTACATCCTGATTTGCAGGTAGTAGGCTGAGAGAGACAGAGAGACTGGGCCTGCATTGTGAAACCTCAAAGCCCACCCCTACTGACACAATTCCTCCAAGGCCAAACATCTTAATTCCTTTCCCAAAAGTTCCACTAACTGGGGACAAAGCATTTAAACATATGAGCCTATGGGGGCCATTCAAATCACCTGTATTTTCTTTAGGTCTGGTTTGTTGGATATAAATTCTTAGGATATTTATATTATAGAAAGTTTTCCTTCAATTATGACAGATAGTTTTTATATTATATTAGTATATTATAATAGGTTTGCCATCATAATCTTTTAAGACTAGGAATGCATTGCTCCTGAGTCTTCTGGCTTTCAAAGTTTCCATTGAGCTGTTGTTCTGATAGTTTTTCCTTTATATGCTACTTGCTTTTTTTTTTTTTCAGGCAACCTTTCAATACACTTTGTTATGTATTATCTCTTTTAACTAATTTTCTTTTCTCCTGTCTATTTGGTATTGAATGCTTCTTGTATGTGTATGTGGCTATCTTTCTTTAGTTTGAGGAAGTTTTCTTCTGTGATTTTGTTGGAGATCAGATCTATACCTTTTGTTTCATGGTGTTCCACATTTTTGGTTTGTTTCTTGTTGAGGGATGGTCTGATGTATTTTGATGCTAATTAGTGCTTGCTGTCTCTCTGACCAACCTTTTGCTTAATAAAAAGCCATCCCACCTGGGCAGGGCAAAGGAGATAGGTGGGGCTAGGAGGGAGGGGAATTCAGGGAAAAAGATACTGCCACTGGATCCTTCTACTTTGCCATTCTCCCATGCTTCTCTCATCTAGAGTCCCAATAGAATGTCCTCCCCTCTGTCTCAGTTTCCCGGTAAGTGAAGGCTTTCGTGGGACATGCCCCTTGGGCTAATATGCAGATATAAGTGAGTATATACCATTTGAGTCTTTCTGCTTCTGGGTTAACTCACTCATTATGATCATTTCTAGCTCCTAGAAACCTACAAGTAGAACATTATGATAGGCAGATTTGGGCCCAGGGGTCCCGTTCAAACTAAGGCACCAGCCAAGGACAAATACAGGCCATAAAACTTTAAACCCCTACCCAGGTCAGAACATTCTCCACAGTAGAGTGGAGAGTGGGATATGACTTTCTCACATACTCTGGTGCCTCACCTTTGACCATGCCCCCTGGAGGGGGAGACCTGGTGGCACTCAGAGGAAGGACAGCAGGTTACCAAGAAGAGACTTGATACCCTATGAGCATATACAGGGGGAGGTAATCCCCCTCAGGAACAGTCATAGGGGAGGGGAATAAGGGGAAAATGGGAGGGAGGGAAGAATGGGAGGATACAAGGGATGGGGATAACCATTGAGATGTAACAAGAATAAATTAATAAAAAAAAGGAAAAAAAAAAAAAGAAAGAAAGACTGCCACGAGAAAGGAGAAAGGAGAGACCCGAAGGGAAGAGAGGAAGGCCGCCATGGGTTAAATGGAGGAGAAGCACATGGCCAGTATGGATGGAGAATGCAGCCCAGATGAAGAATATGAGCAAGTATTTGGGATTATAGATGGGAGGTAACTTGATAGAAATTATTAGAAGCAAATGGTATGGGATTGAGACAGGGATTCCATGCCTGCCCCACTATGGGTGGTAGTTTAGAGGGTTGATATCTGCCCTGCCCCAGGTTAACTAAGGCTATCTTAAAATATAACAAGTGTCTGTGTCTTGATTGATTGCTAGCTGGGCCTACAGATAATACTTGTAGTTTTAAAAACAATAGTTTATTCTCTGCATTTAATTAAAAAGAATAATCTTTGCTTATTTCATCTAAATCCTGAACTTTATCTTCAATTTCTGGTATTTGATGTCCTATTTCTCATAAGACTTTCTTGTGAGTTTTCTAGCTGGGCTATTGGGCTCTTCAATTCCATTTGCATTTCACCTTGAGTCTTCTTCAATGATTCTATCTCCTTATTAAATTCTGTTCTCAAGTCTTGGGCTGTCATTTCTGTTAGCCTTATGTTTGTGTTTCTTGGGCATCACTAAGGTGTTTATTCTCTGGAAGCTCTTTGTCCTTAATTTCACTGAGCTGTTTCTTTGTATCTTCTTAAAATTCTGAAATCTTTGATGAATTTTATGACTTTTCTTTTAAATTCTGTATTCTTGAGTTTATTAAGGTAATTCACATTGGCAAACATTTATACAGGATGGGTAGGTTAAAAAAAAAAGATACAGTCTTGTATCTTTTCTTCTATCTTCTATAATGTTATGGAATTTTTTGCAATAAGATCTGTTCATGTGGACTTCTTTTCCTAGTTCTAAGTCTTGTATGGACAGAGTAGGTTGAGGTAAAAGGGAAGATGCAGGGCAAGTTCAGCCTAGAGGTTGGAAGTGGCTTGTGTAGGATGGAGTCAGGTGGGCAGAAGGGACGGGGCTGGTATGCAGGATGTGCTTCCTGGTTTAAGCTTGCAGTGTGGAGGTTGCTCCAGCTGGGTGGGAAGGCTGGATATGGCATGGGAGGATCCTGAGGGTCAGGGCATAGGTAAAAAGGGTTGGGTGGTTGAGTGAGGAGCCAAAAGGACTTGAAGGTGGATGAAGGTAGAGCATGTCCTGCTCATTGCTGTCTCTTTATTTCCTTAGAAAAAAGAACCTAATGCTAATCTAATTTCACAGCTGAAGTCAGCAAATCATGGATGTTTTCCTTCTTTTGTCAATACATTTATCTCAAAGGGATCTATTAACAGTACAGCTCAGTGGTAAAGAGAACTAAGTGCTCTTCCAGAGGATCAGGGTTCAGTTTTCAGCACTTCAGTTCCAGGGAATCTGATAACCTCTTCTGGACTCTACAGGTAGTGCATGCACATGGTACAAGGATGCACATGCAGGCAAAACAACCATACGCATGAAACGAATCTTTTTATTTTATTTTAATGAAATTGTACTTTTTTCATCACTTTTGTTTCAGAGCGAGATAATCCGAGATAATGCTGGCATCCTGGAATGTGTTAAAGAAGGAATTGGAAGGGTGATAGGCTTGGGAGTGCCTCACAGCAAACGCCTGCTTCCATTGCTCTCATTGGTCTTCCCCACAGTGCTGCACGGAGTTCTTCATTACGTCATCAGCTCTATTATTCAGAAGATTGTCCTCCTACTTCTGAAGAGAAAGACCTATAATAGCCACTTAGCTGAGAGCACTAGCCCCATGCAGAGTATGTTGGATGCTTATTTTCCAGAACTTATTGCTAACTTTGCTGCCAGCCTTTGCTCTGACATTATTCTTTACCCGTTGGAAACCGTTCTGCATCGACTTCATATTCAAGGAACACGCACAATAATTGACAATACAGACCTTGGCTATGAAGTACTTCCAATTAATACACAGTATGAAGGAATGAGAGACTGTATAAATACCATCAAGCAGGAGGAAGGAGTGTTTGGCTTTTATAAAGGGTTTGGTGCTGTTATAATACAGTATACACTGCACGCAGCCATCTTACAGATTACCAAAATTATTTACTCCACACTTCTTCAGAATAGCATTTGACATTGATGATTGGCTGACCCAAAAGATATGGTCTGGATAATTTGCTACGATAATAAAAGTAAAATACCACGTGGAAAGAAATAGGCTGAGAATTAAGACTGGTGGAAAGCCTCATGCTGATTATTCTGACTTCTCATTTTCCTGAGGCATAGATACATACATACATACATATATACATATAAAATACTTGATGGAAACCTTTCCAAAATTTAAAACTCAATAAAGGTAATACTTTAAATTTAAAATGTAAAATTACATTTTAGTATAACACTCATGCTGAAGTAAAATTGATCCTGAATAGAAAAAAAAATGCATTAAGTGTAAAATGAAATTGCAATGATTTGAATCTATTTTACTGACCTCAATATTTGTTACATGTCTGTTTAACCTGGATTCAAGTCAATGTGGTAATTCTTAAAGCAGTGGGTAATATCATGAGGTGTTTTACCTTTAAGCAAATAGATTACATTATTGAAGAAAACTAATGATTAGATTTGGCACTATGTAAGCAGAGGCTGAAGGGTTTTTAACTGTATGTAATTGTTTTATTTGCTGTATATATTTATTATATGGAATGTGTGTGTGTGTGTGTACATGTAATTTGGGATTTCCTTCATCACTGCAAGCTCTCATAGACAAGCTTATTGCATCAAATGAAAGTAGACACTTTCTGCTTGAACATCAAGAGTAAGACAACAAAACACCAGGAAATAGCTTTCTTGTCTGCATTACACCCAGCATTGCAGTGCTAGAAACTTGAAGTTTATCGTTTGCTTGTGACATTTGGATCATCAGCTGATTTTTAGAGCCATTTTTGAAGATACCTAACAATCATGGCAGCCGTTACCCTTTCCACCCTTACCTTAAGGAGCCTCACATGTCTTTCATTTCTAAAAGAACTTATCTTAGAGGAAAAAAAAAAAATAAAGTTCTCTAAAGAATTTGTGCCTCTTGCTCATCTTAAATAATGACTGCAGTCTTTCTTTTTGCCTTCCTTTCTGTTGTGTATGTGTAAAGTTTTAGTCTCCAAATAAGCTACCTTAACGATAAAAATGAGACATCTTCGTTACTTTTTATTTACGTTTGCTTGGATAAGTACTGAAGAAATACAGAAACCTCACAGGAAATTTGCCCTTATGTTCTATGAAGCAGGAGGGAAAGTCAATATATTTCAACAAATGAAATAAAATGAAGTTGATGTGTTCCAATGGTAGGTTAGACTTTGTAATAAAGTGATATGTAGTTCACTGATGACTCATCCTACATTTAACGTTTCATTTCTTCATAAGTATGATCAGGTTTACAAACACTTTAAAGTGCAGTGCCTGCCGATGCCACCCAACCCAGAATGCATGCAAACTAAAACTGGTGTTAATGTTAAATGTTTCAGAGAGTGTTATTGTTATGATGGATAAGAGTGGAAGCCTAACACGGACATCTAATCATGTGTAAGCAGCAGCTGTCCCTACTAGCCTATGCTACTGAAGTAATGTTGTCCTCTGTTCAATTCTTCAAAAAGGGAAAATAAATGCTGTTGATTACAGTTTGCATTTTATGGCTAATCTCTTAAAACATGCTTTTCTCTGTCTGAAAATGGGGTTAATGTTTTATTGTCTTTTAGTCACTAAAGTTTTAGACGTTTATAGTCACGTTCCTCAGAATCTCATTTTATATACAGGTAAGTCAAGATGGTTTCAGAGAAGCCAGAAAATTATGGTTTCAGAGAATGCTTAGAACAGTCTGTAGAATCATTTATTTACTAGGCAAATTTTGTGGAAGTTTTCCATGTGTCTAAGGATTAGATATTTAAGAATTACTTATTGACAGTTACCACAAATTTAGTAATAGCAATTCATTGCATCTGAAGTAAAGATCCTGTAGTTAAACCAAATCTAAGATTGGTCTCATTTTCTATTTCTTTGCAGAAATCCCCGCAAATTACCTTAAAAATTAAGGTTAGAGAGAATGTTAAAATTATTTTTTTTCTGCGTTTGCAAAAATTTTAAAATGTTGACTTTCAAACATGTTTTAGCTGCCCAGATGTTTCTCAGTGATTTGAAAATAATAGCCATGAGAGTCACTCTTTGCTTTTCAAAAAATTCTTTTATCTTACAGGAGACAAAATCTAGCACCCACATGGTACATTTTAAAAGACTGTAACAAAACAAGAATGACTTTCACATTTAGGTATGACAAATAGCCTCACGGATGAGATTCTGTTAAGTAGTTCAAAGAACTAAGATTTTTTTTTAAAGGTTTCTTTCTGTTTTTTTTTTTTTTGTTGTTGTTGTTTGTTTTTTTGAGACGGGGTTTCTCTGCATAGCCTTGGCTGTCCTGGACTTAATTTGTAGACCAGGCTGGCCTTGAACTTACAGCGATCTGCCTGCCTCTGCCTCCCTGAGTGCTGAGATTACAGATGTGTGCCACTGTGCCCAGCTAGGATTTCTTAATTTAAATAAATTTTTGAATTAAAAAAAAGTTAGAATTAATCTGTTACCTAAATTTATTAATTTATTTATTAAACTATGTAAAGACTTCCCTAAGAAATCTAATTTATCATGGGCCTTTAAAGTCCCTAGTTACGAAGTTACTCAGTCCTCTAGATTCCCAGTACTAGATGTTACCGAATGCTAAAAGCAAGCTAATTGGTGGATTCCAGGCTGGAGTGTTTGGTTCCTCAGCCAGTACCTTTAGCAGTGTAGCCAGAGACGGGGGTGGGGGGTGGGGTGGGGGGGTGGGGGTGGGGGGGCTAGGGGGGACCTAGTGCTCTCTGTAGAGGTGTCTGACTGCTCACAGCTAGCTTTAAGGATGGCTTTATTAGAATGTAACAGCAGTCATTCAGTAATTGTGCACAAATGGTTCAGTGTTTTCATCTAAGAATCCAGTTTGGAAAGTAGAAGATGCTGCCCTGGCAGTTATACTGTACTGAGGTTGTGTAGGCTGTGTGGGCATGGGTGCTGTAGATCAGAAAAGACCATCTTCCCAGCTCTTGCAAAGCTAGCTTGAGTGTTTGCAAAAAGGAACCCTTTGGTAATAGTTAGCATTCCATTAGAGTCTGAGCACTTGACTGCTGTCCTCTTCAAGTAGTTGGAGTGGTGCATCTTTCTTTTGAGCTATAGTTTGTATAGCAGAGTAGCAAACACTTGTGGTTTGACAGTGACTCTTAAATCTTACTCATTCAGCAAGGAGGTTTATTTTCTTTGACTTTGTTTCACTACTCACTATTTTAAACGTTTTAGGTGATAAATTGTAATGTGAAAGGTCTGATAAAATGTTGAACTCTAGCTGACGTATTTTTCTTACTGATACTAGAGAAGTATTCGGGGGGCATAAAAGATAATACTTCTTTCTAGACAGAAATGAAGATGAAGAGAAATATATATATGTAAAATTGAACATTTGCCACTACCTTTTTATACATAAAGCAGTGTATTTCCTAAGGTAAATTTCTGTATTGTATCTTGTTAAAAAGTCTTAACATTCTTACCTTCACAGCAACCCTATGGCATTTTTGGTGTTATTTGAGGAAATAATTATAGAAAATCTGTGGCTTGCCTCATATCAAGAAACTGTGGGTCTTATGGCACCAAAAAGGCCAGCTCCGTAAGAACTTCAGGATAGAGCAGAGTCAAGTGTTAACAGAAGGCAGGAAGAGGAGATTAGAGCATTCACAGGGAATAAAACAAAACTAAAAATTGAGTCAAACCATAAGAAAATCAGGCCCACTGCTAACTCAGAAATGAAAAGAGGGGACATTGCTGCTGCATTTACAGAAAAGCATGAGTTGTAAGAATGCTCTGAAGAACCACATGCCAGATTGGATAAGCTACGTGAAATGGACAAGTTCCTATGGACAAACTCTAATATCAGGCTCAAGAAGAAAGAGGAAATCTAAGTAGATTATGCCAAGTGTGAACCAGTTAAAAACTCAGCAACAAAAATCTATGACTATGAGAGTCTTGGACTCCCCCGCCCCCCAAAAAATCTATGACTAGCTTCATTGGTAAAGTGTACCAAACAAAGAATTTGCACCAGTGCTACAGTCACCAAATACTTGGAAGAGCAGGAACACTTTCAAACACCCTGTGAAGCCAGAATTAAAGCAATATAGGATAAGTCCCAGTCAGGAGCTATAGACTGACATCTCTTATGAATATATATGCAAAAATGACCCCCTCCCAAGCCCAGAGAACTGCGGGCTGCAGAGCTGGATCAGCAGGTAAGAACACTTACAGAGAACCCATGTTCAGTTTCCAGCACCTATATGGTAGACCACCACAATCTATTACTCCAGTTCTGATGAATCTGACACCCTCTTCTGATCTCTGTAGGTACCATACTCACACGGGGTGTACATGCATGCAGGTAAAGGACATAAATAATATAAAAACATGCTAATTATTTTATTATTTTTCCTCCTTCCAGCCCTTCCCATGTCCGTTGCCTCCAATCTCAAATCTGTAGCCTTTCCCCCTTCTATAATACAAACAAATAAATACAACTTGTTGAGTCTATTTTGGTTTCTGTGTATGTGGCTTCAAGGATGACCGCTATGTTTGGACATCCAATTAAGGAACTCATTTCTGGGAGTGACTTCCCTTTCTTTTCAACAATCATTAATTGCTTTTTTTTTTTTTTTGGTGTGTGTGTGTGTTTTGTTTTTGTTTTTGTCTAGAGGTGGGGCCCCATGAAAATTTCTCCCTTGTGTCTATTGATAGTATTCTTTGGATCTTGTTCATGTAGACATTTCTAAGAGAATCAGTCACACAGCAGACTTCCTGGTATGCTGTCCCTTAAAAACCATTCTGCCCCCTTTTATATGATGTTTCCTGAGCCACAAATGCAAGAGCTGTGCTTCAGATGTATCCAATGGGGCTGGACTCCCCAAACCAGTTAATGTTTGCATTGTGTCCAGTTGTAGTTTTCTGTAATGGTCTCCACTTGCTATAGAGAGAAGCTTATTTGATGAGAGGTGAGCTACGTTTATCAGTGGGTATAAAGATAAAATTTGTAATGTAGGGGGCTTGCAGAGATGGCTCAGTGGTTAAGAGCACTGTTAAGACTAGGCTCAGGCACTGGATTTAGAACCTGGGTTAAATCTGGTGATTTGGGGAAAGGTATGGATGGGAAGGTCAGGGAGACTCACCAGGCTACACTCTAGGGAGAGGTGGGGAGTTTGGATGAGGTGATTTTAATATAGAATGAAATCAAGACAGCCTTAATGTATAGTCTTTGGGAGGAAAAATAACCATAGACCCAAGTGACTGGGGTGAAAAGACTAACTACAAGGGTTCTAGAACATAGGGTTCTCAAAGAAGAATCTACTTTGGCTGTGATAAATAACGTAAAAAAGAAAATTGTAGGAAGATAGAGGAGACTGGATAGATATGTAAACTGAAAATGGACCTAACTCTGCAGAAGAGAGAGTCTTCCCTCTGAGTTCTTGTTGTGTGTTAGATTTGGACAATATGAAAATCACAACATTCCATTTTCTAATTATCGCACAGTGATCCATCTTTAATTTTTTTCTGAAAGGCTATCCAGGCAAAAGTTCTTTTTATGTTTACTTTTCTAAATAAGTAAATGTCTTTAATTGACTATGACTTTAACTTTATAATAATATTCTCAGATTATCTCAAGAGAAATAAGATTGCTATCACATATTTCTCACTATAAAAACCAATTAGAATGCTAATTAGCATATGCAGTGTTTTAAAAATCTTATTTATAAGACATACTAATTTGCTATTTTAATGAAATTTTCTGTATGGTATATGTATATGTATGTATATGTATAATACATACAACCTGCTCAGTCTGTATAATGTTACTCGCAGTGTGATTTCAGTGCTGACCATATGGGATTGGAGAACCACTTGATGTGCTTCCTTGGGGAAGACTATTTTGTCTTCTCTCAACATTTCTTAGGTGCCTGTAGTGCTTTGTGTAGAGTTGAGGCCTCCTGGGGATTTCCCCATCCATGTTAGAGGCCATGTTGTTGGCTTTGCTTAGCTCATGCTTAGGCAGTCATTATAGTCAGATTTCATTAACATGACATTTGATATTACTGGGAGACACAGTCTTTTTAAAAATTTTTATTTATTTATATGAATGTTCTATCTGCATGCATACCTGCACACCAGAGGAGGGCATTAGGGGGTTGTAAGCCACCATGTGGTTGCTGGGAAATGAACTCGGGGCCTCTGGAAGAGCAGTCAGTGCTCTTAACCGCTGAGCCATCTCTCCAGCCCCATGGGAGACACAGTCTTACAATATACTTCCTGATACTCTGATTCTCACCTTTCCTCTTTCTCTTCCACAATAATCTTAGAGGGAGCCCACCCCTGACACTGCCTGGAGGGCCAGGACCCAGAGGCTGGATAGCCCAGAAACCTAGGATAGAACCAAACACAACTGGGGAAAAAAACCCTCAATGAAATGATTTCTAGTCATATTTTGCTAAACTTTATAGATTGATGCTTACCCCAATTGTCATCAGAGAGGCTTCATCCAGCAATTGATGGAAACAAATGCAGAGACCCACAGCCAAACATTAGGTGGAACCCAGGGGAATCCTGTGGAAGACTGGGAGGAAAGATTATAGGAACCAGAGGGGTCATCATAAGAAAAATCCACAGAATCAACTAACCTGGGCTCATAGGGGATTACAGAGACTGGACTGACAACAGGGGAGCCTGTGTGGGACTTGCCTTGACCTAGGCCCTGTGCATGTAAGGCCCTAGTATAGCTTAGTCTTCTTGTGGGACTCCTAATAGTGGGAGTGGAGCTGGCTGTCTTTGACTCTTGCAGACTTTTGGGACCCTTTTTCTTATATTGGGTTGCCTTGTCCAGTCTTAATACAAGGGGATGTACTACCTAGTCTTACTGCAACTTGCTATGTCATGTTTGGTTGATATCAGTGGGAGACTTGCCCTTTTCTGAAGGGAAATGGAGGAGGAGTGGATGGGGGTGGAGGAAGCAGAGGGAGGGAGGGACTGGGAAAAGAGGAGGGAGGAAAAACTGCAATCATCATGTAAAAGTAGTAGTAGTAGTAGTAGTAGTAGTAGTAATACATTTAAAACAATTGAGTTCTTTAAGTTATTAGTCTACTTTTGGTAATAATAAGTACTGGTTCCTGTAGCTTTATAAAAACAAAATTGTCATAAATACAGGCTGAAAATAAAATCTTTAGTGATTTAATTTTTTTCAAGTTTGTGTTGATAACTTTCAGGCTTTATTTTTGCTATTGATCAAATACATGAGTTTTCTTAAGCTGTTTACAGATACTTATTAAAGGATTCTCTTTGTTATGAGATCTCAGCAAAAATCAAAACAGCCAAAGGTTGGTTCTGTTTATGTATCTAAGACATTTATCTCTTTTTTTGCAAAGTTTGAGAAATCCATGTCTCTTGTGGTATTCTCCATAACCCTCAAGGACAATTCATAATTAAACAAATTCATTTTTTGCACAAATATCATATACATAAACAAAAAAGAGAGAAGTGAAGATTTACTTTTCAGGAACAAGTTGCTAAAGCAATGTATACTTTAAATTTTAAAAATAGTTCTCTAAATTTCTCCTTCTGACACCTGTAAAAAAAAATCACAATTTTATCTAAACTATATGTTTTATAGAAACTCCTTCAAAGACCTAGCTGATGTCTTGTCCTATTCCCCTTATAAACTGGAGCCTGGCTCTACATCTCTGCCTTTTCCAACAGGCCTTTTCTGGATTGCAGCATGATTTGTAAATCCATACAATAAACTGGTACCAGAAAACCACAACCCGGTAACAGGAAACTGTCCTGAACTTCAACCACACATAAACTGCATGTTACTTTGGTTTCTTATCCCCATTACCAAACTTCTTTTTGTTACACTGATGCTCTGTACCATATTTTGTATACTTCTTGTCACATTATTAAATATATTAATAATACCACATTTCAACTTCAACTCCACATTTAAGATCTCAAGCAATCCTTTTTCATATTGGTTTTTGTAAAAACTAAAAGAATAATGCTCTTAAGGAAATATAAGTGCTCCATTGGGGAAATTATTGATAGTACTAAAAACTAGGACTAAAGGTTTTTAGGATTGTTAATTATGACATCCTAACAGTAAAATCATAATTGCTACTATGGTGGGAGTGTTGGCTCTCAAATACAAAGTGTAAACAGCTTAATTTACCAATGAGCTCATTAAGACTGTTTCAAAGATAGAAAGAACACAAAGAAAAATAGGCATAGATATTTCAAAAAGACTGGGTGCTCTCATTGATAGCATTTATTGGATTGGGCAACAAGTGCAAGCTCTTAAATGTTGATTGACCATCAACAGCCATATGATCATTCTTATATTTGTATTTCTGATTTACATTATAATAAATATAAATACGCATGGGAAATGGTTAAAAACCCATTTATATGGAATATAGACTCACCACAACATTATTATTGACCTTAGCCAATTACATCAAGAAATACATTCATTAGAACATTCTCATTTGTCAATAGCTTCTGGCCAACAGTTTATAGATGAATTTCAAAGTACCTTACAACATCACAATTCCTTTAATATTTTCCTAGGTCAAGCTACTAAAATCCTGATAAATTTATTATTAGTTGTTATTATTCTTTTATTACTTCTGACAGGCTGCCTGTGCATCCCGTGTCATTCCTGAGCCTGGGTCCTGCTTCTTCACGTCAGAAGGGCCAGGCTCCTATGTGCACAGGTGCTGGAAAGGGAGGAATGAAGCTTAAGCCAGGCAGGTGGGTTAGCAGGATCTCAGTATGGCGGTGAATGCCCAAAGGGGAGGAAGCCTTCTCCAATACATCCCTTTCAGTGATACAGCACCCTCTCCCCTCTCCCCTCTCCCTCCTGTCTCCCCTCCCCTCTCCCCTCTTCCCCTCTCCCCTTTCCCTCCCTCTTCCCTCCCTCTCCCCTCTCCTTCCCCTCTCGCTCTTTTTTGTTTTTGTTTTTTTTTAATTGAAAAATAAAATAATTCATATTACATCTCAATTGCTATCCCATCCTGTCATCTTCCCATTCCCCTCCCTTCCACTTTCACCCCATTCCCTTTCCCTATGACTGTGACTCCCCTGAATATGATGGTAGGGTATCAAGTTTCTTCTTCAGTAGTCTGCTATCCTTTCTCTGAGTGCCATCGGGCCTCCCCATCAAGGGGACATGGTCAAATAAGGGGCACCAGAGTTCATGTGAAAGCCAGTCCCCAGTCTCCACTTAACTGTGGAGAATGTCCTGTCCCTTGGCAGGATCTGGGTAGGGGTTTGATGATGACTGCACGTATTGTCCTTGGTTGGTGCCATAGTTTGAGCAGAACCCCTGGGCCCAGATCCGCCCATCATAGTGTTCTTGTAAGTTTCTAGGACCTCTGGATCCTTTTATTTCCCCATCTCCTGTATTTCTCTCACCTAGAGTCCCAATAGGATGTCCTCCCCTTTATCCCACTTTCCTGGTAAGTGAAGACTTTCATGGGACCTGCCCCTTGGGCTAGTGTCCAGTTATAAGTGAGTATATACCATTTGAGTCTCTCTGCTTCTGGGTTAGCTCACTCATTATGATCATTTCTAGTTCAATCCATTTGTCCACAAATTTTGGAATTCCTTATTTTTAATAGCTGAGTAGTATTCCATAGTGTAAATGTACCACAGTTTCTTTATCCATTCTTCTACTGAGGGACACTAAGGCTGTTTCCATGTTCTGGCTATTATGAATAAGGCTGCTATGAACATGGTTGAGCATATGTCCCTGTTGTATGCTGGAGCATTTTCTGGGTATATTCCAAGGAGTGGAATAACTGGGTCCTGAGGAAGCCCTATTGCAGTTTTCTGAGGGCACCAGATAGATTTCCAAAGTGGCTGCACTAGTCTGCATTCCCACCAGCAATGAAGGAGTGTTCCTCTCTCTCCACATCCTTGCCAGCATGTGGTGTCACTTGAATTTTTCATCTTAGTCATTCTTATGGGTGTAAGATGGAATCTCAGAGTTGTTTTGATTTGCATTTCCCTGATGATTAAGGAGGTTGAGCATTTCTTTAAGTGTTTCTCAGCCATTTGATATTCCTCTGTTGAGAATTCTCTGTTTAGTTCCATGCACCATTTCTCAATTGGGTTATTTGGTTTGGTGGTGTTTAATTTCTTGAGTTCTTTATATATTTTGGATATTAGACCTTTGTCAGATGTAGGGTTGGTGAAGATCTTTTCCCATTCTGTAGGCTGTTGCTTTGTTCTGTTGACAGTGTCTCCTGCCTTACAGAAGCTTCTCAGCCTCATGAGGTCCCATTTATTAATTATTGACCTTAAGGCCTGGGCTGTTGGTATTCTGTTCAGGAAGTTGTCTCCTGTGCCAATGTGTTCCAGGCTCTTCTCCACTTTTTCTTCTAACTGATTTAGTGTCTCTGGTTTTATGTTGAGGTCTTTAATCCACTTGGACTTGAATTTTGTGCATGGTGACAAGTATGGGTCTAAATGCATTTTTCTACCTGTAGACATCCAGTTAGACCAGCACGATTTGTTGAAAATGCTGTCCTTTTTCCTTTGAATAGATTTGGTTTATTTGTCAAAAATCAAGCAGCTATATGTGTGTGGATTCATTTCTGGGTCTTCGATTTTATTCCATTGATCTACCAGCCTATTGCTGTGCCAACACCATGCAGTTTTAATTACTGTTGCTCTATAGTACAGCTTGAAATTGGGAATGGAGATTCCTCTGGGGGATCTTTTATTGTATAGGATTGTTTTAGCTATTATGGTTTTTTTGTTTTTCCATATGAAGGTGAGAATTGATCTTTCAATGTCTTAAAAAAATTGTGTAGGTATTTTGATAGGGATTGCATTCAATCTGTAAATTGCTTTTGAAAAGATGGCCATTTTTACTATGTTAATTCTCCCGATCCATGAACAAGGGACGTCCTTCCATCTTCTGATGTCATTTTCAATCTTTTTCTTCAGAGATTTAGTTGTTTTTTTTTTTTTCCAAATAAGCCCTTCACTAGCTTGGTTAGAGTTACTCCTAGATATTTTATATTGCTTGTGGCTGTCATGAAGGGTGTAGTTTTCCTAATTGCTTCCTCTGCATGTTTGTCATTTGTATATAGGAAAGCTACTGACTTTTTTGAGTTAATTTTGTATCCAGCCAATTTGCTGAAGGTGTTCAGCTGAAGGAATTCTGTGGTGGAATTTTGAGGGTCACTTATGTACACTGGACAGTGTTTCTCTGGGTAGCCGTGGCTGTCCTGGACTCGCCTTGTAGACCAGGCTGGCCTCAAACTCACTGCAATTCGCCTGCCTCTGACTCCCAAGTGCTGGAATTAAAGGTGTGCACCATCAGGCCTGTCAGTGGTGATACAGCTCTTTCAGTGGCACAGCTTTTCTAGTGATAGTAGCTCTTCTTTATTGGGGCAGGGGATAAGGGCTATATAAACCTTAGGAAAGTGGGTATGGGCTTTTGGGGATGAATATGCATCTTTGGCTGGGGCTGAGGTTCTGGGAATCCTTCATTTGCATGGAGAGGAATTCCAGGTGCTAGGTGGACATGTCAGATCCACCACGGACACGTTGAGGGTAGGAACACAGAAGACCATGCCAGTGAGCTTCCTGGTCAGCTCTGGGATGGCCTTGCCCACAGCCTTGGCAGCACCAGCAGATGCAGGGATGATGTTCTTGGCAGACCCATGGCCATCATGCAACAGCTTTCCAGAGAGGCCATCCACAGTCTTCTGGGTAGCAGTGATGGCATGGACGGTGGTCATGAGTCCTTCCATGATGCCAAAGTTGTCATGGATGACCTTGGCCAGGGGGGCTAAGCAGTTGGTGGTGCAGGAAGCATGGCTGACAATGTTGAGTGAGTTGTCACACTTCTCGTGGTTCACATCCATCACACACATGGGAGCATCCACAGAAGGGGTCCATCCTTCAAGTGGGCCCAGGCCTTCTCCATGGTGATGAAGACACCAGTAGACCTCACAACATAGTCGGCACCAGCATTAGCCCATTTGATGTTATAGCAGGATCTCGCTCCTGGAAGAAGTGATGGCCTTCTCCTTGATGACAAGCTTCCTGTTCTCAGCCTTGACTGTGCCCTTGAACCTGCCCTGGGTAGAGTCATACTGGAACATGTAGACCATGTAGTGGAGGTCAGTGAAGGAGTCGTTGATGGCAACAACAATATTTACTTTGCCAGATAAGAAGCAAGCCCTGGTAGCCAGGCACCCAATATGGCCAAATCTGTTTACTCTGACCGTCACCATTGTGCCAAGGGCGGAAGCTGGCACTGCATGAGAAGATGAACCTGTCTCTGGAACAGGGAGGAACAGAGAGCCTAAATTCTGTTCTGGATTATCTTCTTCATTTCTATCTGCCTTATGTTTTTGTTTTCTTGGCCATCACTCAGGTTTTTATTTTTCATGGTGTTTTCTCCTTAGTTTTATTGAGTTGTTTCATTCTGTCTTCATCCTAGACTCCTTGAATTTTTTAAATGTAATTTATGAAATGAAAAAAAAATTCTGTGTCCTTCTATTTATCTAAGTGATTCTAATTCCCAAACATTTTTTTTTTCAGAACTAATAGGTTTAGAGGGGAGATACTGGCTTGAGCTTTCCTATTGTTTGTATTTTTGCAACGAGATCTAGCCAACGCAAACTTCTTTTGTTTGTGTCTGACTTGAACAGAGAGGGTTAGAACAAAAACCAGGGACGTGTGGGTGGGTTGGGCCTCATCTCCGTTAATGTTTCTATTGCTGTCAAAGGACATCATGACCATGGCAACTCTTTATAAAGTAAATTATTTAACTGGGACTGGCTTACACTCCCACCATCATCATGGCGGGAAGCATGGCGGCATGCAGGCAGACATGGTGCGGGAGGAACCAAGAGCCCTACATCTTGATCTGCAGGCAGCAGGAAGAGACTGCCACACTAGGCCTGGCTTGAGCATCTGAGACCTCAAAACCTGGACCCCAGTGACATATTTCCTCTAAAAAGGCAACACTTACTCCAACAAGGCTACACCTCCTAATAGCACCACTCCCCTTGGGCCTGTGGGGGCTATTTTTATTCAAACCACCACAGGCCTATATCCTGGAAGTGGCTCGGATGAAGTGAAGTGGTGAAGTGAGTTGGACGGGGAGACTGCATTGGTGAGCAGAGGTGCATCCTGTTCTAAGCTTGGTGTGTAGGGGTAGATCTGGGGGCTGGATGTGGTGCGCAGAGGAGAGAATCAGACAGTTATAACGCTAGACTCTAGAGAAGGCTATGCAGAATCTGGCTGGATGGAAAGGTTTACTGTTGTCTATGGGTCAAGGGGCAGGCAGGGCAGGGCTTGGAAAAAGCCTAGGTGTTTGTTGCATGATGCAATCAAGTGTGGGCCGGCTAGGGCAGGCACCGATATGGGACATAGACTAGATCTGGTGGGTTATGCAGAGTGCATGGAGGGGAGGGTCAGGTGCAATCACCTGGAGTAGGATGTGCACGTCTGGTTAGATGGAGAGGTTGGGTGTGGCTTGGGAGGAGCATGTGAGTCAAGGCCAGGCACGTCAGCTCTGGCAGCATCCTAGAGGTTGGTTATGATGCAAATCCTATCTCCATAAGTACCAGTATCAGGTGTGGTGTCCTCAAACTTAAAGGCTGGGAAATTATTCAGGATACCCCTGTGGTGTCCTTGGAACATCAATAGACAATCCTAAAACAAGAAAGGATCCAATGGGATTCTATGTTGATTCTAAATTGACCATTAGATGGTGACTTTAACTGATTTATAAAGCTTGTAGGCATCTGTTTGTTATATAGGAGTCTTATGTAGCAAACAGGTCATTGCAGTTCTATTATCTGCTTTTAAAATAACCCTTGTGTGTACGTGCATGTGCGTGCACACACACAAACACACAAACACACACACACACACACAAATCATGAGTCTTGCTAACATCTATGGCAAAACTTGTCTGGAGTTCTTTAGATAGATTTCTTGGCTGTTTTTGTCCTCCAATGAGGACAATACTGCCCCAACAAATTTCTTAACTAAGCTCCCAGTGAGAATACAAATAGTACTAACAGCTTCACTCTCTGTGTATTATAGATGCTACCTAGCTTGCATAGCATGATCCAAAGATATACATTGCTATCATGTGACTATTTCACGTTCTGGATCTTTGACATCCTTCAAGTTTATCATAGCCCCTTAGATTGACCTTCTTCTGAGGATCTCTAACTGCCTTCTCTTTTGCATAACCATTTTTGCTATCTAAGAATCAGTGTGCCCCTAAACCCCTAACAGTAGTTAGATTGACCTCTGAGAGGGAGTTAGAAAGTTTCCTTGACCTTGTAAATTGTGCTCCTCCCAACATCGCCCAAGGGACCTCATCAGTGAAGATTGAGCCTACGTCGCCAGGGCCCCGCATATGTTCATAGCCCCTGCTTCCCTACTCCATTGGTTCCACTTAGCCTGACCAATGCAACCTCAGCTTTGCTCCACAAGACTACACAGTGCCCTCTGGCATTAGCATTTCCCCTATCCTTCTTACTTTCAACTTTTCTGACTTGTCTTCTGATTCTCAATATTTCTGGGGGACCTAACTTCCTTGCTCTAGGCAAATACTTAATCATCTCTCCTAATTCAAACCTAACTCTGAGGCCAACTGTTAACTCCGACGTCCCTTCCACATTGGACCAGTTTCTCCTTGACTCCGGTGCCCTTTGCCTAGCTAATGGGCTACCCTTCTAGCCCATCTTCTTACTGCTCTCAGTGTCCTTTCAGGGCTCAGGACTGAAACAGCTGGACTGAGCAGGTTTTTTTTTGCATCAGTTTTACGTCTCTGTCTCTCTACTTCTCAGGAAGCTGTAAAGAAATTTCAGGTTAGCTTGACGCCCTTCAGGATCAACTGGATTAGTGGGTTATCATGATACTCGAAAGTCGAAGAGGCCTCTTGACAACTGCCAAAGGAAGGGTTCGTGCCCTCCTCCAGGAGAGAAGATGCTTCTATAGTCACAAACCCAAACTGTTTTGAGGAGAAACTCAAGGATTCAGAGACCAGACACAGAGAATTCAGCCCCAGGCCTCCTCTTTTGGATGGGCTTTTGATTCCCTCCCATCCTGGTTCTCTTTCCTCCTCATTATCCTCATTTTGACCCCATCTTTTAAACTCTTACAGAAGTTAATTCTAGAACAAGTCATCACTAACACTTGGTCATTACCACATAAGATGAAGTAAAAGCAATGCTTCCTGTAGACTTTCTCACACCCACAAACTTCCCAGCAGATCCATCCACCGCCTCTGCCAGCAGGAAGTGGCCTGACAGGAAAGGATGCTTCTTATTATGTTTCTATATGGAGGGTTTGGAATAAAGGAAATCCCTTGGCCCAAAGCAGGACTATAAGACAGGGCCAAGGCTGCAGAACCCCTGCTATGCATGGACTCCCAGAAAGCAGCCAACTTCTACCACATCCCCTGGAGCCTGGAGGTTACAGGAAAAAAAGCAAGCTGGTACCTCCCACCCTGCAGTTTTGAAACCAAGCCACCCACCCTCCCTACTCTGGTTGATGGAGGCTGATTCTAAACTCCATGTGGCAGGTTCTCCTGGATGCTTGGGTAGGGTCATAGGGTTCACGGGTGACAATCTCAGACCAATAAAAGTCTGCTTTCACTGTTTTGAGGTTAAACTGAGTCCATTCTTTCACTTTCTTTCACTGACCTATTTTTTGCGTTTGCTTTTTCGGTGGAGTTGATACACACACACACACACACACACACACACACACACACACACACACACACACACAAAGATAACCCCAATGCTTTTGTTGTTCTAAAAGACTCACATGCTTGAAATGGATGAGTGAGCAGGAAGAAAGGTTAAGCAGACGCAAGCACAATATTTCACTCTGGGCACTTCAGGCCTCCGAGGAATTGCACATGAGGAAGTCACTACAGGGGAAGAGATTAATATAAAAACAGGAGGGGAAGCTATTAAGGAGCAAAACCATAAGGATAATCATCTTAATGCTTTCATTAGACACGGGAAGGGACAGGAAGGGTGATACAGAGCCTTGCTAGGCAAGCTGCACTTCTCCGCTCACAGATTTATGCGCAGTGGGCGGGTCAAATTCTCTTTGGCCACACCTCACTTGTGGAGAGTAGATGAAGGTGTTCAGAGAGACAGGAATCAGAAGATAAAAACAGACACAGAGAGGAGTAACAGGACGAAGAAAAAAGCGACGAAGAAGAAAGGCGACAAGAGAAAACCAACCACAATAGACTGATCTTTGTGACACTGCCTGGAAGCCATGGCTTGTCCACATTTGGATAAAAGTTAGCTGTGTGTGCTAAGTGCTTGGAGGACCTTGGCAATGTCAGTCACTGTGTGGAAAATTCTGTAGATGCCTGCTTTATTTTTCACACCCTGCAATGAAGTACAAAAGCTTTTAAGATCTGGAAATAAATATCTCTGTTCTTCCCCAGGAAACACTTCAATTAGCAAATAACTGTAACTGCATCGTTGCCATTTAATTTTCTGGGCAGCTCCAATGGCACCTGGAAGATAATAAAAAGATGTGGATATTATTCATACCTTTAATTGCTCCTATTAGCATGTTTTGCTATCCTGTGGGCAAAATTTTTAACACTTGGCTGGGCATACAGTAGAAAAAGGAGTCATATTACTCCAGACTGAAATACTTTTCTAAGTACCCATTACATCGAATAGCTATAAGCAACAATATACCTTTGTAATAAAACCGATTTACTGGTAAAAATTAAAATTGCTTTAACGGCTTTATAGCCACTCACACAATTAAAATAATTACATGGACTTGCAGCTGTTCTGATTAGTCTGGCTACAAAGGAAAGTAAAAGAGAAAGGAAAACAAAAGAAAGGTAATTCCAAAAGCCAATGCTAGACCCTGTAATAGAATCTAAAGTCCAGAACCGCCTCTTCTCCCCAGAGTCGTTTCTTATTCCTCTGCGTACAGCGCTGTTCTCCTGTCTATGTGCAAGAAGAAAGAGGCATTGACGATTTATTGATGAGGCTTCCTAGAACACATTTATACCTTGTGGAAACGCCTGTTTGTGGAATCTCTTGGCAATGTCTTCATCTTGACTTACTATGTTTGTCAACAAGCTAGACATTTCCTAGCCAGGGTCAACCATCTGTACAAACCCCAGAAAACCCGGAATTTCACAGTCTCCACAGATTTTATTTGATTGCAGACTTTTGTATTAGTTACAGGTAAATATTTGTGCGTTTCGAGAATTCACTATGAAATTGTTAGTGCCATTTGTGAACTCAGGATCTTGTGACAGACAGTGGGAGAAAAGCAGGCAACATGAATCTCTATATATCTAGCCACTTAGTTTAAGTGAATTCCAAGTTCATTTTTATTAATGGGATAACATGAATAAAAAAGCAGATAAGATAAACAAAAAGCAAATGCGATTTCCAAGTTGGTACTATCTAGGTGGCCCCAGAGTGTAAGACACTTAATTATTTCTTCACTTTAAAAAAAAGTTTTAGCCGGGCGTGGTGGTGTACACCTTTAATCCCAGCACTCAGGAGGCAGAGGCAGGCGGATCACTGTGAGTTCAAGGCCAGCCTGGTCTACAAAGTGAGTTCAGGTCAGACTGGGCTACACAGAGAGACTCTGTTTTGAAAAACAAACAAAAAAACCAAAAAGTCTTCATCAATTCTGTGAGTTTCACACCACACACTTGAATCTGTCTCATGTCTCTGTCCTTTCATATTCGTCCTCCACCCTTGCAACCCACCCCAAAGGAAACTAAACAAACAAACAAATCCTTCAGTGGAAGCTGTGTTGTGTCATGCTGTGTCACACAGTGCACCCCTTTGCCCCAACAGCTTTATTTGCTTTCAATGCAGTGAGCCACTGGTCTGGTTTGAGGCCTCTGGCTTCTGCTACACCACCCATACTGGATCCTCATGGGGACTCCCATCAGATATCCTCTTGTTGCCCTGTGTCATGGAGATCCTGCAGCTTGGAAGCTGCCAGACTGGCCTCTTCACATGTGCCAGCAGTTCATAGATGGGATAGATGTTGGGATGGGCCAACTCAGAGCCCTGGATCTGGGCCAACTCAGAGCCCTGGATCTGGGCCAACTCAGAGCCCTGGATCTGGGCCAACTCAGAGCTCTGGATCTGGGCCTGCGCAGAAGCCGAGTTGGTCAGCCCTCCAGCTCTGCCGTGGTGTATTCTGATGGACCAGCTCATGCCATCCAGGCTGGCTCTCCAGCACTCACAATAGTAGGACCAGCTCTCTAGCACTGCCCTGCGGAGTTGCAAGGGTAGTTCTCTCAAGTGCTGAAGGCAGCAAGGGGTGGATGGGGCCAGTTCACCTGCTCTTACTCCCTTGGGGCCAGCTCTCCCATGCTGCCCAGTGAGGGGAACCGCTTATTTTTTCAATCACACATATTCAAATTATTTGTAATAAGCGGAAAATCTGATATTCATGTAAGATGAAGTATGAATAAGACATAATCCTCAGCACTGAGAAACCAATTGTACACGCTGGAAAAAATACTGTGTTTGAACTCCCCGAAGGGACAGTATATTCATTTCTGATGCTGTATTCATAATAGCTAGAAAATAGAAACAATCTAAATGAGTAACGAGAATGTGATAGATAAACACTATGGAACACCATTCAGCTGTAAAGAACTTTGCAGGCAAATAGATGGCACTAGAAAATATTATATTGAGTGAGGCACCCCAGACCCAGAATGATGAACATCACATGTTCTCTCACATTGGAAGCTTCTGGCTCCCAATCTCCATATATGTATATATATCCTGGAGCAACTGCAGAAACCAGGAAGGTAAGATGGGGCCATTGTTGTGGTAGGTTGGGAGTGTGATGGACAGTAGAGAGGGGACAGATGACCTGATCTAGGAAATGGAGGATGTGCAGGGCTTGTTAGCAAAGGGAGGTGAGGTATGTACAGACGAAGGAGGGAAGGGGGAAAAATAATAGGCATGTGTGAAAAGGCTATGAACTCACATCATTGGCTATTTAGAATAGTCCCGATACTTATAATTCTGTGTATAAATACACATATATGTTTGAGTGAACTTTTTTCATCTGGCCTGACCAAGCTTTCTCCAAGAGTTTTAGATTTGTCCTTTCAATTTATGTGAAGATTTTTGTTGGATTTTTGAAGGGGATTGCATTGAATCTTTAGATTGCTTTTAGCAGGACGGTCATTTTTACTATATTAATCTTATGGATCCATGAATATGGGAGATCTTTGATCTTTAATTTCTTTTAGTGTCCTAAGGTTTTTATTATCCAAGTCTTTCACTTTTTAATTAGAAATATCCCAAGATTTTTTTTTAGGCTGTTGTGAATGGTGTTATTTCTCTGATTTCTTTTTCAGTCTATCATTTGTGTATAGGTAGGTTACTGATTTTTGTGTGTTAATTTTATGTCCTGTTACTTTGCTGAAAGTGTTTATCAGCTATATGCATTTCCTGGTGGAGTATTTAGGGTCTTTTATGCCAATTTTTTCCTATCTGTATGTATCCCCTTAATCTCCTCCAGTTGTGTTATTGATTAAGTTAAGACTTCAAGTACTATATCGAATATGTATGAAGAGAATGGACATCCTGTTTTTGTTCCTGATTTTAGTGGAAATGCTTTGCGTTTCTCTCCATTTATAGTGATGTTGGGTGTGGACTTGCTGTATATTGTCCTTATTATGTTAAGATATATCTCTTGTATCCCTAGTCTCTCTAGGTCTTTTATTACGTTGGGAAGTTGGATGTTGCCAAAGGCCATATTGGCATCTAATGATATGATCAGGTGTTTTTGTCTTTCAATCTGTTTATGTATCAGATTATATATTTTTTGATTTATATATGGTGAGCCATCCCTGCCTCTCTGGGATGAAGCCAACTTGAGTGTGGCAGATCATCTTTATGATGTGTTCTTGGATTCAGTTTGCAAGTATTTTATTGAGAAAGTGTTCACCTATGGTAATTAAGTCTGTCGTTTGCTTTCTTTGTCAGGTCTTTGTGTGGTTTAGGTATCATGGTAGTTGTGGCTTTGCAAGAAGAATTAGTCAATGTTCCTTCAGTTTCTATTTTGAGGACTATTCTTAGGAGTATTGGTGTTAATTCTTCTCTGAAGGTCTTATAGAATTCTGATCTGAAGCCATATGGTCCTGGACTTTTGTTTGTTGGGGGACTTTTAATTTGTTACTCTCTTTAGACCTTAGGAAAGTGTGGTGGCTGTGCGTTGCCTGGTGCTTTTGTATGTCAGTGGGTGGCAGTAAGGAATAGAGCTGGGTTAGGAAAAGAGTTGAAAGGGACTTCAGGAAAGAGTTAAGGGGATTCTGTCCACCCCAAGAGGCTGGGTCCCCTGGAAGTTGGAGGGGTGGTGGGAGGAAAAGCTTCCGTAAGTATGTTGAAGAAGGACAAAGAACAATCTAGAGAGGCAGGGATGAGAGGGCTCTGGTAACCCTGAGCCTGAACCAAAAGTCGAAGTCTCCTGCGGATGGAGTTGAGGTGGAGGAGGGGCTGCTAGCAGGCTGCTGGCGAGAGTGGAGAGGATGGTGTGAATCACCTGCCTCAGTCGCTGTTAGGTGTGTCCACTGGGGTTGCCAGGTACAAGGTGCTTCTGAGACTCTGTGGTTGACACAAAGGAACGAGAAGGGAGGGCCGAGAGGATCCACAGGAAGGAGGCACGCTTTGCCCGTGAAAGATTCTGTGGAATCTCCGGAATCTGGAATAACGTCGGGATAGTTTAGAGATTATTGGCTTTCGTGAAAACTTCGGGTGCAGTTACTAGTTGGGCAGAGGCTTTGCTGTAAAATGTTGGTGCCTTTGGTGTCTTTGCCCCTTGGAATGAAAGTAACTACTCTGGTAGCTTGAATAGAGATGCCCCCATAGGCTTACGGTTTTGAACACATCTCCAAATGGCGATGGTGTTTGATGAGGTTTGGGTGAGGTGCTCGCTGGCTGGGGGAAGACTGTCACTGGCAGTGGGCTTTGAGAGCGTCTAGCCTCCTGCAACTTCTTTTTCCCTCTTTGATTTATGTGTTTGGTTGAAGAATGATGTCGTTGTTCCTTGCTTTGGCTGACTGCTTCCCCAACCATCTTTCCCTGGAGCTTTAAGACTCCAATACACTCTTCCTTCTTCAAGTTGTATTTGGTCATGATATTCTATCACAGCCACAGCAAAGTAACTGCTGGAATGAAACTACTGACAATACAAAATGGAAATAAAATACTCGATGCACTAAGTATAAATGCACTTGTGTGGCTCTGAAGTAAAATGTGATGAACAAATATTTTATGGTAAGATAAGTGCATATCTTCATGGCTTATACTTTCAAAGAGGTCAGAGAAAACAATGTGGTTGGGGGTAAGAACAGAGGAAGGTGAGATGGTGAAGGAAGGAAATGACGCTGAATGTTAACAAAAGGTGAAACTAGATAAAGGGATATGAATGGTTCTTTTCTTACTTTTCTTTCCCCACATTATGTAAGTTAAGAAACCAGTTATTTAAAACTGTTCAGAATTTAATGGCGTAATGAGCCCACGATGGATGGTGGCACAATAAAATATGTACTTGTTCATCAGCCCTGCCCCTCAAATTCCTGGTGCAGAACTTCTAAGTCCTGAAGTTCTTGGAGTGGTAAGGATACACTTTGTGCTAATAACATGACAAATGAGGCCCCCTGATAGCTTCAGGCTGACAGCTGGCCACTGGAAAGATACACTAGGCAATTAGAAGTTTGGAAATTCACTAGTGTTGAGAGAGAGGAAAATCAATCAAGTTGGAAACAATGAAAACTCCATGAATCTGAGCTGTATGGTCTAACAAAAATACAGATTCAAGCAATCTTGAATATGTGTTGTAAGAACTTTATAAAATGGCAGTTGCTGGAAAAGAAGTGCACAGTTTTATCATATATTATGAACTATGACTGAGGCTGTAAAGGTTAAGTGGGTCTGTAGCAAAGCGTGAGGTGCTGTCTCAATATCCAGGATGTCTGTGGGAAATTCGGTTTTACATAGTAAAAGTTGGCAAAAGTTAATGATGGCTAAGGTCATTTGCCATCTAGGCAGAGGCTTAGCTATTCATCTATGTAAGACCTGACTCGCAATAGCTTCCCAATTCCGTTCTAAGTGTCCTCCTGCTCTACTTTATCATTTTAACTTATTCTTTTATTCCCCTGACAGGGCAGTCAAACTGCCAGAGTGAAGGTGTGGCGGCTCAAGATTGAAATGTCCAGCAAGAATTACGGACATCTGCGTTTGGTGGTGCCTCATGGTTACTTGGTAAATAACCCAATGTACTGGGAATTTGATGCATGCTGTCCAGCTCTCCAAGAACACGGCATTAAGATCTGTGGGTTTTGAAACTTTCTAGACCTTGCCCTATATTTAAGCTTTTTAAAAATTATCCTACAAAATTGTCCAACCTCAAGAGGTCATGAGCCTCTCAAATGCTTGGTCAGAAGTACAGGCGACTTATGGAGACATGTGGCACAGACCTGCAGATAGGTCAGCAATACAACCACTGTACAAACGGAATTGAATTGTAGCCCACTCAGTTAATATCAGCAAAGTATTGGCAAAACGTACATAGAATTGTAGTATGAAATAAGCAACGACTATATAAAGTACTAGCGCTAGAATTGGGCATCATCTCACACTGCGGGGACTTTTTGTCTGTGTTTGTTGCATGCAATTCAAGAAGTCATCATGAAAAAAAAAAAACAGGTCATCATGGGCTTCTAGAGTCCTGAATCCCATATGCTAAATGTTCTTTCTGGTACCCCATGGACTCATCTCCTCATAGAAACACTTGTGTCTTCTTTGCAACATGAAGCCTCTTAGGAAGTTAACAAGGTATATAGTTAAATGTAAACATTTACTCTGAGTATGACAGTCCCTTAGAAGGCAAAAGGTGGAGAGAGAGGAGTACGTGCACACCCAGGAAGGAGTTCAGGCAATGCTTTCTCATTCTCCACTTCAGAATGCTAATTACTTCAAACTGGGAGCATTTGGTGAGCAGCAAATACAGGAAGGCATTTCTTCTGAACATTTTTAGCTACCTGTATATAGACACTTTAAAAAAGCCCTCTGTTTTATTTGGGATATTGATGTCTCTACCTCCCTTCTACCTTAACCCCTTAACCGCTGGGCAGGAGAGAAAGGTTAGTGGAGAGACAGGGCGCAGACCCCTTTACTTCTTCTAGCTGTTTAGGGTCAACTGGCTTCTTTTGGGGGCAATACCATTCTCCATCAACAGCTGATGCAGCAAGCAGTCTCCTCCGAGCTGCTTCATTGAAATGTTTCTCTCCAATCGCCACAGTGTCCATTTCTGGGTTCTCCTGTTTATCTTCCTCAGAGTCCTAGAACACACCCCTGTCCATGTTGCAGGAAGCTGCCTGTTACCAGCTGGCAGAGACCACGCCCCACAGGAGGCAGTTATTAGCTGTGGACAAACCAAAGCCCAAACTAAAATCCCACACTTGGGATTAAAACAAAAGCATATTTAAATAACATAACTGAGTTCACAAAGAAAACAAAACTTCAGTGATACCTGTAGAAAGGCTAACAAATGAAATGTCACAAATCTGTCCTTAAGAATCTCAAAAACCAAGAAAGATTTGTTTCTTTTATAGGAGAAAGAACAGAGGCTGGTATCATGCTGGGATAGAGATTGTCACAGATTGTCCATGCGTCTTCTGAGGGGTATTTATCTTTCTTAAAACTCATTTAAAGCTCCCTTAACTCCACACACCACCTGCCTTCTTCCTTACAAATAGGCTCCACAGTTTACCGATGTCTGGAGTTTGAGGTACTCAGTTTTCCTTCACGGTATGAAGGCTTTCTCCATACACGGAGTAAGTACCTTTCCTCGTCAATCTGCTTACTTTCAGTTGATTTCACAAACTCAGAGGGAAGCCAGCAATTTCTCCCTCGTATATTTTTATAATCTTCTTCGTTTTTTTCATCTAGTGTATCTTGTCTCATCCTCCTGTGGTCAGGAGTGTGTGTATTGATACCATGTTCTTTTGTGTTCAAATTCTGGACACCAGAAAAGCCTAAATTTTAGAATACATGTTAACCTCTTATTTTTTCTTGCTAATCCCTTATAGGCAGATAGAAGTCATTCCCTTTTTGAATGTCCAATCAATGTGTGTACATGGAACAAGTAATTGACATATAGTCAACAAATAGCTATACATATAAATACATACTGATAATTGGTTATAGTATTTGAACATCTTTCTCACTAAAATCACTAAATTTATTGTAGCTTTGCATTAAAAAGGCACATAAAAAGGTACCTGAAAGCTGAAAGTCTGTTCTTCTGTTTGTTTGTGTTTTGTATGGAATACAGAGAAAGAAGAATACGAAGCTATTAAAACTACATAGGCTTAAAATACAAAGTGTAATAATTCAATCAATACTAGAGTGTTTAAGCTTTATGCTATAGAACACAAAGAATATTCACATCTTTTAAAAAAAGGAACAAATGCTGTCTGACTTGTGATCTACGAAGATAAATTGAATTACAAATGAGAGGAAAATATTGTAGAGGAGAGACAAAAGAGCAGTCAGAAGCCATTGCTGCAATCACCTGGGTAAGTTGTGACTATAGTTTATATATTGAATATCTCCAGTCTTTTAAAATTGTCCTCATTGTATTGCTGTTGGGAAGTTGTGGAGACTTTAGTTGGCAGACCCTGGCTCACTGGGGACATGCCCTAGGATGTGAATGGGACCTTGGTCCTTTTATTGTCTGTTGCTTCCTAGTTCGTGATAAGAGTGGCTTTCTCCATTATACACTCCAGACAAGAGGTGCCGCCTACCAATGATCCAAAGCATTAGAGCCACCTGATATAAAAGCCAAAGCAAACCTTTTTTTCTTAATTGCTTCAGGTATTTTTTTTTATCGTGATGGAAAAATGCAGGGACGGTGAAGATATGGGCACGAACTATGACCACAACCCCAGCCAGGCCATATACCATTGCTTGGGGGTGTGAAGGGGAAGAGTCTAAAGTGATGTTGGATTATGGAAAAACATGGAGATCATGTTTTTTAATGTAGAAGGTAGTTTGAATGGGGGCTATTTCTAAGTAGGATAGTGGCTTTATAGAGGTTTGGAATAACTGAACATGACAGTAACAGTGATAAGACCAACATTGAGTGGGTTGATAAGAAACCTAACAAAGTAATTGTTGTATTTTCTTCCTTCTAGTGTTAATGCATGGCTCCTTGTCACTATGGCTTTAAGGCTTAGGAACAGCATCTTCTATTTGAGAGACCATTTGGGTTCTCAGTGTGTATAAGTGATGGATGGATTTCTTCATGAATGTCATTAGCCCTCAGTGAGGTATGATTTGAACAAGATAAATATAGATGATGACTCTTTAGTAGGGTTCCACTGTACCTGTAACACATATAAATGTATCAACTGTGGCTCGATCATTAAATATGCTTGGAGACTGCCAACATATCATCTTTATGGCAATCAGTGGCATTTTATCAATTTATATGCAGAGGTGTAGGCATCAGGTGTATAATGCTTTTTGTCTAGCTATCTTTTTAAGAGAACAATGCAGCAATCAACATTATTTTTCTTGAGTTTGCCACGTAATCAACTTTTACAATCCAAGCTAATGCATAACTATAGTCTTAAGTTACATAGTCTTTCATCCTCCTGGTCCAGAACAATATCATTTGTGGAAACACAGAAGTTGAAGTGAGTGTCCTAAGATGAATATCCACCGTAAATGTTAAAAATCAACACTCATGGTGGTTGTCTGACAAACAGTGATATTTGTAGCACTGCTTGTTATCTGAGTCAGTTGGGGCCAATGATTCAATCCCTTGTAGCACTCTTAAACATTTCTGCAAAGTAGCCCTCATTCCTTCCCTATGTGTTGCCTTTTGTGCTGTTCAATAAAGACAGAGTGATGCCCTTAAGTGCAGACACACGTGGATGGAAGAAAAGGGCACACACAGACACAAGGACAGAATCACTAGAAAGCCTTCAGGCAGGCGCAGATTCAGAGCTATACAACAGACAGGATGGAAAATACAGGGTGGAGGAAGTGGAGAACTTATTCTTGGTTAAATGGCTCCAAGGGGGAAGTGCTTTTATTTCTTAATGTGACACTGATGTATGTGTTTGGTGACTCAAAGTTAGTCACTAATGTTTTTAATCCATACATCATTTTTTTCTCAAAACAAACATAATGACATTGATTATATTATAATTATTACAGGTAATCTCATTTGGTGCTTTTATATGTCCCTCAAATTGTATTAACATTTTTGTAAGAGGATGAATTCCTACAGAAAGGGCGACTGTGACCTTCACACATTGTGCTAAACTCCGCCCATTATGTATTTCTGTTTTGAGACTTAATGAGTGGACTCCATTGATTTTCAGGGGTAAGCACTGGTACAAATCTCAGCATAAGCAAGAGCAGCGGTGAAGAAACCAGAAGCAGGGGAGTATCTGAGCAGTGAAAGCGTTTTAAGCAGGGGAGTATCTGAGCAGTGAAAGCGTTTTGAGTCTACTGCGTGACAAATACATGCTAGACATCAGTGACACTGGCAAATAGTTTCATTTTTCCTCCTTCGGGACATGCTTTGTTATTTCTACCTACTACTAGAGCAGGTCAGATCTAGACCCTTCTGTCCAACGAGCTCTGCTCTCACTTTTCTCTGGCCTCACGAACCGTGGTAGATGATGGCTACTGCATTCCTATGTTGGAGAAGAGACCTATGTCCTGCTCAGAAACAAAATGACCTTTTTTTTAAACGCAGACCCAAATATTTCAGTTACTACTGTTATTCTTTGTAGCAGCACACAGGGTACAGTATGATTGTTTGTAACCTGTGATGCAGCGATTGACTGTGACCCACAAAGGCCGCTCAGCATGGCAAAGAGAATCATACTAGCATATCACCAGTCCGGGAAAAGCTCTAAACTCAACACTCAAATTCAGTTTTTACTCCATATATGTCACGTTCATACTATGTTAAGATTGAAAGGGAACAAATTAATGAGCATTTTATACCACGTTACCTAACCACTATGTGTACAACCATTGGAGACTGGCAGAAGAACATGCTTATTTTGATAAGCTTAAAATAAACCAAGCACATTTAAGGTTGAGTGAAGTCACTTCTGTCCTAAATGGTTTGAGTCCCTCCTCTGACCCAAAGTAAGACAGCTTAGTCTTGATACCACACAGTAGCATGAATCTTTAAGTGACATCTTAGATTTCTGTAAATTGTACTTTGTGACAATCTAGGATTTCTTTGTCTTCAGTATCAAGTAGGGGTGTGTGCATGTGTGTGCGTGCGTGTGTGTGCAACAGAGAACTATTTAAAACACTGGTACTCTGTAGGCATAATGTTATTGTGTAATTCAAATGCTGCTGATTTCTGTATTCTCCCATATCTGGTTGCAATCCTTGTTCTGAGAATCTCCTGTCTCAATGTTGTGTAAACCTGGTTCCCCAATTGTCCTCCAATATGCCAATATGGCATCTTACAGCCAACTACTGAGCAGGGGAGAGAATAGGGCTGGACTTCCTGGGGAGGAGGAGTTAGAAGAGGAAGGAAAGGATTCAGTCAGGGGATTCAGCCATGGGAAAGGTACAGGTGACATCAGGAAAGAGAGCTGGAGCAGGAAAAGCTACAAAATGCAAGTATCTCTGGAATGTAAATTGGGAGGAAGCCAAATTATCTTATAAGGTTAAGATTAGAGTAATAACTGCTCAGTTCTTGTGATATAAAACTTGTTAAAATAATATAATAGCGTCTCGTTTGTGTGATAGCCAGGTTAAAGAGGAACTAAGAGAAACAAAGTCAACACAGATTAATCTCCACAACTTTGCAAATTTTCAAAAATTTATTCATTTGTTATGTGCACAGTGCTCTGCCTGTATGTAATGCTTAAAAGCCAGAAGAGGGCACCAAATGATTGTGAGCCACCATGTGGTTTCTGGGAATTGAACTCAGGACCTTTGGAAGAGCAGGCAGTGCTTTCAACCTCTGAGCCATCTCTCCAGCCCACAATTCTGCATTTTTATTGGTTGTAGTTTTCTGTAGTGATCTCTGTCCATTTCAAAGAGAAGTTTTCTTGATGCAGGTTCCTAGTTCCAGACATTATTTCCCTCTTGCTGAGGGCCTTAAGTCTAATTGAACAGTTTGGCTACCGCCAAGGTATGCATGACACTACTGAACCCTTAGGGTTCTTTCCATGATCTTTCCAAGATCATAGCTGTGTAGGACTGTTGGTTGCCTCCCTCCTTTGGAAGCTTGCATGGTACCATGACAGCTAGTCCTCAGGGAGGAGCACTGAGGTCATCCCCAGATAAGGGGGTCTCTGTGTTCCTGAAGCTCATGGTGTTTTTAGCAATAGAGACTTAACTTTCACCTCTGGGGACAACCAAGAACAGCAGCAATGGGTTGTATGTTTTTAGAGTCTCCTGGACAGCCCTGAACATAATTCAAAAGAAAGCTTCTCTGTTTGTTATTGGGGTTTTGTTAGGTGGTCTTTGGCTCTTTTTTTTTTTTTTAATGAAGAACAAATTGTGTCTATCTGTGGATGTTTGAATGAGAAATGTCCCCTATGGAATCTGGTATTTGAGCACATGGCTCCCAGTTGGTGGCACTGTTTTGAGGGGCTTAGGAGGTGTGGCCTCGATGGAGAAAATATTTCACCAGGAGTGGGCTTTAGGAGTATGCAACCTCATATTGCTTCCAGTCTGATCTCCCTCCTTCTTGTTTGCACTTGAAGATGTGAACTCTTAGCGTTTTGCTTCCATGCCTGCACCTGCCTCCACCCCACCATAACGGAATCTTACTGTTTTGGAACCATAAACTCAATTAAACTCTTTTCCCCCCTATACGCTGCCTTGCTCCTCATACTTTAGCACACCAAAAACAATAAAAATAACTAATACTCTAAGCAGACATATTTTTTTCTTGGCTATATAATATTGAGTGTCTGAATTTCAGCCTGTTGGGGCTGTCTTGTCTGTTCCAATATTTCCCTAATTCGTTGATTTGGTTTTCTTTAGAGAGTTGATTTATAGCTTAAGCATCATCATTTTATGGCTGGGTCCCAAACACCCAGGATGAAATTATTCTGCTACTTGATGATTCCTTGAAAATGATTGAGCCTCTACGTTATTATAAATTCTCCTGGGAAAGAGTGGAATGAACCTATGCTGAATTGTTAAAGAAAATGATACATTTGAAGCTCTTAACATGGGCCACTCAATGTAACATCTATTAATCATTGATTAGATATTACATTTGAGGCCAGGGATTTTCCTATATTCATTTTTTTTGCCACCAAGTCCCTGATAAAGCAAACTGATCAGTAATTAACTGATTTACAAGAAACAAACACAAAAGTACAAAAAAGGAATGAATTTATTATTCACAATTTTCCCAGATGCTCCTACTTAATATTTTCATTCTTTTACTTGTATATCAAATTTTATCTACCATTTATTTTAATATTATTTACTTTCTACTCTGCTGAGAAGAAATAACTGTTTTTTGCAAATAATATATCATATGTTAATTATCCACACAAAAGTACACCAAAAAGCAAACATAATTTCTTTTGTTTAATGCCCTGAAGACTACTTATGTGTGACATACAAAAATATGAAAACAACTACTACATAGCAGATGGTTTAGGATATTCTTTAACTTTAGAAAAGAAAGCTTAGGTTTTTAATCAAGGGGAGATTAAGGTCAAGCCTTGATACCAAATGTCAATGTCTGTAAAATATAAACAGTTAGAAAATGTTACGTATAAGTCTTCGTGTGGGCTAGGGAAATACTTAGAAATTCACCCAGTGATACAAAAGCATACTTAGTTTAATGTTTAATGTCATGTATTCAAAGATCTATCAAGCAAGCTATTGATACCATTTTTGTATAAAAACAATAGAATCAAGAGCATAGTTAGGCCCACTGGTGCTCAGTAAGGCACAGCACCGTTGCTTCTGGGACACTAGTGTTGGTGACACTTCTTCCCTGCAGGTGACATGAATCCTAGTGTATGGAAAAGGAGAGGCTCTCATGCAGAGAACTTTGAGCATGGAGCTCCTATCTTCTCAGATCGACTTTTAAGGCATTGCCTTATATGATTGCACTGGCTGGCAAGTTGCAGTTCAAAATTTGCAGGACAAAGAAGCAATGTGGCACCTCAGACTGAAATTAATATGACAGAATTGAAGCAGAATTCTTTATATGGGAGAGTTTTACCTTTAAGTCCTTCAAGTTATTGAAGGAGGCCCTTATATATTCTTCAGATTACTTCCTAGAGGAGGAAAAGTCAATGCAATTTAGAGGGCCACCACTCCTACAAAATAACTTCATTCATCAATCTAGAAGTCACTGTTTCCTATATACTATGTTTTGTAAAGCTCAGTCTCAGTGGTGGAAACTGTAGATTTGATGAGTCTCAGGGTTTTGATGTTGCACATACCAGGCACTTCACAACAAATAACCACAAACTCACCTTGCTTTCTCATCTAGGAGGAAGAAGACATTCTATGATACTAAAATCTATTTGTTCTCAATCATAGCGAAAACCAAGTTTCATTCCTTAATATTTAAGTAATCTTTTTCACTGTTTTTCTTTATAAAGTGTCTTTTAAAAATTAATATTGGTTCTGAGTGTTTAAGTTGGGTAAATGTTACTTATTCTTACTCCTTGATGTCAGAATAAATGTGATTATAAGTTGCTATTAAATAGAGTTTAGTGCATGGTTTCTAAGAGGCCTATGGATTAAAGATGAAAAAGGCAGAGGAGAACAAAGTAACTGATAAGAAAAACAGAAAATAACCAGTGTGCTCTATAATTAGAGCTCATTACTTGTATATAAACCTTTGGGTGAAAATTTAGTTCATCGCAGATCTATATTATAGTGATGACCTTAAACATGAGTTCTTTCTCCTCATACCTATGTAAGTCCTAGCTATGGATGATGAATATACCCCATTCAACTTTCTCATTCTTATGTGGGGTGTGTTGCCTATTGAACTGCAGATAATTAATTTGCCATGTCAGGATAGGGGTATTTTCCCATAGCTGAGGATCTGCTCCCTGAAATTGATTTCTACCATCTTCTTTTGTGTTGTTTTATCATTAGGAGACCATGCATTCATTAATGACATTGATTACCCCATACCTTCCTTTCTGCCTTCATCTTAGCTATCGCATCACAGAGAGCTGAATCTCCAAAGATTATGAAAAGTACTTGTTCATTTGAACACATCAGCAAGTTGTTTCTAACATTATACATTTTAAGGATATTAAACATACTTGGAAAACATGAAAAGGGAAAAGTTTATATTGATTTTCATAATTACACATACGTTGGGTGCTATCATATGCTAGTTGGACCCACTGTATGAGGTATTTTGTCTGAGCAAAGCAGCTATTCATGCCTTCAGGATTTTCTGAAACGTTTAAATAAAATACAACCTAAAGACACACATCTACTGTCATTTTATATTATCTTTCAAATAGTTTTAAATGCGTGGCAATTGCTATTCTATGCATGAAGCCCCACTTTTGCTTTTTGTCTGTAACTGCGTTCAGAGCCAAGGCTTTCAGCATTCCTCATGAAAGTCTTTTGTGATGGCCTTTCTTGGTTGTCAACTTGATTACATCTGGAATTAGCTAAAATCCAAGCTGCTGGGTGTCATTCTGTGTCTGCTTCTGGCCTTGGGGTATCCAGGCACCTTTGTGCAGAGGGAATAAAGGAACGAGGCTTAGCCGGGTGGTTGTTGCGGGGTACGGGGGAGATAAACAGCCTTCTCTGAGAAAGTCTTCAGTGAAACAGCTCTCTCTATTTGCAGATGACATGATACTATAGATTTGAGATCCAAAAAATTCTGCCAGAAAACTAGAAACAATGAGCAAATTCAGCAATGTTGCAGAATACAGACTCAATAGCATCAATCAGTAGAATATGTATATTTGTATACACACATATATACACACATATAGATAACAGACATAAGGAGAAAGAGTTCATGGACACACTCCTGTTCATAATAACCTAAAATATACCTACGAACATACCTAACCAAGGAAGTAAAAGACTTATGCAAATGACAACTTAAAAACTCTGAAGAAAGAGACAGAGACACACAGAAACAAAAGACATTCCACACTCATGGATTAGTCTAATCAACATTGTGACCATGACCAGTCTACCAAAAAGTATTCATATATTCAAGGCAATCCCAATCAACATCCCCATATCATTCTTCATAGAAACAGAAAATAGTCCAAAAATACACATAGAACCACAAAAGACCCAGAATAGCCAAAACAATCCTGAATGAAAAGAACGAAGCTGGAGGAATCACCATTTCAGATATTAAGGCATATCACAGAGTCAGAATAATGGAAACAATATGGTATTGGCACAGAACCAAACGTGTAGACCAATGGAACAAAATTGAAGACCTAAACATGTAACGTTAATCACTTACTATCTGAAAAGACATCAAATACATACACTGGAAAACAGAAAGCATCTTTAGCAAATGCTGTTGGGAGAACTTGGTGTCCCTCTGTAGAAGAACTAACTCCAACTGCATCAAAGACCAATCCATAAAGTCCGAAACAGCAAAACTGCTGCAAGAAATCTTAGGCAGTACCTACTTGACACAGGTGGAAGTGAAGATTTCCTTAGTAGAACTCCATTTGCTCAATCATTGACAAGTGGGGCTTCATGAAACTAAAAACCTCCACAGTTAAAGAAAACAATGACCTAGGTGAAGAAGCCCACAGAATGGGAGAAAAAAAAATCTCTGTTTTCTATACATTGCACATACAAAGACCTAAAACAAAACAAAACAACCCCCCAAATATTAAAAAAACAAAACAAAAAATAATACCACATGATCTTACAGAAAGAATTATTGGCAAATGAGGAAAGCTAGCTTTTCCCCACTGCCAAACAATCATCTTTGAAAACATACCTACAGGGATCCCTATGTGAACTGAACAGGTTATATTTAAGAATATTTATGTATATATACATATGCATGCCACAGCAATTAGTAAAAACAATAAAGGTTATGAATTTGAAGGAAAGAGGGAATGGGTTTATGGGAGAGTTTGAAAGGAGAAAGGGGAAAAGAAAAACACAACCAAGTTACAATTTCAAAGAAATAATTTAAAAACAAGCTAAAATAAAATCATCCAACAAATCTATTTTGAGAAGTACATATGCACTAGGGTGTACACTTTAAGTTTGCAGACAAAATATAAACAGGATTGTATAAAATTGTTTGACAATGTATCAAATACATATATATATATTGACGTATGAGTGTGACTTTGTGTAAAAATCACCATTTTATTGACATTTAAGTTTCATTTTATGAGTAAAGCAATGTTAGTTCCATTACAAAAACCATCTTTAAAATACAAAAACATAGCAAAGCTATAAATAACAGATTCATTTAAAGTGTTAGGGAACAAATTATTGTCATATCTGTGGTGTTTGATGACACATGCACTTGTCACTTAAACATTTCAGTGTCCCAGGAAATTGTTAATTCACTAGAAGAATTAAAAGTCACAGCACCTGACCTTGGGGGACACATAGTACAAGTGCATATGCCTGAAAAATTGCACATAGACAAACAGCATAAATTAAGATGTTGAGCCCATGTCGTTCATTTATAGTTATTAGAAACACAGGATGTAGTAATAGGGAAAACTCTGGATAGAAGATGGAGGACAGTATGGGAAGAAGGGTTAGCACCATAGTCTAGATAAGTTCACACTGCTAAAGGCAGGGAGGAAAAAGGGTTGAAAAACTCATGGAGGTCTTGTCTGAGAAAAGTAGAAGCGTGAAATACATTTGTCAAATAACCTTAAGATAGCTTTGCATTAAAATAAAAAATGTAAGGTGTGCCAACAGATGCCAGCCCAGATTACTATGCAAGTGAACATTCAATCATCATAGAAGAAGAAAATAAGATATTCCACAATAAAGTAAAATTTAAACATCTATCTACAAATCCAGACCTATAGAAGGTGCTAGAAGGAAAACTTCAACCCAAGAAGGCTATACACCCATGAAAATACAGGAACTAAATAATCTCATATCAGCAAAACCAAAAAAGGAAGCACATGTGTGCATGCGCACACCACTCACATATACTATCACCACCACCACCAAAATAACAGAAGGCAACAATCATCAGTCATTAATATTGCTCAATATTAATGGTCTCAATTCCCCAGTAAAAAGAAAGACACAGACTAACAGAGCAGATGTAAAAAGATCTATCCTTCTGCTGCACTCAAGAAACACACCTAAAAAACCAAGGATAGACATTTCCTCAGGGTCTAGAAGAGAGCTGGTATAGTTATTTTAACATCTAACAAATAAAACTTCAAACCAAAACTAAGCAAAAGTGACGGGGAAGGACACGACATACTTATCAAATGAAAAACATCCAAGATGATATCTCAATTTTTAACATCTATGCCCAAACACAAGGGCACCCAGGCACCCAAGTTTGTAAAAGATACATTACTACAGCTTAAATCACACAGTGACCTTCACACACTGAAAGGTAGAGTCTCCAATACTCCCATTTCATCAATGGACAGGCTGTCCAGACAAATTAAACAGAGAATACTGGAGCATCGAGAAATTATAAACCAAATGGACAGAACATATATTCACAGAACATTTCATCCAAACATAAAAGAATGTAGCTTCTTCAACACACCTCATGGGAACTTTCTCCAAAAGTGACCAAATACTCAGACACAAAACCAGTCTCAACAAATACAATAAAATTGAAACAACTCTGCACCCTATCAGACTACCATGTATTAAAGCTGGATATCAACAATAACGGAAACAACAGAAAGCTTACAAACTTACGGAAACTGAGCAACTACATTGAATGAAAAATGTGCCAAGGCAAAAGTAAGAAATGAAAGACTTCCTAGAATTCAATGAAAATGAAGACACAATATACCCAAACTTGTGGGAAACAATGAAAGCAGTGTTAAGAAGAAAGTTCATTAGAATTAAACGCCTTCATAAAAAAACCAAGAGATTTCACACCAGCAAATTAACAGCACACCTGAAAGCTCTAGAAGAAAAAGAAGTAAGCGCCCCCAAGAGGAGGAGATAATAAGATATAATCAAATTGATGGCTGGAATCAATAAAATAGAGACAAAAAGAACAATACAAAGAATCAGTGAAACAAAGATTTTGTTTTTTGAGAAAATCAGCAAGATAGAAAACCTCTTATCCAGACCAATTAAAAGTTGGAGAGAGAATATCCAAATTAATAAATTATAAAGGAAAAAGGGGACATAACATCAGATACCGAGGAAATCCAGAGAATCATACAAATATTCTTAAAAAAAAAACTGTACTCCACCAAATTGTTTTTTTTTTTACTTTATTAATTTATTCTTGTTACATCTCAATGGTTATCCCATCCCTTGTATCCTCCCATTCTTCCCTCCCTCCCATTTTCCCCTTATTCTCCTCCCTTATGACTGTTCCTGAGGGGGATTACCTCCCCCTGTATATGTTCATAGGGTATCAAGTCTCTTCTTGGTAACCTGCTGTCCTTCCTCTGAGTGCCACCAGGTCTCCCCCTCCAGGGGGCATGGTCAAAGGTGAGGCACCAGAGTATGTGAGAAAGTAATATCCCACTCTCCACTCTACTGTGGAGAGTGTTCTGTCCATTGGCTAGATCTGGGTAGAGGTTTAAGGTTTACCGCCTGTATTGTCCTTGGCTGGTGCCTTAGTTTGAGCAGGACCCCTGTGCCCAAACCTGCCTATCATAATGTTCTACTTGTAGGCTTCTAGGACCCTCTGGATCCTTCTACTTTGCCATTCTCCCATGCTTCTCTCATCTAGAGTCCCACTAGAATGTCCTCCCCTCTGTTTCAGTTTCCTGGTAAGTGAAGGCTTTCGTGGGGCATGCCCCTTGTGCTAATATGCAGATATAAGTGAGTATATACCATTTGAGTCTTTCTGCTTCTGGGTTAATGCACTCATTATGATCATTTCTAGCTCAATCCATTTGTCCACAAATTTCGGGAATTCCTTGTTTTTAATAGCTGAATAGTATTCCATAGTGTAAATGTACCACAGTTTCTTTATCCATTCTTCTATTGAGGGACACTTAGGCTGTTTCCATGTTCTGGCTATTATGAATAAGGCTGCTATGAGCAAATTTTCTTGTTGTGTGCTGGAGCATCTTCTGGGTATATTCCAAGGGGTGGAATAGCTGGGTCTTGAGGAAGCTCTATTCCCATTTTTCTGAGATAGCACCAGATAGATTTCCAAAGTGGTTGTACTAGTTTGCATTCCCACCAGCAATGAAGGAGTGTTCCTCTCTCCCCACATCCTCGCCAGCATGTGGTGTCCTTTGAATTTTTGATCTTAGCCATTCTGATGGGTGTAAGATGGAATCTCAGAGTTGTTTTGATTTGCATTTTCCTGATGATTAAGGAGGTTGAGCATTTCTTTAAGTGTTTCTCAGCCATTTGATATTCCTCTGTTGAGAATTCTCTGTTTAATTCCAAGCCCCATTTCTCAATTGGGTTATTTGGTTTGGTGGTGTTTAATTTCTTGAGCTCTTTATATATTTTGGATATTAGACCTTTGTCAGATGTAGGGTTGGTGAAGATCTTTTCCCAGTTTGTAGGCTGTCACTTTGTTCTGTTGACAGTGTCTCCTGCCTTACAGAAGCTTCTCAGCCTCATGAGGTCCCATTTATTAATTGTTGACATTAATGTCTGGGCTGTTGGTGTTCTGTTCAGGAAGTTGTCTCCTGTGCCAATATGTTCCAGGCTCTTCCCCACTTTTTCTTCTAACTGATTTAGTGTCTCTGGTTTTATGTTGAGGTCTTTAATCCACTTGGATTTGAGTTTTGTACAAGGTGACAAATATGGGTCCAGTTGCATTTTTTTACACATAGACATCCAGTTAGACCAGCACCATTTGTTGAAGATGCTATCCCTTTTCCATCGAATGGATTTGGCTTCTTTGTCGAAAATCAAGTGACCATATGTGTGTGGATTCATATCTGGGTCTTCAATTCGATTCCACTGATCAACCAGCCTGTTGCTGTGCCAGTACCATGCTGTTTTAATGTACTCCACCAAATTGAATGCACAGTTTTCTCAATAGGTACATTTTGTAGAAGGTAAATAAAGATCAGATATACAATACCCTTAGTGAAATAGAAACAATTGTTAAAAGTCTCTCAATCAAAAAATCCCAGGGCCAGACAGTTTTAGCTCAGAATTCTACCTGTTTTTCAATGAAGAGTTAATGCCAACACTTCTCAAATTATTCTAAAAAATAGAAACAGAAGGAATATTACCAAATTCCTTTTATGAGGCCACAGTTATTCTGAAGACTCAACATGGAGAATTACAGATAAATTTTCCGCATGAACATAGATGCAAAAATACTCAATAAAATATAATCTGAATCCATGAACATACAGAAAAGATCATCCACCATAATCAAGTGGGCTTCATCCCAGAGATGCAGGCATGGCTCAACATACAAAAATCAGTCAACGTAGTCCACCATATAAATAAAATGAAAGAAAGACTCCACATGATCTCTTTAGATACTGAAAAAGCCCTTGACAAAAATCCTGTTCCCCTAAGTCTCCTTTCTCTCCTATCTGGGGTAGATGGGTTGGAAGGGAAGTATAAACATTTAAAGAATTCCAAATAAAATAGGTTTGGAAAAGTTGGAGCCCACACCCTCCAACCTCAGCAGATATACCTGGTGGTTCCCATCTGTAATTTCAGCATTTGAGAGACAGAGCAGGCCAACTGCCACAAGCTCGAGGCTAATCTAGGCTACAGAGTATTAATTACTCTGCTTCAAAAAAAAAAAAAAGGAAGGGAAAAGCAAGAGAGGAAGAATAAGGAATAACACACTTTCCATCAGTGCCCCCCTTTCCTCCCTCCCTCTTCCTCCTCCTTCCTCCTCCTCCTTCCTCCCTCTCTCTCTCCCTCCCTCTCTCTCCCTCTCTCCCTCCCTCTCTGCCCCTACACGTTGCCTCATTGCAGCATCCCCAGCTGTTCAGTGCCTCAGGCTATAACTACAATACCAGGCCACTGTTTGTTCTTTAAGCAGGACTGAAAATTCTTCCATTCTGAGCAACTAATTGCTTAAAGCCCCAATCCCATTATTCATCCAGAAATAAAAGAACTATAACCAACCGCTAAGGCATTCATGAATCTTTAGAATTTACAAAGAACCTGATCAGAATAATCTAAATGCAGCCTTACAACATTTCTTTAACATTATACCTTATTATTCTCATCTCTTATAAAACTGGAATAAATGTTTCAAAGCTCTGTGACCTATCCACTGTCAGTGAGGTAGTTAGTAGAAAAGGATGATTTCAATTGTTTTTTTTTAATTTTTTATTTTTCTCCTTTATTAATTTATTCTTGTTACATCTCAATGGTTATCCCATCCCTTGTATCCTCCCATTCTTCCCTCCCTCCCATTTTCCCCTTATTCCCCTCCCCTATGACTGTTCCTGAGGGGGATTACCTCCCCCTGTATATGTTCATAGGGTATCAAGTCTCTTCTTGGTAACCTGCTGTCCTTCCTCTGAGTGCCACCCTTAATGCTTTAATTTAAATAAAATTATATCACTATCCCCTTTTCTACTTCCAGCCCCTCTCCAATAATGCTTTCCAAACCCTCTTTTCCACACTTTTTCATGATAAAAGTCCTGAAGAGATCAGGGATACCAGGGACCTATCTAACCATAATAAAGGCAACTTATAGCAAGCATATAGCTAACATAGGATTAGATGGAGAAGCATTCAAAACAATTTTCCTAAAATCAAGGCTGTCCACTCTCTCCAAAGATATTCAGTCTAGTACTTGAACTTCTAGCTAGAGCAATAAGATGACTGAAGGAGATCAAGGGGACACAGATGGCAAAAACCAAGCCCCCACACGAGGCGGTTTGACCTCCAAGTGGATAAACATCGCCTGCTCTCTCACAAGGCTGTTCCTCGTCCCACACTTGGGATCAAAACAAAAACATTTTTTATATCTACTACAGGAGGGAGAAGACATTGAGAGGTTGGATGGACAAAAGTGAAGGGGAGAAATGATGTAATTATAATTTAATTAAAAAATTAAAAAGTCTAAAAAATGTAATCGAGGAAATGGATATAACAAAACTTAGCTCTAGAAGAAATCTAGAAGGAAGCCATTAAGCAAAGTCATAAATGTCGCATAGACAGCCCTATCAGTTACACGCTGTCCTTGCTCCCATGCTGTCTTCATCTTCCCCTAACTCATCAGAGGGTTTCACAGTGGAGGCCTAAACTTGGTTAATAGTCCTAAGACCAATAGAAGAGCTGCAGTTGTGATTATTTTTTAATGACTGTCATTTATAAACAGGTAATTGTTTATTAATTCATGATATTTATTACATCTTCACCTAATGGATTCTGGCTTATTTTGGGTTTTTGATAGTCAAGTCGTGTATAAATAAAACTATGAATTTGCTTTTCAAAGGAACTATTTTCTTATCTAAAGATCAATTTTGTAGACTGAAGGATTGTTTTGTAGTTTAACTAGTTTTTCAAAGTAATCTCTGAGGAATTTTATAAACAAAGAAGATATGCTTTAAAAAGCATATTTTAGCTTAGGTTCATAGAATAGTTGAAGTCATCTCATTCACTTTTCTTCCCTAATTTTCCTAGGGACAGATCTACAATCACGGAAGTGAAGGCATGCGTAGAGTTCACAACTCTCTGTGGGCAGAGCCCAGCTCGAACTCAAGCTTCTGACATGGAGACTAGAGCAGAGGGCACCCTTTCTTCTCATGTCAGACTCCAGAGTCACCTGCACTGCTCTGGTGCCTATCGAAGAGCATCTTCTGAGAGTGTGGTGGTCCAGTATTAGCATCCTCTACTTTCATTGGTGTTTGGCGATAAGGTGGCACGTTAGCCATCCATGACTTCAGCAAATTTCTGAAGTAAATCAACTAATAAAGAGGAAAGTTTCACTTCCTCCCATTGTTTGGAAGGTTGTAATCATGGGCTGTTGTCTTCACACAACTCAGTACTGTGGCGAGGCAGCACCTCACAGCTAACAAATAAGAGAGGGAAAAAGGATTAAATCAGGGTCCTCAGTTCCTTCCAGGCTCACACCTACAATGACATAAAACTTCTTACTAGGTCTCCACTCTTAAATATTTTAGTACCTCGAAATACCACTAAGCTAGACATGTTTTTAATATATTACACCATAGTGAACACATATCTAAGATATCACTTGTATTCTTTTATTCCATGTGTGACTCCTTTATACCAAATAGATGCATAGCCCTTAAAAAGTTCCTCTAAAACAGAAAGATACCAGTTCATGCCTCATTGAAAGACATTTTAAAACACAATTATTCATTTATTCAAGGCAACATTTTGGTTAAAATTTAAAGATATTAGAGGCAGGGATTTTTCTCTCTGCCTATACTTTTCAGGTAAACAAAATATTTAGCTATGTTTTTACACATCGCTATATCTTTTAAAACTTAAAAAAAACCAATTACCCATTCTTTTAAAAAATTAAAAAATTTATTCATTTTACATCCCGATTATAGCTCCCTCCTTGACTCCTTCTGGTCCCACCCTCCTTTCCCCTCCCCTCCCCCCTCCTCTAGGCCTTAGGAAGGCAGAACCCTCCTCCCTTATCTTCTGACCAGAGCCTATCCAAGTCTCATCTGGACTGACTGCATCCTCTTCCTCTGTGGCCTGGCAAGGCCTGCCAGGGGGAAGCAATCAACAAGTTGGCACCAGAGTGCATGCCAGAGGTCGCCCCCTACTCCCCATATTACAGGACCCACAGAAGACTGTGCTGCCAATCGACTACATCTGAGCAGGGGTCTAGGGCTCACAAAACGTGGTCCTTGGTTGGTGCTTTAGTCTTTGCAGGCTCCATGCTGTGCCCCTAACCCCTACCCCCAGCTCAGATAAGCTCCATTGGTCTCCTTGTGGAGTTCCTGTCACTTCCAGGTCCTTCTGCCCCTCAGCTCTTCTATAAGACTCCTTGCACTCTGCTCCAAAGTTTGGCTGTAAGTCTCAGCATCTGCTTCAATCCTCCACTGGGTGGAGTCCTTCAGAGGACCTCTATGGCAGGCTCCTGTCCTGTTCCTTCTCTTCAACTGCTTCTGATGTCTATTCTATTTGCCCTTCTGGATGAGAATTAAGCATCCTCCCTAGGGTCCTCCTTGTTATTTAGGTTCTTTATGTCTGTGTATTGTAGTGTGGTTATCTTGCGTTATGTGTCTAATATCTGCTTATATGTGAGTATCGTGTCTTTCTGGTCGGGGTTACCTCACTCAGCATGGTCGTTTCTAGTTCCAGCCATTTGCCTGCAAATTGCATGATTTCCTTGTTTTTAATACCTGAGTGGTATTCCATTGTGTAAGTGTACCATATTTTCTTTATCCATTTTTCAGTTGAGGGACATCAGGGTTCTTTCTAGATTCTGGCTATTGTGAATAAAGCTGCTTATGAACATAGTTGAGCAAAAGTCCTTGTTGTAAGGTGGGGCATCTTTTAGGTATATGCTCAGGAGTGGTATAGCTGGGTATTTAGGTAGCATTATTTCCAATGTTCTGAGAAAGCTCCAGATTGATTTCCAAAGTAGCTGTACAAGTTTGCACTCCCACCAACAATGGAGGAGTGTTCCCCTTTCCCTACATCCTCACCAGCATGTGTTGTCACTTGAGTTTTCTATCTTAGCCATTCTGACAGGTGTAAGATGGAATCTCAGAATCATTTTGATTTGTATTTCCCTGATGACTAGGGACATTGAGCATTTCTTCAATTGTTTTTCAGCCATTAGATATTCCTATGTTGAGAATTCTCTGGTTCTGTACATCATTTTATTTTATTTTATTAATTTATTCACATTACATCTCAGTGGTTATCCCCTCCCTTGCATCCTCCCATTCCTTCCTCCCTCCTATTTTCCCCTTACTCCCCTCATTTTAAAATCAGATTATTTGGTTTGGTGGTGTTTAATTTCTTGAGTTAATTATATATTTTAGATATTAGCCCTTTGTTGGATGTATGGTTGGTGAAGATCTTTTTCCAGTCTGTAGGCTGCCTTTTTATTCTACTGACAGTGTCCTTTGCCTTACAGAAGCTTTTCAGTTTCATCAGGTCCTATTTATTAATTGTTGAGCTTAGAGCCTGAACTATTGGTGTTCTGTTCAGGAAGTTGTCTCCTGTGCCAATGTGTTCAAGGCTTTCCCCCAGCTTTCTTTTCGAACAGATTTTGTGTGTCTGATTTTATGTTGAGGTCTTTAATTCCACATGTAGACATCCGGTTGGACCAGCACCATATATTGAAGATGCTATCTTTTTACCATTGCATGGTTTTGGCTTCTTTGTCAAAAATCAAGTGTCGATAGGTGTGTGGTTTTATTTCTGGGTCTTCAGTTTGATTCCATTGATCCACCTGTTTGTTTCTGTGCCAATACCAAGCAGTTTTTGTTACTGCTGCTCTATAGTACAGTTTGAGATCAAGGATGGAGATACTGCCAGAAGATCTTTTATTGTATAGGACTGTCTTAGCTATTCCGTTTTTTTCCCCCATATGAAGTTGAGAATTGTTATTTCAAAGTCTATAAAGAATTGTGTTGGCATTTTGATGGGAATTGCATTGAATCTATAGATTGATTTTGGTGAGATGATCATTTTTACTATGTTAATCCTATTGATCCATGAGTATGGGAAATCTTTCCATCTTCTGATATCTTCTTCAATTTCTTTCTTCAGAGACTTGAAGTTTTTTCCATAACTTGCTTGGTTAGAGTTACAATAAGATATTTTATGGTTTTTTTGTGGCTATTGTAAACAGTGTTGTATCCCTAATTTATTTCTCAGCACGTTTGTCATTTGAATACAGGAAGGCTACTGACTTTATCAAGTTGTTTTTGGATCCATCCACTTTGCTGAAGGTGTTTATCGACTGTAGGAGTTCCTTGGTGTAATTTTTAGGGTCACTTATGTATTCTACCATATCACCCATGAATAATGGTCCTTTGAGTCCTTCTTTTCCAATTTGTATCCCTTTGATCTTTTTTAGTTGTCTTACTGCTCTAGATAGGACTTCAAGTACTATATTAGATATATGGAGAAAGTGGACAGCTTTGTCTTGTCTCTGCTTTCAGTGGAATCACTTTAATTTTCTCTCCATTTAGTTTGACGTTAGCTGTTGGATATTGCCTTTATTATGTTTAGGTATGTGCCCTGAATCCCTGATTTCTCCAAGACTTCAAATGTGAATGGGTGTTGCATTATGTCAAATGCTTTTCCAGCATCTAAGGAGATGATCATGTGTTTTTCTCTTTTAGTTTGTTTACATGGTGGATTATATAGATAGATTTCTGTATATTAAACCACCCTTACATACCTGGGTGGTTGGTCATGGTGGATAATATTTTTGATGTGTTCTTGAATTCGGTTTACAAGTATTTTATTGAATATTTTTCATCAATGTTTGTGAGGGAAATTGGTCTGAAATTCTCTTTCTTTATTGGTTCCTTTTGTGGTTTAGGTTTCAAGGTGACCATAACCTCATAGAATGAGTTTGGTAATGTTCCTTCTGTTTCTACTTTGTGGAATAGTTTGAGAAGAATTGGTATTAGCTCTTCCTTGAAGGTTTTGCATAATTTTGTGCTGAATCCATGCAGTCCTGGGCTCTTTTTGGTTGGGAGACTTTTGATGACTGCCTCTATTTCCTTTGGAGATATAGAACTATTTAAAAAAATTTAAACCAGATTTCTATTCAATTTTGGTAAGTGGTATCTATCAAGAAAATTGTCCATTTCATGTAGATTTTTCAAATGTTGTGGCAGATAGGCTTTTGATTTTTTTGGTTTTCCCTAGTATCTGTTATTATGGCTCCCTTTTCATTTCTGATTTTGTTGATTTGAGTACTGTCATGACCCATCCAGTGGAATCTATGTGACAAATGTAACCATGGAACAGAGGCGAGGACCCCTACCAAGGGATAGCTTCCTGGAAGGGGTCTGATGTTCTTGCCAGGAGTAACTAATTGCAGTCTCCCTCCTTTTTTCTCTTATCACTCATTGTTTTGGGAACATCCTGACTATCCTTCTGAATGTTTTCCCTTTCTGTCTTTGTTTTTATTTTCCTTATCAAAGAACTTTTCAGATGTAACTGTGTTGCTAAGCAACCCTTTACTTGAAACTGCAGCCAAGGGTCATTCAGTCAAGTTTACCACTAAGTTCCGTTCTACTTGTTAATGAAAATATGGCTAAGAATTAGTCACCAGTAAATAGTTTATATTATGACTTAAAAATAAAGTTTTGAGTAAGACTCCAAATAGTGGCAGATAAGCTAAGAAAACAAACTGTCTTGACTCACAGATGTTTGGCATAATGAGAAAACATTGACTTTTGATAAAGAGGACACATGCGCTGATACCATTCTAATGACTTATAAATGATTGTTCAAGATTGATGACAACATAATTACACTGCATCCTGTATTTTTGAATTGTATGGGAAAATAATGTAACCATGAGTGAACTCCCTTGTTCTGAATCCTGTATATAAACCTGGCTTGCTTCTCTCCAAAATACACACAGAATCAAACAGCACCTCTGGGTTTGTTTTCTGTTTGTCACTTGCCTTATCTTCTGCACACCAACACTTCGAGAACTCCTGACCCAAGACCTATACCTGACTGAGATGGTCTGGGGCAGAGTATTCTCCCTCTGGCTTTTAGTTAGTTTGGGTAATGATTTGTCTATCTTGTTGATTTTATCAAAGAATCAGCTTTTGGTTTCATTGATTCTTTGAATTGCTTTTTTTGTTTCTAATTTATTGATTTTTAGCCCTGACTTTGATGATTTCTAGCTATCTACTCCTCTTTGGTGTGTTTGCTTCTTTCTGTTCTAGAGCTTTCAGGTGTACCATTAAGTAGCAGTGTGGGATCTCTCCACTTTATGAAGGCACAAAGTTCTAAGAACTTTCCTCTTAGCACTGCTTTTATTGTTTCCCATAAATATGGGTATGTTGTGCCTTCATTTTCATTGAATTCTAGGAAGTCTTTAATTTCTTTTTCTATTTCATCCCTGACCCAGAAGTCATTGAGTAGGGAGTTTTTCAGTTTCAATGAGTTTGTAGGCTTTCTGTTGTTTCTGTTGTTGTTGAGTATTCCAGCTTTAATCCATAGTGGGCTGATAAGATACAAGGGGTTATTTCAATCTTCTTGTATCTGTTGAGGTTTTCTTTGTGACTGAGTATATGGTCATTTTGGAGAACGTTCTGTGAGGTGCTGAGAAGAAGGTGCATTCTTTTGTGTTTGGATGAAATTTTCTGTAGATGTCTGTTAGGTCCATTTGATTCATGTTTCTAGGCTGGTGAGGAGCTGGCAAAAAGAGGAGAGAGAGAGAGAGAGAGAGAGAGAGAGAGAGAGAGAGAGAGAGAGAGAGAGAGAGATATCTGGTCTCAAAGTTACTTACTTGGGTGCCCCACAGGCCTCCTCTCTCTCTTAAAATGTTTATCACCAAATTGATTATTTGTTTATTGCAGAATTTGTGACCTTAAGCATTCATGGCAAAAGGAACAAAAATTGAATCATATTCATAGCCCAGCTGAGGGTTTTGTAGTAACTGTGTGTATTTCTCACAAGCGTATCTTGACTGAGGAATATACACACTTGAAGTGCGCCTGCACAGTGTGCTGAAGTAGACATTGCCAAGGGATGTATGGGTATTGGAGCACTTGTGGAATTAATTGAAGAACTGGAAACAGAAATGCTATGAAGGCTTGCTTCCACTTGCTAATTTTATTTCGATGTGGAAGTGAAATCTCAGAAAAGTGACTTCTTCAAGGCTTTTTGAAAGATTCTAAGATAGGTTTTGTTGAGAAACTGACTTTTAACCTACTCAAAATCCAGAGAGGGCGTCCAATGATTAGTTAGGAGTGGGGGGGGGGCGGGGGCTTCGGGACAGAGAGAACAGATTCTCCATGGTGCTTTTGGCTGTAGTGAATGATTGAACATGATAAACCATGAAACGCTAAGGAAGGATAAGACTGAGAGTCTCACCATTTATAAAAATCAAGTGAAAATGTAAACTCTCCAACGCAGCCCGGTAGCCATTGCTCTGATTCTTCAACCTTCACTTTAAAAATAGGGATAGTTGCTCTGTATCCGTTTTCCTTTTCACCACTGACTTTTTAGATTTCTGAAAGTTCTCTTTGCTTCTATCAGGTAGATTGGATCAAAAGAGTTCGTCCTATCATTTTCTTAGAGTTTTGATCGTGAAAGCCGTACTGCCTGGGATCTCATTTGCCTTGGACTCCACCCACAGAGGGGAGGACATCCTATTGGGACTCTGGATGAGAGAAGCATGGGAGAATAGCAAAGCAGAAAGATCCAGAGGGTCCTAGAAACCTACAAGTAGAACATTATGATAGGCAGATTTGGGCCCAGGGGTCCCGCTCAAACTAAGGCACCAGCCAAGGACAATACAGGTGGTAAACTTTAAACCCCTACCCAGATCTAGCCAATGGGCAGAACACTCTCCACAGTTGAGTGGAGAGTGGGGTATGACTTTCACATGAACTTTGTTGCCTCATATTTGACCATGTCTCCTGGAGGAGGAGACCTGGTGACACTCAGAGGAAGGATAGCAGGTTCCACCCACTTTCTGACACTGGTGAAGGTAGACATGTGTCCTGCTCTGGGGTCGCGCTTCTGCAGGGCACTCTTGGTGTCCTTTTGTTCTGCTGACATAGCAGAGAGCCATAGAGCTGAGACTCAGGCCAACACCCACATTTACTCATGTGGCTGCCTTTGAGAAGTAAATGCATGCTGCTGCTTTTCAGTGCATATGAGAGTGAGCCGAGGAGGAAAAGAGGTGAAATCTTTTCTGCTTGAGAACAAAATCGCTCTGAGGAGCCGTAAGAGTCTGTAATTTAGCCAGCAGCTGAAACATATGTGCTCTCAAAATAACCAAAACAAAGAGGTAATCTGTTGTAAAAGCATGCGTCTCACAGTCTCTTGCCTCCAAATTAAACCTTTCATTGCAGGGGAAGAAACCACTTGGGTGTGTTCAACGAGAAACAAGAAATGCTTGCTTTCAAGTTGCCTGGTGGCTCTGAGATGACTGAGGCCCAGAGTTCATTACGCGAGAAGCAGGTTCCCTCACAGGAAGCGGGAGTACGCTTTTTCAGAGCAAACAGACGTGTGCCCAGACCCAGAGGAGGATTTGTCTCACAGATGGTCTTGTCCTGACTATGAACCTACTTACATCATGGCTAAAGCGATATTTTGAAATAATGAAATTCAGATACTTCCATGCCTTAGGGAGGAACTGTCCGTGTAAACACCCTTTCCCTTTCTCTTCTGTACACACTCATATACCCGTTCACGTACACAGACGTACTCTTCGACACCCTCGTACTCACACTCATACACACACACTATCACAGCGTACAACTCATCTGTGGCTGTGGAGAGTGACTCTCCAAAACACTGCCTTCCAAATCTCTAATCAAACCCAGTTTAATGTGTCTAATAATGCAGAGGTCAGAGTTTGTTGTTCATTTGGTGACTAAGACAATCTCTCATGATAGTTCCTGTTCCAGAAAAAACTAGAGGTTAAGCGTGCACAGGGATGTGCAAAGAAATACAGAAGGTCAGGCCTTAAGTGCTTCGTGGGAGCTTTCGTATGGAAACTGATTGTGGTAAAATGAAGGTCCCCTTGGCTGACTCCCTTTGGCTTTATGTTTTAGGTGGGTGGCATTGCCTGACTTAACATGATCTTTGCTGGCCCTTGTTCCCCCAGCTTTAACTTCATCTGCCTCCAAACCTCAAAGTCAAAGGGCTGGATAAGAGGCCAAATTAGACTCCAGAAGTATTTGGATAGAGATCTCAGCTGTGAAAGGCACTGATGAGCTGGTGAGAGGGAGCAACTGATGTCAGGCACCGGACTGAGAACCTTTAAAAGAACAGGCCAGTGGGCGGAGCCAGCGCTGGAGGCAAGCTCAGTAGCAGCAGCACTGAAGCCCAACCCTACATGTCTACACACAGCTATGCTCCCCGTTTCTCCATGACTCTCTTGCCATGGCAGACTCTGCTTGTTTAAACTGTGAGCCAAAACAATCCCATCCTTTGTTAAATAAATTGGTTTTGTTAAGTAAAGCAATGAGAAAAGTTATTACTATAGATAATACCTATGAAAGAGGTGCAAGTTTACTTTGCCTGTTCAATACAGTAACTGCAATTTGCAAACATAAAAAGGCTATTAGCATAGGTTGTTTCCCCCCCAGCAAGTAAAGCAGTTACATTAACATTTTTATGACTTTAAAATAAACATATTCGGGGCTTGGGGATTTAGCTCAGTGGTAGAGCGCTTGTCTAGCAAGTGCAAAGCCCTGGGTTCAGTTCTCAGCTCTGGGGAAAAAAAAATATTTACTACACAATCAAAGATAGTAATATATTCAGTTTAAAAATATTTATTTAAATTTTTATTTTTGTTTTTGTTGTTTGGGATAAGGTTCTTCCATGTAGCCCTCACTGTCCTAGAACTTACTTTGCAGACCAGGCTGGCCTCAAACTCAGAGATCTGTTATATGCAGTTAAGAGCGAAATGAGGACTGTTGAGATGGCATCCACCCATGAGCACAGGCTCCTGGCAGCTCCTCTGCTGCAGGTCCACACCCACATCAGTTCCCCATGGATGACCATTTGCTTGTGCTTCTTGTCTTTGTAGGCAATGACATCCCTGGGACCATATTTCCTTCTATCATGGGCCACCCAAGGCCCAGGGCATGATGGGGAGTGTGGATTAGAGAACTACATAGGAGTAAAGGCCAGAGCAAGAGAGTCATCCTGACCCATAAGTACCGCATCAAACATGGGATAGGCAGTGAGGGGAAAATGGGAGGGAGGGAGGAATGGGAGGATACAAGGGATGGGATAACCATTGAGATGTAATATGAATAAATTAATAAAATAAAATTAAAAAAAACATGGGATAGTCACCAACTGGGATGACACAGAGAAAATCTGGCACCACATCTTCTACAACTAGTGGTGTGTGATCTCCAAGGAGCACTCCAATGCTGTTCACTGAGCCCCCTCTGAGCACCAAGGCCAACTGTGAAAAGATAACACAAATCACATTTGAGATCTTTAACACCCCAGCCAAGTATGTAGACACTCAGGCCACGCTGTCCCTGTGTGGCCTCTGGTCCAACCACTGGCATTGTGATGGCCTGTGGAGGAAGAGTCATCTTCACTGTACCCATGTCGCCCTGGACCTGACAGACTACCTCATGAACTGAGCGGGGGGGGGGGGGGGGGGGCTACAGCTTCAAGGTCATCAAGTAGGAAATTGTGCATGACAGCAAGGAGAAGCTCTACTATGTTGCCCTGGATTTCATTCTGCAAATGACCACTGCTGCATCCCTTTCCTCTCAAGAGAGAAGCTCTCAGCTGCTGGAGAGCCACAGCATCACTATTGGCAATGAGCGGTTCCAGGGCCCTGAAGCTCAATTCCAGCTTTCCTTTCTGAATATGGGATCCTTGGTATCCATGAACCACAGTGAATCCCATCATGAAGTATGACGTTGACATCCACAAAGTCCTCTATGGTGACACAGTGCTGTCTGGAGGAAACCACATATGTCCAGACATTGTTGACAGGACACAGGAGATCACTGCTCTAGTTTCCAGTGTGATGGAGGTCAAGATCATTGGCCGTCCAGAGCACAGGTTCTCTGTGTAAATACATCACTCCATCTTGGTCTTGCTATCCGTGTTCCAGCAGATGTAGATCAGCAGTCAGGAGTAGGTTGGCTGCAGTTTGTCTTCGTGATTTTTAAAATCTCATATCCAAACATAATCATTTTCTTTCCAGAGTCTCTTATCTTGTGCACAACTGTGAAGAAAAATTTGTGTAGCCCTACTTCTCAGGGAATGTCTCCAGCCTCTTGTTTTTTTATATTTAAAGTTTTTTTTAATGTTAAAAAAAATCCATTTATTCACTTTACATCCTGGTTGGAGGCCCCTCTCTCCCTCCTCCCTACTCCTCAGAAAAGAGGAGCCCCCCCCCCACTCACTCATCCCAGCTCATCAAATTGCATCAGGGTTGAGTTTGTCCTCTTTCCCTGTGGCCTGGCAAGGCAGTCCAGTCAGGGGGAAGCAGGCAACGAGTCAATGTCAGAGACAGCCCCTGCTGTCCTTACTAAGGGACCCACATGAAGCCTGAGCTGCCCATTGGCTACATCTGTATATGGGGCCTAGGTCCAGTCCATGCATGGTCCTTGGTCGGTGCTTCAGTCTCCACAGGCCCCTCGGGGCCCTAGTTAGTTGGCTCAGTTGGTCTTCTTGTGGAGCTCTTGTCACCTCTAGGTCCCCTCCCTGCCCCATACTTTTCAATTAGACTCCTTAGGCTTCACTATGTTTGGCTGTGAGTCTCAGCATCTGTTTCTAACCGCTGCTGGGTGTAGCCTCTCGGAGGACAAGTCGGTTAGGCTCCTGTCTGCAAGCATGGCAGAGTATTGTTAATAGTGTAAGGTGCTGGGGTCTCTTCCATGGAGTGTGATTGGGTTGGGCCAGGCATTGGTTGGACATTCCCTCAACCTCTGCTCTACCTGTTCTCTCTTTATCTCTGTATGTCTTGTAGACAGTAAAATTTTGGATCAAAGCTTTTGTGGGTGGGTTGGTGCTCTCCTCCTTCCACTAGGAGTCTCCTGTAGTTAGAGGGCGTCCTCTTCAGTCTCCTTGGCCCTTGCTTCTAGGAATCTCAGCTATTGTTCCCCTCATATTCTCCCAAAGGCCTATTCTGACTTAGGTCTCCAGCTTGTCACAGAGAAGCCCCACCCACAGTTTCTCCTTTCTCTGCAGGCCTTCTGTCTTCCCACCCCTGCTCTCCCATGTCTGATTGTAGGCTCAATTTCTTAACCAATATATTTTATTAACAACTTAGTGGCCGAGCATACGTCACTTATAACCCGACTAACCAAAACACTAGGAAATGAGGATTAATGGACACAATAACAAAACCTTAAGGATATCAGTTCCGAGGAACAATTCTCCAGGCATGAGCCGCAGGATTTCTTCTGCTGGAACCTGGGGTAACCAGAACCCAGAACCTCAGCAGGAGCCGGAGCCCCAAAGCCTTCCCTTGAGCGGTTCTCTCTAGGAGCATCTTGAAGTGCAGCAATGAACAAGTCTCCAAAAAGCCCCGCCTCCAGTTCTGGGCTCATTTATATATCTCCTCCCAGAGACCATTAACAGGATCTTTTCAGCTGGCAAAAATCAAGCTCCTGCAAGAGGTGATTGCTTTTCTAGTGAATTAACCTCACCTGTTCTCTCATGAGACCGTTCCAATCCCGCACTTGGGATCCTAAAAAACAGGTTTATCTCTCCTTCATCTGGTCTCCACCCTTATTTCTCTCTGTGCTCCCTCTCCTACCTTGTTCTCTCTCTTCAATCACTACCTCTGTCTATTCTATTTCTCCTTCTGAGTGAGATTTAAGCATCCTCCTTGGTGCCCTACTTGTTACTTATCTTCTTGGGGTCTGTGCATTGTAGTATGGTTATCCTGTACTATATGGCTGAAATCTGCTTGGAAGTGAGTACATACCATGTGTGTCTTTCTGGGTCTGGGTTACCTCACTCAGGATGATTTTTTTTTCTAGTTCCATCCATTTGCCTAGAAAGTTCATGATATCCTTGTTTTTAATGGCTGAGCAGTATTCCATTGTGTAAGTGCACCACAGTTTCTTTATCCATTCTTTGGTTTAGGGACATCTAGGTTGTTTCCAGATCCTGTCTATTACAAATAAAGCTGCTATGAACATAGTTGAGCAAATGTCCTTGTTTCATGGTGGATGATCTTTTGGGTGTATGCCCAGGAGTGGTATAGCCGAGTCTTGAGGTAAATCTATTCCCAGTTTTCTAAGACAGTGCCAGATGGATTTCCAAAATAGTTGTACAAGTTTGCATTCCCACCAGCAATGAAGGAGTGTTCTCCTTTCTCTTCATCCTGGCCAGCATGTGCTGTCACTTGAGTTTTTGATCTTAGCCATTCCATCAGGTGTAAGATGGATTCTCAGAGTTGTTTTGATTTGCATTTTCCTGATTACTGAGGACATTGAGCATTTCTTTAAGTGTTTCTTAGCCATGTGATATTTCTCTGTTGAGAATTCTCTATTTTGTGACCCATTTTTAGTTGGTTTATTTTGCTTGTTGGTGTTTTTTTTTTTTGTTATTTATATATTTTGGATATCAGCCTTTTGTCAGATGTTGGATCTTTTCCCAGTCTGTAGGCTGCATTTTTCATTCTACTGACAGTGTCCTTTGCCTTACAGAAGCTTTTCAGTTTCATCAGGTCCCATTTATTAGTTGTTGATCTTAGAGCCTGAGCTGTTGGTGTTCTGTTCAGGAAGTTTTCTCCTGTGCCAATGAGTTCAAGGCTCTTTCTCACTTTCTTTTCTAATAGATTTAGTGTGTCTGGTTTTATGTTGAGGTCTTTGATCTACTTTGACCTGAGTTTTAATATTTACTTCAGGCATATGAGTATTTTGCCTGCATGTATGTATGTGCTTCATGTGTGCAGCTAGTGCTGGAGGAGGTTAGAAAAGGGCACCAGAGGCCCTGGAGCTAGAGTTATGAATAGTTGTGAGCTACCATAATAAGTGCTGGGAACTGAACCTAGCTTCTCTGCAAGAGCACCGAGTGCTCTTAACTGCTGAGCCCCTCCCCAGCCCCTTTCAATGCCTGTTTTTAAATAACAGTTTTCTTCTGTTACATGCATACATACACACATGCACACATATAATAAGTGTGTGTGTGTGTGTGTGTGTGTGTGTGTGTGTGTGTGTGTGTGCATGTATGTAGGTCAGAGAATAATTTGGGGAAGTTTGTTCTTTCTTTCCACCATATGGGACCCAGGGATCAAACCCAGGACAATGGGAAACCTCTGTGGTACGCAGTTGTCTTGTGTTATACTGTATCTGATGGCCTTTGTATTGTATCCTTTTCTGACTACAAAGGATCTGGGGCTTATATGGAAAAATGAATCTGGATAAAGGGAAAGCATAATCAGATTGATTTTTTAAAGATCAAGTTGCTCACTTTTCAGTCTATTCTATCAATTGGGAACTCTGATTCCTTTTGTTGCTTTTGAGAAGACACGGAGGTTACTGTTCTAAGTGCACATACTTTCAGATTTGAATGAGGGAAAAACGCAACCTTTTTTCATGGATACCACACGGCCAGGTTGTTCTTTAAAGCTGCAAATCCAATAGCAATGCTGTCTAGGCATGATCTGTGGATATCTGATAGTTCAAGAGTGAAATATCAATTGGTTGTAATTGTGAGCATGCAGATATATTAAAAAAAATAGATTTAAATTCATGTTCCGTTCTGGCAAATTTTGTTTTGTAAAATCGGCACAGACTAGTTACTTTGGAAGAGTGAACTTCAAGTGTGTCAGATAGTGCTGTGCGCATGTCTGTGGGGACATTTTTTCAACTGCTAATTGATAGAGGAGGATCAGCCTGCAACAGTGTGGTCTGGTGCTTTGTATTTGATTGTTAATTATTTTGCTCCCCAAGGTCTGCTTGCTGTCTCTTATGAGCAGACTATCAAGCACCCCAAATGCTGCTGTGTAACCTTGCCTCCAACTAATGTCTGTTTGACCAATAAAATGCCTACACATCCGTGCAGGGCAGAAATAATGTGGGCATGGCCAAGGTTCTTGAGCAGGGAGGACAAAAGAATCACAAGAGGAGAGAAACCGGTATGGGAGGAGTAGAAGGAAGTGGATCACCATGGGTTAGAAGGAAGTAGGATCACCATGGGTTAGAAGGAAGTGGATCACCATGGGTTAGAAGGAAGTGGGATCACCATGGGTTAGAAGGAAGTGGGATCACCATGGGTTAGAAGGAAGTGGGATCACCATGGGTTAGAAGGAAGTGGGATCACCATGGGTTAGAAGGAAGTGGGATCACCATGGGTTAGAAGGAAGTGGGATCACCATGGGTTAGAAGGAAGTGGGATCACCATGGGTTAGAAGGAAGTGGATCACCATGGGTTAGAAGGAAGTGGGATCACCATGGGTTAGAAGGAAGTAGGATCACCATGGGTTAGAAGGAAGTAGGATCACCATGGGTTAGAAGGAAGTGGGATCACCATGGGTTAGAAGGAAGTGGGATCACCATGGGTTAGAAGGAAGTGGATCACCATGGGTTAGAAGGAAGTGGGATCACCATGGGTTAGAAGGAAGTGGGATCACCATGGGTTAGAAGGAAGTGGGATCACCATGGGTTAGAAGGAAGTGGATCACCATGGGTTAGAAGGAAGTGGGATCACCATGGGTTAGAAGGAAGTGGGATCACCATGGGTTAGAAGGAAGTGGGATCACCATGGGTTAGAAGGAAGTGGATCACCATGGGTTAGAAGGAAGTGGGATCACCATGGGTTAGAAGGAAGTGGGATCACCATGGGTTAGAAGGAAGTGGGATCACCATGGGTTAGAAGGAAGTAGGATCACCATGGGTTAGAAGGAAGTGGGATCACCATGGGTTAGAAGGAAGTGGGATCACCATGGGTTAGAAGGAAGTGGGATCACCATGGGTTAGAAGGAAGTGGATCACCATGGGTTAGAAGGAAGTGGGATCACCATGGGTTAGAAGGAAGTAGGATCACCATGGGTTAGAAGGAAGTGGATCACCATGGGTTAGAAGGAAGTGGGATCACCATGGGTTAGAAGGAAGTGGGATCACCATGGGTTAGAAGGAAGTGGATCACCATGGGTTAGAAGGAAGTGGGATCACCATGGGTTAGAAGGAAGTGGGATCACCATGGGTTAGAAGGAAGTGGGATCACCATGGGTTAGAAGGAAGTGGATCACCATGGGTTAGAAGGAAGTGGGATCACCATGGGTTAGAAGGAAGTGGGATCACCATGGGTTAGAAGGAAGTGGGATCACCATGGGTTAGAAGGAAGTGGGATCACCATGGGTTAGAAGGAAATGGGATCACTATGGGTTAGAAGGAAGTAGGATCACCATGGGTTAGAAGGAAGTAGGATCAGCATGGGTTAGAAGGAAGTAGGATCACCATGGGTTAGAAGGAAGTAGGATCAGCATGGGTTAGAAGGAAGTGGGATCACCATGGGTTAGAAGGAAGTGGATCACCATGGGTTAGTGTGGGGAGAACCACATGGCTGGGAGGAATTTACTCTGAGGTGGTGCTGGAAAGAAGCAGCCCAGATGGAAAGTAGGTGCTATTTTATTTTTTTTTAAAATGGAATTATGGATGGGAAGTAGCCCAGATAGGAAGGATTAAAGCAAATGGCATGGGATGTGGGGCTGGGAGGTAACAAGGTGCTTAGGGGGTAATATCTGCCCAGCCCCAGGTGAAATAGGGCTTATTTAAAATTCTACCAGGTGAACATTACTAGCTCTTATTATTTACTACAACCCCAGCCCACTGTGGCCAGTGACTCCTAGAGAGGTGGGCCTGAGCTGTGTAAGAAAAGTTGCTGAGTAAGCCAGATCGAGCAAGCTCATAAACAGCACTCCTCTGAGGGGAGTGTTGAGGTAATCCTTAAGGATTGCCAAGAGGGGCCTCAGCGGCTTCTAAGACGCCTCGGGTGCTCCTGATCCACTGCACACAGTGTTGATCTCCTGGGGACTCCTAGCACAATAACGAAGTCTCAAAACGGATCTGAGGCGAAGGCAATAACTGCTTCCCGCCCCCGCGCCCCCTTCTTTACAGAAGTCTCCTGAGAGGAGACCTTGACCCCGCCCCCCCCCCTGCCCCACGGTTCCTCAACCTGACTGATTGCTATTGGTGCCTGAGGCTAGCATGGGATGGCCTGATTGGCCCTTCAGTCTTTTAAAGGCGTATATGCTGAACAATCCAGTTAGAGCTGCACCTCGAGTCTGGTCTCCAGAGTCTGATTCCCGGGACTCTGCGAGGGCGGCTCCGTTGCCACTCGCCCCGCCTCTTAGGTCCTGATCCCCACACTCCTCCAGGATCTCTGCTGCAATGGCTTCTTCTGGGTTCCTGCCTTGAATTACAGCCTTGGCTTCTCTCCATAATGGACTTTAACACAGGTTAACCTTCCCAAGCTGGTTTTAATCACTGTGCTTCATCACAGCAACAGGAAAACTAACAAGAACATGCCTTTAATCCAATAATTAACCAAAACTGACATGTGGTGGGGGTGAGTATAATCTGAGAAGGGATCCTGAGTTCCAGGCCAGCTTGGATTATATGGTAAAATGCTGCTGCTGATAATAATAATAATAATAATAATAATAATAATAATAATAATAATAATAATAATGCTAGTTCATTTTATTTTTATGTAATTTTTTTCAGCTTTTCTGCAAATTTACCTTTATGTTACTTGTACAATGAGAAACTATATCAGATAAATGGAAATAGTAATTCAGTATTTCATTGTGGGTAAATTGTATAGAAAGCACTAATTTCACTACTTTCAAGCAGCTTTTGCTAAAAAATAGGCTATATATCAAGACTTACAGTTTCATCCTGGCTCCTTCCACCGCACATCACATGACAAATAAAGCATCCCATAATTCCATGGGCTCTGCAGTTACACTTCTGGGCTGTCAATTGCTGTAGAATTCCATACTTGTCTCTCAATACCAAAATCTTTATAAATGAAAAGATCAAATAAACATAAAGTGAAATTACAAAGGGCAAATTCATTAAACTCCAGGAAAGGACCTCACTTTATTAGTAACTTGCTAACAATTTAAAACTAACTTATTATTATCACTTTTACTGCGAAGGTAGGATTTATTTGGATATCTCTAATTCAATTATTTTTAGTTTCTGTTTATACATAAAATCCATTAATAATTTTATGAGTAATATAAATGCAAATAAAATTTATTCAAAAAGTGTAATTAAGAATGACAAATGTAAATGCTTTTGAATCACATTACTTTAAAGATACCATATTAAAACACTTTCTTTTGTGTGTGTGTGTGTCTTTGAATGAGACACCTTTACTGTTAGGTTAAAAAGAGTAAAACTTATTTCAATTTTAGAAATTCTACAGCAGAATTCATCCATCAAGTCAAGTTTCAAGTTCTCAGGCATGAAATGCTCCCAAGTGATAGGTGTTAAGATGATTTTAACACACACAGCAGTGATGGCAGGATGAGAACAGTCTTTGACCTTGAAATTAGAGGTCTCCGTGGGAGGGGATGCAGGCGATGCGGCCCCAAATACACACTTGGGTTGTGAAAGCAGCTGAAGCTGTGTGGTCTCTCAGCTCTTCTTCTCCTTCTTACCCTAAACAGATCATCAACATGCCTGGCCTTACTTTACAGAAGGTCACAAGGTCCCGCAGAGTCTTCCATCGATCTGGAGAGGAGCAAGGAGGGCATCACACACAGGGGTCTGAGCCAGTGCCTCCACTAGCTTTCTGCCATTGATTTATGAACTTTGCCCTCTCAATTACACTTCTGCCAGATTCCGGTAAGCATATATATTCTATTCATTAGTATTGTTTCTTTTTGTGCTCATCTCTGAAGTCTCGCATGTTGTGTCCTCCCTGTATTGAGTGGTTTTATGTTTTTATTTAACGAGCTTGCCTTTTGTTATAGACATTTCAGTCATGAAACTTGTGATGGACAAGGAATGTCAGCTTCCCTGTACACAGCCATGGAATAAGAACAATGCCTGGGCTGTTTCTGTATTGGATGCAGAAAAATATCAGCCAAACACTCTAGGTGGCAGCATCAGTCCAAAGACGTGCTCAAGAAAGATTTCAAACACTCAGAAAATTTAAAAGAGGGGGGAAAAAAAGAAAGAAGAAAGAAAGACATTTAGTTTTTCTTCTTTTGTTCAGATAAATAAGATTAATTTTTTTTCACTGAACAAAAATTTACTGGCTTGTTTTAAACACACTGGACACTGGGATAGAAAAATCTGCTCTCACAGGAAAGCAGTAGCATCTGAAGCAACCCCTGGTCTCCACCCATGAAAAACAATTAGTGGCCTAATAGTTTATTTCAGGCAAAAAAAAATGTGATCCTAAAACATACAAATATCCTTCCTTTGTGCATTATATATTTATGGAGTTATATTCTGAAACTCCTTTGTTTTTCTTTAAGGTCTTGATTATAGTAAAATAGAAATTTCCTTGGGCAACAGTGCTTGACAGAATGATCCGAGGTTTTTAGGAATGAGAGATGTGTTAAAGTTCTAATGTTGCACTGGGTCTAGCTGCCCAGGCCTGTAATTCTGCCTACACAGGAGCGCAAGGCGGAAAGGCGTACCTTCAAGTCATGCCTGCAAAATAGACGGTGCTCAGGGAACCTTAGTGAGACCCTGTTTCTAAACAACAGCAACAGAATGAAAGAGAGGCTGCAGATATAGTTCAGAGTTAGCATGCTCAGCCAGCATGTATGATGCTCTGGCTTAATTTTCAGTATCACAAATACACAAAGAAATAAATAATAAGTTTTCATCTTTTCCTCTGTCTTGCTTTTTTTTTTTATTAAAAACTTATTCTCACTTCTAACTCTTTTAATTTGTTCTTTGTTATTCTGTGAAAATATGGTGGGAAGAAAATCTTGTAACTTAATTAGTTATTTTATTATTGTTGTTGTTATTTGAGACAGAGTTTCTCTGTGTAGCTCTGACTGTCTTGGAACTCACTATGTAGATAGACCAGGCTGGCCTTGAACTTAGAGTTCTGCTTTGCCTCTGCCTCCTGAGTGCTGAGATTTAAAGGAGTGTGTCACCACCACCGGTGTAATTTATAAAACTGATAAAATATCTCTTTGCAGATTCTTTTCTTATGAGAGAAAGAAAAGTAAATTAAACTGCAGGTACATATCACCTTTAAAGAAAAAGTTGGATCTTCTTGCTAACAAAAGGAAAATCTGGGTCTGGGTTATATAGATATAAAGTTCAGAAACATGAGCTGGGCATGGTGATGCACGCCTTTAATCCCAGCACTCAGAAGCTGAGCAGAGGCAGGTGGATCTCTGAGTTTGATGCTCAGCCTGCTTTACAGAGTGAGTCCCATGATAGCTAGGGCTACACAGAGAAGTTCTGTCTTGAAAAATAAAAATGAAAACAAACCAATCCAAACAAGACCAAATAACAAAACCCAAACCAAAAATCTAAACCAGAAACAAATAGAAAAAACAAGTTCAGAACATTATCAATCAATACAATTTTAAACTCCTGTGGACAAGATGACAAGTAGAGTTTTAGGAACTCAGATTTAGGTAATAGGAGAGTGGAGAGGCAATATCCGTGAGTGAGACTGCATCTGCATTGGATGAGTCTAGTGAACAAGTAAGGAAAACTGTCAGATGAAAAACAATTGTACTAGGTATTGGCAAGGGACATAAACATCTCAAACTTCTACGAAGAATTCAAAGTGAAAGCATGTCACTAATATAGAAATGGAGTTGAGTATATTTTGTAGTATAAGGGGGGGGGGAGAGAGAGGGAGAGAGAGAGAGAGAGAGAGAGAGAGAGAGAGAGAGAGAGAGAGAGAGAGAGAAGAGAGAGAGAGAGATTATGTCATGTTACATAAGCTTTAGAAAAATCTAATGATATAGTTATGGTATCTACAGTGATTTTTTTATATTTTGGGTAATACTGATAAATTTTACATATTTTCAATCGAAACCATTTTTTTTGTTATGTATGGTTTCTCTTTCTGCTGATCAAATGTTGATTAAATTTGCTAGTAGTGACTGAGGTTGCAACCTGGCCCCAGATTGATCATTCATCTTGTGTTCTGAGTGGCAGAGCCTTATAGACAAACACTGCTCAGAGCTGAATAACAATAAGAAACATTGTGTCTCATTATATCACTGTCCATCCCTGCTACTCAGAGGTAGTTAAAATAGAATAAAACAACTGAAAATGAGTGAGAGTTAGTAGTAATTGTTTACTTGTTCTGAAAGATTACTTAAAATGTGTTTGGAAAGTCTGTTCCCTAAAACATGAGTTAGAGGGGAGGTCTATAAAGTAGTTAATATTCAAAATAACATAAAATAGATTAGCCACATGTGCTGCCTCTCCATAAATTTCCTGGGCATTGGGGCACATCCCTGCACCTGAGAGCCTAGTAAGAGAAACCATGCCCTCTGCATTTGATTGGAAATTGCCTGTTGCTTTTGTTACATAAAATGTAATCTTATAAAAGACATCTGTATTAGAAGGGGAAAGGAAACAGAGAACCTCCAGTAAAAACAGAACCTACAGGCATTGCTTTCTGCGCATAGATATTGGTTCTGTAAATCCAGTCTTGCCTTGTAAAGTTAATGAGGCTCCTCCAAGCTTTTAAAATCACCACAACTGGAATCCATATAACTAGAGAAATAAATGGAGGTTAACCATACTGTGCCTTTAGATTATGCTTTCTCTGTTAACAGTCCCATAAAAACTTGGGCTAAGTGAACAGAGATATTAAACTTTTTATTGCATATATATTGAAACAGTCATTTTGTTAGTGCTTCTGTGAGCCGGGCAAGAAAGTTAGGTCTTTGAGTATACGGTCTTTGTGAAGAGGAAAGAAATGGAATGACTTAAAAGTACTGTGAAGTAGCAAGAAAATACAGAAGTTGCAGAAATTATTTTAAGAACAGGATAAGTGAATAAAGTGGAAGGTTGAGTGGACAAAGCAGAAAAGATAATGTGAATTAGGTGATGCTGTATTTGTCATGGTGAAATTGACTGATGAAGAACTTACATTCAATTTTTAAAAATATATTTTATTAATTTATTCATATTACATCTCAATTGCTATCTCATCCCTTGTATCTTCCCATTCCTCGCTCCCTCCCAATTTTCCCTTACTCCCCTCCCCTATGACTGTGACTGAGGGGGACCTCTTCCCCCTGTATATGCTCACTGGGTATCACGTCTCTTCTTCGTAGCCTGCTATCCTTCCTCTGAGTGCCACCAGGCCTCCCCATCCAGGGGCTATCTGGCACTATATCAGAAAATTGGGAATAGGGCTTCCTCAAGACCCAGCTATTCCACTCATTGGAATATATTCAGATGATGCTTCAGCACACAACAAGAAAATTTGCTCAACCATGTTCATAGCAGCCTTATTCATAATAGCCAGAACCTGGAAACAGCCTAAGTGTCCCTCAGTAGAAGAATGGATAAAGAAACTGTGGTACATTTACACTATGGAATACTACTCAGTTATTAAAAACAAGGAATTCCTGAAATTTGTGGACAAATGGATTGAACTACAAATGATTATAATGAGTGAGTTAACCCAGAAGCAGAAAGAGTCAAATGGTATATACTCACTTATATCTGGACACTAGCCCAAGGGGCATGTCCTATGAATGTCTTCACTTATCAGGAAAGTGGGACAGAGGGGAGGACATCCTATTAGGACTCTAGGTGAGAGAAGCATGGGAGAATGAGGAAATAGAAGGATCCAGAGGGGCCTAGAAACCTACAAGAAGAACATTATGATGGGCAGATCTAGGCCCAAGGGTCCTACTCAAACTATGGCACCAGCCAAGGACAATACATGCAGTAAACTTCGAACCCCTACCCAGATCTACCCAATGGACAGGACATTCTTCATAGTTGTGTGGAGAGTGGGGTATGACTTTCACAAGAACTTACATTTAACTGTGTGTGCGTGTGTGCGTATGAGTATGTGTGTGTGCATGCCAGTGCGTGTATGTGGTGTGTGTGTGTGTGTGTGTGTGTGTGTGTGTGTGTGTGTGTGTGTGTGTATGTGTGTGTGTGTGTGTGTGCCACATCCTGGGATCTTTGGCCACTGGTCCCCAAGGACAAAGGGAGTAGAAGCAATGAATGAGGGATTCAGATGTCCCTTGAGCACAACAGAATAAATTTCCAGGACCAGCTTCAGCGAGACTGCTTAACTTTATTTGGGGTGAACAAAGGCTATGTAGTTCTTTGGGAGGGGATGGAGGGTTCCCACGGTAGATGTACACTGCTGGCTGAGCCTTGAAGTGCCAGGAATGCTGTGTTTGCGTCTGACAGCACAGTCCAACCGTATGAACAGAAACACAATACCTCATTATCATATGGGCAGCGGTGGGGAGAGTTTAAGCAGGGAACTGTTGAAAAGTTTATGTACTCTAGGTATGGTTAGAGGTATCTGCACCGAGAGACACTCTCCAGATGAGGTCAGGCGGAGTAGGAGGCCCTACTGAGAAAGGGAGTGTATGTGTACGTGCACTCATGCTAGAGCATGTGTGTGTCAGGGTCCGACTCCAGTGGGCCCCGGGAACGGAGATGTGGTGTCAGTGTGCTGAAGGAAATGATCACCACTTGCTGTTAAGGAGATGGCCCTGAATAGCTCAAGCCTCTCAGTGTTTATTTCATTTCAAAGTCACAAAGCACACGCTTTCAGTTTTATTTCCTCACAAATGTTCCAAGAGACTAGATGAGTCTCTGAAAGTTTGTTGTTGTTGTTGTTGTTGTTGTTTTTTTTTTTTAACAAGTTTCCTTCTCATACGCCCTATTTTCCTTAGGTGTTTTTTTTAACCTGATGACCTCATTGTTAAGCACATCTCTATGGGCACTGTGGTTAGCACAGTGTATCTTAAACCACTAACTGGAAGCCTATGTAATGAACTTTACAAGTTTGTATTTGTATCTACTCTGGCAGTATCTACAGTTCTGTCCTGCATAACCACAGCCAAGAGAAGATTTAATCTGTTGGCACGAGAGCTGGTTAACTCTTGGCTGATCCCTCCTGTTTTCTGGCTGCCTGAGGTCCTGCTACTACATAGATAAGTTCCTTGTTTCTGAACTAATGTCTTCATGTTCATGTGTACTCATTAACTTCTTTGATCCGTTCTTGCAAGAGCTGGTTTTTTGTTTTTGTTTTTGTTTTTTTTGAGTCAGAGGATGCTATGTGCTTTTCTGAGAGTAGTTATGTGCCTCAAGAAACTGTGGGGTTTCTATTTTGTCTTTCTTAAAGCTTTCCTGGGTTTTGAGTTGTTTCAGGATCTATTTTGTCTTTCTGAGAACTTTCCTGGGTTTTGATTGCTTGAGGAATCATCAGATCATTCCTCAGAATTATTGAGACATTTCTATTATGCCATTGCCATACCTGTTACAGGCAGAGTGAAAGAAAAAGCTACCAAGAATACACATAGTGTTATGCTCGGGGAAAGGGACCATTCCGCAGGGCAGTCCCAGGAAAGAAAGCTGAGGTTGCAGATTCTGTCACACTGGTCCTTAACAGGTGTTCAAGTGCTCCTCCTCCGGTGCTTCTCACAAGGAGAGCCATTTGCAAGACACTCAGATGCTGCTCCCTGGAACAGAGCCATGGTTTCTGCAGTGTGTGTGTGTGTGTGTGTGTGTGTGTGTGTGTATGGGTGTGTATGTGCGAGTGTGTACTTTGAATGATGTGTAATATATTTAGAGTAAAAGACCCAGTATTAATTATACCTCTCAATTAAAATTTGAGAAGTCAATGCCACCATTTTTTTCAATTTACAGACATTATTATATCGTCCAGGAACAATTTATACAACAGGCAAACATACCACAAATTCATTTCCAGCACAATAATCTGCCTTTTACTTTATTACATATTATCATTAAATGGTTGGTGCCTGTTAGTTTTAATTTTAGTCTCTTAGTAACTTTCTATTTGTTGTTGTAAAATACTTGGAAGAAACTTAAGGGAGAATGGGTTCATTTTGGCTTAAAGTTCTAAGGGATACCCTCCATGGCAGAGAGAAATGTCAACAGGCAGAGAAGGTATGGAAGAATAAAAAAGAGGTTGCATGGTCACATTAATTCATATTCAGAAAGCCAAGATACTGCACAGGAGTATTCACAGGTAATAATCACAAAAACAATCCAAATACTTTTATTCCTAGATTTATTTCCTATATCCTTTTGTCTAAGTTAATCATGTCTGTCACATATCTATAGGCTGGTTTAAGCAAATTTGAAACTTTACAATAGGAACAAGTAAAATCTGTGTGTACATTCCTATTGTATAATTGAAAGATTAAAGAGTATTCTTTTGTTAGTATATTTTTTTATTTTTTATTGCATAATATACTTTGTTTTATGGTTATACCATAACTCAGTATTAATAGACTCAAATATTGGTTTATTTAAAGCCACTATGAATTTCACTTACCATATTTTTGGGAATGCCTTTTCAAACTGTCATGTAACAGTTCCCTCCAAGACTGAAACATTCCATCCTTCAGGGAAGCTCCTTAAGCAGGAAAGTAATCAACTCAAAATAGTTTCAGGAAGTCCTGAAACTGACCAGATTTGCTAGACTCCTCCTTGCCAGAGTAAACAATTAATGCTTATTCTGAGTGTCACTTTGAAACCAAGCTGCAAAAGACAAATACTCTGAGACAAACAAAGATGCAAATATTTAAGCCAGCCCAGCTGCCTGGAAGAAGCAGAAACTGCCAAGCTGCCCGGAAGAGGTTAGAACACCTAAGGTGCCTGGAAAGGGCACCCTCCAAACCTGTTGTGCTGCCTGTAAGCTGTGCAGTGTGCTCCAATTTCCCAGCTTTGTGACCTGTCACCCATTCTGGGGTAGGCTTTGGTGGTGTAGCTGTCTTTGAGTCATTTCTGTTCTTATAAGTAATTCCTCACTCATAGTCCCGTGAGTAACCCTATAAAGCTTGTTGGTTCACCATGCTGGACTTTGGTGGTGTCTATACTTTTGTCTGTTAAGGGATCCTTGTCTGAGGTAAGTAAATGTGTGTGTTGAATATCCCCAGGAAGTTAAGTTTTCTCACACATCACACAGTTCTCCCTCCCCCCACTGCTCCCTGGTATATAGGTTCCCTGTGAAGTATTGGATCCATAAGACTTGTAAATAGCAGTTACAGAGGATGCTATTAAATAGTGTTCCATATGTTTTTACTCATTTACACTTTTATCAGCAACGTGTGAGTGTCAAAGATTCTCCACATTTTACTTAGTGCTTGGCATTATTCATTCACTGATAAATGAGCTTTAAGTTTAATTTACTTAATTAATTTATTCAGATTAACAACTCAATTGTCATCCCATCACTTGTATCCTCCCATTCCTCCCTCCCTCCCACTTTCACCCTACTCTCCTCCCCTAGGTCTTTGACCGAGGGGAACCTCCTCTCCCACTTTATGGTCATAGGCTATCAAGTCTCATCTTGGTAGCCTGCTTATTATTTCGTTGAGTGCCATCAGGCCTCCCCACCAAGGGGAGGTCATCAAATATGGGGCACCAGAGTTCATGTCAGAGTCAGTCCTAGCTCTCCACATAACTGTGGAGAATGTCCTATCCATTGGCTAGATCAGAGTAGAGGTTCGATGTTAACTACTTGTATTGTCCTTGGTTAGCGCAATAGTTTGAGCAGATCCCCTGAGCCCCAATCCACCCATCACCATGTTCTTCTTGTAGGTTTCTAAGACCTTCCGGATCCTTCTATTTCTTCATCTCCTATATATCTTTTACTTAGAGTCTAATTAGGATGTCCTCACATCTATCCCAATTTCCTGATAAGTGAAGACTTTCATGGGACATGCCTTTTGGGCTAGTGTCCAATTATAAGTGAGTATATACCATGTGAGTCTTTCTGCTTCTGGGTTAACTCATCAGGATGATCATTTCTAGTTCCATCCATTTGTCCATAAATTTCTGGATTTCCTTGTTTTTAATAGCTGAGTAGTATTCCATGGTGTAAATGTACCACAGTTTCTTTATTCATTATTCAACTGAGGGTTGTTGAATAATGAAAACATTTAGGTTGTTTCCAGGTTCTGGCTATTATGAATAAGGCTGCTATGAACATGGTCGAGCATATGTCCTTCTTGTGTGGTGGAGCATCTTCTGGGTATATTCTGAGGAGTGGAATAGCTGGGTCTTGAGGAAGCCCTATTACAGTTTTCTGAGAAAGCACCAGATAGATTTCCAAAATGGTTGTACCAGTTTGCATTCCCATTAGAAATGAAGGAGTGTTCTTCTTTCTCCACATCCTCTCCAGCATGTGGTGTCGCTTGAATTTTTGATCTTAGCCATTCTGATGGGTGTAAGATGGAATCTCAGAGTTGTTTTGATTTGCATTTCCCTGATGATTAAGGAAGTTGAGCATTTCTTTAAGTGTTTCTCAGCTATTTGATATTCCTCTGTTGAGAATTCTCTGTTTAGTTCCGAGCCCCATTTCTCAATTGGGTTATTTGGTTTGGTGGTGTTTAATTTCTTGAGTTCTTTATATATTTTGAATATTAGACCTTTGTCAAATGCAGGGTTGGTGGAGATCTTTTTCCAGTCTGTATACTGTCATTTTGTTCTGTTGTATCTCCTGCCTTACAGAAGCTTCTCAGCCTCATGAGGTCCCATTTATTAATTGTTGACATTAAGGCCTGGGCTGTTGGTGTTCTGTTCAGGAAGTCATCTCCTTTGCCAATGTGTTCCAGGCTCTTCCCTGCTTTTTCTTCTAACCGATTTAGTGTCTCTGGTTTTATGTTGAAGTCTTTAATCCACGTGGACTTAAGTTTTGTGCATGGTGAAAGATATGGGTCTAATTACATTTTTCCGCCTACAGACATCCAGTTAGACCAGCACGATTTGTTGAAGATGCTGTCCTTTTTCCATTGAATAGATTTGGCTTCTTTGTCAAAAATCAAGCAGCTATATGTTTTGTTTTTTGTTGTTTGGATTCTTATGCTGCGCTTTAGTCATATTGCTGTCTCTGGTGTTGGGCGGTAGTTTCTGGTGTCCTTCACTGGTTGTTGATAGTGGGTAGTTGGTGAGTGATTATAGGTTGCGTGCCCTTGCCTGTGGGGATCAGGGAGTTCTTCCCTGGAACAGGCAGGTGACCTTGTTTCTGCTCTTGGAGACTTTGCTCTCCACCTTAGGCTCTGGACTGGATCAACAGAGGAAGATTTCTGCTTGGTTCCTTTTATACTACTGCTGTGATTCAGACCAGCTGTATTGGGGCCCAAACCATGGGTGGCACGCGGTAGGCCGGGCAAGGTGCTCCCAGCTGCCTGCGCTTCCCTGGAGCCTCACAGTCAAGTCTCTGCCTGGATCAGACCCACTAATTTGTGTCTGCCTTTCAGACCAGAATATAGACACTTCAGGGCTGTCCTGCCTCTTCTAAGAGTGTGGGAGATCCTGCCTGGCCGTGGTAACTGTCCAAGCTAGGTTCTATCCGCCCAAGTCTGCAGACTTGGTCTGGGACATCTGGCTCAGAACTGGACCCATTCCAACCATGGGCGGCAGTCGCTCTGGCTGGGCTAGGTAGTCCCAGCTGCCTGAGCATCCACGAGGCCCCGGGGCCCTCCGCAGACTGGTGTGGGGCAAGTAGGGGGATCTAAGGGCAGAATCACCCATTTCTCCGAGACTTCCCCAGGCCAGGAGTTCCTGTGTTTCACTGTCCCACACACTGAGTTTGGGCTTTATAGGCCAGCTGCAGTCTGCAGGTGAGTTCCGTTCTGGTGTCTGGAGCCCACGTGGGTTCAGGACCTCTGTGGGCTGTTGCTTGACCCGGGGCCAAGCCCGCCTGTGGTCTGCACTGTGAGGGACCCCGTTCACACAGTGTTCTCTAGTTCTAGCAGACTGTGGCTCCCAGTCCGGTCCCTGGTCTCCGCGCAGTAGATCAGATACAGTGTGTGATAGTCGCCGCCATCTTGGAACCCCGGAGCTTTAAGTTTTTATTTACTGAACTGGATACTGTATCTTATTTTGATCTTCATTTCTAAATTTCTGAAATGGGTACGTATGTTGAAAAGCAATTTGAAAGTTCATAACTTTTCAATACATCTTTCAGGGATTGATCATACCAGATCAATCATTGAGGTATTTTGTATATTTTTCTTATCAATTACAGACATTCTTAAATAGTTAAAGGACAAGTTATATGATAGGTTAATATACCACAAATACATTTCCCAAAACAACAATCTGCCTTTTCCTTTATTTACATATTATCGTTAAATGATTGGGTGTCTGTTAAGGCCTCCATACCAAAGGGAAGTGATCAAGTCATGCAAGCCATATACTTTTAACTGGGACCAAACCCAATGGATGCCTAGGTCATAGACCCGAGGGAAAGCCTACCACTATTATCCTGCTAAATGACAGAGTAGCAAAGCGTGCTGTAACTTATTTTTATCGCTAGAGATTAATGCATCTCTCAGCGATCACCAATGAAGCTTCTTTTCACAGTAGATGATGGTTAGTATCAAAACCCATAACTGAGCACGGTTCAGAGAATATGAGACTAAGTCCTCAAGTCTCAAGGAAACATTTGTGACTCACCTCCTTTCCATGAAAGCTCGAAGATCCTGGTGGAAGCAGGATTGTAAAAGCCACAGGTACTACAACAAATAACAAAAACTAAAATGCCAAAGTAGTAAAAATAAAAAAGTTTGCCTTACCAATACTTAATACTGAAATAAAAAGAGGGAAACAGTAACAGTTAAAATTGCAAACCAAACATCCATAGTTTCTATCAGAACACCAATAAAAAGAATAAGAAAGGAACCCTCAGAACTCAAAGGAAAAAAGTAAATACTGTAATTAGAAACTAGGAAAAATAAATTTGCAGAAGCATTTCATTGCAGAGAAAGCACACACTGGAAATAATCACACAAATTGTGTTCAGTGTATTAATAAATGGAAAGCAACATTTCATTAGCAAATGAATATCAACACAAAGCAGTACGCCTGTCAGAATAACTAAAATGAGTAATCAAAACTCCAAAAAGCAGATGAGAATTTGGTGAAAGTGAATCATTTAGAAGGAAATATAGAATAGCGCAAACACTCTGCGAAAAAGATGGGTGGTTTTTAAATAGATTACACATGGAGCTGATGCCTGTGATGAAGGCTCCATCGGGGAATCTTCTCCCTGGCTACACATGTGAACCAGGGCAACATGTTTCATGTCATGTTCTTTGCAATGTCTACTGAGAATTTTGCCAACAGAGAAATTCTTCCTCCTTTGTTATATTTTCCATTGTGGTGTTTTGGGCTTAATTTTGAACAGTAATATAGTATAATATTTATCTACACCATCCACAGCACCACATTAGAAAATTGCGTATGAGATTTCAAGGGTTTTTTGATGGCTCAGCCACCTGACTTACATGCTATGCTTTTCTCAGAAGACTGAATTCTGCTTCTACTCTTTCTTTAAGCAAAGCTTATGTTCTTATGGTGACTTATATTTTAGGCTGAAAGGTACAATCTGTTTATAGGTAGGCAGGTACCCAAGCCCTTCCTACGGGTGCAGACAGGCAAGATCCCAGGGACATAGGTGGGGGTGCTTTCTACCACTAACACATAAGGAACACATTGTCTCTATAGTGACACACATTGGGATTTTATTCTAATAAGGAGTAAAGAGTGCCCATTTTCATCTAACAACTCTAAAGTAAGGTTCAATAGCAGCAGAATTACTTACTTAATTACTATTTTCCAGAACTACTTTAATAATAAGAAAACAGTTTTATTTTAACAATTAATATCATATTAATATAAAATTCTGTATTGATATTGAATTGCCATTCCAAAAAACTACTCAAGAAGTGCTAACAACTGGTTTCAATCATCAAGAATAACAAGAAATAACAAATAAGATGCTGTCTATCAGATTAAAATGTCCACTCTATCAATTCTGGTGGGTGATTGCACAGATAAACATGATGAACTGTAGCACATCTGAGTCACAGACTATTTATGAAGAGTAGCTGGGAGAGTCTCCCGTTGGCCTAGTGTTAGCTTCCCACTCATTGCCAAAAGCAATTTTATTTCCTTGTAATTTTTAAAAATTAAAGAAAAACTCCCTTTCATTTTTTTTCCTCCCTTTCATTTTCTTGCAATTAAATTTCGATGTAAATGAGGAAAAAAATTCACAGACAATCCTCCTCTCAAGTGTGATTCCACCTTTAAACTACGGAAGCCTCTATTTCATTCATTCCTGACTTCCGTCTTAATCATTTCTTACTGTATACCTCATTCAATTTTTCTTCTTTTGTTTTTCTAGAACCTTGAGGTACATCATTGGTTTATTTATTTGAGATTCAGGAAGCCCTAAGCACTTTTAATTGACATCTTCAGAAGAGTTATTGAGCTCTTTTCAAATCAAGGAGCTCTTCTAAGTGGGGCGGACAGTAATCCTCTCTGGGGGGGGGGGGAGTAACACTATTGTGTGGCTGAAGTGATCCAGAGACAGTGTGATGGATGGTATGTAGGATGGGAATCTTTCCAAGGGAAATGTCTTCTGGAATGGGATAGTGGGACTAGGTTGCAATAGGACTTTGAAAAAAAAAAAAGACCCAGCTATAGATGTATAGATTCAGGAAAGGAGAAGGCCAGTGGAATCGAAGAGAATCAAGACAGTGTAAGGAGGGGAAGCACATGGCCAGGGTTCAGAATTGCAGACATAGCTGATAGTAACTGCTTTGGCCAAGACTAGGAGTAAAAGCACATAGTTACGTCACCTGAAAAACCAGATTAAGATTAAAAAAAAAAGTCTACCTTTTCCCTAAATCCTAAGGATTTTTTAAATATATAATTTTGGCTTAATTTCTAAAAAAAAGAATATGAATATTCTCAGTAGGAACACTGAGAATCCCTCAAAAGCTTGATACCTTTGCATCTGTGTGCAGTTGTGGCTTCTAACCAACTAGAGTTTCAAAATTCTTTCTGAGTGAATTAGCAAGGATTTTATTCATAAGTTTCTAAAAATCCAACAGTAAACAAAAACATTAACAATTTTAGAGCTTTGCATACCTGTGGGAAAAACTCCCAAATATGCTTTAATGTGCCACAGAAAGGCAATGGGATTTTTTTCTTCTGATTTGTAAAAGCATAGTTGTAATGGACCCATTGTTTTTGAGAAATAAAATTGTATTATGTACCTTTCCTGATAAGGATGATACTGGATACTTCTTTACCTATTGTGAATAATATGCAACTGTAACTATGACAAAATTCTAAAATTTTGGTCCAAATGTTGAATGGTGTTGTCATAACGTAGGTCTTGTTTAGGTGATCATAATTTTGGGATTTCATGGCTGTCGCCTCTCTGCCATATCTAGTAGATCCTGTCTGAAAGCAGAGATTCTTGTCCTGTGGCTCTTACAATCTCTGTACCCCTCTCTCTCTTCTGCATTGTACCCTGAGCCGTGTGTGGACATAAGCTGGGTTTGGGAACTTCATGTTCTGTTATTCTTTACATGTTGATGTGTTATGGATTTCTGTAATAGTCTTCGTTTGGCTCAAACAGAAACTTCTTTGATGAACAGTGAGAGATATACTTCTTTATGTGGATAAGCATGTGCTTTTAGAGTGCAGTTAGAAATTATACTGATTTAGAAAAATGGACGTAGTGGGTTTTCTTCTATGCACATGACCTCACTAGGGTAGTTGTCTGACATGTTTACAGTAGCAGGCATGAATGAATTCTCTTAAGGAGTTGGACTTAAGTCAAATTAGAAAACTGTCAATTACTTCCAGGTTATAATTGCCACTACTGCATCCTTGGTGATATCTTGGCCATCTTGGTTATTGTTGAAGGTCCAAACATAGATGAAGAATTACAGTCAATTGATGGCTGCTGAGGAAGGAAGAATAATCTTCTCCAGGGACTATTTCCTTGATATGTTGTCTAATCCCAAGTAGGCAGTTTTAAATATGTACATGAGCAACACTAAATGGACTTGGAAGGGTGTGTGTGTGTTTCTATAGTTATATATATATGTATATATATAATCTATCTAACTACATATATAATATATATGTTGCATATGTGCAACAATTATAATTACACAGGTCAAATTTGAGAGAGTAGGAGGTATGGGAGGAGTTATTTAGATGTAAAGGAGAGGTGGAAATGATATAAACACAGTATTTATTATGTAGGAAATTCTCAAAATAGAATAAAAAAAATTTTTTTCAGCTCAGTAATCCAATCACGAAATGGTTGGCTACTCCTATAACATCCTTAACACTATTATACCAGTAGGCATATCTTGCTAAGCTGGTTTGTGTTGTAGTGTAGCCTTTAGGGTTCACAGCCGAGTGCGACTGAGAGTTACTTTTTCCCTCCAGTGGTATCCACCTACCAGCGTCATAAGTGACTATTAGGGATGAAGCCTCCAGTCAAACACCACCTTGATATCCACATCTCCTCTGATTCAAGTACACTCTGTCTTTGACAGTAGGGGATTTCCACCAAGTTTTGGAGGACAACCAACAGTATTGGTTAGGGGTTTATGTGATTTTTTTGGGGGGGCAACAATTTAAAAATAGGTAACAAATTCCTGGTACTGAGGATTTTATATGCTAGGATGCCATGTCTAGTTGGGTTATTGTCCCTTATAGAAGAGTAAGTCTATTTAAACTCATTTTTATATACGTAAATGTGTTTATTTTATGGCACTTTTGTAATGGTAGGGTTTCCATATGATTTTTTTCAAAAGGCCATTAGTGTTGGTGATCTCTTCTCATACTCCTTCCTCTATATATGCATCCTACATATTTTAACTCTTTTTTAAAAGGCGTTTCTTTGTATTGTTCTCTCTGTTCCCAGTTTATTGATTTTAGCCCTCGCATTGATTATTTGCTGAGGTCTCCTCCTCTTTGGTGTGTTTGCTTCTTTTTGTTTTAGAGCTTTCAGGTGCATGGGATATCTCTAAATTCCTTATGAAGTTACTTAGTGCTATGTACTTTCCTCTCAGTACTTTCCTCTCAGTACTGCCTGTAACTTTGGGCATGATGTGCATTCATTTTCATTGAACTTTTGGAAGTCTTTAATTTCTTTCTTATTTATGCTTTGACCTAGTAGTCATTCAGTAGAGAGTTAACCTTTTTCTCTTGCAGCTTTTAATATTCTTTTTTTGTCCTATATGCTTAGTGTTTTGATTTGATTACTATGTGGCAGGGTGACTTTCTTTTCTGATTGAAACTTTTTGGTGTTTTATAAATTTCTTCTACCTTTATAGGCATGTCCTTCCTAAGGTTAGAAAAATTTTCTTCTATGATTTTGTTAAAAATATTTTCTGGGTCTTTGAGCTAGTATTTTTCTCTGTCTATTCCTATTGTTGTTAGGTTTGATCTTTTCATAGTGTCCCAAATTGTCTGTCAGGATTTTAAAGGATTTAATATTTTATTTGACCTATGTATCAACTTCTTCTATGCCTGAGATTCTTTTTTCCATCTCTTGAATTCTGTTGGTCATGCTTGTGCCTGTATTTCCTGTTTGTTTACCTAGATATTTTACTCTCAGGATTCTCTCAATGTGTATTTTCTTTAATGCTTTTATTTCTATTTTTAGCTATTGAACAGTTTAATTAATTTCTTTCACTTGTTTGTTTTTTGGATTTCTTTAAAGGTTTTGTTCATTTTCTCCCATTGTTTGTGTTTTCCTGGATTTATTAATTTCTTCTTTAAGGACCTCTATCATCTTTATAAAATTAGTTTTATGGTCATTTTCTTGTCCTTCAGCTATGTTGGAAGATCCTGAGATTGCTGTAGTAGGATTGCTGGGCTCTCTGGTAGTGTCATATCACCCTTGCTGTTGTTAACTGTGTTTTTATGCTGTCTCTAGGCATCTGGGTTAGGGGTAAATATAGGTTTACCTGATTTTTTGTTTGTTTTTCATATTAATTAATTAATTAGTTTTTCTGTTAATTTTTGTTGGATGGATGTTTTATCTGTTGGTTTCTGTTTCCTCTCTGGTCTTCTGGCTTGAGTGGCCTGTGGTTCTGGTGACTAGTGAGCCCTCAGGTACAGTAGGGTGTTTTCCATTGGGGTTTCGGTGGCCTGTGTGACCTCTGGGGTTTTGGGTGCCAGTGTTGCCTCTGGGGTTCTGGACTTCTGTCAACTGAAGTGCTCTCTGAGTTTCTGGGCACCAATGTGACCTCTGATTAGGGCAGGGGATTTCTAGGGCTCTAGGTATTGGGGTGACCTCTTGGGGTTCTAAGTATTGGCATGGCCACTGGTAGAGTTTGGGGCTCCTGCCAGAGTTGTGGGTCAAGATAATGATATGAGGTGAGGAATTGCTGTTTGGGAAGTTTTGACACGTTCTAAAAAGTTTTGGCAGGCTGTGGGTGGGGTCTTACCTGGAGCTCTGGGTACCAGCATGGCCTCTGGTAGAGCAGGGGTTGTCTGCTGGGTTTGTGGGCCAGCATATAGAGATGAGAGGAACCCTGTCCACTCTTGATGACCTCCTTTTTGTCCCATATTAGTTCCCCTCCTGATTCACCACCCCTCCCTTTCTGTACAGGTGGCAATAGCTGCTGTGTGTGTTTGCAAGTCTATGTCATACCCAGAAGGCAGTGCTTCATCACACGCCTCCCCATCATTTGTTTCTTACCACCTTTCTTCTCTGCATTCTACAGCAGCCTCTGGGACTTGGGAGGAAAGATGTAGATGTCATCTAAAGGGTCCCTTATTTTCAGCACATTGACCACTTATCAGTTGACTACTTATTAGTCTCTGCTTTAATTGTCAACCATTGATAAAGAAGTGCTTGACAAGACTG